>NC_080606.1:11266402-11891402 GCF_027887145.1 Ammospiza caudacuta | reverse complement strand
ATTTAAATTCCCCTGGCAAAGCAAGGCTGGGTTGTATACAACCCTGAAGTAAAGAACACATTTCCTTTTCTTTCAGAAGGACATCCTGGATAAGAAGATATGGGAGACAGAGCTTATGCCTGCAATTTATCCACAAAACAAATGCCAGGGGCAACACAGACCTTGACTCATGAAAAACAATCTCTCTGTGTGGTAGTTGTGTGCAGTTAGCAGAGAGTGCCAATTGTCTCCAAGTGCTCTGCAATGACATCCTCTGAGCTGCTCTCCTGTGCTGGGAGTGACAGCAGAGCCAGCAGCAGATGGAGGGGCTGCAGCCTGTAGCATTTGCAGGGAACCCCAAGACATGGAGGATTCCATCTTATCAGAAGGCTAATTAATTACTTTATTATCCTATATTATTTTACACTATGTTACATTACATCTAAACTGAATCTGCCAAGCACTGAACTGCTCACACTGCACAGAATCTCATGGCTGTCAGTGACAGTCCCAACACACACACCTGGCCCTGACAGGCCAAGGAAACAAAACACCATCACTTTGGCTAAACAGTCTCCATGTTGCATTCTACTTTTGCACAAACACAGGCACAGCTAGTAAGAATTGTTTTTCCTTTCTCTGAGGTTCAGAGAATGTGAATTACAGAAATAATATTGGGAAGAATATTGCCTTGCTTTTCTCTGTGAAGAGAAACGTGGTGACACCAGCCCAGCCCAAACCATGGCCCTGGCCTGGCTGGCTGCTGCTGGACACCAGGCTGAGCTGCTGATGGGCACGTGAGGGTGCCCACACAAGGTTCCTCCTGCTGCTGAGCACAAAACCTCTGTCCAGGGCTCACCACTGTCCCAGAGCAGTCAGGAGTACTGGCAGGGGCAGCTGAGGCTGTGCTTGGGCTTTGCTTGTGTCACCCAGCACAGCTGATCCCATTTCTCATCCCCATCCCAGTACAGACCTGCAGTACCACTCACACATCAGGGGCTTCAGCCTCTGGAAAACCACAGATACATGATCCCTTATTTTCCCCGGGTCATATCCCAGCACCACTTGCTCAGAGGTTCCATGCTGTGATTTTTTCAACAAGATCAATAACGACAGTGATAATTACTGTACCTGGGCTTCTCTTCCCTCCTATTTTACCTGGATATTCTACAGAATACAGGACTAGCTGTGTGCTAAATCATGTTATCCCATTTAGATAAAAGTCTCATGAAATTCAGTGACTAGTTAGAGAATTACTGGATCCAGTGAAAATAAGACATACTAAAACCAAATTATTTTCCCTCATG
Source organism: Ammospiza caudacuta (assembly GCF_027887145.1). Classification (NCBI taxonomy): domain Eukaryota; kingdom Metazoa; phylum Chordata; class Aves; order Passeriformes; family Passerellidae; genus Ammospiza; species Ammospiza caudacuta. The sequence goes on along the minus strand of NC_080606.1, from coordinate 11,890,116 downwards.
AAAAAAAATATAATTACAGGAAATTCTATAATATTTCAGAATTCTATTCCAGCAGCCAGCAGATTCATGACTGGATATGAGCCTTCCAAACATTTGCATAATTAAAGCTCAGCCAGGAATTAATGAACTGAAAGCATTTTAAAGAAAATTAAGAAACCTGCTTTGCACAGTGATAATAATTTTCTTAATAAGATAAATTTATATTGAAATCAAATCTAACTAGCCTCCAGACATTCATTTCATAACAGTTTAAGAGCATTTGAAAGCACACCCATATAATATATATTTTATTAAATTTAGTCTCCTGGTTTTCAGAAGAAGCCTAAAAGAAGACTAAAGGAGGTGCTCTTCCCCTGTGCCATGAGCTGCACATGCATCCACTACAGTAATATTCTGGCAGCTGTAATGATGTGCTGGAAAAATAAATGGCTGCAGCACATAACTTAGAGTTAGCTGGCTCTTCACTCATATGAGAACTTTTTGACAAAGGCAAGTCTTTGGCAATAAAATAGGAGACTGGCAAAAACTTGATGAGAAAAATGCAAGAGATCTTTAGGTCTTTTTTTGTTCTCTGTAGTTTACGATCTTAATTTTAACTTTCTTTCTCGCTCTGCTCTTATTTCTTATGCCCTGAGACATCAGAAAACACATAGCCATGAGACATTTGTGCTTTTCTGTCTCACTCAAGTGAGCAAATAGCACATATAAAAAGTAGGATAAAAATAACACTAACAGCAAGCAGAACTCCAAACATGAGACAAAGCAACTAAGCCTCCAGACAGTTTGTTACCAAGAACACAAGTCAATGCATTTGCTGTCATTCCATACAGCCCCAACTGTTGCCAATTTAAATCACACAATCACAACCCACTGCAAGGACTGCTTGTAGGCTTGGCTATTGACTGTAACTCCCACAGAGAGTGAAAAACAAAACTAAAAAACACACACAAAGCTGGAATGTTGCTGATAAAAATTTATCAGATGTTCCAAAAATCAATCAATCAAATCAAGATCACCTAGAGTAGTTTTCTTCAAAAAAATAACATACAGAAAAACATCCCAACTACTACCTCTCCCTCCTCACCCCTGTAAAAATTTAACCTTACCTAAATCCTGTAAAATCCTTTATCCCATTTTCAGAACTGCCTTGGGGGCAGAATTTAAAATCTTAGTTATTGAGAGGTCAGGTGTAACTGAAAGTCAAGGATTTTATCTTTTCAGTTATGCACCTGCAATGAAGACAGATGCTTAGTGGGATTTCCAGAAGCAGCTTGAAAGCTGCCTTGTGCTGGCTTTAACTTGTGCTCAATGCTGAGATCCTTCTGCAAATCTCATTTCTGTGCATTTTGAGGCACAGAAACATCATTTATGAGAAAAGCCCTGCAGGTACTTGGAAAATGTCCCCTTGGTGCTGGGGTTCCAAGGGCTGGGGCAGCCCCACGGCAGCAGAGCAGTGACATCCAGAATAAGGTGAACAAAGGTACTTGCTCAGGAAACTGAAATGTAACACAAGAACAACCATAGAAAATTCAATTCAGGGGCAAGCTGGAAAGCTGGAAACTCCTCAAGCTTGCAAGAAGCAGCAATGTGAGGGGTAGGATCCCCTCTAGCCACAGCAGATTGATGTGAGGAGACAGGAGCATCTCTTTGTGGTCCATCTCTTTGTAGCTCAAAGATAGAGTTGGCTGTTCCTGCTCTTCACCGTGGGACAGCAATCTAAGGAAGCAAATGTTCTCTGAATAATTCCTGCTCTTCTCTCAGAGCAGTGGGAGAAATGATGGCTGTGATGGCACGAGGCCATGCCTGGGCCAGAGAGACATGATTTGTTCCCTTACTCTGGAGAAAGTAGCTTTGATTTTATAGAGTCCTAGAGCCTCAGAATGTCTCTCCACCTCCCCCCATCTTGCCCACAGTGGTGTTTGGATATAAGGCACTATCTTAGGAGCTCAGAGCAAGATCTTAAAAAAGCCATCCTGAGAGAAAAGCTTTGCTCTTCTGTATTGCTTATCTCTTTTCTTAGCCGTGCTAGAGCCAAGAAGGAAATTAAGCTGCTCTCTGCAAGGTCTAATGTGAAACCTTGGCCACTTCAGCATCAAGATTGTTATTTGAGCTTTTGTTCTAGTGCCAGAAACCTTTACATGGCCTTCACCTCTGCATTAACTAGAGAAGGTTACAGGCTTCATCTTCTCTCCCCTGGCAAAGCTCCTGCTAGCACTCAAAAGGACCCAGGTAATTGTGATTGTCTGCAAGTGTGATGGTCTAATTGCACAGTGATGGGCAGGAGCCAGAGCAAAGGACTGGCCTTCAGAGATGTGCATCTGCCACCCCCAGAGCACTGAATAAAGCTGTGCCTGCAGCTGGCAACAGGCTGAGGCAAGCCCTGTCCCCAACACCCTGACAATGTTCCTTTTAAGGATTTTTAAAGGGATGCTGCATGTGCTCTCAAAAGTTCCTGCAGCAATACCAAATAGAGACAAATACAACTGAAGGAATCTGCTGTAGTCCAGAATGTATTTTCAAATGCAGGAAAGACACTATTTCTCCAGCACAGGGTGACATGAACATGGCAGCACTTTGCTGTTATTTCCCACTGCAGCACCCAGGGGAATCCTGGTAGAGGGCTCCCAGAACAGGGAGATACCTGGGAAGAGTTGATAGCTGCCCCGAGGGGGCTGTTGCTCTTTGAAGTCAGAGAGGTTTTTCTCCAGGTCTTCTGCTGACTCTGCTGAGTTTTAAAGACAGAAAAGGCTGAGTAAAATTTTCCCTCTGTTTGGATCATTGTCTTCTGTGCTGCCTTGTTGAGAACAAATATGTCTGAGCTAATTTCTTTTATTTCTCTGTCAAAACCATACCTCCTTCCTTAGCTGATTCATTCTTCTTTGGGCTAGGGCTCAGAACAATACAATAACTTACATTTGTCAGGAATTATCTTGACTGAGTGCCCCTCCCCTCAGCCCTTAACGACAGAGTCAGCCCTCCTACAGCCTGAATCTGTGTTGACTCAGGAATGGACAGAAAGCTCCTTCTCTTGGGTGTGGTTTGTGTACTTTGGCATTTCACTGAAGACCTCTCAATATTTTGCCTTATACACTTTTGCTGCTCCATTTCAGTCCAGTATTTCTCAGAAAGCATTCCCTCCTCTGAATTGTGCAGGTACCAAGCAAGAAGCTGAAAGCAGCCCTCCTTTGGGAAGGTTAGGACAGATTTGTGCTCTGTGCTATCTATACTTGTGTCATTTCCCATTTCCCACAAAGGACAAGCTCACAGCTGAGCCCAGAGAACGAGCACAGACCCCTGCAGAACACTGTACTTTGAAAACCAGGATCCCTGGGGGAGTTATCAGCTAAACAGACCCAATAACCCTCACTATTCCCAAGTGCCAAACAAATGAGCTACACAGACACTCCCACTCCGCTTCAGTCCCTCTAATTAAACCCTCTTTAAAAGTCAGCTCCACACAGAAACACAGCTCTGTTTGCAAACAAGTTGAGGTTTTCCTTTTTTTTTCCAGTGAGTTGCTGATTTTTTCTTATTTTCCCAATAGACAGAAAATACATTAATTACTTGCTATATTGACTCCTGTAGTACTATTTTTTCAGCCCTATTAGATTTCCTGACCCCTACCAATTTTCTGCTCGAGATGTTGACCTTCTCAGAAAGCTCTTGTCCCCAGCCACAGGAAGGCAGAGCTCAGCTGCCTTTCTTACCCCTGAGCAATGATTAGTGAAACACCCAACTGTGAGAATAAAAGGGACACGTTGTGGCCTTCCTAAATCCCAGGAGGGCTGCTTGAAAAGTCCCACTATGCCTGCCCTGCCTGAAAGCAGCATTGCCATCCCAAGGCTGCCACAGTGGAGATCCTTGCCTGCGCTTCACCAAAATAGTCTCAAGCTCAGTTTCAACAGTGCAAAGGGCAGTGCTAATGAGGGCCACACTTCTCCAGAGAGGCTGGCAGGGGATGGTTGCTCTTCAGCTGCTGTCATCCTTGACAAGGAAGAAGAATCTGCCCCAGATGCCAGTGGAACAGCAAACCCATGGCTGGCAGTGAATTTGCTCTGGGCTGGGCTTGCAGGGGAAGACACAGGCAGGGAACCCCATCATTGCTGCCTGGCAGGATTAGCCATGCCATGACAGCAGCCTGCTTGTCCCTGCTGTCACAGGCTTGGAGCACAGCATGGGGTGGCCCTTGGTGGTTCAGCCACCATCCCCTGCCTCTCCTCTTCACAGCCCATGGGCCACCTGTGCTGTCACCATGCTGGGCAGGCACATGAGCTAACACATCTTTTATAATGGGTTAAAAAAAAAATCAGCCTTTCAGTGCACAACCCCTGCTGAAGTGGGCCTGCCCCAGCAGGAGAGGGGCCTCAAGCAGCCTTGCCCCCTGACACTGCCTGCCCTACTTTGGTGGTTGGCTTTAAATGCTCAAGAGAGGAGATGTGACAGGCAGTTTATGGGAGATCCTGATTGCTGGCACCCTGCACTTTGCTTTTGTCATGTCAAGTCATCTGCAAGCTGCTCAGAGCCTCTGTGATGGTGCTCTTTGCTTGCTCACATGGAAATGAAGTGCAAGCCAGGCTGACATGCACGACTGTGCAGAGAGGCAAACACACAGAGCCTGAGCAGCACTTCCACCAGATCTGAGCCCCTGAGCCTCACCAGTGCCTGGTAGAGTCTGCTCCACAGAAAGAAATTTCGCTTTGGACAACATGAAGACAAGGTTCAACCTCAAACCCCAAAGCAATCAGAATTGTGGGAATTGTCCAATAGAAAGCTGATGCCTGCCCTGCTTCTGTCTGTGCTTTTCCTTCCTCTGTTCCTGGCCACCCTGAAGCCCTTCACAGGTAACAAGTCACCACCCTGAAGGTCACTTGCCTTTAGTGTGAGCAGCTTGGTTCACAGGGCAGGGAAACCTGAGTGTCTGGCAGGGTGTGAGCAGGACTTACTTAGCTGCTGGGCCAGCAGCTTTGCCAGGGGCTGGTGGGCTGTGTCAGGGACTGCAGACACCTGGTGGTGTGCATCCATCCATCCATCCATCCATCCATCCATCCATCCATCCATCCATCCATCCATCCATCCATCCATCCCCCAGACTCTCTCTCCTCATCTACCCCTCTATAAAGGGAAAGTAACTTTTTTGCACAGTTGTTCCAATACATCCCTCAACCTATGAAATATGAGCTGGGGTAACTGAGAGAAACACCAGAAGTACAAGAATACTATAAATCATTCCAGAACATGATGTGACCCATTTCAGCTCAATCAGAAGTATCTTAACTTCCCCACAATATTTTCATTTTCAATACGCTGGATCTCTAGAAAAGTCTAGTTTTTCAGAGATGACAAAGCATTCTCTCAATAAAATAAAAAAATATCTTTACTCCCAAGCAGAAAAATACACTGTTTGCACTTTGGGACCAGAGTTGAACAGAAAGGAAGAGAAGCCTTATGAAGACAAGTTCACACAATAAAGCCTTCGGTTGCAAACAGACTTTGGATGGTAAGATCCCAAAAACATGATCCCTCTTTCAGTGACTTCAATTTCACATAAAACCTGAGTAGTGAGACCTGCTGTGTCCCAGGTGACAGATGGAACCACTGTGAGTCAGATTAGCAGCTTACTTCCCATGCACAGACACAGAGGTGTAGTCAGCAGCTGATATCGGGTCCCTCCCAAATGAAAAAGTGCTCAGATGTCTCCCTTGAAAAAGAGGATAATAAAAATCTCCCAAAGACTCATTTAAAATAGAAGTTATTCAATTTTCTTTTGTTTTACACCAGATGTGCTCCAGACATGCAAACTCAGCCTCTAAAGATTCTCCTGCCTACTACAGTCTCCTAACTACTCATCAAAGCACAGCAGATAAAAATTTCCCTCCTCTACATCACTAGTCACCAATACAACCTTGTCATTTCAATTTCTCACACCTCTTCTTTCCCCCTGCCCTGTATCTCTGCAAAGTCTCATCTCTACAGCTTATTGCCATTGGCTACTAATGTTGAACAAAGTGTTCCCAATTTCAAACACAATGAAAAGAAAAATCAGTAGCAAAAGAAAGAGAAAATTAACCATGGAAACTACTCTCCCAGGGCTGGCCAGGTTCTTTAGGTTCGACATCTGAATCTGCTGCTTTATAGAATCATGGACTCACCTGCTGCTGCTATTCCTCATTTCCTCCAGAGTTTGTTACACTGAACAATCTGTTTCCAAATAGAGGAAAAGCACTGGGGCAGGTGCCAACCTGAGCCCTCCCACCCTCCTGAACAGCACAGAAGTGTGGCTCTGCTCCCATGATCAGGCTCACCTATAGGCACATCTCCATGCCTGCCAGGAGCCCAGCTCGTGTTTTACAATAAGCAATGATGAGGAGACATGAATCATCCCTCAATCCTCTGTCACAGGCACACAAGAGGCACCTCTCTCCCCTGCTCCTGCTGGAACTCCAGCAAGCTGTTCTCATAGCAGGTTTTCACTTTAGAAAGCAATTTGTCAGTACAAGCGATGCTTAAATTTTAAAAGGTAGTGACTAGTGCTGGGATTCAGAATCTCAGTCCTGACTCAGGCAGACCAAATCAGGCCACTGCCTCTTTGGAGTGAGGGTTGGTAGCCAAAACTCCATTTTGCTCTGATTGCTGGTATTTAAAATTTTAGTGTGTTAAAAATGGCATCTCAGGCTGTCAGTCTACAGACATGAGGGCACTTCTGAGAGCACCAAAGCACACCAGGCCTGGTTCCTGCCTACAGCCATTTGGCTATGGGACAGAGAAGGAAGACAAAAGCAAGCAGGTTTTCTTTTGGGACAGTCTCTACTTTACCTGATGGTTTTTACAGCAAGAAGGCTGCTCCTTACCCCTCATCCATGCAGGAAAGCATAGAAGGGGAAAGCTATGGGCTTTGCTTCAAAGACAGCAGCAATTGTCTGGTTCCATTGTACCACAGACTGCTTCTAGCATCTGCTTTAGGAGGCAGTGAGGAAAAGCAAGCTTGGCTGCATTGTGGGATCATCTACCCTCCTCTTCTGTGGGCTGGTTGATAGCCTTGTGCACCCCTTGGCACCACAGCAGAGACCAGCCCCTCATTTTCAGAAACTTGCAAATAACATGTCTGTACCAGCCTCCCCGGGAATTGTAGATTTTTTTAGTCCCGATTATTTGTAAATTGAATTTTTTAAAGAAGGAAAGAGAACACAGATTAATAGGGTGAGCAAATGGAAACCTTCTACCTTATTTTATATGCTCCTGGAGAAAATACTTATGTGACAAAGTATTTTTAAAGTAGCAGTTAGGAAGGTATAAGCTACCTGCAGTCCCTATAGTATATCTAATATATCTACTACATCTACTATATATACTATATAGTATCTATAGTGTATATTGGGACTATATATAGTATATATACATTACTATATATAGTAAATGTGTTTTCGAAGGTAAGTACAGCTATATACTCAGACATCTAATATCAAATGACCCTGTCCAGTTCTCAGGAGAGATTTGTAAATCTGGCAAATCTCAGCAGAGCTGGAAGGCCCTGATCAAGAGAAAACATCATGGTGACAGGAAGGCTTCTGTCAGGATCAATTTACTTTGGCAAAATGTATTTAAGAAGCATTGTAGAAAATATTGTCCTGTTATATAGATAACTCTGGCTATGCCAGAGAGCCTTTTGCATATACTTCCCCCAAGGCAGGAAGGGTTTATGACTGCTTTGTCCTCAGTAAAATAAAATTTCAGTCAACATCCTTCTTTCCTTTAGCATCCTCCCCATTCTGCACACTGCCCCTAAACCACCTTAAAATAAAACTTTGGCAGAGTCATCTATCACTATGAATATAAGAGCAGATATTTCATGAAACTTAAAAAAAAGTAATATCCATATTCTTTGCCCAAACATAAAGCATGATAGATATGGATTGGTTGCCATTTTTTATGAATCTGCTTAGAGCCCCAGTGGATATAAATTATGGTAAAGGACAAACTACAAGTTCTACATGACTTGGCTTGTAGTAATGAGAAACTAACCCTGCACAGTGTGTCAGCAGATGACATACTGCTCCTCGTAGTTATTGTCAGTATCCATCAGCTTCCTGGTGGGGAATTCTCCCTGTCCTTATCCTGCTTGTCAGAGCCTTGGTAACAATCCAAGCAGTTGCTCCTGTTCAGTCACATCCACAGCCAGTGACCAGCTGTAAGGATCCTTGTTTTCAGGAAAACTTATTTGGTTTTAGGGAAGGAAGGAAGAAAAGGATCTTACTGCTTTTGCAGTATGTCTGGTTTCTGTCAGTCTAGCTTCTCACAGGGGTAGTGATCACCTTCTGTTCAAGTGCCTTCTCTGCCTGCAAGTCCAAGGAAATGAGCTTTGTCTTTTTGATGCATCCATTTTGCTACGTGTGGCAGCAATGCTTCTGTCATTACGAGGAGTCAGAATGCTGAGCTCCAATCCAGGTACTGATGTGCAGAAACCTAACGGAGACTTACCTCAAACTTTAAAGGGCAAGCTGAAAAAATATTCTCATTCAGAGAGAGCATGGCCTATTTGCCAACTACCACTGCTTTGAGAGATCCTCTTTGCACAGGACTGAGGAGAACAAGCTATTGCAATGTTTGACCCCTTTAGTGTTACCTTCCTATCACAAGCAAAGGGCTGTTATTTCAGCTCTTCAGACAGCTGAGCAGAGAGCCAGAGCATTGCTGCCCCTATCTTCCTAGCTGGTTCAAAACTTTCACAGAGATTTTTATCATAAGGAACTTCCATCTGGTGGTGGTGGGGTCATTTGCATCTAGAGATTAAAATAACATCCATATTCCAGGATTCATTCTGGACACAAATGTCCACAGTGCTGGCCCAAGAGGACAAGTGAAAATGTTACACTGAGGTAAACTTGATGTGATTCAGTCTGTTGGCTTCAGCAAGGGTATCCAAATGACAGAAGGGATTAAGAGATAGCAGCAGGCAGGCAGGGGTAGTGCAGGCTGTTGCTAAGGTGGCTTTGTGACCTCAGGGAGCAGGAGCTGCTCAGCACACAACTGCCTATTGCTTATCTTAATGATATCAGCCAGAACCACACTGGCTTTCATGTTTACTGCAAGAAGGACCACAAGGCAGTAGAACTTCAAAGGAGACTAAAAAGTTCAAGTGGAGACCAAGAGCCATGATCCTGTCCTCAGTGCACTCCAAACCCTCTCAAACCAGAACAACTTCATGCTACAGTGACAGCATCTGATTGGGTTTACAATACAGTTTACCAAGCACACAGAACAGGCTGGGGTAATTTTTTCCATGTGCAAATCTTACTGAACTTCTCAAGCTGAATGGTTGAAAAACAAACCATTGTGTCCAAAGCAGGGAACAAGGGGAAGAGGCGGTTTGGGACAGCACCATGCTCAGATCCTCCCTTGATGCTCTTGGGTATCAGACATGCCCTTCATTCTTCACCCACTTTACCAACCCAGCCAGAGAGGGGGACAGGCTCAAGCTGAAAGGCAGAAACAATTTTGCTTTAAATAATATGCTTTGCTGAGCAGCTGATGATGCTGAAGCTTCAGAAGAAGGTAAAGTGACAATGCCTGCTCTTGGGATGGCATTGTGGGACCCCACTGCATAGATGGTTGCTCTAATGCTTGGCCTCTGTGTGGCACAGATCTAGAGGAGAATTCATGGCTTTATCCTGTTGGTTATAGAGAAAACTGAAGTTCAGTGATCTAATTCAAGTATTATGAAGTGTCCAACAAAGCCTGAAGACTGTTCTGGCATTTAGATATATATTAAAACTCTCTCATGCATTTTTGGAGCCTGAGTTCTGTTTTAACTCTTTGGGTTGTCAGTGGTGTAAAAGAATAACACACATTTGAGTTCCCTTCAAGGAAGTTCAGTCAGCAGGGAATCAGATCAGGTGCTCTCAGCAAGATGTAGGGCAATGAACCTCAGGAAGGAATCATGATTGATCTCTCTCTCTTCCTTGCCAGGCTGGGTGGCTGAGAAGTCCTAGAAGGACTCATGCACAGGCAGTACTGGTTGGAAAAATTATGACAAACCACCTCCACTGAAGTGTGATGGAATTTACTGTTTAATCCAAACTGGAATTTTTGGACATTATTAGAATGCCCACCGAGCTGTTTTCCAAAAAAGACTCAGTTCTGAAACACAGGTGTAGTATTTCTTCCAGGCCCAGGGAAAAAGCAAAACTACAGGGACCAGATGGGCATGTGAGGGTCAGGGAAGGAAAACTGGGCCCCTCTTCCTGTGCTCTCAAAACAGCTCCTGCAGTGCATACTGCTTCTCTGAGACACATATCTGCTTCCAAGAAGTATCACTAAAGCTCTATTTGGGATTATATTGATCAGTGGACATTTACAACATTGTCAGTCCCACACAAGATGACCCAAGATCAATTACTATCTTGGCTACTACTTACAAATGTCAGAGATATTACTTAGGAAATTGATCCTGACTTTATGAAATTTGAAGATCAATAGCAAGTAGCAAAAATTACCAGGCTATTAGTAAGGCACTGATGCTCCTATAGACAGTTCTCTGGAATTTATGTACTCACAGGCACACGTACTGTGTTTACATACCTGACACCTATGGGCTACCTATACCCTCACCAGATGCTCAATGCTCTCACTGAATTGCACAGCTGCTCCAGAGTCTCATCCCTTTTGGGATTTTGACCCATCATTTCTATCATTATCTCAGTGCCATCATAATCTTGCACACATTCTCCTTGGGATACACAGGCATGCACCAGCAGCACTCAGCAGCTTCCTTTCTTAACAAGTGCTCCTGGAGACAACTTATTAAGAAAACTGAGCTAGTCAGTCACTAGGGGACAAAAGAAAAAGAGAAGTCTGCATTGTTGTTATTCTAAAAGACAAAATAATATTAAATATGTTTGTGTTAGTGTCCTGAACTAATTATTCCGGAGTACAAAGAAGTCTAGGAAAGCACAGCATTTCTCATTCAATTGTGTTTGTGCCTTCAGAACTGAGCTTTGTAATCAGCACCCTATCACCACCCACAGGAAAGAAAATGGTTGTTTTGTCACATCATTTACAAATGTCATTTTAAACTTCTGTTGCTTCCCTGGTAGGAAGGATTTGAGTAAGCACAAAGCCATCCATGAAATTATCTGTATTTCTTTCTGGCTACCTGCTACATAGTAACTGCTTTTCTCTGTCAAAACTGCCACTACTTTGAAAAGAAGGATTTAAGAACTCCGAAAATGCAGCTTGATTTCTCTTTCTTCTCCTCAAAAAAGAGATTCATGAGCTAGCTAAGCTGCCAGGGTTTTGAAAGCAGATAATGACTGTCTAGCTGCAGGTGAACAGAAACCTGGTACACAAAACTCTCAGCTATATTTGGAGCCCCCTGCATTCATTTTGGTTGTTAAAACTCCACAGGTCCTAAGAGTGAAGAGAAAGATGAAAAGTGTCCTATGATTAATTACAGTTGTGTCACAGCTGCTCAGTCCCCTCATTTCCTCTTCCCCCTACCATGTAGGTACTTCAGTTTTAATCTGATCAGTCTGGAGGAGGTTTGCAGGAGAATGAATGCCTGTGGACATTGAAGGTCATCAGAAATTCTGCCTGGGTTTAATTGCAAGTGCTCTGCATTGCTTGTTTGAGAGGGGCTTGAGGTGACAGAGATAAGAGGGGATTTAGAAAATTTTCTTTATTGCCTTTCAGATCCAAAGCAGAATCAAAGACAAGAACCTCCTCCATTAGGCCCATTCTCACTTTCAGGATGATGCTTTAGAAGTATCAAAGAAAGCAAGCAGAAATACAGGTGGGAATCTCTGATTGGAGTTAAAAGAGGCTAAGGGGAGGAGAGGGGATGCTTTTTTCAGACAGATTCTCTGAAAAAGAAATGTCAAATCAAGTGACTGAAGCAAAAATACCACTGCTGCCTTACAGGCTACAGTGTCTTCCCATTTCCTTGCTGATTTGTCAGAAAATCATTAATGTTGAAGAACAGAAGATGAACTAATGTACATGACCTGAATATACAAAGTCATTCTGGGGGTCATCAGGTGGAGAAAACCTTCCTGGAGCAGAACAGAGAGATGACAATTCAAAACTCAACAAGAACTTTGACTTTTTCTCTTCCAACTTATTTTTATAAAGCAACACACAGTTATTATTTTTCCTTGTCATTGACATTGTAACTGTCAACTGAATAAATAGTGATGTTTCAAAGGAACATCACACACTGGGAAGAGGACATCAAGGAAATTAGAACACTGAGCAGGAGCCTGACTGTCACAGGAGGCATGACAAGAAATGACTTTGTAACTCTGCCTGTGAGTGTAGCTGGGCAGTCAGTAAATACTGGCACGCCCTTTCCATTGCATTTTATTCCTCCTGGCACAGCTGCCAAAGGAAAAGCTTCTCATTTAACAGATTCCTGCCAAGTGTAGTAAGGGGAATAGCCTCATTTGTGGTGTCTGAGGATTTTGTTACATGGCACCATGTTTTAAAGTCCCCAAAGATCTGTCTAATAATGAAGCCTACATGCTCAGATGTTGGTATTGGCAAGTTCTTTGATTTAAGTGTACTTGTCCCTTTGTCAAGCAATAGTAAACAAGCTGTGCTTTTGCATTTTTGATGTGTGTGTAAAAGCAATGTGGAATGACATCAAAGCAGCTCCCACAGCACTGCCCACAATTTCTTTAGCACAAGGAGCAGAAGGCATTAGCAGCACCTGGGAATAAATAAGAAAGAATCCTGCTGATGTGATCTACCCTGTGCTGAACAAGTTAACTTTCCTAGAGATTGAGCAGTCAATGATGTGACTCAGTGATTACATTTTAGCAAGTTGTGTGCAGTTTCTTTGTATGCCAAATGCAGACTGGCTGACTGCAGCACATTCAGCTGAACCACTTGGCAGCATCCAGTGCTGAACCACACTTCTCCTAATGCTACACCCATGCAGAGGCACAGTCCAGCTCCCATCCCATCCAACAGGGACTCACAGCTCATGGAATTATACCTACTTGGCCAAATCCAAGATTTACCAGCTTTGGTCACGATTCTGTGAAAATTTCCTTAATTACATAGCTAATTCTGTTACAGCCACTGAGTCTCGAGATGTTGGGCTTGACACCAGCTGAGAAAGGCAGGCGGGCAGAACACCTTAAGAGGGCCAGGGAGAGGACAGAGGAATTCAAGGACTTGTATGTTCAGGTTGTTGGTAAGAGAATTGGAAGGTGCCTACAGTACAGTGTACAAGGATTTCACTGGGAAGAAAGGCAAGAAAGAGGAAGATTTAGCACAGCAGGAGAGGCATTTAAAGAGCTGAAAGGGGTACCCAGAAAAGTTTTAATTGCAAACAAAATACCAGTTTGAAACAGTGAATCTAAACAGCAATTTGAAGAGATGACCCTGAGAAATAGTGAATTCTCCAGCTCTCTACACCTTGAGATCAAGGCACGTTGTCTCCCTGAACTACATAATCTTTTAAAACACGCTGTACTGGGCTCAGTACAAACAGTGACTGAAAATTTCATTGCCCATAATGCACATAAGATGAAACCAGGTGGACTAACAAACTGTCTCTTGAAACTCTGAGAGTTACAGACTAATGCTGATGGAATTACTTGCATGAAAAATTCCCAAATTAATCAGAGCTTGCATGACTAGTGAAAATTTCTCCCAACCATCTATTTGACATACTCCACCACAATAAAGCAAGATGACCTATCTCCTAATTTAGAGGAAACAACAAAACCAAAGGGACTTATGAAGACTTTTAGAAAAAAACTTTGTGGTGTTTTTTTTTCTCCCAAAGAGTTTCTTGGTTGCTCAGGCTTGTTTTGTTTTCTGCAGACTTGACTACTGAAGTGCAGTTGTCCAAATCTAATCTTAGCACATTTTTCATCATCTTCAGAATTTCCCACATCTAATGAAATCTTCTTTCTCATGATTCTGCACACATTGGGGTTTTTTTTCCTGTTTTAGAGGTAGAAACAAAACATATTACCCTTAAATGTAGGGTCACTAAACAGAATTTAGGGAAAGGCCATTTTAGCCGTCTATCTGCAGAAGAAAAGTTATTCAAAATACTAAACATGAAATTCCTTAAATTAGTTTTAGGTTAAGAGGAGAAGCAAACAAATAGAAAAATGATCCTCAGGCTTGACTGAAAACCTCCTTATCTGTAAATTGGCCTTTTTCTCTGAGTTCTCTTGGCAGCTTTGGCCTGAAGGAAGGTCTAGATGATGTGACTGCTTTCTTAGTAGAGCAATAAGATTAATGGGACAGATCCTCATTCAGTGTATATAGACAATTCTCTGGGACTTACTCTCTGAGGGTCTAGCCCAATATAATTTCACAATGATGAAGCAATTCTTAATGGGGTGGGTTACATTTCAAAAGGCTGTAAAATCATTAAAGCGTCATTTTTGCCAGTAATGCTAAAAATTTCCCCATCCTCCTAGGAGCAGAAGGTAGTGGACACACTGTGAATAATTTCTAATTCTGCAGTTCATCTCAGTCTGTGGCACTGAGAATGTCAGCCCAACTTACTCTGGCAATTATTCTGAACCAAGAGGACATCTTTAACGAGCCAGGACTCTATTGCTGCTCCTGTTTCCAACTCATTAATGCTTTTATAAGTCTTTGCCATCTTTCACTTCCACATCAACTTCCTCACAGATGTACTTACCAGTACACCTGGCACTTTGCTAACAAATGATGTGGCACACAGCTCTCAGCCGGGAGAGATCTTACTCCAAAAATTAAAGCCACACTTTGAAAATGCATTTGGAGTGACAGTGAACTCCATCAAGTCTCAACTGCTTATTAAATCAGCAACACTCAGTCAAAACCTGTGCAGTTGCCTGAGTCCAATACCATTTTTCACTGATGTCATACCATTCTAAAGACTTTCTTCTTGGCTCTTGAATAATTAAACAATATCCTTGTAACATAAAAACAGCCATACAGGATCAGGCCAGAAGTTCATCTAGCCTCCTATCTTTGGCAGTGACTGGGATGAATGCCAAAGGAAAACAACCACCCTTCCCCTGAAACACACTTCATCCTTTCAGCAATCAGCATTGTAAGGACTTCCTGAGCTGCAGGTTGAGTCACATTTCACAGCCTCTGCCCCAAGCCCTCCTGCCATGCTGAGCCTGTCCATGAGAATGTCTAGAGGCACAGTGGTCACAGCCTCAGATGATAAAATTAATCAATTGCACAGAAACACCAATCTGCCAGCACAAAAATGAAACTAGCTTTGATGATGACCATTCTCCCTCTTTACATAATAGATGCATAATAATGACCAAGATATTTCTGGTCTTATCATGCACAAAAGTCAGCTTGTGACAAGACAGAAATAAACTTCTCCTTGTGGTTTAAAGTTTATTTACATATTAATTTCCCTTGTTATTATCTGTTTAATTGTGCTAAAATTTATTAGACTGTAATTCTTTGGACAGAGACTAAGAGCCATACTTTCTCCAGAGCTTAAATCCAGGTATCTTTGATATCAGTTTTGCTGCCTGAAAGAATATTATATTTTGTTTCATATTTTTCCTGTATTTTGTAAAGTGGATACCTGAAGCTTTCTGCAGGACAGACACCCCTGGAATTGTGTGCTATTACACAGTTAATCTCTCCTGGACTCAGTAAATGGGATAAGCCAGTGGCATTGTTAGCCTGATGGGGCTGCTGAATTCCCACAGTGCTGAGCCCGAGCTGCCTGAGCTCTGGCTCAGTGTGAACCCAGGGCTGGGTAAAAACTGCTCAGGCCTCATCCTCTGTAAATGCAGCTTTAAAGCTAAGGGCTGTGACCTGCCTGAACAGACAGCAGTGCTCTAGAAAAACCCATCTCTCTGAAGGAATAGTTGGGATGGACACAGTGTCCCTTGGTGGGATCTCTGCCACACCAAGTGCCTGCCCTGTCCTTCTGGAGGAGAACCCAAGGAGCCATGGACAAGGAGAGGGAGGGCTGCTCCCCACGCTTCTCCTCCTGCTTCCTGCTCTAAGCAGGGCCAGGGGCACAAGGGACATGTGTGAGTGATGGGGGAGAAGAGGAGGAGCTGCTCTTCCCTATGGCCTGAACACATTGTGGGCAATCAGGCTGCTAAAGCTGTCACAAAGCAAATATGCTGCATTGGTTAAAAACTAACTGAACAGTTACCTACAAATGCAATAACAATAACTCACCAAGTAGGTGGGTGCAGCTGAAGGTGGAAACCATGCCAGCACCAAAGCCTGCCTGTCCCTCAGAGATTTTACTGCCTGGATTTGGGACTATTCCTAACACTGACACAGCTGATACCCTAGAATAGAAACGTGCTTTGTGAGAAGATAAATGACATATTTATCCAAGAAGTGTCCTGGTAGCTGTCAGTGCGAGTCTCTCATCCATCATACTGTCCCCTGTCCTAAGGGGAAGTTCATCTATCCCAATGTATGTTCTGATAACCTGGTGATGCTTTAAGAGCACACTCTACCTGCTGGAAATCACCAGTGACAGACAGGTTTGCTGCCTCTCTGCTCCAGCAGCAGCACTGCTCCTGTTAGAGTAATCTGAACGTTGTTTGCAGCAGCAGAGCCAGAGCAGCCAGGACAGAGCAACTCCCACAAAACCCCCTGCTCTCTGCAGGCTGCCAGTGCTGGGACCCAGCCCACAGCCCTGACACAGGACACTGCTGCACTCAGGGGGCACCTGTGGAGAGCCTGTGCTGGCCCAGGTGCTGCTCCCCATTTTCTTCCTTGGAATGCAGGCAATTTATTATGTCTACTCTAAGGAGTAAAATTCTTAAATGATGCAGTGTCCTAAAACAAAGCCTTCCCACCATCAGGCAGCAATGATGGCACTCACTTTGCACAAAGTCAGAGTGGTCAGAGTGCTATTCAGTCTAAAAGCTCAAATATTCTTCTGCAGGGCCAAAAACACTCCTAGGGCCAAAACCAATAAAAACCCAAAAAGAAATGCCTTGAAAGTTGCAAATGCTTTAGCTTAAACATTCTCTCTCCCTCAGGGTTTCACATTATTTTTGTTCCATACTAGAACAGCTTCTCCTCAAGTCCCTGCTTACCAGAGTGCTTGAAAATGTGTAAATTTAAGTGTCAACATCAATGAAGTACTTGCATGCTTAAAAGTCCTGCTAAGCAGAGGCCTTGGGCTATGTCTCACTGCAAAAAGGTCTCTCACCACATGGAGCCTCCTGTGCCAGACACTGGGTGACACGGCACAGCAATACCTGCACTACTGCAGTGGTCACATTATTTCTGCACAGGGGCTACACTGCAACTGTCTGGACTGAGGTAAAGTACAACATCAGCTCTTGAGGGTGTTTGTATAGACACTCTGCCAATAGCACAGCCTCAAGCTGCAGCAGTATCATTATTTCTTCTTGTGGTGAGAAAGCTCCTCACTGGAGAAAGCAAACTGAGCAGCTAAAAGTGTCTGTAACTGCTTTAACAAGGGAAGGAATGTGCCACCATCACAAGTCTGTCAAAAAGCTTCTCTTCCAGAAATAAAAAATGAGAAATTACATCAATAGGGAATTTTACAGTTTTCCCCTGTATTACAATGGGATAACAGACAGATATAAAGCAAAACAACAGTGAGAAGGAAAGAAACCAGGGTAAGAAAGATGAGAGCTTCTCCCTTACAGCCAGAAAGAAAATTTTTCCTTGAACTGCAGGTAAAGGTGGATGAATTTTCCCCAAAGGAAAAATAAAGCTGAAACTACTCATAAAACCCACCTGAGTGTACCAGTTAGTCATCACTTGAAATCTAAATAAAACAAACTTCATTTTTATGTGAATTCTGTAGAAGAAAGTATTTTTTAACAAAAAGCAGAGAATGCACCTGAGTAGGAACAACATCATTCACCCTGCAAATCAATGTGGGAGTGAGCCATGGATGCTCCCAGGGGTCTCTGTTGCCTTTATGGACACAGGATCCTGGAGCTGCACTCATCCATTCTGGCTGCCTCACCAAGGAAGTCGTGCCTGCACCCCCACATTCTCCCCAGAGCCACTTCTGTGACAGTCTTGTTTGCTGACTGCCTTCCTTCCTTCCCTGTGTACACACATCTTAGTGACCAAAATGAGACCTGTCATTTAGGCTTTAACATGGCTGTCTGTGGAACAAAGCTTTCTAAGGGTTTCCTTTCCTCTTCACCACACACCTCCAAAAAATGCAGTCACTGAATCTGAGATGAAATTAGCTCCCTTTATCTTTTGCTTTGACTACTAACCTTGAAAAAGAATTATTTGGTCAATTCTTGTTTTGGTCAGCATCTTCTTATGTTGTCACAAGACAACATCTCTTGTGATTGACTCTTGTTACATTATAGACATTTGTGGTGGTTCCTACAACACATCCTAAACACAGTCACAGAAAGCACCACAACAACAAAAGGTGTGATGCCAAGTGCTTGAGAGCTGGAATTACCTGCAGCCTTACTGCAGCCTCCTTGTGCCTCTGCAGCACCAGCAGCCCAGAGACACAAACACAAGGGGTTTGTTCCTGACAGCCACTCCCTCATACACTGCACAGGCAGAATGCTGCCCATGTAAAGAAGAACCATTCAGTATTTCACCTTTGTTCACTGCATGGTCCCAGGCTTTATTTACTTCACATCACTCAAACACTACACTGATGACAGTTTGTAATTTCCTCTTCTTTTCTATTGGGTTAATCCCTCCCGTTTCAAATGGCTTGACAAACAATAAAAAAAGTCTAATTTTCACAGCAAGTCTGAGAGGCAAAGTGTGTGTGCTGAATCTGGACCACACAGAATTCCCACACCTTCTGCAGAAGATCACATCATGCTGGATTGAAAACTGCCTTGGGCAGTGACTTTGCCTTTTCCACAGCAAAGTGCCATGTGTATGAATAAATCCAAACAGCAGCTGCAACTTTACAGGCTGTATTTCTGAACATTACTGAACCTGTCTTAATGCCATGTAAAAGACATTTTCTAGAAATGGAGAAACTAATTCTCCAGTTAATTACATGGGTGCAGAAAATTCAAAAGAGAGACATTAGGTAACACTGTGCAGCCAAGAAGGGCCAGGGCCAGATCCCAATTTCACTGAAGTGCAAGAAATTTGACTCTCTGGGGGACTGACTAATCAGGCCCTAAAAGCTGATAGTACAGCTTTTGTTGAAAACAGGCAAACTTTTTTTCAAATGTGTGTTTTCCACCAGTGGAGAGATCCAGAGGCTTCTTCATGCTGGGTGGCCTGGTGTTTGCTCTCTGTTTTCAGATATTTTTTGCAAACCACGTAGAAATAATGCTATTGATTGCCAGGGATTTATAAATATCAGTGGTGTCAGCACAGTTTTAATCACAGCATAAATGTGGTGCACAATAGGATTTCTAGGTAACAATCTCTATTCTAGATGAATGTTACAGACAAACTTCTCAGCAGAGAGATTTTGTAACCTCTTTGCAGAAACCATTAACATTGATATATTTATATATGGTACCTCAGAGAACATTTTGTAGTGTCATAGTAGAAAATCTGTTGCAGAGGGCTTCAGATTCTGGTCAAACCTTGTTAATGAGTCAGGCTGTCATCTTGTCAGATGAATTATACAGATTTGCAGGTCATTAACAAGAAATCACTACTGCTAATTATTACAAGGCCATGAAAGCAATATAATTCCAAATGTATGAAGGAATTAAAAATAATAAGGGAAGTGTCTTTTAATCTGAACACAGTTTAAATGAGTATTAACTGTCTTTTCTCAGTATAAAGTAGTTTGTTCTGGTAGTTGAAGTTATAGTTAGGTATTTTTTTTACTGGAAGAGGAGATTAAATTAGAGACATCCCAATAATTTAACTGCATTCATTATCTGATCATGCATATTTATTCACAACAAGTACTACTCAGCCCTTACTGGTTTTTCTCTTAATATTTTCCATGCCAAGACATTTGCAATTACAGAATTTTGCCTTCCATATTTGCTAGTAAATGGATTTAACTGTCACAAAACACCATGTTTGTAATAAATTACTCTCCTCTGCAATTTAGTTTAGCCTAAGGTAATGACAAATGGAACTTCTTTGGAACAAACAATTTACACTTTGCACATAGGCAAATATTTGTATATTTAAATGCTTCTGGAAGTTTCTGGTTGCCACATTGAATCCCACAGGAAATCAGCTATTGATTTCAGAAGGGCACAAAGTTACCACTGCAGAAACATATTTAATATCTTGCTGTGGCCAAGTCCCTGCAGTTTAGGAGGGTATATTCCCTAATGTTTGCCTGGCCACCAGGCAGATGCTGCTACCCTGGTAGGAGAGAGGCAGAGCAGGGGGCAAGCCTGTGGTTTTCCAGCACATTTTCCAGCCTGGGATACAAGTTCCACTTGGCAGCAGCTCCTCTTTGACAATAAAGGCTGTGAGCTGCATGGGCTCTTCTGTCCCACCTTGGCTTTACCTCCAGCATGGAGAGCCTCAGTGGCCCAGCACCAACCCCAAACCTCTCCCTGTGACCAACAGAGCTCTAATTCTCACTCATGAGCCAAGGAAGTTGTGTCCTGATCCATTGGCAGATCCTGTTGGCAAATTAGAGAGACTGATATAAACTATAGAAAACTTCGGTCCCCAAAACACCAGGGTTTTTTCCTCGCAGACCTAGCTATGGGCAATGGCTTCTCCTGCTGGCTAGTATGGCAGAGAGGCAGTTGATAAAACATTTGTAAGTGCAATTTGTAATAATGTCTCAATGGTGAATTCCAGTAGAATTAGCATCAAAAAAAGCTGTTATGTGTATTTTCACTACTGAATGTAATACAATCTGAAGCAGAAAATTGCAACTTGCATTTTGAGGAAATTTCACTGCAATCTCCTGTATCTGAGGGTCTTCTAATATACTGTCAAAACCCAAAGTCAACACATTCCCTCTATAAAATGTAAACACAAAGTACTTCAAAATCTGGCCTGAAGCTTCAATTTGTAGTATCCCTGCAGAACACAGAATTGTTCCCTGCCAAAGAATTCTGCAGAGCAGCTAAACAAAAGAATAGATTATTTTGTGTAAAAAACTGTAGTATTTTCTGAAAATGGAACTCTACTGGGTATATTTCCACGAGGATTGAAATGTCTATTTGGAACATACAAGCCTCTGTAAAATATTTTCCACAGTAGTTAGATAATTGTTCATTTCTGTTGCTTTGGTGGGAAGCATTCCTGTTGAATTGAGTCTTGAATCACAGAAAAAAGATGGCTCAGAAGCACAATAGAAAAGCAGTGTGGACTTCAAAAACAAATCCAAACCTCACGTTACCTCTTGGGAAAAACTTTGCAGCAATGTGCTTAGTACAAGTTGTGAAGAAGCACAATGATGCCAGCATTAGCAGCCAAGAAATCCTCATTCGTTTTAGATGAAAAGGCAGAGCCAATTTCAAATTACACTTGCTGCCATATAACATATGCAACAAATAAAGAAAAAGCAAGGGATTGAAGTCATCCCTGAACACCACACATGGTACACATTTCCAAAGTGGTTTTGTGTCTAAAACAAAACGTTCTCTCAATCCAGCACATTTCAGTGGCCCAAAGGGCTACCCAGCTTTGTAAGCCACTAAAAGGGACAAGCAGCTCTGCCACAAAGATGATCTCCAGTGCATCTGAGTCCCCAAATCAAATTGGGAAATTTTTGTTCCTCCTGGTTATGCATCACACTTCTTAAAGAAATTCAGTGGTTTACTTGGAAAACGCTCTGGTATATTTAAAGATTTGTTCTCT
Source organism: Ammospiza caudacuta (assembly GCF_027887145.1). Lineage (NCBI taxonomy): Eukaryota > Metazoa > Chordata > Aves > Passeriformes > Passerellidae > Ammospiza > Ammospiza caudacuta. Next base: position 11,868,390 of record NC_080606.1, on the reverse strand, counting down.
GGGTAACTTTCCCCATCACTATTACCAAAACAAGTTGCTTAACCTGAAGCAATATCAATAAAATGAAAATCATACTTTCCCTCTGCACCACAAACGTACCAGAGGGCACATTTTGTGAAGCTGCACAAAATCCACATCTTTATCACTTATTCTGCTTCTGGATCTATCTGCATTAGATCAGACCACCACTACTGGGGTCTAAATGTTCTCCAAGGCCAACCTATCTTTTTTTGTAAATATCTTAAAGTTGAGGAACTCAGCTTAAAGGAATGAACTGTCTGGATTTCACCCCGAACTGCTGAGTGCTGGAATCCTGCCTTGGGCAAAACAGTGTGTGTTTTATGTTGTGCAATCAACGGCCCAAAGGTAGAAAACAGATAAGAAAAAAATTTCTTTCAACAAATTTGAAGTTTTTCCATGGAGCACCAGCTTCTTGAGAGCTTTGCCCCTTCTGCCAGCCACCAGTCCACAAGTGTCCTCCTGCATCCCCTGCCCCTGCCTGGGGAGGATTGTGCCTTTTGCCTGTAAAAGCAGAGCTCTGTTCCCAGCCAGAATCCCAACAAAAAGAGACTTAAAGGACAGAGGATTTCTGTATTGAAAGTCAGATTAGGACAATGCTCTGTGTTTTTTATTTAGTCAGTTTTACAGTATAAATAGTAATATGTTCATTTTTATTTTTTTATCACAATCTGTCAAACTACCCTGTACCTACTAAAAACTCCTGTAGCACTATGAAGTGGAATGAGTAGAAATCTAGGTTTGTTCCTGACATGAGGATTTTGTTTACACTTAAAGAATCAGTCTCAATTTCCTACACAGTCTGAAGCCTGAAGCCATCACACATGTGACAATTATTTTTTGGGAAGGAAGGCAAGTATAAAAACCAGAGATTGAAGGCGACCTTTGTAGAAAACATGGTGAGTTCCTAGGGATTTCTATTTGCTCTGGAATTTTTCATCTCAGCAGGACTATAAGCACCAAAAGTTTTAATGAACATTAAAAGACTATAATTCATGTCTCTATTTCAGCTGCACAGCCCTACTTTGCATGAGATTTGGCAGCCAAGTCCCAGGCTTGGCACAGATCTCCTGTGTGCTCCCTGCTCTCCATCTGTGCAGGCACTGCCCAGAAAAGCTCCCGTCACAGTCCTGGGGTGCCTGAGTTATTCATGCTGGAAGGGTGAGCACAGGCCAGCACTGACCTGAACCAAACACTTGGCTGATCCATCTTGCACATTTCCTGCATGAGTGGGAAGCACCAAACCACTGCTGTGTTATTGCTGGGAAGCCATGACATTTTAATTAATGGCTGATTACCAAATACATGAAATGGAATGAAAGGAGGACCTGGGTACCCCAAAATGGAAACTGGACATGCAACTTTCAATGAAATGATAATGAATATTCCCACAACCATCTTGTCAATTAGAAGAAATCCTTCATTAACCATTTATTTCACTGCATTTACTTTCCTGGAAAATGCAGCTGCAGTAAAGGGTTGATGTTTCATTTAATTTATAACTTTTTTTGTACAGACACTACATTGTGCTGAGGTACCTGCATAAACAGAAGTACAATAGATTATGTGGGTACACACAGATACTCAGTGTGCAGAGGAAGGGAAACACAACCATGAGAGTTACAATTGCCAAAAGGACCACCAGTGTAGCATTGTGGATTAAATTAGTGGTAAACGATTTATCTCAAATGGCTCTGCCTGTGAAAGGTAATAAGTAATATAAATATCTAAATATACGTGTGTATGTTTTATCTGGGAAAGTCACAATGCACCAATACTAGCAATTCCAGTTTTCCACTGAGCAAAGGACACAAGTAAAGCCCAGAAAGATGATCAATGCATCTCATGGCCTAATGGATAAAAGCAAGACGGAGTGATGGAAGCTCTTCTGAAGCCTGGATAGCTGTGGAACAGAATCATTTACAGCCAGATGGGCTTATGAGCTCTAATTCTACATCAACCTTCCCAAAATCTGCCCTGCCTCCAGCAGAAGCACTCACTGTGTCCACCCTGGCCTTCCCCAGGCCCTTCACTCAGGGGCTGTGCTCTGCCAGAGCCCCAGGCTGGCTCAGCAGATGCCTCAGCTCTGTGCTGCTCCAAAGCAGGGAGCCTGCCCAGGCAAAGGCTCAGCTCCCCTGCCACACAGACAAATGGCACTGAATGTGGCGTTATTTACCTCCCCCTGCATCAGAGAGAAGATGCAGAGGTTTGAATTATTCCACTGGAGGAAGGAACGTTTTTTCAGTGTCTCAGAACCCGAGTGCTGCACACTTTCTGTCACAGCCTTGTGACATCCATGGCAGTGGGCCCATTGAAATCCATAAAGCACACGAGACCTGGCCTGGTGCTGCTCAGCTGGAGGCAAAGGGAATGGAAACTTCCAGGACTGCGCTCACTGACTACAACAAATTAGTCTCCAGTGAGCCTTTGGACATTTGGGTATTTTGCTTTACTGATGGCTTTAGAAGTTGTTAAACACCTGGATCTTGCTGTCTAAAAAGATTTAAAACAGAATATTTATGGTGAAAAATAAATGACCATATGGATGAGCAGGGGTGAGTGTGCTAAGTGTGAGCACTTACAGAACACAGCTACAAAGTTCCTACTAACTTCAGGGACTAAAATCTGCAGGGACACAGCACAGAAACACAGCACAGTCTTATCAGCAATGTTTTCAATCTCTGAATTTCTTCTTGTCTGCATAGTTCTCTTGACCAAATTTTCAGCTCATATTTTTCATGTGCAGAATTACCATTCCATTTAAATCCTTAAGGAATACCCCTAACAAAAAGGAATACCAACAAAAAAAAAAAAAAGGAAATTTAAAAGAGGATGCTAATATTTTTTTCCTTACTCAATTGACTTCTAACTGAATTTTCTGTGATTTATACTTAGGGGGACTCTCAGAACACATATAAGGTAACCAACCCTTCCTTAAAGATCACCATGATTTAGCATCACTTATTTTAGATGTCTTGAAAGTCACATTTAATTCTTCATTTTAAATATTCAATAGGATGTGTCTAGGAGCATTTTTCACTTGGTTATATTAACATGCTCTGACAAGTGAATATAATAATGAGATTAACAGCCCAGCTGAGAAACAAAACTCTTAAATTTGTAACTTTTTCTAGGCAAGCAGTCATGTTATGGCAGGTTTGGTGAGCTGCTTTGACTCACCTGTCACCCACTCATTCTCCTGCAACAGGAATATAAGAGATCTTCAAAAACCACGAGACAGGTCTGTCTACTCATGTCACTGTGAAGAACCTCTGCCCCTAGATACGAGGCTCTGAAGATCTGGACTTCCACTATTTCCTCTGTTTCAGTAAAATGCAAAAGCCAAGAGCAAAGCTTGGCTATGAAAGAGCTCTCTAATGATTTACAACATGTAGACAGAGCTGTACAAATCCCAGGGAAGAGATGCCAGCTATGGGCATGAAAGCTGTCAGCCAGGACTGAGCCTGAGGTGAGGGTGCTCCATAGGAGGGCTTGCAAAAAGCAACATTTAAGCTGCTGTTTTCATCAATGACCTGCAAGCAAAGACAAGATCATGTACTGACACATTTGCAGGTGACAAGTTGTGGTTGAATTACCCGTCAGGAGGAGGCAAGCCAATTAAAATGATGGGGATTATTGGGAAGCTATGCCCAGTTAAATTAATTAAATTTTAATTAGCCAAGTGCAAGGAGTTTAGAAATAAGAGATGCAAACCTATTTGCAGGAAGAAGAATGCCTCTGTGATACCAGAAAGGATCTACATTACATCACACTGATATCTACACATACCTAGCAGCTCCCAGTATTATCACAACTGTAGAAAATGGAAACTTATTCCTTAAATTTGAATACCAGAGGGCAACGAGAAGCAGGGAAGTGTAGACAGCACTTGTGAGACCTTGGGTTAGAACACAGTGTGTTCATGCCTTGCCTTGGAAAAAAAAAAAAAAGGAAAAATACAGAAAGCAGCCCCAAAACATTGACTACATGGTCAATATGAACAATTCCATATAGTGAGACTACAGAAATCTCAAGACATTTAGTTTATAAACCAGAAGATTGACAAGTGACTGGTTTATACAGTGTAAGCACTTTCCTGTAGAGAAAACAAACACTGGGTACTTAGAGTCTCTCTCGTCCAGCAGAGAGAAATTACAAAAGAACTGATGGCTGGGAACAGAAGCCAGACCAATTCATTTGGGAAACAAGGCACTGCCTTTGAATGCTGAGCCAAGCAGTACATTGAGTTCTGCATTTCTTTACTTTTCAGCTGGGGGATGCCTTTGGAGAGCAAGTATTGCACAGGCACAAGTTCTCAGGTGCAGTCTGAGAGAGCCAGGATAAGCTTTAATATGCAATTATCTTCCTTTTTTTTTTGTTACCCTAAAGTAAATAAACTTCTCCACATACACGGACCTTTTGCAAGTGTCAAACAGATGTAATGGTTTCCTTTAATTATCAAACACTGCAGTGCAGCAAAGGGGGCCCATTATTTCTAGTGACAAATATGCTGCTAACAGTGCAGCAATACCTAGACATGAAAATGTCTGCCATCACTGCTGCTGAGGGGATAGGTTATATTAGTAAACTTTTAATATTATGCTGTGAAGAATAGCTCATTTAGTATTGTTAGCTCCTCCCTGGTGATATTTCCCATAATTTCTCATTGGAAATTTCACACTCTTCTCTGGAGTGGATCTAGCTCCTCTTAGGAGCACTTTAGGGGCTTCCCAAAGCTGCTCAATTCACTTTTAGCTGGCCAGATGAGTTGCAGTATTACTCTAGATTGGCTCCATTGTCAATCAGCAACAGACACGTTACTGCCAATTGTGGGCAAAATCCACAGCATGTCACTGCAGAACAGAAGGAAATCCTAAAAGCTCAATGAATTCTATTGGGAACACCTGCTTCAGCTCTTCAGGATACATGAGTAGCCGGCCTGGGGCAAACACAATAAAATACCCAAAACCAAAACTTGTGTCTGTGTATGCATTATGTAGCACCTCACTGCATTGGGAACCCTTTAAACTCAAATCCATTTTGCTTTTGTAAATGGGTAGGGATGTCCTTAAATTACCTCTCTTGAACAATTTTAATTTCTCCAATGAAACCCTTATGGACTTAGAGATGATTTTACATAAGAGAAAAAAAATCAGGAAAATTTGGAACAGGCTTTGAAACAGAAAACATCCACTCCTTTTAAAAGAGGCACTGCAAAAGGAGAAAAAAACTTAAATGAAACAGCATTGTCTTTGCAACATAAAACATGTTCTAATGTTCTAGCCCTGGTCATGTATCCAAAGGGGTTAGTTTATTTCACTTGAATTAGCTCCATGTGGAAAACACCCAAACAAATAAACAAAAAAACCCCACCCCACTAAACCAACCTAAGTCCAACCAGAATTGTAAAATAAGCTGAAAAAAAATTGCTTACTCATTTTGCCATATTGTTATGTATAAAAGCTGCTCAGACATGCCTTAGACCTTTCTCTGCCTACTATGCCCACAATAGCTGCTGGCAAGCAGAGTTCTTGCAGTAACAGGGTGTGGGGTGCTTCCCCATCCCAGGATTTCTGCAGCCTGTGCTCTGCCATGAAATCACTGACAAGGGCTTTTATTCCCCTGGGTGAAGAGCCTGAACAAAGCTTAGCACCTCTCATGCCAGCCCCCAGCTGGATTTCAGTGATGCACAGGCTCTGGCAGAACAACAGCAGGGGCCAGATGGAAATGCCTCACACCTTATGTGCATAGCAAGGCTGCCACTGAGGACACCAGCACAGGACCTGACAGGGCTTGGTGTCTCACAACACTGAGAGTGACAGTGACGAATTCCTCTATTCCAGGCTGCTCCCTGCTCCTGATCCATAAACCCTTGTGGTCTTGGTCCTCACTGACTTCTGGGACAACTGAATCAGATGACCCGACAGAGATCAATGGTGCTTTGCACTGATTTAAGATGTCTTCCATATCTTTCTCTCTCCGTCAAGCAGAGCAGAATTAGCCTTTTGTTACAGAAGCCAAAGCTATCATTTACTTAAATAAAATGAAGAGCACTCTACATCAAACATGAGCCCTCTAAATGGAGAGGGTCTCCTTCAATACAAGGTACTGCAGGCACCAGCAGATTATCTCTGTCAAACAAACCCTTGGCATATGAGATTTTGAAAAGCAGGAGGCTATTTAAAAACACAGGCTTCTAGTGAAATTGTAAAACTTATAATGAAAATATCCAAATTTGCTTATTTTCACACAAATGGATTTACAAAGAAGAGGTTTTCCAGCATAAAATGGTGTCTCAAAGCCCTGGCTGAAAAGGGAGGTGTTTTTATTTTTGAGCCTCCAAATGAGCTCTCCAGCTCCATTTGCAAAAGCACAAAGCTCAGAAGACTCAGATTTGTTGCCTACCAGGGGATATAAGCATAGTCTCAAGCATTTATCAATTGGCTTCAGCACAACCTTTGCCAAACTGAGCCCTAAAATTTCAAGTTTTACTGACTCTGTCATTTACAGATTGCCCAATGTGTCACACACACCACCAGCACTCAGCTCCTCATCCCTCCTTAGCCCTTGTCTGTGCTCCCTCTAAACTCACACAAAGACACGATTTCCAGGTAACTTGAGTGTGAAGGAAAAAAAGAAAGGATTTGTTTGACAATTGGTGATAATCAAAACTAGCATTCCAAGCTGGTTTTACCAGAACAGAACAAGATTTGACCTGAGCTTTTGCTGGCACTAACTCACAGACTGAGTGATGCAACAACAGATGTCCCCACAGAGCTACAAAATGATCAGTGTTTCCACCACCCCGAGCAATGATGGGTATTTATTTTTCCTCTGGAGGAAATAGTGTGGCAAACCAGCATCCAGATGGTTAAAAAGAAGCTGGACTAAAGAAAGTAAGTTTCAGAAATTCCTGGAGTAGGCAGATAAATTTAGCAACTATAATTCAAACAGCCATTGATTTCAGCAGGATGAATTCCCTGGTTGCTGCCATCACATTTTCCTCATAATTTTTGCTGCCCTTGAAAAGCTTAATTTTGCCATGTGTGCAATGGTCAGGGCAACAGTGAAAAGTGGTTTGGTGCTGTGACCTCAGATGGTGCGTTTTGGCAGTGGCAGGAAGAACAGATATTTCTCTGAATTATTTTTGAACATGTTCCTAAAGCAGTATGACTTCTTTGGCTTCAGAGGTAGCAAAGGAAAACTATTTATTAATTTGACTGCTGCTATTTCATCTATTTAATGTTGCTGGTATAATGTCTCTACCCATTTTGTGACTTGAGTTTTTATTTATGCTTGTAAATCTGTGCTTAACATTTTGCATTATTATAGAAATAAGCTTCTTTTAAATGTTCTGCTATTTTTTATTTATTTTTATTTGAACATGAAAATCCTCTCTGGCTTATTTTCTGAGTGAACACATCAACTCCCAACCTCTTTTTGCTTTTGAAGTAAGGGTTTTATTGTCTGTGGCATTTTGCAAGATGTTTTTCTCTTACTTATAGCCTGGTTTTTGGTGGGATAGTTGTAATGCACCAGCTCAAACTGCCTTACTGGTCAACTGGGAGGATGAATTCAGCAATTATGGGATTTATCATTAGTGTCCTGAGGCGCTTCTGAGCACCTCTCTAATTATATACCAGTGTCACTGGGGCTCTGTCCTCTGCTAAGGCACCAGGTTTCATGCAGAAAATCCCACACAGCACCTGAACTCCTGTGAGTGCTGGAGCACTGCCCAGCCTGACTGCCCCTCCCCAGCCCTGCTCACACAGCCCTGGCATGCCCTGCTTGGAACACACCTGGAGCCATCAGAACAGCACAGCCTGGCCCAACAGAATAACTGGGTTAAACTGGTTTGGAGTTCTTCTCCACCCAAGGAAAGCAAATGCAGAATGACTTGACTGCTCTGGCTTTGAGACATGGTCCTGCTCTAGGTAAAACCAAGGAAAGGGTTTATTTAAATGCCCTTAGGATCAGATCAAGCCCATCACAATCTATCAGGAAGGGGTCAGTGCCTTATTCCCAAGAAAGCAGGATGTTAACATATGAGTTCTTGAAAAAACCCAACATCCAAAGCTGTTCTTTTTCTTCTTCTCAGCAACTTCTGAATCAAACATGAGCTTTTTCAGTTTTCCCTTAAACTCTAGCAACACACTATATCCTGCAGACTCTCTCTCTGAGGAAATAATTTTTCTATAGCCTTAGCTCTCTTCTCCCTCCAGCTCTTTGAATAGCAAACCACAGTTAGTGTCTATATAAGATATACTTTTTCTAGCTGTTGAAGGCTGCAGCTCACTGTTTCTCTTTCTTAGGACTACTTATTTAGCAGCTCTCTTCCACCTACAGATTTCTTCTTTAAGATTATTCATATTTTTCTCTAGGGGGAATGATTTTAGAGGAGCTGTTTTTTGACAGGAGAACAAATGTTTAAGACCTGAACTCATTACTTTTACATTTCTGGCAAGAATAAGAATTCATAATCATCTTTTGAAAAGTAAAAATTAAATCTGACTTCCAAAAAGTAGAAAAGATGTTAGAAAATAAGAAAAAGCCAGGAAGGATGCTTCTCTCCTTATTCATTTAACTACAGTGAATTTCAATGTTTTTGAGGTAAATTTTGGCAGCAGCAAAACTCAATATCCCAGAATCCCTAATTTGCAAAGCAGTGACACACTATGTGGACAAATTGGAATTGTGAAGTGCCATCAGTCACCATGGTAAGAATTCATTTATGTTATACTGACATGAGTTTAAATTAAGCAACCCCTGATTGTGCACACAATGTTAATGCAGTACTATTAATATCACTCAAAAGATTTGGGCCAGCCTAATTCTAAGATCATCATAGCAAACCAGAGCATATTGAACAACCCCAGGGTACATTTGTTAAAGAACCCGAGTGCATTAATACTTGGTGTTCCATTGATTTTTCCCACAGATGTCTGAATCAGTAATGTTTATTGCCAAACACCATGTGGCTGACACACCCCAGCACTGACTAAAATACCAGTTACGCCTTTCAATTCAAGCAACTTAGTCTGCCCAGTTTTAAATCACTTTGAGGAGAGAAGCTAAATAAATACAAACAACCTTTGCTGAGCAGGGAAGCACTTTCCCGTCAGGGAGTCCCTCTGGAGATGTTACAATGAACACATAAAAGTGCTCAGCAGTGGAAGTACCCAATATTTTCACATTAGAACAGTAAGCTCTTCCACAACAGTATTCATCACATTTTCAGAACAACCAGACCTAGTTCAAGGCTTCCACTAGTACAAAAACATACTGCAATGTAGCAACCAGCCAGTCACCTCTTCCTCCACCAATATCTTTTAAGCTGTAAAAACTTTTAGAACTTGCCTGACTTACTCTGAGAAGCTTTTTTACTCACTAGAAATCTGCTACAAGATGTCCTGGACTCAGTACTTCTTCATTTTATTACAGCAGTGGTGAGAGAGCCATTGAAAGCCTCTTCATATCAGCAGCTGTGTCAGTCTGTGTAGTTTTTATCTCCCCAGACAACTGCCACCAGTAGAAAAAGAGGCTCAGGAAAGATGACATTCATTCTTTAAAGCTGACAGATGTAAAACAAGGTTCTTAGGACTGCAAAGACACCTCAAAGATTACACCAGTAATCAAGTCAGTTGAGTGTTTCTTTTTAATTCTCAGCTGTCTAGGGGCTTTTTCCTTTCCCAGCACTGCATCTCACAGCTGCCTGCTAGAGATTAGGTGCCACTCACAATTAAAACTGCAGGAAAACTATAAAGATCATGGTTCTTTTGACACCTCTCTCTCGCTCTCTGAGCTTGTAATTGAAAGCCCATTTAGTAAGTTACAAGTACCTAGACAGTGATTTCAGCTTATCAAAAACTCCACATCACTGGAGTTCAGGGTAAGATGAAAGTCTGGAAGTGAGAAGGATCCTTCTCTATTGTACTTTACAGAATGTTCCCTCTGCAAGGGTATGGAAAGGGTACAGCTCTGAGCTTGCTCTTGTTACTGAGACACATTTATGACTGTGCCAGTTGTGCCATTTCTCTTCTTCCCCAGATTTTAAGTGCCATCCAATCTCTCCCAAATCTCCACTTCAGCGAGCTCATGGGAAAGTACAATCTTCATGTGAAAGTGAAAAGACTCTGTGAGGCTCAGATGCTCAAAATGCTACTGCAGAGCTGGAGGCAGCCCCAAGGAGGGAGAGAAAAGAAGCAAGGAGAAAGCAGAGACCTGCCTGGACCTGTGCAAGCCAAGGGGAACTTTTTCTATCAACTTCCTGAAGAGCAGGCTCTGGCAGGAAAGATGAAGGACACAGAGTTGTGAAACTGGCTTGAAAATTTCCTACTTACACTATTTTCCTAATTGCACTGTTTTCAACTAGATTTTATTAGTCACCCTTGGATGACACATCTGTGTCTATTTTGTTTTGTGATTCTCTTGGGATGACCTAATCGTGTAAAAAATAGGGAGGCTGTTCATGTCTAATCAGATGGCTGTGTGATTAACTCATTTACAAGCATTTTAAAGGCAATTTTATAAATGCATGTAAAGGCCTTTGTCTCCAAACTTGAAAAAGTCTATTTCAGTGTGTGTATACAGTCAGGCTGAGTCACTCCCTTTCTGCTAGTCAGCGAAAAGACATCCTATTATAGGACACTGAACTCTTATCTATTTGCTGGTTACATTTATAGTTCAGAAAGACCCTGATTTTTTTTTTTTTTTTTGCCTGCTGCACAGATTTAACGCCTGGGGACAAATGAACTAGGTGACACCAGTGTCAGGCCTGTCCAGAAAATATTTTTAAAAACAAGGCTTTTAAACTCAACTTCCTCCAGTGTAGAAGAGGCAGCGTCACACAGTAATACCAAGAACTGGGGAGGCCTTGTTCCAAAGCATAGGAGCTCAAGATGAACAGATGTAGAGCTCAGTTGTGCTTTATATCAAAAAATTCTGTGTCTCTCCAAGAAAATGGAGAGGGCAGCAGCTCCTCTGCCTGTGTCCCCATGTGTGTGCTGTCCCCTGCACGTGGCATGCCAGCCCTGTGAGAGGTTCTCAGGACACTGCAAGCACTGGAACAGCTATTTTGCACCAAGGCAGTTCTCACAGATCCCAACTCATTGTGGGACTGCTAAATATTGAGAATATCAGTTTAACACAGAGATGCCCTCTTTAAAAAGAGTAGTAATATAATTCTGCCTCAGAAGGAAAACATAATATTAAACAGCTTTACACAAGGTTTCCCCCTGAGCTTTACAATGTGGCTGAGACAGTGGGTGAAGAGCAGCACACAGACTCCAACAGGACGGCTTAAGAATCTCAGTAAAAAATATATTTGCTTTTTGAGCAGAACAAAAGCACTTCCTCAGTCAATAGGTCTGAGCAGAGTTAAAAAAATTCAGGGTATAATTCTGCACCAGGTTATAATTAACTTTTTCGTGAGAATAAGACAAAACCTATAGTCAGTAAGTAGTTCTATAACAAAACTTGACACTTAGGAGATTTAATTAAAGTACAGATTTCCCAAATCCATTTCCTGTGATTATTGTTGTTATTCTTTAGAAGCTGACTAGGCAATAGCAGATGTCACCACTGTGCAAATCTACATACACATGCACAAATACCATAATTGGGAGATTACTTAGTTCTCACTAAAAGTTGCTTATAAAGAAGCAAAAACTAAATCTTGCTCCAAATATTTTTCAACATTTCAATACAAACCAAATGAACTTAATAGCATAATTAATCTGTAGTTCTCTACCACTGGGTTTATCTATAGCAAAAACATTCAGAAAGGCCTTGACTTGGAAGCTTTTTGGGTGCAGGGGGAAGGTTCCCGCAGTGCCCTGAGGTGTGTGAACACTGATCACCACCAGCACTGCTCTCTCTGCTCCTGCTCCTTTCTGCATTCAGTGACTGCTCAGAGCTATCACAGAGCTCAGCAGCTCTGCCTGGTGACACAGTGACAGTGTTGGGCTCACTCCTGCTTGGTGAAATATAACATTGAGGCCCTGCAGCCCCAGAGCCCATTTCAGCTGGGTGGGGAGATGTGGGACCTGACCTCTCACCCTGTTGAGTTGCTCTGCTTTATGACATTGTCATACATTATTAAATTGCAATAAATAAAAAATAGTTTGCAGGGGAGGTGCTATTGTGTTCCATGCAAACACCTTATAAAAGGATTTTTAAAAAACACCTGTGCAAATCTGAAGACTCTCTGGTTTCCACTGACAAATCAGGGATATCCATACTCCTACAACAACTGTATTTGCATTGAATATCTCATCCCTCTCAGTCTGTTTCTCCTGTAACAATCTGTAATTCTTTTGCCCATTTGAAAAGTCTTGTGTTTCCTTTTATTACCATTAGCTAAAACCATTTCCTGCTGAGCAGTGTAGTAGTGTTAGCTTCTGATACATGAGCTGAATCAGCTTCTGGATGTCTACAGCTATTTTCTTTTTTAATTCAATTTCTCATTTTGCTTCATGCTGTTATTGTTATTCCCTTGAACAATGGAGGCAGGATTCTCTGTAACAATGCACAATAGGTATGGTGTAATAATAAACAGTCCTTTCTACACATCCCAGCTTCATTCAAATGAAAAGCACTCACTTAAGAAAAGACAAAACACAAAAGTGATTATTACCTGACTTGAAATCAGAAAAACAAGATGAGAGAAAAAAAAATTGCTCACATGGGATTCAACTAATATTTCAAAGGTAAGAATGCAGGAAAGACTGATGCCATATAAAATTCTACTGCTTCTAAATGAAGTCTTAGACATTTAAATTAAATGATGCATTTGCACACAGGAAATAGCTAAGATTAATAATATGATGAAGACATCAGCTCTTACCATAGCAATGGAAAAAGGTTTTGAAATACAAACCACTGAATTGATATTTAACTATTTTGAAACCTATTTCAGTTTAAAAAGCTGGAGGAAGTAAAACTGCATAGCAAATACCAGACTGGAGTTTACAGGCAGCTCCAACGCAGGGTAACGATCAGCATTTCCCAGGAAGGGAGGAGGGACCATCCCATCCCATCCCATCCCATCCCATCCCATCCCATCCCATCCCATCCCATCCCATCCCATCCCATCCCATCCCATCCCATCCCATCCCATCCCATCCCATCCCATCCCAGCTGCTGCCTGGGCTCCCTCCTGCCCCGGGGGTGTTTGTGGGGCAGCAGAGGTGATGCCAGTGCTGGAGCAGGGCCAGGCTCAGGATGCAGCTGTGAGCAGCAGCCACAGGAGGAGTGCTTTTGAAAAACCAGATAATCCAGCTCAGGATTAACAACTACTATGTAGCTGTGGAATTTGTTCAACTATATAAATACAAGGCTGTCTGCCCTCAATACAATTTTAAACATTTTTTGGCTTTTGGCCCTTTTCCACTTCAAGGCTATTTTTAAGCTGATTTAACTTCCTTTTAACAAAGACAAGCCCCACTTCCTCATCACAAAAAAATTCTTTACATGGCCACCAGGAATGCTCCATTTAGTCAGCACTCCAGAAACATCCCAGACACTTGTGGGATTTGGTGAATTCACACTGGCAAAGCTACCAACATCCCCAAGTTTGCCCTTGTCTGGGACCCCCAAGTCTTTAAAGGAGTGATCTCTATCTGGCTCCAGACAGCAGGCCCATGGTGAGAGCAATGTCAGCTCACACAGGCTGTTCTCTATCCTCTCCATAGGTCAGATGATGGAATGAAAGCTTTTCTATAGACAGCAAGAAAGCAAAGGTTTAAACCTGTTTTCTGTCCAGTCCCTACATGACCTGGAAGAAACAGAGCTGCCTGTGCCCCAGAGCACAGTCTGCCTCTGCCTGGCCCGCTGGATCCAAGTGTGTGTCCATGGAGGAAAGCCCCAAATAATGACAACAAACAACACCTGTGAGAGGCTGGATATTCACCTGCACTATGAAAGTCTGGCATTTGGTCAAATTACACAGGTATTTTCAGCAATTCCAAAGAACACATTCCTGAAATCTGTGTTAACCTTCCTCTCCAAGCTATCAAGATTTTGTTTAAAAAGTCCTAGTTAAACAAAATGTTTAATTTTTGCATTGGTCCTAGATACATGTGAGTTGATTGAATTTTAATTAATTGTTGAAGGCATATTCCCCCAGAATGGGAAATTTGAGTTCAAAGGTTGTATTTTACCCAAATTCAAATTAAACCAAAGTTTTATAGTGGAGGATACACAACCACCATGATAAAGCAACAGTATGAGCTCTGCTTATAAAACAAAGTGTACTATCACATTCTAGCACCATGTGGTGAAAGTGAAGACCTACAAACCCGCTACATCTGGAAAGATACAGTAACAAAAGTACAAGATTTCATGTTCAGTCACACATGGAAAAAACCAGTCCAGGACTCATTCCAGCCCTGTTGTGAGGGAATGGGAGCCTATTAATCACTGACAGGTCATGCTAGACAGTCCTTGTCCTGTCAAATGAGCCAGGATATACTTTTGCTCCCAAGGCTGAGAGCTGAGGAAATGAGCCATGTTCTGTAAAAATGGTTCTTTTGCCCTCACAGGCCATAAACAAGTTTAACAAATGTAAAGTAATGAATTTGTCCTGGTTTGAAAATACCACAAGTGGACTTCAACTTGGACAGCTATGAATGTATGTGTCATCTTCACTATCAGTGCAGATGTGTTGGTGGCATTGATTTTACACCAACAACCTGCACCACATTTGTGGAGACCAGAAAAAAAACTCAAGAAACCCAAACTACAGAACATGAGAGGAAATTATGAAGAGATTGTCATTTCCATTAACAAAATGTGAATCTGGGCTGCAGGAGTCACAGAGTTCTGGGCTTCAGCAGACACAAAGAAATAGTTCTGAGTTGGGTAGGTCACACTTTGAACTGTTACCTGACAGCACAAGCAATATTCCATTTGCAGTTTTGAGATAAGGCAGATAATAAGTGATGTAACTTTTTATTCATGTGAATGTGAACTGAGCTGGTGCTCTGTGGGTAGAAATAGGGCTCTAGATCAGGCAGCCACAGTATTTCTGAACAGTGTCTTTGTCTTAAACTTTCAAGGACTGAAGGTATTCTCCAGCTACAGTGTTCCCAGTGATGCTGCAATATATGGAAATAATCCATCTCTGTGGCTTGGAGGGGTTTCAAAATGAAATTTCTAAACACTTCTATGCTTTCAAAGTTCTGTCTGAATAAATCACATCAATGTGCTCTGCAACAGTCCTGCCACCACTCACAAAGATGCACAAGAGTAACTTCTGCTCTCTGTGAAAGCAGAAATGCTGATTACAGTGGACTCTAATTTAGATCAGCTTTCCAAAAAATCTACCCAAGACGTTCAATTTATCTACAGGACTCAGTCCTCAGGCATGTTTTCCAACATCTACCACACATAGCCCTGGGGTTTTTTGATTGAGAGTAAACTCATAAACTTTCTGGTTAGATAATTACTGGTTCATCTATAAGTAGTGATTAGATTTGTAAATATAACTTGCAGCATCTAAACCTACCAATTTACAATGGGCAAATGATTTGAAAAACAAGCAGACTATCAGTGCCACAAACCACTGAGCTGATTGGCACATCCTGAAAGCATTTTGCATAATGCTAATTCTTTGAAAGCAGTCCTCCCTACAAGAAGCTACCACTTGGCATAATGCTAAACCCTTCTGCTTTGCCTTGGGCTGTTAGCTGACTAAATGATCATTAATTCTTTGGAAATAACAAATACCTCCGAGATTAGCACTTTAAAGTTGAAGGGAATCTATTTTGGTGCAAGGAATACAGAGAAATATGATGCCAGTTTTCTGCAGTGCATTAATATTTCTAATTATCTTTAACACAAAAACTCAGTAATATCTATTCAGTCTAAAATATACTTACTCAAGCATCTGCTGTGGCTAAGGCAGTCTCCAAACTCAGGTTGTTTTCACAATCTGCCACAGATCTGCTTGCCCTGTCTTGGGTTACAATGTGAGATGTAAGCAAAAGCATGGATTCTATTACCATCTTCATAAGCTGTTAAATCAGGTGGGGGAGGGTTCTTTATCTTCTCCATATTCAGCCCTGATAACTCCCTCCAGGGGGCCATGGTCACTGATGGAGCACCAGGGTCTGTCAGCACGACTCACAGAATTACAGTGTCCCATTTCAGATGGTCCGCCCTGAGGAGAGGAACCAAGTATTCCTGCCTGTGAATAATGTGAGTTTTGCCTGTGAATAATGTGAGTTTTGGAACACCATGGGCAGCACCTACCACTGGATTCCCAGAGGACAAGGGCTTAAGAATCACCACTGAAGAAGGATCAGATCTACAGGATCACCACTCTGACAGAACCACATCCATCACTTCAGCAGGACTGCAGCCACCATTAAATCAGACTGCTACCACCACCCTGACCAACAGGGTGTCAGGTTGTACTCTGACTCTGTCAGTTTAAGCCAGTGTATCATTGCCTTTATTTTAATTTTCCTATTAAATTGTAGTTCTGACTTGGAATCTTCTCCTGGCTTGCTTTCAAACTAGTACACCCTAAAAATCTCCACTAATGAGTTTGTACATTGGGATGTTGGAACCCAGGTCTTTGGTGTGCCAGTTATAACGACTACCAGAAAACCAAAATCAAGACCTATCCACTCCACAAAGCCATGAGAAGAACAGAAGTAGGAGAAGGCAGAGGTTTTACACAAGAGGATAGCTCAAGAGTCTATCTCAAGAGGTTGGATTTATGATGCACAAATTTTTTTTCTGAATCAAGTCAGACACCTCTTGATTTCTCAACTAATGGTACAGATGACTTCCATAAATTTCACATTAATATAAGTACCTACAAGCATTATGGTGGGTCCAATCTGCAAGGATTTTGCACCTTATTGAAATAAGATCAAAGTGACACATCAGTAGTTTGCTTTTGTCTTTTCTCATTATAGCCAAAACTGATTGCTGCTTGGCACATCACCTAGCTGGAACATCAGTGGTGTCAGTAGCTAGTGATTGATATAGTTGATTCCTTGAAAGTCATTCAGCATTCATCAGTCTCGTTTGATCCTTCAGGCTAATAAAGCATAGCAGCCAAGTCACAGGCATAATTATCCTTTGAGCTGGCTGCACTTCTACATTCACATGGTCTTTCTGTGCCTTTTCCAAGAAGCCATTGTTAGAAATTTCAGATGGCTCAAAGACAGTCTCAGAAATCTATTCCCTTTTCCAAGGAATTCCATTGTCTGTGGATCCAGCTGTACCAGGTCAGAGATGAGGGCCAGGTCCTCAGCAGGAATCTCAACTCTACCATACCACCCTTGGCAGCAAGGGCATGACTGCAGTGTAGCAGTTATGTCCTAGTTCCATTAAAATGCTCTGTTTTGATTTTCTTCTTAAATATGTCATCACAGAGGGGTTACCAACCTCTCTAATTGGGCCAGCAGCATGTCCATCTCCAGAGCCATCAGAGATCAGCTCTGTCAGACACGGTGGAAGTTTCCAGCAGCTTCTGACAGAAGCCACTTCCATGGCCCAAAAACCAAAAACCAGGCTGTGCCAAATCAACACACACCAACTGTATTATCTACCACTTTCATGCGAAACACTGGAAAACAGATGCCAGAGAAGGGAACAGGAGCTATGTAATTAGCAGTCACTGTGAAGTAAATGGGAGAAGAAGTTAAATGAGGGATGGCAGCTGGGTATACTCAAAGCTCCCACTTAGTTTTGAAATAAAGGTTGAGACTTTTATTTGTAGTACAAAATTCTATCTCGTGTTGTCATAACCTGAGGGCTGACCTGAGCCCCACTGTTATCAAAGGGACTGTTCTTCAGCCAGGGCATGAAAGTGGAGAGGTGCTCAGTGAGAAACATGTCATGTCTGAGCAGGCAATGCCCTCAAAATCACTAACAGCTAGTAGTTTCTTCCACAGAGCTATATATTCACCCCAAACCCATTTGAGTTTTTTGGTATGTGCATGATCTTTTTAAGCATAATACTGTCGGATTCTGCCAGAGTAACAGTGGCAGGATCTGATTTACTACATGGCAAAGCACGGAACTACACTGTTTAAAACAGAATGGTGCAAGCTAGGGTATCACCAAGCAACTACCCAAGATCCCCCTCATGAATCTGTGTTACCAAACCCACTAAACAGAAGCACATAAACACTGCATATGTTCAACACCACCTTCCCATCACTGTCCGGAAAAATAACTTAGAACTGCAGTTTGAATGACAACATACAAAAGATATCTCTCTTTCATGATCTGCTTGAGTGTAATATACATGGCAAATGATATTATGTCTGTTTGTAAATGGCTTAGAAAAGAGTTAGGGGCTAAGATTATGCTGAGGAATTCTAACTTCTGCTTTTATGGAGCTTAATAGGCTTAGGCACCACGCCATCTCAGCCAGTCAAAACCATGACAGCAACACAGTGTACAAGATGACATCAAACCAAAAGATTTTCAGAGAGAATCAAACTAAAACAAAAGAAAAAAATCAGCAAACACCTGCAGAAAAGCTGCCTAACAGTGTTCTAAAGCACATGAAACAGATGTGATGAGATTCAATTTTTAAAGTATTCACAGGAACGACATCTACATTTAAAAACATGAAATGAAAGTCTTTCATGCAGCAGCCCATAATAATTCTCTTAGGCATGGAGGAGACTATTTGCTGTAAGTATGAGTATTCACTAGTCCAGAAGAAGAACATATCTATTTTCCAAACATTACCTGTAGCAAAGCCTTATTTTTATGACAATGATTATTTTTGTGCTGCTGAAGTATTGAACTCAGTGACGCCAAGTTATGTAATGGGAGACTGAAAAAATCTGAAGCTTGTATTTAGAAATTCAGATAATCTTAGTATACATAATTTAAGGAGTAATAGTCTTATTCTCTAAACCATGTTTCTCAAGCCTTTCAAGACTATCAATAAATCCAATATCACTTTCTTCCACCAGGAGCTGTTCCAAGCCTCCTTGAAGGGAAAGGGAGAGCACTGAGAGCAGAGCCCAATGATGTTTGCAAACTTCTCTCCTTTTCTTGGTATGCTGATGTGCTGTGGCACAAATCCCATGCTAATAGTTTTCCAAAGGTTCCTTTATAGCCAGACATTTACTTTTAAAGCCCCCTTTGCAACTGAGAGTTGTGTCCTGGCCCAGCACTGCCTCCGATGAGGGGATGGGGAAGTCGGCAGCTGATTTTGGCACAAGCTGCCCCTGAAGTGTGTGGATGGATGTCACCTATAGGGTGACAATCAAACAACGGCCTCTGATTAAAACCAAGTCTGGGTTAGGAAGCATGAACAGTAAAGGTCAAAAACAAACAGGCCAGATTTCCAAAGCTGCTCTCCTTCCCCTTACACTGTCCTCTGGATTCTCAGCTGCTCTGGAATTATGCCTCTCCCAGAAAAAAACTTGCTCACACAGCAAAAGCCAACCAAATACACTCTCCCTTTCCTCAAGCCCTTTGAAATCTCACAGCTCAAAGCAAACTGGAAGCCACACATTCCCAAAGGGCCTCTTTTCCCACAGCACCACGATTACAATAGAAATCAGAATCCTTTTCTAGAAAAGCTCATGCAGCACGGCCCACTTCCAGCTGCGTTACTGCAGAACTGAAATGGGGTGAAGCACCTCCAGAATTCTTCATTTCATTGAACATGAATATTGTTTGAGAATAACCATGCACTCCTACTACTGTGATCCCTGTCTCTTATCTGAGCTGAAGTTAAGCAGAAGCATTTGCACTTTCCACTTCTAAAGATCATGCAAGCTGACTGAGGGGAACTTTCCCATTACTTCTGAGTGGGGATTATATGGATGAGGCCATAAATAATATCAGAGCTATTGAAATGACCTGACAGGACAGAAAGATTTATTTCATAGTTTATCTGAACACTTTTGTGAGACGATGGAATGAAGCTTGAGTGTTCAATTTAATCCCTTCCTTGTTTTTTTATTGAGTCAGGAGATGTTTAAAGAAATTTATGTAGCTGTTTGAAAGTCAGAATTTTTAATAAGTGACACAGAAAAAGAGATTACAGTAAGGAAAAGACGCAGATAACACAATACTGTACATAAGAAAAAAAGGCTTTGCAGTGACTTTCCCTATCAAGGCAGAGGGACAGAAGATATTTTTTTATGATTTATCCACACAGTTTCCTTAATCACTGCACTTAAGAAAATGAGGGGGGGGAAAAGGACAGTTTTAACTTTATTGCAGAGCTACAATATATGAATGCAGAACTTCCCAAGATACAGCACATAGAGATGAATATATGCATGTGAGACAGGGATGAGGTCTTGTATGCTGACCTACTCTGCCCAAAACCAGAATTCTGTGGCTCAGTTGTCCATATGGATACACAGACAGTGAAATAAAATGTTTATTCCATTAGTACCAGCTTTATATTTCCCTTCTACAGAACCAATATTTCAGCTTCATCACTGAAATCTCAGTCTAAATAAAGGTGAGGAGAACACCTGAAGTCATTCACAAATTGTTTATAGGGTTGTGGGGACATCTACTTTGAAGGGCATTTCTCTGAATCTCGACTTTTTTCTCCACTTAAGATATGATTTTGAAATGGTTACAAAGCTAACTTCATAATATCTCCCTCAGTCACTTCAGATTTACTGTTGTTAGCTAATTAAAAACTCATCACAGATTTAAAAAAATGCAGAATAATTTAGATTTAAATCTCATGTAACTGTGGCTTTAAAGACTTACTTGCAAGCAAAATATGATATATATGCAGAAATCTCTTTCCAAGCGTCTGCATGAAGCATAAACAGCAGTAATTCATCTCTAAAGGACAGCTAAAATATGCACTGCTTTGAATTCTTTCAATATTGTACACAAGGGATTGGTGAGGAGAATCAAGTGCCTTATGCTGCCTGGTTGTATGTATCAGATGGGTAACAATAAAAGAGAAAACAAAACCATTTAGAACTCTTTTAAGCCCATATGCTCAACTTCACTGGCAATAATTAATGGTAACTCCAATACTGCATGATTCAGGGTGAAGAACTGGAGACAGAATCTGTGCTCCTTTGGAAGAGTTACATAATCCATCACACACACTTGCTGCTCTGCTTTTGGCACAGTTGTGTAGTCCTGAAGATCCATGTGGATGTACAGATTTATCCCTTCACACACAGCCAGGACAGATTAACTGAAAGTCACACACACTTAACCATAAACATGCAACAAAAGTAGAGTCAGGGTCTGTCAGTATCCAAGCAATCCTGCCAGGGTTCAGGGAGTGGAAAGCATAGAAGCCAGTGTTTGAATAGAATGTTAGGAAATTATTCAGACTTCAATAAAACATACATCTGAGTTGCCAGGAGAAGTGATGTATCCTATTAACATACCTCAATTTTAGAACAGCTCTCCTGAGGCTGGATGCTAGGTAGAGACACTTAAGTCTCACACTTTTTCTTGTCTTTTTTCCTTTTAAAAAGATTCTTTCTTCTCTACCAGAATCTTTTCATGTTGCTTTTCTTCTTGCTGATAGGTGGTAACCTTCTCTAGCTTTCTGTTTCTCTCCTCCTGTCTTTCTGACATTTCTTTTTTCTTCCCACCCTTCAATCTCTGCTCTGCTTTTTACTGTATTTCATCCTCATCACTAACTGGTTCTTCCTTAGAATTCCATTGAATCATACAATTCATGGTGAATACAGCAATGGTGTAGGATGTTCTGGGTCTACATAATGCATAATTGCTCTAATTTATTCTTAATAACAACAACTTGGTGATAATGAATTAGCCCTTTTGTCTGAATGTCCAGTGACAGCACATTGCAGGCAAAGGGACAAGATGTTTGATTAAGGCAATGGCTCCGCTACATTTCCATCATTTTCTGACACAGATGGGACCATTGGGAAGCAGGAGAGGACTAGCTGGAAAAGCATAACTTGCCTTGAGGAAAGTTCACTTGAAGCCAATAAATTGGGTCATTAGCAGCCCTGGATAAAATACCATGTCCACATTTATAATTTCCCTGGTAATTTGCAATACCTTTGAAAATTTCGCTCCTTACCTCTGAGAAGTTGGGGAAAAGCACATTGCCTCCAGACACATGGAATACATATACACTACACTATGTTAAAAAAAGCCACAGCCTAAAATGCAACAATTAAAATTCAGGGAACTAAACAGGGAAAGAACAGATAAAAAACCTATGAGCATCTGTTTTCATTTTATCAGGGTATCTTAGTGTCTGAAGTTGCAGATGATGGTAAAACCATCAGGTACAATGAACATGTCCATTCCTGGTACAGCTATTTATGAGCTCATCTTTCAGGTAGTGCAGAACAAACTTGAGATTTACTCAACAGAGTAAGGCATTGCAGGCTCCTAGGCAAACCACAAGCTTTATATATTACTTTTCTCTGGTAAGAGGCAGAATCAGACTATGCACCTCCATTTCCTTGGGAATAGCTAAATAAAACTTTGGGTTTAGACTTATTACTTCATAAAATAGAGAATGGATGAAAAAAGCAGGCTCTTCTGAACACCAGAAACAGCTAACTTTCACAGTCTATTTTACTCTCCTACTTTAACATGATTCCAAATGCAATTTTCTAGCAGAAAAATCAGAGCTAACTGCATTACAACAACAGCTTCTGGAATCAAATCCCTCTTTTCAGACATTTAGACATATGTAACTAGAGCTTAGCTCTTTATTTATAGAGAAATAAAACCAGAAGGAGAGCTGGTGCATAAAAAGTAAGCATAATCTGATATTTGTTTTGTGTAAGCTCAGAATATCAAAGGGGTTTATTAAAACTATCTGTTACCTCAGAATCTGCATGTACAGGCACAGACATTCAATACTTAGAACAAGAAAGTATTTTGAAGCATAAGATACCATTATATTAGCATAACTATACAGCAGGGAGTGTGCTGGCGTAACTATTTTAATTTTTTAAAATCATGAAAGTTATTAAATCATACCTTGCCCATGTAGGTGTATCTCCCAGATTCTCCGCTACTACAAGTTATCCTGCAGCAAACAAAACTGGAGGTTCAGGAGAGATTTTGGGGTGGGAGCCCTAGGTATAGGACCTCTGTTTTGTTCTGGAGCAAGACAATCTCCAGGACTCTGGGGTCTGCATCTTGAACGCATTCTGCCTTGGCCAGTTATTAGAAATAACACATTTTAGCCTGAACTAGGCTATTTTCTCTCATGTACTGGTTCTCTACAGAGTGTACTTGTACATAAAAGCACATTCACACATAACTGACAATTACAAACTAGAAATTTCACTCTGGCTATGTACCAAGGCTCATATCCTGCTGACTTTGAAAGGGTTTTAAAATTAAGTCATTTATATAACTCCAGGTTCAAGAGTTTAACACTGGACATCCGGTGTTTTGGAGGGACAGAGGCAGAAGGGCCCTCTGATCTCCCACTCCGAGCTCTCTTTCCACAGGCCACAGGAGGAGGTCAGACAGCCGCACATCTTGAACTGGGCAAAGTCTGAAGAACTGACACTGATGGAGAGCCACAAGCTGATAAGCTGCTGCCTTTCTGTATCACCTCCCCTGGAAAAAGGCTGTGCTGTTAGTCTGGGATACACTCACAGCTTCAACACAACATAATCACTTCTTGTTACACACTTCAGCCTAATAGACACAAGAGCTCTCCATCACCAATTCCAGCTCCCTCTACATGTAACTCACAGACTAAGCTATGTGGAACACAGCAGAGATTCTGGTCTTTTCCTCTTTGCTTCTCAGGATGAAGCTGACATATAAATCCTCTGCTAAGGATAGAGTGCTTCAGGGGGAAGTTTTATTGCTGATAAAGCCTGATTTCCAGCTTGCCACAATGAGGATGAAACACAACACATGGAACAGCTCTCCCAGCCCTCAACTAACAGTGAAAAACCTCACAATGGGTCACCTTCTTCCTCTCTGCAAACCCATGGTCTGCAGAGACACCATTCCATTCACCTTCCTGCTCTTTCATGGCTACACTGACGGATACACATCCATCAGAAACTGCTTCCAGGTTCTCTCAGAAGCTGCAAACCTGCTGACAGATGGCTCCTCCTTCCTTCATCTGCTCTTAAATAGGTGATAAACATGGATTTTATCACTTCCATCAGGCAAATCATTCCCACCAGATTTCCCTTCTACAGACCAGGTTGAATTTAAGCCCGTAAAGCTCCCAGGCTGTGGAGCTCAAATCCCTCAACACAACCAAATCCTACCAGAGACAAGGAATACCAATGCCAAAAGACACAAAACTGGGCAGGAGGGGTGGTATCCATACTGGGGAATATACATGGACCACATAATGAAGGAATATTTGTAACTCAGGCCTGAGTCTCTGGGGATTTGACAATGTTTTATTAATGTGCTGGCTCTCTATTGTCATTCAAAACACAACTGGAAAACAAAAATGCATGAAGCTTTACACATCACACCAAAGGGTTTTATTTTCCCAAGGTTAAATGTACCAAGGTTGGCTGATACACAGAACAAGAGTGAACAAACCTCAAGGAAAAAAAAAAAGTAAAAAGAAAAATCACTGATTTATTGATGGTGCTATTATGTTTTCTCTTTGTGAACATCTGAGAGAATCATTCATTCATATTCTGAATGGGAAAAGGCAACTGAAACAGGTGGTCTATTACTAGATCCATTAAACAAGAGATTTATGCATTACATATCCATCTTGAGACAATTAGGCTGATCTTTTTTTTTCTCTTTTATGGCTTCATTGAAAATTTTTGGCAATAAAGCAATTAAAAAGTAACTATCAAAGCATTTATCTATGATATCAAAGACAACCAGCCTTTATCAGAGAAAGGCTGCTTCACTTTTCATATTTAGAAAATACAAATTTAGAGGCAACATTCACACTTAAGACAGTGACATAATGCTGCCATTGTTCCAAGCCTGAATGGTGAATGATGGGGTATGGACTATCTAAATCATTGTTTGCTTTCTCTTTTGGAAAATGATTCTTTTAAGTTTGACTTTAATCTCACGTGGCATCCAGAGAAATGAAATTGCTGTAAAATAAATCTTGAAGTAACCTTGCTGCACGTGCTTTGGGTTTGTACAGATACTGTCCTAATAGGGGAGCACAAAATCCACATGGAATAATGATTTTCAAAGCTCAGGTTGATGTGACAGTTGGAGCCAGCCAGACACTAAAGCATAAAACGATTTCTGCTGCAATCCGCTGCAAGTGCTACAAAGATTTTTTTAAAGATACTTCACATCAGTGGTAGAAACCAGTCTGTGACATGGATCCCAAAGAAGAGGCAACAGAAAGAGGATATGCAGAATGTAGTCCTCATAGTTCCTCTCCCCACCGCCCCAAAAAAATATCTCAATTTGTAGATTCTTTCTTCAACCACCAAAGCAGCCAAAGCTCTGTCAGTAACCTAAACAATCCAGGCACTGGGCACACACTGACTGAGTGCAAACTACAGGGACTGATGCAATTGCTCCAGGTGTAGGAATCTGCTGTGGCTGCCAGACTGTGCCTGAGCATGGCCTCATCCCTGGAAATACTCATGGTCAGGCTGGACGGGGCTTGGAGTGACCTGCTCTATTTGAAGACATGCCTCCTCCTTATAGAGGTGATGGACTAGATGACATTTAAAGGTCCCTGCCAACTCAAACTACTCTACAGTTCCATAATTTTGGGCACTACAGATGATTCCACCTCTCCAACCACACACATTGATACATTTCAACAGCAAAGATCAGAAATGTATTAAGGAAGCTGACAAATGGAATCTATTTTAATAATTTGATTATGGAATTGAAATTAACTGCAATGAAGCAGTGAACAGAAGAGGTACACTGCCAAATTCATCAACATCTTGGGATTTTACCAAGAGCCTCAATCTTTTTAAAACCTCCAGCTTCTTAAATCATAACACAGTGGACGCTGAACCAGGAAGGGTCTTGCTTCTCTGTTGTGTGGACAGTCAGATGTGGGATGACCTGGGAAAGCCATAAATCCATTAACATAAGCTCTATGGGATACAGTGTGGGAAATAGAGAAGCTGGATAGCAGTTCCTAAAGTGCAGCTCTAATGATGTACTTACAGGTAGAGTGCAATCTACCTTTATAGGAAACAAAAGGCAAAAAGCCCCTCGAGTCTGATATGTAAGTCAGTCCTGTGATTTATAAATAACCAATTCTTGATTTCTGAAAGCCAATAATTCCATATATCCTAAAAAGTAGAATGCACAGCCACACAATATTCTATAGGATTAAACCCATAAATTACATTCAGTTTAGATTGGAGCACACATTGCAGATGGAGCTCTTGGTCTTACTCCACCCTATGTTAGATAAGTTCAGTAGTTCTGGAAGTAGTGCAGCACATTGTGAATGATGGATGAAATGAGAAATCTCTGCTCAGTGCACAGCAAGTAGCCAACTCCCTTCTGTGCTGCATAGTTTGCTTTCAGGTACTTAATATGCAACTTCAGTGAGAGACATTCAGAAAGTCCCAGTGAGTCCATTTGTCTCAAAAATAAAAATGGACTGTTGCAGTTTTGTCCCTGGGCTTCAGTTGTTTTTATTCAATTTTGATTTTACTTCTGCCTACCTCCATCCAGTGAGCTCCCTTGTCAGGGTGCATTATGGACTCAAAACATAAACATGCACCACTGCTGGTTGCTCAGTTACAGGAGAGGTTTAAGAGATTGGTTGCTTCATCTCTCACTAATCAGACAACTTATACTGCACGAATACTTCTTTTTGAAAATGTCTCGTAAGTGAATAATCCATCACTTTTTTAAATCAGGAGCCACAGAAGCACATTGTTTTCTGCTGCACTTGATTTCTATAAAATATAATTCAAGCCACAAGCAGTTTGGATTGGCTTTCACTGAGCTGATTTTCCATTAAATAAAATTTGCTGCACAGAATTACCATGGAGGATGAAAGATTTAGTCTTTTGCTAACAAGGAGCACAAGTTGGCTTACAAAAATTTATGTCAAGGTTTAAGTCATGGCTTCCCTTTTGCTGGGTCAGAGAGTTAATACACTCTGGCTATATTACTGTACTGCTTCAGGTTGTTGTATTGGGTTCATGGTCAGCTGCTATGCTGCTCCTGAAAGGTTAAAACTGCCAAAACCTGGCTGTGTTGTTGCTTTGTCTCTCTGGTCTCTCACTTCTGCATGATAGTTTGTATCAATTTACTACTTGCAATAACTGCAGACAATATATTATCTCCTACATGCATGGGCAGAGGTCAGAAGTTCCTTCATTCCTGTCTAAATGCAATGGTGTCTGTTGTAATCCCATTAGGAATGTTTAAATAAGAAAAGCAATAAAACAGTTTAATACCTGAATGCACTTCTGCTGCATCTCTCTAGTTAGTAATGGGGCATGGCAGGAAGAGAAAAGAATTAGCCCTGTCACCACAATTCCTCCCACGAGGTTGGCTCCTTCAAAGGAGAAGACAGGAAATTATTTAGAGATTTTATAGAGTTATAGTTTTATTTACTCCTTTATTGGCACTGTAAGGCTGTACACACAGCCTTTATATAGAGAATTTATCACTAGATACAGAATTTCAGTCTAAAGATACAAAATTTGCCTGAGGAAGAACAGTAAGTCTTTCCTGTGCCCGCATGCCAGGCTCCCTTTGAAGTCCATGGGCCAAGAGTGTGAGGCTCATATTTAGCACAGGGGAAGTGTGGGATGCCAGGTTTGCTGGATCAGCTGTCCAGGCCCCTTTCAGCTGACAGCATGGTGCTGGCTTCCAGGGGTCAGGAAGGTGTTTATGTTTCTTTCTCAGCAGCATCCAACCTCACTATAAATGTCTGGAAATTTGTTTTAAGCCATCATTAAAGCAACATCCACTGTGGGAATGCCCTGGGTGCTCCACTGGTCCATCACTAATTATCGTTCAGCCAATGTGGTATTTTAATAACACCCAGCTCTAAAAATGCATTTATTTTTATGTACATATCAAAGTCCTGACAGCTTTATTTGCTTGGAAGGGAGGGTGGAACTGTTCCAGCAGACTTTCTATTTTCCAACAATTCCCTCAAGGATATTAAGGGCAGAGAGCAGAGTGGGTAATTCCCATCTCTGGGTAGAAAATGAGTCAGACTAGTTATGCAACAGAGGCTTTCACTGATTAAGAAGATGCTATATTCAGGTAGACAACTGGCCAGAAACAGATGCTATTTGTGGGCATAACTGAGAATTAGCAAATTCGCTGTTTATTAAAACAGGTGTTTATGGGGACTCACGTGTCTGACACTGCAGACGTGACATCCTGCTAGAGAACATTGGTTCCCTTCCCAGTTACACTCACGCTTCAACTGAGTTGATGCAGGAGCTAAATTAGATTCAACAGAGTCAGCATCGGCTTTGAAAACTGGTGATTTCAATCAGAGATATAGCAAAAAAAAAAATACAAGTTTTTACTCATGCCAGCTGTTCTGCTGCCCATTTTTGATCTCATAATCATTCATTATTGTATGGCCAAAAATCCCCCAAAATCTGCTTAAAAATGTTTCTCTGGTTTCCATTAGAAGAACAACAACAAAACCCAGCAAGCAACATCCTCACACATATTTCCAAAATTCCCAAGTTCTAGACAAAATACATCCTATTCATACCACAAGGAACAGGAACACAAGGAGAGCAATGTCTCCTCAGATGGAAATTAGGCTCATGTCAGAGCAGGAACACTACACTGTCACTGAAAGGCCACTCCTTTCCTACAGGAGACATCATTCCCATTGATCCTTGAGTTCTAGGTGTGTCTGAAGTGTCATCACTCGGATGCCATGGGCAGCAGGCTTCATTTTGGGAGTTCACATCATTTCTTTAAAAGGCATGCCAGGGTAGCAGTAACATATAACACCATACCAAACGCATCAGGTCGTTTTTTTTGACACAACAAAAGACAACAATTATTCTACATTTGTAACACATTAATGATGGGTGCTTCTTATTGTGACTGAACATAACCTTGCTAGACAGAAGTTCCTTTGGCTTGTACTGTAACAGAACACAGTGAACTAGGCTGGGCCTGGGTGTATCAATGCTGTTTTAGCAGCTCTGTTCATAATTTAGACCCTCAACTTACTCTCATTTGTTACCTAATTTTTGCTGTGCCAAAAGTTGACATAAACCAAACTTCTGATACCATCTCTCTAAATGCTTAAAGTGCTGTTTCTGATCATGATGTACTTTTTACATGGTTATGTAGGATAACAGAATCACAACTCAAAAATACTATTTGCAGCAGAAATTTGCCAAAGCTCTCTCAATCAAAAGATATTTGTAATTTTAACTAATGTGGCCTTAGAAACCAATTAATGGAAACTCTGGCAGGGATTTCACTGCTTGAGACTGTAAGGTAAATAACTACAAGAGGGGAAAGAAAACAAGGATGCAGATACACCAATATTTACAATTTAGTTACAGAAGAGTCTCATATCACAGAAGAAAATGAATCTGCATGGTCAGTTTTGGTGAAGTGTTAGTAGAACACATCACTACACAGCTGGCAGAGAATATTGCACAAGACAGGTGGGAACCAATGTTCTAATACAAAATCAGCACAGAAAACAAGATGCTTGCAAATTTCCAGGGAGGATTTACTGATATCTCCTTAAAAAGCTAACCTAAGGCAGCCACACCGGTTGTTACACACTACAGTGCTGTGATTCACTTGTGGATTTCCTGGTGTTTTTTACAGGCAAAACTATGACTGATAACCCCCAAGTGCTGCTAAAAAATTCATCTGTTTGGAATCACAAGTTTGTTTAAGAGTCTTCTGACTGAGGAGGCATTTCACACAAGGGAGGTTAGGCTGTGAAGGTACCAGCTGAATGGGTTTAAAATCCTGACACGGAGAGAAGCAGCATGCTTGCCTGCCTCAGAATCACTACTCAAATGCAACAGATCCCCTCTCAGAGGCACTGTGCCCACAGGGTGAAAAACAGCTGCATAACTACACACCACTCACTATGCCAGGTGATATTTAGAAAAGTTAAACCACAGTCCTAAATAAAAGCACTTGGCCAATGATCCTCAGTAAAGCAGATTCTTTACTGCACACAGTGCAATCTCTTCAACTCAGTTTGCAAAGTGAGTTAAGCAGGAAAGGCAGGTGAATTCCAGTAAAACTAAACCACAAGTACCCACTGCACTTACAAATGAAATTCTCTGCCTACTCTGTATGCATTCACTTCATTGGGGCAGTGCTCAAATGTTACAGCAAAGCAGTTTTCTGCCTGCAATGTTTTTTAATATCAACAATTTGAATGACAGGCTGCAGAATATTATCTATAAAATGGATTTCAAATTTATCAAAACAGATGAGGAAATCATTAAAAAGAGCCTACAGTAATGTGATTGGGAAACAGAAATCCTGATTTGATCAGCCTGCCCAATCATAGTAGTTTCACTTTTCAAACTCTGCATATTCAGGACCTGACAATAGGCTATTCAAAATAGCATGTCATGTCCATAAGCATTTAGAGGATGTATCCAAGGAAACATCCACATCTTTTCCTTCATAAAGAAAGGCAAAATTCAGAGAATAGAGTGTTTGCTAACATTTAATCATCTCACTATTAATGAAAAAGCACACTTAACACACCAGTTGTTTTCCTTTTTAAAATTAAAATTACTGCATCCTAAGTATTTAAATTCTCAAGTCAATCCACTGAGTTTGATCAGAGAAATGTGAAAAACACTTTGAGTTTGCAAATGGTTACATCACATTTGGCCAGGAAAGCACATAGCACCATTTACGAACTCCATCACTGACATTAAAGCAGTGGCATATTAGCTCACTTAAATTTGCAACTCTGCTGGATATAAAATGAAATTTTCTTAGGCCTTTTAATTAATGCACTGTACAAGACCATCAGTGAAATTTGTATTAGAGTATATATAAAACATTGCTCAGGAAAGAGTTTAGGCTCCTGTGATCTGAAGTAACTGCACACCTGACTGTGCATCAATGAGATCTCTGTGGATGTTTTCATGACTAATTATATTCACTTATTCATGGGACTAGAGCCAAGAATGTTAAAATTAGTAAGCTTCTCATATAGTATAAGCAGATAATAAAAACCCACTCAGTAGCAGAAAGTTCCAGTCATCATTCACCACATGGCTTGTTTTAAACTAAAAAAGTATGGCAGAAATCAGAGTGCCTCTGCCGCCTTTCCTCAGATTACTGCTTCCTCTATTTTTTACTTTCCATCTGATTAGGGGTTCTGGGAAGTCACGTAACATGTGTCTTCAGTAGGTAATAAAAATATCTCTTAATTTCAAGAGAAGCCTTGCTTTGACTGTCTTTCATTTGGTCTTCATTGGATTGCAATATCTAACACGAAAACTGTAGCTCAATCTCGTTCTAATGGTCGAAGTTCAATTACCTAATACAAACTATTTGTTTCTGCAGGATGGAGACAAGCACAAGGGTATTGAGGATGAAGGTAAGAGCAACATTTATCAAACATGAATTAAATGAAGCAAAGATTTGGTGAGTAGAATTCCATTTCACTTCTTTTGAAGGACTATGACAGCTTTGATTTTCACAGCCTCTAAGATCATGACATTACGGTATTGAAATTTTAAGAAATAAAAATTATACCATCAGTCTTCATTTTCTGCATTGCTGCCTTTGGAACAGATTACAAAATACAGTTTTCTATTATTTTTCAGTGAAGGAGGAAAAAATCATGAGAACACTTAGTCTAGATTTTAATCTTCCCTGCCCACTGAACAGCAGTGCTGTGATGCATGACCCTGACCTTTCCCAGCCCCGTATATTTTGACTGTTTGCCCACTCAGCTCCATCCCTACGTTTTAGTGAGGCCGTAAACAAAAGATGTGGAATGGCATGCCCAGCAAATCACAGAATGCTGAAAAGGTCAAAATAGTAGTGCTGAATGTTTCTACTCTGTAATTTACAGAATATATGAGGCATTCACAGCTTAATAACTCATTCACATGACAAACACTGTAGAGGGAATGTAAAATGGCAGCCCATGAATTTCTTCCAGTGACAGTGCTTCCAACAAGCATGGAAAATGGTGCAAACTTTGCCCTGTGGTTCTCTTTTCTGGAACATTAATATTGTCTGACTTTCAATGCACAATAGCATATGTCTGTGGATGGTGAAGTTAAATGTCTCTGTGTTTGCAGTCAGGCTCAGAGCCCAAAAAGGCAAGGTCCCTGAGGCAAAAAATCCAGGCCAAAGCTTTTTCTATCTGCACTCCTTCTTTGCCCTTCCCGGAGCACTTTCCCAACATCAGGTGATTTTATTGTCACCACGTTCCTGAAAACTAGAGAAGCAATATCCTCACCTTAAATGGGGACAGAGCCCTGGTCAAGGTCAAGAGAGTTATAGCAGAAAAAAAGCCCCACAACTCTTACCAACAGCCCTAATCCCCTGCTCTCCACCAAGACCATCTTTTCTATTTCTTGTCATTCGGCTGAACTTCATTTTTGCAGAAACAAATTTGTGCCCATTTCCCAGACACCAGTCAAATGAAGTAAATTGAGAAACCAAACAAGAGATCCTTTAGCCAAGCTCCGCACAGCTGCATGTCTGTGGCAGCTGAAACGATGGTTGCACTGGTTGATGGCAGTTTAATCCTAATGAAATGCTACAGATCCATGTCCTGGGCACCCCCACACTACAGTCACCACTTTCAGAGGAAGATTTACTGGAGCAAGATGATTTGAGGCATTCCTCAATCATCATAAGTTAGCTAATGCCCTTGGATGAGTGCCTTGGGACAGCTGTAAGTCAGGATATACTGAAGTGTTTCCTCTAAATCACTTTCTTGGAACAACAGATTAATGTATAGTATTGCTGTTTCAAAACTAACTGAAAGGGTGTCTGTCTGACACCAATTAATCAGTTTTTCTATGCAGGCAGACTCATGTTCCCCTAAGAGCATATACTGACCTAACATCCACTGAACCTAACATAAGCAATACATAGTTTATAGAAGTACAGAAAAAAAACTGGAAAGTGCTAAATCTTAATTTCTGACATATCTGTGCCAATCCCATGGATCCAAATGAGTGTAAAAACCACAGATGAGCAGTCAGAATTTGGCTGGTCTTTCCAAGTCCGTTAAGACAAAAGAAAGAAGTGTGCCAATGAACTGTACCGTTCCACAGGTGAAAACCTGGATTAACCATACAAAAGGCAAAACAACTGTGGATTTACACCAGCTGAACCACAGATCCCAGCCCAGGTCTCTGAAGTACAGCATTTCACCATTATCCCTGAGAGAAGAAGGAATATTAACAACAGACCAAATTAGCATCAAAGCATTAGCAGTAATACACTTTGGGTATTTAGGGAACTACTTCAAAACCTAAATGTCAGACAATTTGTCTCTAATATTCCCTGCAGATTAGTACAGAATGATTGCAATAGATGTAAATCCTGCCTCCTTTCTTACAGGCACGTTCAGCTGAAATAGCTGTGGAGCTGTATCCTTTGTGCTGCAAAGGAAGACAGGTCCTAAAGACCATCTCCTCAGTTTCTCTTCATTTCTAGAAAATTGCTCCTTTATGTACTTCTATGTACTTCTATGTACTTCTATGAAGAGCCATGGAGTTTTGGTACGTGAGTCTGCAATGCTGGGAGACGATTTTCCAGCACTAAATCTGGGGTGATTCACATAGCAAGTCCTGTGTGAATCCTGGTAAAGGGAGGGGAACAACATGTGAGGTTGGGTCCACCCATGGGAAGAACAGGGATCTCCCAGTTTATCTGTGGGAGGAGGTGGATGCAGTGAAGAGCCATGGATGACTGGAAGAACGTGTGGAGGAGACAGCAGTGAAGGTACCAGCTTGCTCCTCCAGACAGCAAATGTACAGGGAGACAGGGCTGTGGGGTGAAAATGCAGTGTGGGGAGAACTGGGGATGGAGGAAACCAAATTATTGCTGGTGTTGGGATGGAGGGGACACTACCCACAGGTCTTCTCTGCCTTTAGTCCCACCTTCCCTCTGCTCTGTCATTCAGATCACTCAGACCTTAATTTGTGAGGTGATGTGGGTCACTCCACACACAGAATAAGGCAGTGGGACATGATTTGGGGCAAGACTGTCACTTATCACCACTCAGGCCTTGCACTAGGAAAGAACAATGAGTCTCTATGGGTAACTTTCAGACAGTCTCTTTGCTGACTCAGGGCCCACATCAGGTCACCTCTGATTCCTCAACATCTGTCTCTTCTGTGCTGTCCCAGACGAGCTGGGAGGTGCAAAGCTCTGGGTTTGACCCAGCTCACAGAAACACAGATCTCCCTCTGAGAGCCCCTGCCCAGCCCTAGGCTGGGGAATGCCTGGGAGGAGCTGAGGGAGGAAAGAAAGGCAGCATGGAGTAACCAACATCCAGGATCCCTGTTTTGTGTAGGCACCACTACATTCCTGAGCAGTTGTCTCACATGACCCTTTAATCAAACCCCAAATCAAAAGGCTTGTCCACTAAACTCAAGAGGTCTCACCATGGACAAGTATCAGTGCTCTTTCCACACTGCAAGCATACTAAATGAGAATTTCTTACCAATTTCCCTTTCAAATCACTTGCTCTATTTGAAGCATTTTACAGTTCAAATTTTCTGCATTGCTTTCTGTCCAAGATCACCACTCTTTTCAACTGCTTTTCAAATACCTGTATCTTTAAATATGAAAGAATGCAAGATTTAATGAGCAAATCTGTAATGAGACAGTGCTGGATTGTCTTGAATAAACAGGCTTGGTATGAAATGAATGCCTCAAACATTTTGCACAGCTTTCTTTGTTAAAAAATATTATTTAAGAAGAGAAGTGGCATCTCAGTGAAAATTAGGGCTGTGAAAAGTGAAGTGGTATATTTAAAATGTCAGTAAATGCATGAGTTTTCACTCCTCAAATAATTCCTTCCAGCCACTACTGCAAACTAAAAGGGTTTTTTTA
This sequence comes from Ammospiza caudacuta, assembly GCF_027887145.1. Lineage (NCBI taxonomy): Eukaryota > Metazoa > Chordata > Aves > Passeriformes > Passerellidae > Ammospiza > Ammospiza caudacuta. The sequence goes on along the minus strand of NC_080606.1, from coordinate 11,833,437 downwards.
TTCCTGACTATTTTTAGTCTATTCCTATACCTGTCAGCAGATGTAACTTTGTACATTCCCTTGCACTTGTTTTACAGTAGCTGTATTGATCTCTATTGATCTGCCTAATAATGAGTCCCAGGGAATTGTGCTGTTAAATCTTTTAGAAACAAAATCTTTCTGAACAGTTCAGCTATTAGGAATAATGACAATCCTCATAAACTATGTGTTTTCTTTCCTCAGCATCTTTAGAAACAGAGAAACTACCATGGCAAAAAGTGAGTTAAACCCTTTGACATCCTTTCTGTTCAGTAAATGAATTGACACAGAGGATTCTTGCTTTGTTTTGTAAGACTCCTGCTACATTTCTTAAGTAAACACCTGAAAGCAAAACTAGAACATAGCTGAAAAGCAAATGATATGTAAATTATATATTCAATTAATATAGACCCAAACATGCAAAATTTATTCCACTCAAGTAACTCATTCATAAGAAGACTAACTTAACACTGCACTGCACTCACTGTAAAATGATACAGAATTAACAGATTTAGCATCTATTTTGATATTGTATTTTTAGCTTTTTTGCTACTCCGTGAAACACACAAATGAAAAATAGCAGCCACGGTGCAAGCTAAAGAACTCTGGCAGCTGCTTATACATAGACTGGCTGGATATAGATCTTACAGATCTGTGTCCAGCCAAAAATCAGCAGAGCACAACTTTGCTTCCTTTCTCCCACAAATGCCTCTCTCCCACTGCTTCTACACCAGCTCAGAGCTGGCAGCACAACAGCTTCAGGGATCAGTGGGATTTTGGCTTCTTGGTGCCACTAAAATTGTGCGAATGAAGAGGAGAAACCTACTCTGTAATCATATAATCAAAACACAAAAGAGTGGTTTTCCTCTTTCCGTGTTGTCAAAGCACAAAGAGGGAACAAAGTTAGCTGGAAAAGAATGAAACAAATGAATTAAGAAATCAGCAGAGCAACTGCCAACATGTCATCTTTAGACCTACAGCACAGCATGCTCCACTTGCTGTCAGGCAGCTGTATGTGAAAGCAGATAACAGATCTTTAAAACTTACTCTCACAGCCCCCAGACACCTGACTGAGGTCTCAATCTTTACTCTTCTAAATCACATAAGGAATTATCTAAACTCAGGGATTTGGCACAAACAATCCATAAACACACTTAGGTTTGTATGGTCAAAGTAACAGCAAGCTGCTGCTCCAAAAAAGGGCCTTTGAACAACTCAACTATGAATCACACCAGCACACACTTCAATAAATTCCCAGTCAGAGCTTCACATGGGAGATGGTGTTCAAAGCCTTCTGCCAAAGCCACCCCATCTCCTGGGCATGAGAGCTGTGTATTTTGGCCTGTACTATCAAATTTGATTTTATTATCATGAAGATAATTTAAGATATTTTTTTTTGAGGAAGAACATTTTATTATCAGAGTAATGCCATATATTTGCAAAACATATAGTAATAAAAAACATTATTTGTTAATACCAAGGTAGAGAAAGACTAAACGTATCACATACCACACAATCAAGAACTATTTCTATACTGACCTCAATGGAAAAAAACTAAAACACAAATTTTTTTTCTAGTTTTGTTTTTTCAAAAAGAAAGCAATAAATGGACAATAGAAAAAAAAAAATCTGTCATTATTTTCTAGGTCTATCCAGAGATGAAATGATTATCTGACTTGGTAAAGCAAATGAGTGAAACTGTTTTGGACTATTTCTCCTCAGGGATGATCTTTTGTCCTCCTGTCAACCCTCCCCCATCTCTAGCTCTGTTTCCCCACCACAAGCAAATACAAAAACCAAAAAAGAAGCAAATTCCAGTTTCTGCTTCTCTCTAATCTTGACAGGATTGGTTTTAGATCTCTGTCACATTCCAAAGAAAATCAGAAAACACAAAGTACATTCCTGCTTCTTAAGAAGAACAAGGCAGGCTCTGGACCACGTTTGAAGCCTGAAGGAGCTCTTTTATCCACTGTCAATAAGAATGATGCATACCTGTTTTCACTAAAACTTCCTGTAAGATCTGAAAGCTAAAAGGTGAATATTGAAGTTTGCAGTAAGGGCAAATAAGCTGTTAAATAGTTAGGCCACTGCCTAGAGGCCCAGGGAGATTTTTCATTGCATTGTGCTAATCATTAAAGATAAAGACAGTAAATAATTATTAATCTCCTCTATTTAGAGAGGAAAGACAGCTATTTCTTTAAAGATTAGCTTTCCAATAGAAAACTAAAATAATCTCTGCAGAACAAGTAGATGGATTAAACTAATTTCTTTTGTAGCTTAGTGACATATTCATACTTGCATAACTACTGAAAAATCAGGCATATTGGGTGATTTGACTCCATTGGCATGTAAAACACAGAAATTTCCTTTTAATGTCTAATAAAATATCGATTAATGTCAATTTTCTAAAACTCCTAGGAGCTTAACAAGATTTCAATGAAGTGACCGTATAGGTCCTAACACAAAACTTCTCCCCACCTTGCATTCTGCAAGCAAATAATTCCCAGTCCCTCAAGGCTGTGGCACATTTCAGAGGCCAGCACAGCCTTCCTGCCCCAAGCTGCTGGTGGCCTCCACGAGTTGAAGGTGTTCCCTGAGAATCTTACAGCTTTATCTATTTGACAAGTTAAATCAAGAGGGAAATCAATAAACTTCACTGCAAAAGAAGTTAAGGTTCAGTCATATGAATATGGTTTAGTGGCAATAACCAAACCCATTAACATATCAGAAAAAAAAGCCCCATATGTAAATGCCCTGATCTTAAGGGACAACTAATGGATTACATTCCAGCATATAAAGATGCAAGATTTGTATTTCCCTCTGGAGATATTCCAAAATCCTATTACTGAGCCACATCTCCATGGAGAGGAGTGGGTTTGTTTTCATTTTTTTAATCAAACCTCCTTTTAATCAGCCAGAACAAAATGTTTTCATGCAAACAACAACAACAACAAAGAATTCAGTGCAAAACCAACAGAGTCCTGCTGGAACAGGGGAACTTGGAAGAGAAAATGAAGCTGAAATGAAAATGCAGGAAACAAAGATGTGTACTCTGAGTGCATTTATTACACAAATGTATATAGGGACAGCATGCTCCCAAAGGAAATCATTAGAAAGTTGACTTTTAAGAAGTTAGACCAGGAGACTGAATTCAGTCTTTTGGCTTATCCAAACTTCAGTGATTGAGTTTTGCTGGTAACTCAAGTAGGGTTTTAACTATGGCTCCAGATCCATTTAATATCCTCTTTTAGGGGCAATTTCTGTTCAGCTGCAGATATTCAAGGCCTGTGGAGGGGAACCTAAATATGCAGATATGCACCTGTCTGCAGAATTCATCTGGCACTGGCTGCTGCCCATATCCACTGCTGTCTTCCCTGTGCAAGCCCTTACAGACTCCCTGAGTCAATTCAGGTGTATGAGAGAAAGCTAATCTTTAACATTCACTAAGGTCACAAATAATTTCTATTCTCACATTCAAGAATTCAAGCCCTATTTTTAAATATTTCATAGCATCTACAGTGCTTCTCTGACACTGTTTGGCACCTGGCTTACGAGCAAGGACGTGTCTTTGTACTCATCTCAAGTAGAGCTCTGTATGCAAAATTTCACAAATACAAACAGCTTTACCACAATGTCACCAGCCCTTTTCAGATGTTTCACACTGACTCTGCTTGCCATTAAACACCATTCCACCTCTAAATTCTAGACAGCTTTGGTATAAAGGAGGAAGAGAGTCAAGCTCAAGAAGGAAAGTGCCACAGTTTCAGCACTGAGTGAATAATCCCCATATGCAATACATCTCTTGTAATTTACGCTCATGGCACCACAATCCTTAACAGCAACTCCAATTCTGCTTCTTAAAATTAGAAATCTATTTTCAAGTCACTGAAAAAAAAACCCTGGAACCTCAATGCTGAACAGTTCTTTCAGTATCACAATGCCCTACAGCTCTCCAAAGTTAGCAGAACTCTCTAACATTATTTTCTAACATGACAGAAAATAGAGGCTGCTATGTGAGATTCAGAGATGTGCATTCACAGAAGAATATATAACAGGAGTGAGAAAAGCATGCAAGCATTTTAGTCAAAAACCCTTTCTGGTACACACTCAGAACAACCTGGAAATGCAATGCTTTACACTAACTTTTAAAAGAATCAGCACTTCTTTTATGAGAACATTTGTCTTAGGCTGAACATCAACTGACCAATACAGCACCAACATAGACATATTTTACTCTACCAATCATATATTAAGAAAAGCATCAGTGTTTTATATTTAATACCCATTGCAACCGATTAGTACTGCCATTCCCTGAAGTTCACTCCCTTAAATTGCCGTGGCAGTAAATTCTACGGTTATAAATGAGAAGCTGCAAATTGATTTGCATGTAATAACTACCACTAAACCATTCTTACCACTTTCAATTTATCCCATCTGCGACCAGAGTGGAAGTTTAGGATCTATTATTCCCAGAAGGGGACTTACCCAGCTGGACATCTATAACAGTTGGCTGGTTCTCCATGGGGAACAATGGCTTTGGAGGTTTGTCTGTGACTAAAGCTAGAAAAGAAAATGAGAACATGTAATGGAAAAATTGAGACCAACGACTGCAAAAGAAAAGCTCTGTCATGTAAGCAATCAAATGTTTGTATACTTGATGGCATGTAAACATTTATTACATAGTACAGCTGTTACACAGCCCATGTGTCACCACCTACCTTGTGGCTGTGATTCAACAGAAATGACCAGTTTCAAGAATTACATTTTAGCACAAAGCAGCAAAACAAACTCTACTTCTCACTTTAGCTTACGTGTAATAAGTAGAACAAGCAGTTTAGACCCTCACATTCCAAAGTTAACACAATGAATTTGAAGTGCCAGACAAATCTATCTCAGTGTGACCAGCCCCGACATGTCTTTATGCCTGTCCAAAACAACACATAGAAAAATTGCACATAATTGTGCTTGAAGGACCCCAGCAGCTCCACAGTAGCTCAGACTCCCACCCCAGCAGGTGGGGTACCCAGGCCCTCTCCTCAAAGCCTTGCTGGGGACCCTGCCTCCTGCTGCGCAGAAATATCTCCATCTGAGAACACCCCAGCCTCTCCTGCCAGGGGACTGCTCCAGCAAGCAGATTACACAACTATTAAAAAGCATAGCTGCAGGCACAGGCTTCACACCCCTGTTGGAAAACTTAGGGCCAGACTGTGCAAATAGGTTTTGTAAATTTGGCTTAGCTTGAAATAAACGACTGTGTATTCCCAAAAATGGGGAGAAATGCTTTTAATACAGTACAGCATCTTACACCACATGAAATTAAACATTTAAAAATTACCTTCAAAGTTTTCCTGTTAAAACCCATCACCTGAAATTATTTGAACAGAGATTGTAAAATAAACGATTGTCAGCCCACAAACCAATTTTACATCCACAACAGCCTCAGAGTTTCAGTTTCTGGTATAGTTATTTATTTTCTTCAATTTTTCAGGCTTTTCTTGCTACGTTTATGCTTTTCTTATATTATTATTTTTATTTTCTGGTATTAAATAGTACTCTGTTCATTGCAGAATATGCAGAAAAGTTGATGGAGCACCTTCATCCATGCTGTGCCACTGTGCTCAGGCTTTCCTTACTTCATATTCTTTTCATATCCCAGTCCCACCTACACCCTTTCTAACCCAATCTGACCAGGGCTTCCCCCTGTTTCCATCAGCTTTACTTGCAACATTTGGAAGTTTTCTAGATGTGCTCCTGCATGTCATATTTTAAATGGTTATGGTCTGCCATGTTCTTCTTGGAGAGTAATCACCATAATGAACTGGCAGCCTGTCAGAGCTCTTTCCATAGGAACTGAAATGGCCCAAAGGGATTTTGAGATGAGAAGGCAACAAACTGCTGGCTCTTCAATGTCAGATGTGCTTACTGAAAACAAAGGCTAATCTTATTTTAGAGGGCAGACATCAGATGACTTATTCACCTTATGAAATTCACTTTTGGTCCTTCTTAAACATAAAAGCAATACAAGATATTTTCAGCTACAAGGGGCTCTAGACTTATATGATCTCTGTACTTGACAGAAGTCCAAAACCAACATTTATTCAAATTCCCATTCCTCTACAAGAAGTTTCTTTAATTCTAGGAACAGTTTATAGACATGGGGCACTGATTTGCAGCATTGCTCAAGGAAAAGAAGAACAAAAAGTTACTGCTGTTACTGTATCAACATGTATTTAATAAAAGTAATAGTATAAACTGTTATTTGACCTCTCACAAAGCTACATGAAATTAAAACAATTAAATGTATTGTTCCTATTATCAAAGGGCAGTAATTCTTCCTATTATCAAAGGGGCAGTAATTCTGCTATGAAACTGAATCCACCTCATGAACTGTCAAGAGAAGCGCTGTGATACAGCTGTCTACACTCTTATTTTTCCCTTCCAAATGCCATGGAATGTGGCATGTCCCCAGGCTGCTCTGAGCAGCAGCACTTACATGGTGAAGGCACTTGAATAAGGATGACATCAGCTTCCCAAGACAGCAATTCCTGTGGCCACCTAGACAGACCCACCTTGGGAAGGTACTGGCCTGACAATGCAGCAGCCTCAGGGGCTGCTTTGCCTTTCCTCATCATTCTAGGGTCTCATCCAGTGACCAGGCTGGGACTGCCTGGGCTGGATTTGTTTGTGGAAGATACAGAACTGAGACTGAGGGGAGGCTTCTGTACCTTGTCCCAGGAGAACAGCACTCACTACCTGGGGCATGGCTGGACGTCACAGGTGTTGGATGACAAGCTGGAAAGGCATTTCTTTACCCAGAGGCACCTGGCAATGCATGTGCCTCCCAAAAGAGACTGGTGAACATGGCCAGAGGCTGTTTAGCAGCCAGACTGCTCAGGAACTGTCTGAAGTGCTGTTGCCTCCTGTGCTCATATTCACCTCATTCAAAAGTAACACAAACTTTAGGACAATAATCACATTGCTGTGATTTCAACAACACTTGTCACTCCATTTGTCCATGAGAGTTTTAAAGAGACAGTGTTGTACAGATCAATACTCTGATGTGATCCTCTGCAGCTGGTCATACAGGTGCATTTTCCTTCCCAGCATACATGATATTTTTATTGTCTCTTTGTCATAGTCTCAAGGAGTATGCTGTCACACCAGAAATGCTGCAGAAAAGCAGAGAAGAGACCTGTATAAGATTTGGTCTCTCCAGTTAGTTACACAGTGATCTCTGTCAGATAAAGCAGAGCATGATGTGCTGCACAGGTCAATGTTTAGCTACTCACAGGACCAACTAAAGAAGAAGACTGCCTGAAAGGAGTGGGTCCTGCTTTTAAGTGCCAGTAAAGCCTCAGAGTCTGAAGGCTCATTTTTTTCCCCCACCACAGCCCTACTGCTTCAAAAATCTTTCATTCCATATTCAGACACACTAATGAGTTCTCTTGAAAAAGTAGAAAGCAGTTGAAAACAAACAGCCTTAGGATATCTTTACATAGGGAAAAGCAGTGATAACCAGCTAGAAAAACCATCAGGCTTCTCAGTAAGCCCCAGTTCCTTCACAGTTTGTCATTTGACACAGCTCTATTTCCCCACACTATTTCCTACCTTCCCTCTGCAGCAGCTTCACAGCCCCCACCCCACTCCAGTCAGACTTTTACAGCATCCACAGTGACAGACAGGGAGCCCAAACTGTTGCTACGATGAACTCAAGTCTCTTACTGTGTATTCTGAGTGGCTCACCTAAACACAACTTCTGAGTTGAATGCAGATTCCCTTCTCCTGTGCCATGCAAAAGGGCACGCCCCAAGCCAACAGGCATCACCTGTGCCCCCGGCCCTGAACTGCTCCAGTCAGCACCAGGGTCATCACTGAAATCCAGCTGCTTATGATTTGAAGGGCCTCTTTCTTGTGTGCAGGCCACTCAGCACAGCTGGAGTGTTTTCCAGACCAGATAACTCTTAGAAGGGAGATAAAATGTTAACTCCCATGTGGCTAGGAACTGTCAAATCCTGGGGAACAGCTTTCTTCTTCCTAGTGGTGGATAATGACTTCCCTCTTCTTGAGATAAGCACCCAAAGTACATTTGCTGCTCTATAATTTTGCTATTGATGCACCTCCTGGACATTTGCTCATGTAATTTGCAATGATGAAACGAAAAATTATCTAAACACGAAACAAAATGCAGAGAATCTAACAAAATTGTTTCAAAGCTTCTATGAGACAATTGTATGCCAACCTACTTCCTTCAATCAAAAGATCTGGCATTTTCCCACCATTAATTAACACAGTGCCTCTAGTATCATTCAATCAAGAATCTGGCTAACCTTTTGACAGCAGAACAGATCTGTTTGAATAGCATCCTCTGGGGCAAATAACTGCATGCCAAATCCTTAATCTGAATCTAGCTCATACCCAAAGTTAAGCTTTTGTTCACTCCCAGTTCAAATACATATGCTTCCAGACATGGCTTAGATCTACTTTGGCAAAGACAAACCTTGGCAGTGATACTGCAACTTGCACACCACAGATTACAACAGAACTAACTGCATACAAAGCTCTAATCAATATATTAACCAGAGGGCATATGTTGCTATGAGAAGCTCAGCATTTTACCTTTTAAAAAGATATGTATCTAACTCCTTTTGTCTCACCTGAAATCCCAGCTTGTGCCAAGAGGTTTCTCAGAGGCTGGCAGTCAAATGCTTCAGGCCTGACCTGCTACTGCTTTGTCTTTCATGTCTCTGCTTACAACAAAGCAAATGTGAGAGCCAATTGTGCAGACATAAATGGAAATGTGACAACTGTAGTTTGGCTGACAAGGAATGAACTCTTCACTTGAAGGGTTAAAAGCTTGTTTAAAAAGCCAAGGGTTCTCACTTGGACTTTGTGGACTGAACCTCTAACACACTATCACCAGCAAGTCCTGCTACCAGATAAGAATCATTGCTTTTCATTTTCTTGGCACAGTAGAAAATTACCACACAAGGTGAAAAGTAGTAGGAAATCACATGAAGCAACTCATTCATAAAAAATGCAATTTTGTGACGCTGTGTTTATACAAGGACCCTCTTTCTTGATTAGCTCTATTGTAGTGTGCTCCACCAGTCAGTCAAAACACACTTCTCCATCAGTTGCCTATTGTGTTATTTCCTTCCTCTCAGTTTAAGCTGACAAAATGATTGCACCTCCATTTGTTATTTGCTCAAACAGAAATAAAGCCACTGCAATGAGATGTTGTCTAAGGATAAATATCTCCATCTTTGAAAACAAATAATGAACACTTATTCTCAAACAACTCCAACTTAGTAAATGCAGAAATTGTGTGGAAGTCAGGAGTCATTAGCCAGGGACAAAGAGTTTTTTCTATTTATTACCATTCAAGCAGGAAATGCTTCTTTTGGGAAAATGCTATGGAATGATTCAGCAGCTGGATGCCTCCCCCTCGGCCACCACCACCATTAACACCACTTTTTGAAAACCATACCTAGGATCAAGAGTGCCTTAATGCACTGTTAGGACTGACTCTGGGGGACATTTTCTGCAAAAAGGGGTTTAGCATTTTTATATCAGCAGTAAATAACTGGAATTCTTTTTATGACATTGAGAGAAGGAGAACAAAATCACAGCTTTCAGCAAGATGCTGTGTCCATGCTGAAATGCAGCTCACAGGGGAAATGAATTTTGAGGCACTGCAATGATCTTGGTTCATTACTGGTGGTTTTGATTTTAACCCACTAAGTCCTCAATGACTCAGAACAGACCTGTGTTTCACAGGTCATGCTGCTGGCACCAAGGGGAAGCTGGCCATGACTGCAGCTCCCTTGACTCTGAGAGCAGTGAAAATCCTGCACAACTGGCTGTGCCTGTCCTGTTCTTACTCAGCTGCTCCAGCAGTTTCTGCTGCAGGCATGACCTTGTAACCCATGGTGACTATTTAGAACTACTAGGAGCAGCTAATCATTCCATGGGCAAGATCACTTCTAAATAAAGAGTCTTGCTGCCAGTCTCCTCACCTGTCTCCATCTATTGCACATGGGATGCTATCAGAGTGCACAGAGAGAGCCAAATGGCTCTAGAGAGAAGGCGCCAGATGAACTCTGCTGAATTCATGAACATGTTAAGAGAAGTAGAGATTAACTAGATTTTTGGTTTGGGATCTTTTGTGCTGGACCTTCTTCCGTCTTCTCACAAGGCAATTAAGTAACATAGGGCTGTAGAAAAGAAACTGGAGAGATTGGTGGAACTTATGCAATAGAGTACGGCTCAGGACTCTGGAGAAGTGGAGTAGAAACAATAGCACAGATTGCATATTACTGAAGCACAGATGGCAAAATCCCACAAGGTGCCTATCACAAAGTAATTACAACAGAGCTGAACACTTAACACGACTGCAATATACATGTTAAATGCCCATGGCATTGACTGTTAGCATTTCCTGATGTGAAACATTCAGTGGCACTGATGGCAGGGGTTACCATTGGTGCTGTCACTAGAGTCATTGCAAAGTGGGTGTTGGAAAGCAGAAGAATTCTGTGCTAGCAGGGCTTTCACTGTGTGATGTTATCAAGCTTCCTCACTCCTACACTTGCCAACACACCTTTCCTTTCACTGCATTTCTAAATTTCACAGATTGTGTTAGATTATGCAAAGTTCTTTCCCAGCCAAAATGATTCCTGTGATCATTTTATTCCTTTCCTAAACGTGGATCATGCAGCTTGCTTTTAAGAATGAAGCATGAGTTTCCTCTGAAGTAGGAAAAAAGTGTAATAAGTTCTTACTAAATGTAAATTACATTTTCCTTCAATGTAATTCATGAAAAATCTCAAATGGACCGTGCTTTATTTAATGAACAGAGTGTATTTAGCACAAAGGACACAATTTCATCTGCACTCAAAATGTTTCTCTTGGACTCTGGGCAGAAATAAGATGCTTGAAATTACCCTCTATTTCAAGGAGATCTGCAAAGAACATTTTATGACATTTTATGGTTTGGCTTTTTTAATTCTTTTTTCTTTCTGTCTTATAAGAAAGTAAAGAAGTGGTGACAGATGAAGCCAGGTCCCTTCATCCATCTTAAAGGAACAGCTGGACTCTGCATGCAAATGAAAGCTATCATTCTTGTCAACCTGAAGCCAGGCTACCAAAAGCCTGCAGTCCACAAGCCATTAATATTCCATGATCAATTTGACCACTTGTGCACAGTGAGGTACTGCACCACAGCACAACCCCAGACACATGAATTACCACAAAGAGCATTTTATGCACTGTTTTAACAAAACTCAAAGCAATCCATTATTCTCCAGAGCTAAAAAACTTGTATTAGCTGCAGATAGTGTATCAGTAGAGAAATATTGTGGACAATGAATATAAAATGAACTAAGTTTTAAGTACCTATAGTACCATATGTTGGCAAAACAATGAGTGCTCTTTTTGAGGAAAAGCCATCTCCAAGCTCAACAGCAGCTTCCAGCAGTGCTCACCACAAACTGCTGAAGGAAGAGCCAGTGCCATTTTGTCACCTCTTTGCTGTTTCAGCCAACCTCATGGCTCACCTGTGCCCTGAGACAGCCCAGATCAAACCCTCGCTGCAGACCAAACAACCCTGGGCAGCTTTTCAAAGAAAAGGACAGAACTACGGAAGAATGACATTAAAAATGCATTTCACTTAAGTCTCAAAGGCAGTAGCAACCATTTAAAACTTGTATTTTTGGACAATTTTAGATGTTGCACAGTGTGACAGCTCAAACAGCTTTGATGTTCAGCAGGGTCATTATGATTGCAAAGCTGCCATACCAAAAAATAAAATTAGATGGAATTTTAACTATAGGTCTTTTAGATTAATTATATTCACAAGTAAGAAACATGAAACTTCAGTTACGTCACCTCTTGCCAATTGATTTTGCTCTGTTGGGGACTAATGAGAAGGTTTCACCTGCCCTATCTATTAATTCTGATGCATTCTTTGGATTAGCACCCTGGCTTCCTAAGCTTGTTACAGTGATGAAAAATGTTACTTTACTTGACAAGGAAAACCTTTTCAAAAAATATTTATGCAATATTTATGTAGGTTCTTTGTCTCTAATTTGCCTTCAAAAGCTGCAAAATATACTCTACCAGGTTTGTCTGTTAAATTTTCAGTTTTTCCATGGAAGAAGTTTTGAATTGTATACTCACTAAGCACATTGAGCATCATTAAGAAAAAAATTGGGGTGAATCATGTCATTATTGGTTGGATGAGGAGGAAAATGTATAAAAGCAGGCATAATATAAGGAACTCATAGATACACTTGCTATTGTTTATCCTGCCTCATGACCAAAGATCAAGAAAACATAAATTTTCTAATGAAAGACAATGCTTTAAGAAATGAAGGAGGTAGTTATCCCAGGAAATTTGTCTTCATATTTGAGGAAAAGGATTTAAAAGAATGAACTAAAAAAGTAGCATCCATAGAAATCTCTGGCGGGACGACCCATTTTCAGAGTCAGCTCTGCTGCCTTTTACCACTTACATCAGAGTTTCCAGCAGCTGATGGGAAGCAGAATAACCCCTGGTGATCAGCCTGGGACCTGAACCTTTCAGTATCAACTACTATCAAACAAAGGAACATGTCTCTGATCCAAGAATGCAATTTCTTTTTCACAAAAATACACCAAACATGTGCAAAGCACTGCATCAGGTTTGCATAGGGCAAGTATTCAACAGTAAATGTGATATTTTAAGACTACCATATTACTTGAAAATGTTTACTGATCAGTGGGGATGCAAAGAATTGCAGGCAAACCTCCAAGAGGAACGTGACTAAAGGCTGCACAGGGATCCATTAATGAAAATGTCTGAGGATTTGCATTCCAGTGCCCACTGGGGCATCTCTGGACAGCCCCATTAACCAGCCCAGTGAGTGACACCCAGCACAGCTGAGAGGAACAAATGAACTGCCCAGTGAAACTGTTCAAAGGCTTCAAGGCAATTCTAAAAGCAATGGAAAACAGTGAAGTCATAGCCAAAAAAAGGTCATTGGGACTTTACTTGTTTTGAATCAATGTGACCACTGTGAAGCAGGTTGTCAACACACCAGACATTTTTATCAGAGGAGTACAAAATAAACTTGTCAGAGAGTGAGCCATGGATTGCACCTGTCCCACAGGTCAATTTGAGCACATTTATACTGTATGCAGCAGAAACTGCAGAGGCCTAGCTTCCAAATCCTCTGAAATGTGAGATTAAACAGTCCCACAGGCACTTCAAATGGCTGCAGATAAGGGCTTAATCCTTCAGTATATTTCCTCCATCCTTTATTAAAAGATGAATATAATCTTTAAATCAAGAGAAAAATAGAAAAAAAATTGAAAGAACCAAAAATCATCAAGTGGAAAAAGAGGAGAGCAACCAATTCTATTTTTATTAACAAATCCTCTCAGCCAAGGCTCATACACCCAAAGCTGCAGGACGGGGAAGCTGCTCCCCCAGCCTCAGTGGAAAAGGCAGCACAAGCTCCTTGTGAGGGGGCCTGGGCACGACACTAAAGGGCTGCCCCAATACCCAGGTCCCCCACCTGCCTCTGCCTGAACCACTTGCACACAAACACTCTCCTGAGAGGGGTTTTCTATCCTCCTGTCATGGCCACCAAGCTCCAGGACAGACACCAGCACTGCTCCTGTCCCTCAGCCCCCTGGGCAGTGTTGGTGAAGCAGCCCAAAACAGAGACCCCTTTCCTCAACTTCTACATTGCTCTGCTGCTCTCAGAGGAACAGTCCTTACCCATCTTTTAGTTTTTCTGCTGCTTTTTTTCCCGGCAGACAGATAAGAGTTTTGCACCAGGGATGCAATTTCTGAGAAATTTCTCACAAAATTGTGTCAGCTTCTTGTAAGGAACCTGCTTGACTCTTCATTCTCCTGTTCAAAGTGTCTTCTGTTTGTCATGTGTTGAAGCAATTTAAGATTTTGCTTTGACATTTTCAACAGGAGAACAAGACTATTCAATCTGCTCTGGGTAGTAACTGCCATTACATTTAAAATACATCATTCAATTGAAACTCAACATAGTATTTTGACTGCCATTTTATATCTTCTGTGTGATTATGCAGTGTTACTGCCCCAGCTCATGGAACAATTTTAAAGCAATAAAGACATTTAAAGAAGACCCCCTCCAATTTTCCAGTCAGGCCACTGTGAAACTTCTATTTCTTTCTGAAACAGCATTCTCACTCAGCATTTGTCAGACATGCCTCTGTGACAGGAATTTTGTGAATTTTGGATTTTGTTGCAATGTAAAATAAAAGAAAAATCTGATGACTAAAAAACCCAAAAAAGCCACAAAATTCCTTCCAAATAAAACCTATAAATTTCTTACCATACTTCAGTCCTAAAGGATGGGAAGGCTGGTGGATGGAGAGGCTGGCTGAGCACAAATTCACCAGTGGCAGGGCAGGAAACAGTAAAGGCTGCATTACTTATCATGTTCTTCATACAGTGAGTGTCATAACCTGCCCAGGCACGTGTAATTGTTTTACCTACCACCCAGCCCCATTTGAATTTTTTTTTCCACATTAGAGTCTGCTCTGAGATACATTATCCACCAATTCAGTTCTCTCTAATCAACACATACTTGCCCATCAACTCCTTCTGATACACAACAGCTATCAAACACCTTTTTATTTATTACAGGTAATAAAGATTGCCTTGTTCAGCAAGTGTTTTATTTCAATTCTAAGGTCTGTTTTCTAATGATGTAAGGCAAGGGCTTAAACTGAAAGACGTGAGATGCATAGCTAAAGAGGATGACAGTTTTTCAGGAAGTGAACAATATCTGGATTAATAATTACAGAACAAACTATTTTAAGAGGGCATTATAGAGATAATCTAAATACAGGATTAGAGATGGGAAATATTAGCACTTTGTCTCACAGATTTCAATTAGTAAATAAAGAAAATCTTTGTGTGTCAGCTCACTTTTAATATGGCACTAAATAAGGATCTATCACTTATCTGCAAACTACAAGATATCAATGCTCTTTAGAGAACCAGAGGTTTAAATACAGAAAGGAAGAGCTGGTGGTTGTTTGTTTAGCTGTTGTGTTGGGTTTTTTTAATTAGTAAAAGCATTGTGTCATCGTAAAAGGGCTGGATGACAGAAGCAAAAGCACAGTGCAGCAACACTGTAAGACACTCTTTCAGGGCACAATGTCTGTCCTAATCTGTTATTACTCTCAGATTGTGTCTAAAGACTATCTTTTGTACCATGCCTTTGTTGTGTGTTGCCCATCCTGCAATGGGTCCCCATGCATGCATTTCTGATATCACAACCACAGGGAACATTCAAATGCAACTGCAGGACTGGGCTGCACTTCAGCAAATACACCACAGCAAGCCAGAGACCTCTCCCAGCCCTTGGTATTATTCTGCAATGATGTGCTTCCTTACCAAGGTGCTGTAAAGGGATCTAATATACTGTACTGTGCCATAAATTGGCAATGTTGGCTGAACACATTGCAACACTATTTTTTAACTGCTGCAGAGCTGACATTTAGGGAATTCTGAGTTGTTGCTGGAATGCTGCTTTTCTACATACTCCCAAGTTAGTGTATCTCTTTCTATGGCAAATAAGCACCTTTCTGTTCTTTTAGTCTCAACTGGAGCTGCTTAAAATAGTTGAAGTATCATTAACACCATATACTGATAGTAAAAGAAGCAGAAAACTGCAGCACACTTTCATATCAAAGCAATGGACCCTTAAGCTTTCCTATCTATGAATGATGAGCAACATTACTTCAAATGACATCTTTTGTCAGAGTTGCTTGAGCTAAATACAGAGTGAATCCATTTGTATAAATTGTGGCTTTGCTGCTGAAAGATTGCAAAAATATATGTTGCTATCCTTAAGTCTCAAACCATTAATATTGCTAAAATATGCCATCTTTTCCCAGGAAGAACTAGCAAGTCCTTAAAAACTATCATCAATCATGACTAATTCACTAAATACACAATTCCAACAGCAACAGAAGAACAGACAGTATAGGGTGTCATCTGTCACTGCATCAACATCAAACACCTCTGTCTTTCAATGGAAAATGGAAATCAAGATTTCCCAGGTCTGTGATATAGGTGGTTGGTAACTGAATTCCTGTTCCTCTTGGATTAGTCCTTTGCTTGTTTTCCATTTGATAGATCCAAAGTTGCTATTTTGCTTTGAAAAAGAAAACTAACATTAATTCCAGGCCTCAAGAAAATATCTGGATTCTATAGTTTAGTGTCATAGTTTAACCCCAGCTGGCAACTCACACCCACACTGTCACTTGCTTACTCCTCCCATGTTGGGACTGGGGAGAGGATCAGAAGAGTAAAAGTAAGGAAACTCACGGTTGAGATAAAGACAATTTCATACAATAAGCAAGAACAAGAAAATTAAACAAGAAAACAAGAAAATCAAAACAAGGAACTCATTCCATGGGCAGGCAGGTTCAAACCTGAACCTAAATTCCCTGATTTATTAGAATTACAGAGATTTTATACTGGGAGAACGTCCACAATCATTACAAGGTGGAGGCCAGGAGTCCAGTGTACTGTACAAGAAGCTCCTGCCCATGGGCACTATCTTGTTTGACTCAGATCATTGCCTTATCAGTTGTATTCTCAAGCTGTTAGGTCATGGTTTGGAGCAATAAGCATTTCACTATGCAGGACTGAAGGTCACACTAAGGAAAAGGAACGCTAATGGGGTGAAAATGAGTATCATGAGCACAATAAATCATACTTGGAATCCTATTTAATTGATCATTTTGTAGCTGACCTTGCTTCCACAGAAGTCAATGGCAAAGCTTCTGTTTCTGTGGATATGAACAGGATTGGGTCCTTTAAAGTACAGTGTGTTTTATGAATGTTGAAGGTAGCATATTTTACACTAGAATTTTCTTTATTACTTCTCAATACAAAACTTCACCAAGAAAACTAAATTGCTATATAAAAGCATTCCATAATACAGTACATTAATTTAACACATGATAAATTTTCCTGCTAGTAGTATTAGGTATTGTCACTTTCAATACACAGATATCTAATGGAGTATTTCCTCCCCCCATCTTCCTCACCAGTATTTTCCTCTCATATTTTACAAACATGCCTATTCTAAAACACCATCTCTCCACCTTTGGCAGTCTGATATTTCCTTTAATAATAAGTGAACTCCTCTGAGGCAATGGGAGCTTTACCTGAGAGCCCAGTTCCTAGCAGCACAACACCCACAGCTCTGTGAGGACTTACGAAGAGTATTTATGCTTACTTGGAATGGAAATTAACAACAAAGATTCTGCAACCATGTCTTTTAGGGTAAAGAACCTGATTTAACCTAGTCTGATGTGAGCCATGAGAGAAGCAGCAGCATCTCTGGCTCAGCAGTCTCTGTGCTCACCTTGACACTGCGGCTGTGGCTCTTCTCTGTGACTGAGCTGAGCTGGCCAGGGTGGCAAACTCGCTTGGAAAGAGCTTTGGCTGCATCTGAGGAAACTTGTTTATTCTCTTTTCTTTCATTCTAATCTTAACTCAAGAGATGCCTCTTTTGTACACTGATTGCTGTTAGTCACAACAAACAGGCTTTGATGAAGAGTTTTCACAGAAGCGCAGGTCTCTCCTGGTGCTCACCTCTGCTTTCTCAACATATTTGAAAGATCTGGATCAGAACAAGCATCCACCAGGAAATGCTCAAAAATCTGCAGATTTGCACTATGGTGAGAGGAAACAGAACCACAGAGTGTGCTTCTTCCATCCTTCTAATGGCACAAACCCTGTTTCCCCTCCCTTCCATTTCCCTGTGTCTCTCAGGACAATGATTTACCAACATCACAGACTGAAATGTCTGCTTTGGGAAACAAGCATGAGGGATCCTAACTGGGAAGAGGAGAGGCAGTACAGTGCTAGTAAAAGCCATGAGCATATGGATGTGGGGATGGAGCCCTTCCTTGAGGGACTTTGTACAGGAACAGAGCCATGAGATGTGGGCTGTGACGAGGTGCCCTGGTGGGAACAATCTCTCTACCCCAAGTGAAGCAGTGCTTTACTCAGACCTCCCTTAAAGGCCTGGTCTCATCTTAACTGATGTCTTTTGGACTGCTGAAGGGGAAGAGTGGCCTTTAAAAGTAGGCATAATCCCTCAGACTGGGGAACTTTCCAATCTGAGTCCCTCTGGTGAAGTAAATTTCAACTGGAGATGTTTCCTTGGAGAGATGATGCTGCAGTCTCACGTGAGCACATTCAGGGCAAGCAGATCTGGGCTGATTATTGTCATGCTGCTATTTATCAAGATCCTTTATGGTTTTTGTCTCCTGACTTTCTGTGGTCTAAGTGCTGGCACAGCAGCCTGTCACTGAGGAGAGTAAATTTGGCACCTGAGTTCCAAGTTCCTAAATTTTGGGAGCAATAGTTTGGCAGTAAGGTATCTGATTCTTTGTGTTATTTTTTGCTGGTACTCTTGGTAAGTACATTTTTTAATTAATAACTTTTCTTATAAGTTTGGAAATATTACATCTTTTCCCAAATGTCACACATCTCAGGTAATAATTCATTCGTTTTCACTTCTACTTATTGTTTATTCTTTTTTAAATATAACAGTGAGAAGAAGGAGACTAGGAGACTCCAATTATATTTTCACAGAGTTTGAACACTGAGAACTTCTCAAATATTCAAGATAGGAGCCCCATTAATTTTTTCAGACAAATAGTTTATGAAGGAAAATAAGTGTGTTCTTGGTTGCCTGAAACTGTTTGTACATTAATATCAAATTCAGTTTTGTGTAACAAAATAAACAAAAACAAGAGAACAAACAAACAAACAAAAAAATAAAACTCAACAAAAAGGAAGAGAAATATCTCCACAAACGGAAACCCCTTTGTCTCACATTTTTACTATATAAAACATACTTATGTATTTTTCTTCAGAAAATTAAGACAATGTCTTTGAAGGTTATTTAACTTCCTCCAAGCTAAAACAAATATACTGCAGAAGTTTCATTAAAAAAGGCAAAACCCAAAATATTACTTTTTTCCTCCAAAATATTATATTTAACTACTATACTGAGAAAATTGCCATACGGCACTGAGCAATGTCTTGTCTTCCCTTTCCAAGGCTTTAAAATCTGTGCAGCTGACTTTCTTCATAATCTCCCAAATGTGTCCTTTTATACCTTGCCATTAATTTGATTAATCTGCATGTAGGATTTCAGGATATTGAATTTCCCCTGGTTTTGCATAATTTCATATGATGCTTTCGTTATTTCATTAAGCAACTAAATTGACTGCAATGACTCTTACATTTTCAAGTTTCAGATTCAAGCACATAAAACTTCCTAATTTAAACACATTTAAAGTTCTGAGAGCTTCTTTTAGCAGCTAGAGCCTTATCTATTGCCTTTTTCTTTTTTAATAAACCTGTTCACTCACCCACATGTACAACCTGCTTTATACCAATACTTAAGGTAAAGGGGTGACCTTCTGCTCTACTCTTTGTTAAATCTCTGGCCAGGAAAGCAGGAGTAAGGACAACAAGAAGTGTTTTGAAAATAAAATGAAGAGAAGCACTTCCTGTTTCTGCTTAGTTCTGCTCCTGAGCACCATGAATGAAACTACAGCTACAAATCAGGTTTTCTCTCTGTTCTAACCCCATTCAAACCCTAAGCTTATTCTGTGGTTGAGCCTTAGCTCTAAGACCTGCAGCCACTGGAAATGTTTGATGTTCAGCAGGGGCATAAATCAGTTCTCTGTTCTGAAAAGACCTTGCAGGGCTGGACATGCACTTCTGTTAATCCCAAACTGAGTTAATCTGAGACTGCACTTCATTCTCAGGCTCCTCAGTACACACTGCTCACTTAGCAGGATCTCACCCAAGGCTGAGCCCACCTCTCCAAGCCTCTATAGCATCATTAATTAAGTGCTACTACACAACTGAAAATTAGCACACTTTCTAGCTATTCAAAAGCCAGTGAAATCAACACATCACTAACTGCTAGGGAAGACTTGCTAAAAGGTTTCCCCAGTGCCAATTATTGCTGCCTCAATGATCACTGATTCTTTGAAAAAATCATTACATATACACAAAGTCAACAGTCTGCAAGCAGAGCAGAGTCACAGCAGCAGCTGGCAAACACCAGTTACTTTGCACTGGCATACTCACAACATTCCTCTTGCATACATGATCCACAATTAAATTGTGCTTCATGCCCCTAATTTTGCTTCCTGAATGCAGACAAATCAAACAAGTATAATTTAGGATACAACTGACAGCTTTGCTGTCAAAATTTTGACCCCAAGTATGATGAACCTGGGTGGAATTGAGTGGTTTAAATGGCACTTTTGAGCTATTTTAAATGAAAATGACAGTTTTTTATGTAAGAATTTGGCATACCTGCCTTTGGTTACAGTCCTTGAACAGAACATATTTAAACTCTGCTTCTTGAAATGAGTAATTTTAAGTACTGGACAAAATGCACACAAATTAGGTAAAGATATCACCATTTTGGAAATTATTTTCATTAATATTTAATATGAAATAAAATGTAATAATAGTGATTATTGTAATAATTATTATTATTATTATTAAACTCAAACCATTTAACTGCAGCAAGAATGACCTCAAGACTTAATGCATGGTCTTTGTGGTTTTCTTCTCCTCACGATTTTTTGCTGAAAAGGATGGAAAAGCAATTTGGAAAATCTACACTCTCTCTGTCCAAACAAAATAGTTTATCCAAACCAGAAATTATATTAAATTAACAGCTACTTTCTCCTCTGGCAGAGTGGATAATCTCAGGTACAGTCACCCAGCCTCACAGAAATCTTTTATATTAATGTAAGGCAACATCACCAACCCACACCACTCCAAAGCAGCAGGAACAGGAAGGGTGGAGTGCCTGACTCCTCTTATAACTAAATTTAATTTACTGTTTATCCTCTTATAACTAAATTTAATTTACTGATCCAATGTTCACCTTTTGGTTAGAAATCCTCCTGTATTCGAATTTCGGATTCCTCAGGACAGCAGCTTTGTAGACCTTGCTCTCAATGAAAGAATATAAATAACTCTTGGCACAGCTAAGTCAAGCCCTGATGAGCTGCTGCTCTGACACTTACACTGAAGTGCTCTTGTACAGCAGATGGAGGTTTCTAACACAGCCTCATCAGATACCTGGTGCTAGATCCAACATTCTCCCCAAACACACCATTATTCCACCAATTTACAAGAAAAATGCAGCTTTCTATCAACTGGTCTTCCAGCCAGCACAGCAAAAAGCCAACCCTGCTCCTACTGTCCCCATCTAAATGCACACTGCAGATGCCACTCCCTGCCAGAGCTCAGGGCTGGCACGTGCTGATTTTTGTCCTCCCTGTCCAGCCAGGAGAGGCCAGGGGACAGAGACAGCACCATCCCCACCACATGGGCACTGTGTCTGTGTGCACCTGGCTTCATTGGTACCTTGCTGCTTGTGTTTTCTCTTGTTGAGTGGCAGTCAGCAAGCCCTTCAGTGTGAAAGCACCACACACTCTGCCAGAAAAGCACCTTCCCAGCACTTCTACCAGACAGAGATTATATTTTTCTATATTAAGCCCGTTCAACAGGCTGTCACCAACAGCCTCATCCTGCCAAAGGGTGCCCTGGCCACGCACCAAGGAACTACTGCGGCTCCACTGGCAGAGCACCATCATGTGCTCTCACCCTTGCAGCCCTCAAGGTGCTCCAGGTTTTTGGGGTACACTTTGTAGCTGTGCCTGGCTTTCCCTCTTGCTGGACACATCACTTTGTGTCTGCTACTGTTAAAACATCATCTGGTTTAATATATCCAGCTTGACCACTGATCTGGATAATGCTCTGAATTTTTGATAAAGCAAGGCCCGTTTTGATCAATAGGTGTTTCCTTAGAAAACAGGATCATAAATAAAACAATTTTAAGTTTTAATAATAGAATTAATATGTAATGGAAATCCTAGCAAGGCAGGAACTAAGCTATTATTATAACCACTACTTTATAATATTTATTGTCTTGGGGACTTTTAATAAATAATTCTTGCCTGTACAACACATCTGTTGCTTGTCCTTCGATTTTCACATGGCTTAACCTCCTCTACTTTGGGAGGGTGTTAGAACGACCCTGCAGTACCTCTGGAAAACTGACAGCACATTCAATATTATTTACTTAGGCACACGGTGTCCTGACCCATTTTCAGATTCCCATACAGTGTCACACAATGGGGACATTTGTAAGGAAGGACTGTGGCAATGGAACCCTATTTGGAAAGTCATATTCACTTTAAAGAACAATATTTCAGCTAAAAAACATTACATGGCATTGAAACAAATGGTTATAATTGACCATGAATTTATTTAAGATATGAAGAGGTATTTTAATGACCAGTAAAGAGAGCATTTAGAATAGGCTTAGAAAGCATGAGCAAAATCCCCTCAATTTAATTTAAAACAGGACTGACTAGCTTATAAAGTCGAGTATTTGATGTTGTTAAAAAGAGAATGACTGTTACAGAGGACCTGGGATGTCCCTGCCAAATGCTGTTCTTATTTATATCAATAAAGGGAAAAGAGCCTTGCAGCAGGAAAAGAAAGAATTTGCAAACAATGGAAAACAGCATTTCATACCTTTACCACGTTGCTATTTGAAAGCAGACAAAATGTCTTGCTAAGTGCTAGAATCTCCTTTTCCATTAAAATGCTAATAGGAAGGTTAACTTCAGCTTAAACCATTGTAAAAAATAGCAACATAAGCAAAAGAGTTTAGCTTGAGGTTATACTTTGAGAAAAACCCCACAAGTTTAAGCTAAATGGGATTTCCACTGAGAAAGAACATTCACACAAACAGCAGGGGAAAAAAACCTCCCACAGCAATATGGGGAACAATTCTAACACCTGCATTTGTTTATGTGAGACAGTCATGGACTGATGTTTTGCTTTAAGAAACAAAAATTTTGTGGCAAAAAATAATGTCTCCTGAGTGGAAGTGCATCACATGGGAGCCTTGCCTATTTATTGTAAAATTAAATAAAAATTGTCACTTCCCTCTCCCCATGCTGTAAAGTGAGCACTGCACAGTCCCTGTGCTGATTTACACAGTCCCTGCAGAAGAGTCACTAACAACCAAACAGGACTCAGAGCACAATGGTTGAGGAAGCTTTTGTGCACATCCTGAAGTATCTCAGGGATAAGGATCAAATTCTGTAATTATACACTTATGTGGGGATACATGCAAATCTGCCTTCACTCCTTCATCTGAGAATTGGAGCTTTTCTTTTGTGCTTGATTATGCTGATGTTTGTTTACTGGCATATGGGGAACATGCAGAAGGGAACATTTTGACTTAACCAAAATTCTGTTGTGACTCTCAAATGGCCTTCCCTGGTGCAGAGACAGACTTGGAAGATCCTTCCATGCAGACAGCTTCATCTGTATTAAGCATGTAGCCCTTCTTGCCCTTTTGACAAAGGACAGTGTATGCAGAATGATGAGCGTCAGGCCGTGGAGTTCGGAATTCATAATTACACAGTGCGCATCAGCGATATTCCAAATTTAATGGGAGTTTCAGAATTGAATATCATCAAGAGATAGAAGAAGGTAAAAGTGAAAGGAGAAAACATCATGGTCCAAACAATTCCCACTGTGCAGCCCTGGATTGTGCATCCACACTGGTCAGCAAACAGTGCGTCCCAATTTCAATTCAGGAAAACTTGTTTGTTAAGCATCCAGCCAGCAACTTCCAACATTCTTAGATTTACACAAAATCTAAAAGCTGCTTCTAATACAGCCTAAGTTCATTTGCACTGATGTCTGCTTTAGAAGGTAACTTTTATTCTGAGACTAACAAAATGAGAGGAGAAAGGATTTCTTCTGAGGACTGCACTCAGTATTTTCACTGTTTTCCAGGAATAGAGGAAACTGCATTCACTGATGTTACTCCTAGTCTGAGAAAGACAAATGGTAAAAGTTTTCTCAAACTGGAGGATAAGATGCAGTGATCTTCACTGGAACTGTATAAGCCTGAACCAAGTCTTCATGTCAAGGATCCATCACAAAAGTGAGTGAGAGAATAATGACACATCCAAATCGGAAAAAACAACTGCACCAGCTCTGAGTAAATGTTTTCTATAGCACAAGGAGTGTTCCTGTAAATATGAACACATCTCCTTGAGTCAAAGTAGTGCACATGCAGTAGAGAGGAAAATCAGCATTGTTCATATTGTCCATATGAAGGCTATACAACTGAAAAACCAAAGTGCATGTCCTGTTTCTTCTCATTTCTGTTTAACTGCTAAGTGAAAGGCTGTCTGTTTATCTTGGCTCCTCACAGCTCCTCCCTGCCATCCTGAGAAGGCACAAACAGAAGCACAAGCTCTCCCATTAGTTGTGAGTGTGAAACTTTATGCCAATTGACCTCTCCAATGGTTTGTGTGAATACCATACTGCAGAACAACATAAGACTAAAAATATTCAGAAGGCATCATTCTCCTCACTCTAACCAACTCTCACAGACACAGGACAAAACTCAGAATGAAAACCACAATTTCAGAGGTGCCCTCCATAAATGCTGCCTTTCCTAGTGAAACTGCAAACAAATAAATAAATCCCATTTAAAATACATTTGACTTAAATTCTAAGAGACTATCCCACATCTACTGTTAAACAATGACTTCCAAAAGATGACTGAGGTGCTATCTAGCCAAACTTGGACTCACAATCTGTTTGCTTTTGTTTTGGAGGTTCACACGGAGCCTATTTCCATAGACTTTTTAATATATCATGGTTTTCTGCGAGAGAACTGCAGCTGTAAATTTCATAAAATAGTTTCACAGAGTCTGGAATCAAGGCATTAATGTAACAGACAATGCTTTTGATTTCCTGTAATATTTTGGGTGCCGGGTTTTTCATACATTTTAAAGGCCAATCTTTCAAAATGTCATTTGCTTGCCTGAGGACACCATGGAGAATGACATTATTGATTCTCAAACAAACTCTGCATTTGAATGTTATTCTTGTTAGTAAGATTCTTACAATAAGAAAGTACATTAATCTGCAACTTTTTCAAAGGAACCCACTGTAAACAATGAACAGGATGTTCACATTTCTGAGAACAAGGTACATTAAAATCAACAGTGCAGCTGTTGGTCACACTCAAAATGCCAGATAACCAGGCAACTCAGTACACCAAGTATTGGGAAGGATTAAGTGAGACTGATGTGATCACAGATTGCACACACACTGACAAATGTTATATACACTTATATATACTTAAATATACTATGGACGTCTCCTCCTGCTTCAGGGACCTGTAGTGCTTGAAAGTGTCTCAGGTGGAGAACTAATGACAGACAGAAGAATAAAAGCAACTAGACAGATTATCATTGCTACATTTTACTAAGGCCTGACAAAAAATGGCAAGGTACCTATAGAGACCATTTCTACCATTCTCTCACCCCAAGGGAGGATCAGCTCCTCTTTCAAGAATCCTCTACAACCACTGCTTTCCTGACAAGTGTTGATCAAACTACTTCTTCAATGTTACAGTAAGATATTTAAGGTGACATGGAGTCACTGTCTGAAACAGTGACTTGATACTCCTTGATACTTGATTTGTTTTATACTTGATATGTTTTATATTTGTTTGATACTTTATTTGTTTTATATTTGTTTTATACTTGATTTGTTTTATTATTTATTTGTTTTATCAGGATTTTCGCCCAAACTAAAGTACTCCAAGTAAGCTGATGCAAGTAAACACACTCAGAATCAGACAGTGCACATGCTGTTAATCAAAACCAAGAGCTCAGTAGGTCAGCAGCAATTTTCCAATACCAAGAACAAACTAAGAATGGGCATGCATTGCCTTCTTCCCTTATCTTCTTACTTTACCCCTCAAAACACACCTCAGTGTGTTTTTTGCCTTATTTACAATCAAACACATTGTTGTCTCATTTTCAACTTGGCATCCACTATAACCCCCAAGCCCTTTCCAGCAGCCCTGAGTGCAGGAGTAAATTGCAATCTCAGAGATTGTTCACACAAGGCTAAGCACTTTCAGCTCCCACTGGCACAAAACCACCTACGTTTGTAGTGAGATCAGGGTATCGGATTCCTGTAGGTTTGGGTTCACTGCATGTCAAGTGTTCCCTACTTTCCCTCAGGCACCTCACTAAAACATCTCAATACTTTGAAATTTGTTTTCTTCTTCACATGCCACTATAGAAAAACTGAGAACGGGAAGTTCCCAATTAAGTTCCTTTCTTCTCTAAAATTCTCAAGGAAGGGTTTTTACACTATTCTTCTTTAGCACTAATGGGAAATAGCTGAAACTTTTCTAATTATTGAACTTCTAATGGGTTACCTAAAGGATGGAACTTGTAGCTACCTTATATTCAGTGATTAACTACAATAGCTGGGTCAAATTACAATGGCAAAAGAGAAAGTTGGCTCGAGGCTTTCAAATCTTTGTCCTGTGATATTATGCCCAAGGCATACCTTTCAGGTCTTATTAAAAGAAATTCCCTGAAGTATTTCCCTGAGAGCTTCATCCTTATCTTATTCATGACAGTCTTCAGTTCAAGATTCATCATTTTTTAAACAACAGGCACAAGTGAATTATTTTATAATCTTCCTTTTATTATTATTTTACAAGACTGTGACTTTGTCCTGCCTTGTGATTTCTTAGTTTTGCTGTAAAAACATTCCTAAGTCATCAGATAGGGAATCATTAAAATGAAGCATCTTCCTTCAACAGGATTCATCTCACGGTGACACTTTTCCCTCAAACCTTAGATTAAAATGTACATTTTAGGCACACACTTGCACATCCAGAACAGAAAAGAGACTCAGAAGGGAAAATGCAGGCCAGCTGTTTGCCTACTTTGCTTGTTCACCTACAAATTAGCAGTTATTCTGGGGTTAATAGGATCTTTTGGTGACATTTGTGTTCCACTCATGCAGCAAGAACCAGCTTTTTTTTTTTTTAATGATTCTGTGCTTCAGCAGCAACACAACTCACTAGAGCACACACAATTGGAATATTCAGCACTGGAAACAGTTAGAATGACCACAGCGGGTTGTATCTTCATTCAATTAGGGACTCTCAACTTTTATCACAGAAATCATCTTTGAGAAATTGCCACAAATTGTCCCATTAATATAGAAATTAATGTCATGAGATTCCTGACTTATTTTTCTCTGACAGGAGTCAGCTGGAACTAAGCAACTTATGTCACTAGATTGTAATGCAAGCTACAGTGATTTTCACCATTATGGTTTGGGATAATGAAATAAACACAACTGTTCATTTGAAAATGGGAAGAGTACAGACATCTGCATACACACAAGCATTTGTGAGCAAGGTATCTTGCAACTCTGATTTATGACTTTTTCACTAATGGGAATAAACACATTGTTCTGACTACTGAGGATAAAACTCATAATTCACAAACATTCAGTGTATGTCTTAAAAAATATTTCATTGTCAAAATATCTTATGCACTATTTAAATCTGCATCACTCTACAT
This sequence comes from Ammospiza caudacuta, assembly GCF_027887145.1. NCBI lineage: Eukaryota > Metazoa > Chordata > Aves > Passeriformes > Passerellidae > Ammospiza > Ammospiza caudacuta. The sequence continues at coordinate 11,805,885 of NC_080606.1, read as the reverse complement.
ACAGCTTCTCAAGCACCAAAAATAGTTTTGATATGTACTGTGATACTTTAGCAATTCAAATATTGAAACTATTTGAGACTTTCATACATATCCTTGAGAAATAACCAAGCATTATTTTGCAGATGAACTCCAACCACCACACAGTAAAATGGAATGCCCAGAGGTTAGCCTGTTTATAAGCATTTGATGCCTTATATTATTATTTTTTAAATTTGTTTGTTGTGAAATTACATTGCTTGGAAGAAATGGTAACATTTACAAACTGTGATATAAAACTCCATGACCATGGTTCACACAGTATATTAGAGAGACTAGAGATTAGAAATGGAAGCTGAAAGACTGACAAATTGGTACAAATCAGGTTAGGTACTGTGCAGCAGAGGAACATAATTTTATGATTAAAGTTAGGATGGATTTTGTATCACAAACCTCTACAGATTTGTACACATGATCAACATCAGTTGCAGGTACAGTGGCTTCTTTTAAAAATGATCTGCCATATGAACTAACAGCAAAGCTGCAGCCCAGCCCACAGTGCTGCTGATGCTGGGGATGGAATGGGTGACAGCACCTGAGTGCTCTGTGCCCCCCCTGATGTGAGCAGGCACTGGATGAACAACTGGAGTCCAGCATGGCCTGGGAATATTGCAGCCTCTGTGCAGAGGAGACAAGCCCACTCCATGGACACCAAGCATGCTTCACACATGCCCATCTTTGGATTACAGTATTTACTTGTATAAATCCTATCATTTAGAGAACAAGTAGATAAGTGTCAATGTGCAAAACTGAAGCTGTAGTTTCTTGAAAAAAGAATTCCCATAGGATTTGAGCAGGAGAGAGATGTGACCTTTCCTGTAATGGAAGTAATGTGCTCCAGAATGCCCCCCTACCATGCCAAAGCAATATGCAAAATAAACATGGTTCTGGAGAGGGTCACAATAATAATATTTCTATGTGTGTTACTTTAACAGAAGAAATTTTCTGGTAGTCTTGGGAATTGCAGCTGGAAGAACCAAGTACTGTAGTAAACACATACAAACCCACATAAAACATTAAAGTACCATCAGTTATACTGACATGATTTCACGCTAAGGATTCCTTGGCAGCCAATTATTTATCATCAGAAATGCAGCTCACTTATTGTGCTACAAATCTCAACTGACTCTAATAAGGAACTAATTAACAAAGATTAGCACCCTTTTTGTATAATGAGCCACAAAGCCAATCAAGACAAGATGATAACAAGATGCAATCAAGAGGTATTAAAGACAACAAAATAGTGCCTAAGACTAGAGAGAAATATGCTGCAAGAAAAGAAATATCCATCCAAAGAGGAATCTTCTTCCTAGGGAAGTGGTTGCTTCACATCTTAAGTATTTATTCAAAATGTTGAAGACAGTGCAAGATTTGTCTAATAATTGGGCATTTTTCTGAGTTACAGAGATTTCTGGGCTCTCTGATCTGTTGTCTTCCAGCACCAGAAGGGAGTTGCTAATTCCTTTGCCAGGGGATGTGAAACACCTGCCCTGCATGCCTGTGTACAGAAGTTTCAGACCCAAGGGATACCTCTGGTGTATCCCTTCCCAGGGCTACACTGGAATTCCCAGCAGAAGGCATTTGTCCCCTCCACATGTCTCTGAGCTGTCAGGAGCACTCAGCTCAGCTGTGCCCAGCACTCAGAGATGCACCCAACCCAAAAGATGGCACAAAGCAATTCCCCTTCCACAGCTGAGAGCAGATAATAAAACTCTGCCATGGGAAAACACTTGTGATGTTTGTCACCTGTGACACCAGCATTAAATGGGATCATTCTCAGATGTGGAAATAATTTAGGCTGTGACACCCAGGGATACCCTAAGGGCTGATGTGTGTACAGTGTGAAAGACAAGATTGAAAGTTTGGGTCAAACATATTTCCTGTCCATTTCCCACTCTTTACAATTGCACTGATTTGGGGATAATCAGAACACAGAAATTAAATCTGGCAGGAAAGCCAGAGGAGACCTATTTTTCCACTATTGCTTTTAAGCTATAAGCAAATCCTGATCCTTCTATTCCAAAACACTGAATAAACATCAGAATAGGAGACAACAGAATAGAAGGAGCAGTGGTCTTGCAGAAAGGGCAAACAGTTAATTTGGGCAGAGAATTTCAGTCTCCACAAGGTGATTGCAGGGACATCAGCCTCCTGGCTGTTTCTATAATGCCCTCACTTTTCCCAATACCCTTGAATTTCCACCAATATTCATGCATTTCCATGAGCAGGTCCATATTGATGAGACAGCATTTCCCAAACCAAAAATGAAATTTGCATTTGAAAGGTTTTGCCAATTAAAAATGTCTTTTATTTATATTAATTATGTATTTTAATCATGTTATTGCATAAGGCTGGGTTAAAATATAGTTGCTGAAGTTAAAAAATGTAGAATTAAACCAAGCCTGACTTCTTCAGTAACACCTAAAGCTTCTATAAAAAGCAACATTTCAATTTTATTATAAATTTCTGCTAAAATACAGAAAAAATGAGAAATGGGATACTTTCACACCTTGTCTGTCTGAAGATCTAAATCACCACAAAATAATACCCATTTTAATCTGAAAGTCATTTAATTACTTCTAAATGGAAATAAGATACAAGTTAAAAGGTATTGTATTCACTTTAAGGCCTGTGATCACATCTGCTCTCAATAGGATGTCTCAATCTGTCAAGTATTTGCTCTGTAATAGAATTAACATTCAGCTCATAGGACATATTTTATCAGCTTCCTTTGTTTCACTGAGAACATGTTTCACTTTTCCATTCCCCTATCAGAAGCTGAAGGCATTGACAAAGCTTCTGTAAGGAATTCTACTTGCTAAGCCTGCAATAAGACTCAAGTGTGGGAAGGTGTATCAGATCTGAGATAAAACACACTGCAGGGTGCAGGTGTGGCAGGACTGAGGGTGCAGGTGTGGAAGGACTGAGGCTGCAGGTGTGGCAGGATTCAGGGGTGCAGGTGTGGCAGGGCTGAGGGGTGCAGGTGTGGCAGGATTGAGGGGTGCAGGTGTGGCAGGATTGAGGGGTGCAGGTGTGGCAGGATTGAGGGGTGCAGGTCTGGCAGGGCTGAGGGGTGCAGGTGTGGCAGGATTCAGGGGTGCAGGTGTGGCAGGACTGAGGGGTGCAGGTGTGGAAGGACTGAGGGTGCAGGTGTGGAAGGACTGAGGGTGCAGGTGTGGCAGGATTCAGGGGTGCAGGTGTGGTAAGACTGAGGGGTGCAGGTGTGGCAGGACTGAGGGGTGCAGGTGTGGCAGGGCTGCACCTGGCCAGACCTGGCCACACACCTGCACAGAACTGCCCCCACCTCTGTGTGCCCACAACCCACCCCTGCCAACCTCCTGACCTGCCTTCTTGCTGGGCAAACACAGCCCCTTACCTGCTTTGTGGAACCTCCCACTAAACCTTGAAAGTAAAAAATATAAAAGGATTTTCTAGAGAAAGAAGCAGCTGTGAATTTTATCATAGGCCTGTCTCAAAATGAATAAATTACACACCATAATATCATAATTATGCCTACATCAAATCACATAATGAGAGATCAGTAGCTCTGTAACTACAGAGATAGCCAATGGACAGTGCAAGGCAATTAAAATAAACTCAGGATCAAAAGCACCTGAAGGGGACCTTAGAGCAAATGGGAACATGGAGCCACTCCCAGACAAACACCTGTAGCCAAGGGTGAGAGCACAGCAGCCTTTCCTGACATGCCACTGCACACAAGAGCTCATTTGGAAAGTCTCAAACCTGGGTTCAAACCCCTTATAGCAAATAATAAAGTACTCAGTCTGAGTACAAGTAAGCAGGTCTGAGTACAGGTAAGCTGGCAGCTCGAGTCTGTGGAAGCAATTCCACTGTGGCTGCCCATTTCTGAACCTACAGAATTCACCATCACGCTTTTACACACTTGTGTCTATTCTCCTTGCAGACACTTTACTGCAGAGAACATCTGGGGAAATGAAAAAGGCAAAACAAAATCCAGAATGATGAAAACAATCAGGAAAAAGAAAACATGGGTAGGCAATGTTGTCTAAAGACAACAAAGAAAATATGCCCTCCTCTTTCTCTTTGCTTTGCCTCCTCATATCTGGGGCTGTGTGAAGTCTCCCTGCCTGAGATTTTCTCATGATTTTCACTTCAAAACTAGGAGCACACTTACTGGGATTTGCAAGCAAGCTTTCTCCTGCTACTGCCAAAACCTGCTGTCACTTCTAATTCCATATTTCTCTTGTTCCTCACCACAGGAAAACTTCAAAACAGCTCTAGGCAGACCAAGCTGCTGCCACAAGAAGACAGGATCATCTGAGGGTAAGAAGATTCCTGACACTATCAATGAGGAGTAGCTCTGGTGAGCTGCTCCAGCCAGCAACACTCACACCTCCAGGCCTGCTCTGTTAGAATAGTCCAGCCTGTCCACAAAGGAAGAAAAGGCTTCCATGTCTTATTTCCAAGAAATTCAGGCATAGGGTTTAGTCCTGCACAACCTCTGATACCATGCTTTGAAACAGACAGAAGACATTACCTCTGTGCACACCATCAGCAGACAGACTCACCTCAAAACACAGCACATGGCACCGGGAAGAACAACTTGTTGCATTTCATGGACAGGCTGTTAGGACTGGCTGGGAGTCTCTGCTTGAGCTACATGGTGAGGAACAAAAAAAACCTCACAGCAGTAACAGAAGTGCTGACAGAAAGTAAGGCTGTGAGACAGCAGGACCAGACTGCTGCCATGTCCAGCACTAAGGAGAGAACAGCAGGAAAAAGATTTTTCTTCACTATAGACTGAAAAATAGCTTAATATAAAATCTAAAGAGCCAGAGGCAAATTTCATACTTCTTGCAGGTTGGAGAGATAAGTACACTCTGCCCAGATGATAGCAAATAACACTGAGTAAACAGCAGATATTGGGAACGTCTCACCAAATGCAACACCATTTTCATCAGGTGCAGAGGAAAAAACTGGACTTCATCAAGTGCTTTGTGTGCCTAGGAGATCTGGCCTCTTAATTGCACCAAAGCAAAGAGAAACCTTTCATTTTAGTGAACACCTCTGAGAAACTATTCCTAATTCCTGAAAATGAAATTGTTACCAGAGTAACCCTAAGCACACTCTGCTGAAATTTGGGATGGTTCTCTTTCACCTTGTGCAATCAAGACTGACATCAGATGCTCCCAAAACGAAAATAAGGAGATGCCAGCTATAATACCTGTCCCCAAGCTCTCTAATGAATTCCTTTTACACAGTCCAATTTCCTTGCATTTTCTTATTAATGCCATTTTTCAAAACTGTTTTAAAAGAACTCTTAATCTACAATCTGAAGCAAGCAGGTGCAAATGGGGCTTTGACAGTGTCTCTTCCATTAAAAAGTCTCCAGACATCTAAAAACCTTCTAATATAAAAGTAATCCTTCAAAAGGGGAAATTTCTCCCAGCTGCTGCATTCCTGATATCTTTTCCATTAGTTTGAACCAGACTTCTTGAAGTTAACAAGAAATAATCACAAAAACAGATAAAGGGCAAACCAATGCACTCCTCTCCTGTAGACTGCTGACCAGGGGGGTTTAGTAGCTGGACTATATGTAATCTCTGATTCATTTAGAGGAGTGGCAAGCTCTACATCAACTAAAAACTGAGATGAACAGAAGCCCAGTAGTCTTCATGGTTTTCAGTGTTTCTAGCAATTGCAAGAACAAAATAATTCTCCCACCTTCTCCTCCACCCCTCAAAGTAGCACTCTCTATGTACCTACTGAGTAATGGCTACATGAGCAGCAGGCAGGAGGGTACACACAGAATTAACCACCCTGGACAAGCTGATTGCTCTTTGGCAGAACTGTAACAGTAAAGGCAGGCAGCAGCACAGGTCAGAAATTCACATGTTAGCAAAGTACCCAATAGCGCACCTTATAAATTTATTACAAAAATGTGTATAGACACCCCAGGAAATGAGTATCCACAGGTAAGCTGAAATCTGGCTGCTAAGTTGGATATAAAAGGGGAGTTACAAACTGTCCCCTGTCAGATGAAGCAAAGCTCTGAGAGAGACGATGGGTGGAGAAAGACATACAACACCAGGGAAACCGAGCTTGTTGCTGTATTAGTTTTGTACTTTCTATGTCTCTAAGTAATTCTAGAAACATCTCAGTTTGTCAGAGAATTGCCTCCAACCCAGTTGCCCAGGGAGGCCTTTCAGGAGTAAGCAAAGCAGGCAGGATTGTGCAGTGATGCCCATCCATCCCCACTGCACCATTCAGGGGAGGTGAACGAGCCTCCACCAGGCAAAGGTTTGTCCACTGAAACCACCAGAATAATGAGCTCCCTGAACTAATCCCAACAACACAGCATGGCTATGTGCTTAACAAAACATACTCCTTGCTCAGGAAGTTACTATGCTTTAAAAGTGAAATTGTGAACACACAAATGATTTGGATTGGATTTGTAAATTCTTACCAGGTGAGGTAAGCTCTAAAGCTTTCAAAAATGAGAAACCTGAGCCTTGTAAAATCTCCTCAAAAGACCTTTTTAAAGTATTTCCTATAAATTAATATTTTAACTCAGGAACTGCTTATGTGAGAATTATTTCTTATCTCTAGGCCCTTCAGCATGTCCAAATGGACAAATCTCTTTTGTTAGCTGTGCTCCATTACTCTCTTCTGAATGAATGCCTCTGGGATGGCTATAATAGATATAATTTTTAACATCATATCTAGTCTGCTAATAAAATGATGCCACTTTTCAGAGAGATATAACACCAGTAGGCCTCTCCAGCAAATTTTTGCTCCTGCTGTGGGGACTAACTTCTGAATATATGGTGCAATCATATGGTTCTCATCCAGATATTTTTATTCTCTATGAAAAAAAAAATAGCTAAAATGGTACTACATTATTAGAGATATTTTACAAGAGTATCACAGACACCATGATGAATTGACTCCTTGCTGTTATTTATCCCTGTGTAGAATCCTGGGTTTTGCGTTACCACCTGAGAACCTGGGGCAGCCTGGGATCAGGTGCTTTGCAACTAAGGATCATTCAGTTCTGAACCCAAAGGGACATGCCAGAACTGGAAATTCTGCACCAATCCTCCTCACAGCCTGGATGACTGATTTAACATTTCTGAATCCATAAACATTTCTCTGATTGTAAGACAGACCTGAATTTTGTATGATTAGTCTTAAAATGTTTGGATTCAGGACAAACACTGTAACACTGTACAGCAGTACACAGCTGCTGTTCTTCCCCAGCTTCCATTTTTTAGTACTGGCATGAATCTAAGCTACTGGAATGCTGTCCTGCTGGCATATTACCAATGATATAAGAATTATTTGCTGGGGCATGGACTTTTTTACAATCAGCTCTACATTCCCAGCTAAAACACCCTCTGAGATTACATGATGGCTTATTCAAATGTGAAAATTTTTAGCCAAAGCCAAGTGCAGGAAGAATTCAGAGTTCCTGCCCCAGTAGATAACAGCTATTGTTTTGAGTTCTGTCCTTCTACCTACAGAATACTGGAAGCATGGATTCACTGAGTATCCCACATTCTGTGTATGGTATGCTATGTAGGAGGTATGCTTGAGATTTTGCTGGGAGGGGAAAGGACACACTTTGAATTTGATAACTTGTTCAAAGCCATGAGTTGAATACAGTGAGCAGCAAAGCTGAAACCCTGAAGGTTTAATTTTTGGCAGCTTCAGATCTCCATGCAGCCAGACAGCAGCCATGTTAAGTAGTGATGCTACTTTCAACCAGTTGTATTTTTATCATGCTGGGTCAACCACTGGTAGGGAGCAATGACTCTTTCTGTGCCAGTTTGGCTTCCACCTGTTCTAATCCACTGACCAGAAGCACCTCAGTAACTCACAAAGAGTTAAGTCCTCTAAAACCAGAGGCACTTGCACCCTAAGGGAATGCTCACATTCTTTTTTTCCCCCTTAAGTTATTGAAAGAAAATCCAGGCAGGTGCAGTGCAAGATCCTTTACTAAACTGGGATCCTACCTTCCCTTCTGGTTCTTGCACAGAAATTATTAGGGTTTAGGCTCTGCTTTCCAGCACCAAGTCTGTAAAACCTTCACAGCTTTCAGAAGAGTTTAGAACGTAGACTTCTAGCTGAGAAAAGTGTAGTAAAATACACAACTGCTTGTATTTCTATCTGAAAAAGCAAAGCTGAAAAATATGAACGCTAATTATAGGCTAAAAAGCTATATGATTCTCTTCAGATCAACTAGAATCTTACATAATTATTTTGAACAGATGATTATGTGTCTGCAGTTACAGGAACTCAGCAAAAGACACAATTATTTAGCAGTCAGCAGATTCACAGAAAGCCTGTGGTCTAAGAATACAACCAACATGGCACCAGAGCAGTGACAGACATTATGTACTTATTTATATTACAATTCTTTCTGCACTCATGCCAGAATTCTGAGTGCTTTGAATTACAATGATCAATAGAAGAGTTTGATATTTTATTAAGCTGTTTTGTATTTCATAAAAATATCAATCCTTAATTAAAGACCATTGTTTTTCAAGGACAACAGAACTAAAAATTTTCTTCCTCCTTCATCTGAATGTGACTTGACTTATAGCAGCCAGAAAAATTCTTGTTTGAAAAGAATTCTTGTTCTGCTTGGATTATAATGGAAGTAACTCTCAAATCATACAAGCAATTGTACAATTTTAATGGGAGTGAACAAAATATTTTCCTTGTGTTCCTTCCTATGCAAGAAGGCACTGTGATTTTTCAGGCTCAGTTCTCCAGTACTGGTTCACATCAATATGTAATGGTTTCTAGGTGACCTGTACCATTGCCTCTTCCTCCTCTGAGTGCATTCTTTGGATAGAACTGGTGGTGGGCTTTGGAGATAAACCCACCTCCTCCTCTGAGCTCTCACAGGTACTCCTGAAAATTACTTTTACTTTCCTAGTGAGCAAGTGTGGAACTGCCTCATCCTTAAACTGAGATCTTCTTGTGGAAAACATTAAAAATCTGTGGATCTGATGTGGTTTACTCATGATAACCAACTCTTCCCTCCTTCACCTCACACCAAATGATGAAGCATGAAACAGTGCTGAAGAAGATATCAGTATTAAGGGAACTGTCTCAGGTGAGGAATCCAAAGATCCAAACCTTACTTTGCACTATTAAAAATATTATTTGTCGCCAGAAAATTATCTCCTTGCATCCTTTAACCTTGAAATTATTGTTAGCCAGCCAATTTCATGCACTTAGGCTACTCACAGATCTTGTACCTTATCCTTCCCAGACATTTCCAATACTTGCAATGTGGTGTTGAGTTTTACTTCCAATGCAGAGAAACAGAATAATCCCACTGACTTTGATTTCTACAGCTGTTTTCTGAGCAATTTGCTCCATATCTTGTACTTAATTATTGCTTCCCTATTTTTCAAAACCAACAAATAAACCTCACTTTTTAACAGAAGACTATTGATGGCAGAAAACAAGCAAAAAGCTGCAGGAAGATGCACAGGAGTGTGGGTTACACTAAGGCATGCCCCATATCTAATACAACATTACATTTGCTTCCAAATTGTCAGAGGATACTGCTGCACTGAAGTGCCCCTTCCATGCTGTTTAATGGCAAGCAGCTTTGCAGCAGCTGTTTAAAAAAAAAAAAAAAAAAAGGAAAAACCAGAGAGAATAGAGTAACTCTAAAGGCCTGTCTGTGCCAGGAAAATGAAAGAGAAGTGCATGGAGTCAGATTCCCAATCAGTCACACTTTAAAAACTTGAACTTTTGGAGGAGACAACAGGTGTTGTAAATCAGAAGTTACACCAGAACTGAGCAAGGATTTAATCATGTACTGTTTTGTTAAGATACCATCTCCTCCTTCAGATCCAAGATCACATGCTTTATAATGACAGGAAACTTTTCCAAAATCTTTGGCTATTTATGCTCCCAGTGAATAAAGTGTCTGTCATGGACAGTTGTGGTGCTTATTTTTCTCTTGTTTTCAGCCTTGCTGAATTAATTTCTGACAAACTGAAGCCAGACTGTGTCCACATTACTAAGTGACACTTCGTTCAAGCTGTAGAGATCTATTTATCAGGTGTACAAATCAGACACACCAAGTTAAAGGACCCAGTACAGAACTGACTTTTATTGTTCTGTTCCTGCTTTTCTCTTGAATCAATAGAGAAGTTCTGACATAAGCATGTTGTAGAAGTGATGGATGCCATCACTGCTAATTATTCCACCCATTACAAGACACAGAATAAATCACTTTTTGTCTGGTGACTGTCGCATCAAATTTGTAGAGCACAAAAGACACTGCAGATCTGTGATACGCCTCTGTTCTTCTCATTACATAAGAGATAAAGATATGCATACTTAATAAATACATTTATTTTAACAAGATGAAGACAGGCCTAATTCAAGTAGTAGCACTTTCTGAACAGCTTTTTTATTACCACTATTACACGAGCACAAGACAAGTTTTATTTTCAAAATGGTCTTCACAACAGAGCATGGGGTTTTGCCATTTATGTTTCTAGTAACTGCAGCTAAAAATGCCATTTAGAGATGAAGCTGCTGCACAAGTACACTTTGTTCAATAGAAGAGCCAAACACTCATTTCTGTCAAGAGCTCTGTAAGAAAAGCTTCCTTATTCATTAGGTATTGATTCAGCTTAAGTTTCCTGTACACTTTCAAGTGTTTGGGATTAGAGGGCATTAGGGAAAAGGACTGGATGTTTTACAACAACAGTTGGAGCTGTGGTGCTGTGACAGCTGGAAAAGCTGTGCTCTGACATGTACTGCTGGAGGTGACCACAGGCAGCCCTGTGAGACAGAAGAACCCTGCACAGGTTTGCACATCTACCCTCCTCTGAAACTCCATTTTTCTTCTGCCCAAGACTTGAGATTGCCCTTAAGCATTGTGCTTAAACCTTCTCCACTTCCAGCAGAATAAAACATATGCTTGTTTTGCTGAATGCAGCAGACAATTGGTCAGGGATGGGCAGTAAGTTCATGCTTTACCATGTTCCCACAAAAATCAGTTAAAGCCCATGAGTACCTCCTGACATTCTTGAGTAAGGAACTGCAGAGTCAGAGCTGACACTGGAAGGCTCAAGCAGATCCAAAGCATTTGTCTACACAAGCAGAGAATGAAGAGCTCTGAGTAAGCTCATGTATGTGGTACCATTTTAACAATGCACAGCAAGATGGGTGTGCACACCTGCTCCTGGTATAAATGCATTCCTACATCTACTTTTATTTTAGTGTCTTCACATCTTTCTTCAGAGAAGATAATACATAACCTAAGTGAACAGAGTGCTTTGTAGTTAAGACTCAACTGTTTCATCCCTATTCTTTGTTATCTTTTGAATGAACTGCTTAACATAATTTTTTTTTTTCATTTTTCTGCTAAATTCTCCAGGGGCATTTATTTTTAAATGGTTGGGGATTTCAGAGCAGACTTCAATTTCAAAACTCAAAACTTGATTTGAATTTAGCCCTGGATGAAGGCCTTTGCTGTGATATGCTTCCAAAATTATAACTACAAAATGAAGTAGCAAAGTCATTTGAGACTTGTTTACTGCATGATAATTTCCACAGCTGGAACTGCATATGTTTCTCTTTAGCTGAGGACAAAGAATGGCTTGAAAAGCTTGCTCTCCATGGCAAAGGGAATTTAACACCCACCAAAAATCAACTCTGTTCCATGAAAATGGAAGGTTTTTCTTGCCAGCTCACCTCAACTCATACTTTTCTAACCCATTAGCCGATGCATGTGAACAGCTTTTCTCCAGCACTGGCACCTATGCCTGCCACAGACCAAATACTCACCTGCCCTCTGGTGGAACCCTACTGAGGGCACCACAGGTTCCTCTGATTAACATCAACAGAACCAGACTGTTCTTTTCAGATGTTTGCCCCTTCAGTGGCACATCCACCTAACTGATACAGCTCAAAGAGACTGCCCTAGATGAAACCAGATTAATGCATTTGCTTTTGTATCCTGGATTATCCTCCTGGTGTTGGCTGTCTAGAGCACAGTCACCTTCCCCTCAGGAAGCTGGCAAATACCACCCTAATTTCAGTTTCATGCTGCAATGAATTTCTTGTAAGTCTTATCCTATTTCCTCACCCAGTTACTTTTCTGCCACTTACACTTCTCACATTATGTTTTGTCACTCTGAGGTTTTCTTGGCACACGTTAGCCCTTGTTACAGTAGTCACAGCTGCACTTACACATACACTACAAGGTTGCCCCTTTCATGCCAAGTCAGTGACTTAAAAATCTTTCCCTTTCAGGCCAAAATTTCCCAGGTGTGAACAGAGACCAGAGTTGATTTTACTGTTGCTGTTGCCATTTTTGTTGCACGGAAAATATCTGTTTAGATGGTCTTTTATGAAGGTCAGAAATGCAAAACCAAAGCCTTTGGGACAAGGGAACTGTGCCAGCCAGCCCAGCAGACTGTGCTGCAAGGATGCAGCGCCATGACAGTGTGGTGGCATCTATCTTGTCCCTTGGGATAGTCATCACACCGTCTGACAGAGATGGAACAGAGCTACATTCCTCCACTGCTTTATATTACACATGCACCTTGCCTGCAGGAGTGATGTACAGCAGCCATGACAACAACCCCACCATGGCAGCACCACATTTGTTACTCTGATAAATGAGCTTCACACACGGAACTGCAGCCACACGCTTCCCAGTGACTCCATCTCCCCCCTCCTTGCTATGGATAAAAGGAAAATAGCATTTAATACTTCAAAATTGCTCCTGCTATTAAAGGGTTTATGATAAACCCTTTAAATTATGATTTAAAATATTTATTGGTGCACCAGGGTTTCAGATGAGAGGAGGACAACTGCTCTTGTTACTTTTGCTATCTTGCAATGCCCTCTCCGGTGGCAAGGTCCTTGGCACACATGAAAAGCGCAGGCTGAATCTAAATCAACAGGAGTAACTTCTTAAACTCACCTCCATAATAACCAGCTGAGAATTAAACATAAAGGTCAGTACAAAGCAGCACTGTATCTTTCACTTCTACTGCTGGTTTGAGCTAGTTGACACTCTGGATTCTTTTAGGCACCTGTTTTAGCTGCCTCCCTCTGTATCTCTATCAGGTTTTTGAACTGCTTTGGACTATTGGTGCTGGGTCACAGATCGCACCCGTTCTCTGGACACTCTCTTTTTATCTTCATGATGACACAGCACAGCCTGGTTATAATTTCTCAGCCAGACAGTCAAGCATGCATTAGAATGACAGAGAACTTCAAAGATGGAAACAATCTCTGGGTTTAACTTCCCTTTGTTCTGGGTTAACAGCCATGGTATGCCATGGATTTGGGAATTTAAACTGCCACTTTCCACACTTGCAGCTGTTTCTCACGTCAGCCTCTGGGATTTGACTACGTCCTTATATTTAGTAAACACAAGAACAACAGAAAGATTTCCTCTAATTTAGGCATCTTTACTTGAAGATAAGGATCTGCAGTTTCATTTCCTATTCTTATTTTCATAATGTAAACCCAGCAAGCTGTTACTCACCAAGAATGTCACCAACAGGGAAAGCAGAGAAATGCAAATGTCTGTGAATTAAGGCAGAATCAGAGCAGTAAAAGCATACTAAGCCAAAATCAATCCTATTTAAAAGATAGAAACATGCCATGAGGCATCCAAATATAATTGATAATATTCTTGAAGTGTAGTGTTTTTACCAAAATGAGCACTTATCTATTTTCCTTCATCACCCAGAAAATTTAAACAAAACAACAGCCTGTAATGTTCAGATGAAAATATATGCATTGCCCAGTAACTTGTTTTTTAACCTAGACTTTATTATCAATTTTTTAAAATGTCATGTCTTAGCAATACTTTTCTATCCCGCAGCTCAGCTCTTTTCACCCTGGATACTTCAAAAGAAAACCTAACAAGAGAGGTTGGTCTTTTTGCAGTGTTAGGGATAAAAAAAATAAAATCACTCTTTGTCATACTGAAAACATGAGAATGATTCAGAATCAAAGGAAGAGGATTTCATCAAAGGTCCAGAGAGAAGATGAATAGCTTCAGGAAGGAAATGGGCTTTTTAAACGCAGTTTAACATTGAGAATGAATGTAAATATCTAGCCTGGCTGTGCAGAGATGGAGGGTTTGGGGGGAAGGAGAATAGGGAGAGATATAATGTACACAGGAGGGTATCTAGCAGACACTACAGACTGGGACCTGATGTTCCAAGTTTTTCTTGACCTTTGACTAAACAGCCCCAGTAAAGAGCTGGATTGACACATACAGAACTCAAGGCTAGGGAGAAGAATATTTCAATAAGCAGCTAAGTTACTGTAGGCATGAGGACATCAAGTTTTAGTCTCAATTCCTCCTCCTTCTGACATTTTGAAATGTCAAGCTCCTGTCCACATTGCTGCCTTGTTTCCCACCTCATCTACAACTAAGCAAAGGAAAGTTACCTATTCACTGCATAGAAAGGACCACAGGATTACTGGTGATGTTCAAATGAGAAATATGCAACCACAAAGTCAGTGTAATAGTGCAACTATAGGTCAGGAACTGCGGTGTGGTCAATTTTATGTTCATTTTTGAAAGACATCCATTTCCAAACACCACAGTCCTGGGGAGAATCAGTGAGGGCTCCATGCTGGATGGGGTCTGTCTGCAGCACCTCCATCCATGGCTGCATTTTGGTGTCAGGCACCACAGGGAGCTTCCCCTGACTACCAGGGCAAGTGACAAGTTCCTGTCACCTTCAGCTGACACCCCCTGTTGTCAGCAGCTGTGTCAGTGAGAAGCACCCAAACTTAACAACAAAGCTCTTCTCTCACACCAAAGAAAAGCTGGTGAACAACACAATATTTAAACTCTGCAAAGTCCTTATTAAATGTGACAGCAACAGCTGTAGCAGCTTGAGCACTGACAGAATGAGGGAAAGAATTAAAGCCCTATTGAGGGTTAGAAAAAGAAAGTAAGTACCATTTTAAATATTAAAATGAGGTCTGGGCTGAACAGCGAATATAGATCTGGTGGCAGATAGCCAGAGAATTTGGAGGTGCTCAAAGATGTTTCTATGACCCTCCCACAACTTAATGGAAAGGAACCAACTTTCTTTCCAGTCCATATCTTCTACATTAAACTAATATATATAATTCACTCTCCTTATCTTCAGAGTATGATGTGTCCCATTAACCTCTCCCCCACATCATGAGCTCCAGCCAAAATAAATCTCAGTATTTGCTTATGAAATGCACAATTCCCATTGCAGTGCCAGAACAGTGGATAGTGGGGAATAGAATTATTAATTTTTGGAAGGTGGAAAAAAAAAGCAGACATTAAAAATAAAACCCAAAAGAGAGGCATTTTCCCCCACAAATAGAATGATTCAATATGTACATTATAGGTAGGCTCAGTTTCCTTGACTCTGCTTTTCTGGAATGAAGGCAATGATAACTTTCCTTGAGGGAGTTGTTGGAAGTATTTCTGTGCTTTAGCCTACTGGTTCAGTTATGAGGCCATGATCTACAGGAACTTGAACAGTCCTGTATAGGAAGCCACTAACGTGGAAGAGAACTTTCTCATGGATAAGTTTAAGACAAACAGTCCCAAGTGAATTAACTTCAGTATATGAGTGAACAATGAAACATTTCTTTGTGTGAGATGTATGAATTTTGTTAAAGGTGAGAACTTAACAGGCTTTGCCACTGCTAGGAGGTGTAGGAGCCACAGTTCTAACCCCTGAGGACTCCACATTTCCAGACTGACCTCTTCACCATCTTCTCTTCTTTCAGCAGCAGTCTGTGATCACAGTATTTCCTCTGAGTGCTGCACTGCCCAAAGCTTTAGGGCAACTTCTTTGTCAAGTGATAGAAAAAGTACTCAAGCTAGAAAAGCAGTGAATTCTCTCCCTCTGGAGAACAACACAGAAAAGCTGCAGTTTCTCCCAGAATGGAATTCTTACTATGAAGGGGAAAAAGAATTTCATAAGGGGGCAGATGCTAACATTCCTCTCTGACAAAACTCATGTTTTTTCTGAAAAGTCACATTTCTTCATCAGCCTGATATTCTGGTTAGGTCTTTCACCAGTTTCAAACAGACTTTTATATCAGAAAACCAAGTAACAAAGGTCTTCCTCTGTCTCCCTCCAATCCTTCTCACTCTAATTCTGAGATCCATCCCTCTCACACTGGCATGCACACCATGCTGAAAGACCCACTGTGTACCACTCTTATTTCATTTACAAATTAAGTAGCCTGTACTTCTGCAACATGTCCACATCCCAAGAGAAGCACAAATGGCATCTCCTAGTCAGACTGCTTTACTGCACAGTCACATGTACCAATATATAGATAATACTCCCCTTAAAAACATCTGCCTAAATACAATTGCTACGGCCACTTAGAGGTTACAGAGCTGTCATAGCCTTGGCAGGGTCTTGTTCCAGGTGCATTTCATCTCACATTAAGGAAGAAAAAGCAGCATGGCAGTGTATTCAGAGAAGCTCTAAGGGCATACACAGCTTATGGCAAATTGGTTGCTTCCCTGCCAGAAGCTGTAACCACTCGTGGCCCAGGATAGGAGGCTCAGCTCTCTACAACTGGATTGCTGATGCGACAAGCACTGCATAAAGATGAAAAACCATTCGGTGCTTGGATCTAGCTTCCTTCCATATAACCAAAGCCCCTTTATCATCTTAATCGATTATGAAATTATCTCAGACCAGTTCCTGGCAGACAGGTACCCACACAGGAGAACCAGCTCCAGCCAACATAAAATAAAATCAGAGACTGCACAGACCAGACTGCCCTTTCTGAGGAGAAACAGGGCTTTAGGTCCATTGCTGGGCTATGCCAGAAAAAAACAGTATAAGAACAGATAAGAACCCATAGCTGCCTTAGAAATTTATGACTATATTGTTTATTAATTTTACTGTGGAATCATTTTGGTTTGCAATTTGCACTTTATATTTCCTGCACTTTCTCAGAGTACTTCAGCCTACAGGGCTTGTCATAAAAAAAACCTTGGAGAGCTTTTCATTTCAAGCCGAAGAAAAAGATGAAAAGTTAAATCACTTACTGTTGCATTCCCATTGGCTGCAAATTAATTTTACTTACTGAAACATGCTTGCATTGCAAAAACTACTCAATACACACAGTAAATAAGTCAGTACATGTAAGTCTAATGTAACAGAGTAGTTACCCAGCCCTTTGAAATAGACTGGAGTAATAAACACGTAAATACAAATTCAGTTGAATGCTTATTTTTCTCTTGCTTAGAAAAGGTCAATCGATGATATCAAAGACAAAAAATAGCTTGGTCGGTGCTGATGAAAATTAACAACATATTTTCCATGCTGCCCCATGATATCAAAGACAAACAAGGTACTTAACACACCCAGCATATTCTTGTATGTCCTTTCAACTTAAAAATTGCAAGGCACAGAGCAAACATTGGTAAGTTATTAGCTCCAGTCTTCTGGTGAACTTCATAAGAGCAACATCAGAGCCTGAAGCAATACTACTACTGTCAGATCTCATAAGCTAAACAGGGTCAGGCCAAACAGGCACTTGAATAAGGCACCTTTGAGGATCACATCACTGCAGCAAGAAATAATGCTGACAATTCAGTAGTGAGCACTATTCCTTCCATGGCAGAACTTTTCATCTCAGATACACAGCTACAAGTGCCAGGCAGGACAAACCAGTTTTGAAAGGCATTAACGTTGTGCTGTGGAAATATTATCCTGATCTCCAGCTCAAGTTATAGCAGAGCTTTTCACCTATTAAAATTTCTCCAGTCATTTCAAAGGAACGAGACAGTCACTGCTTCTGGTTCTCAAGCTTTTCTTATGAGACAATATATTAAGCAAAATTTGCAGTTTCTCTGGGTGGGAAAGCTGCATTTTTAGTGGACAAGGCAATCTGCTCACTCATGTGTATCTATTTTACCATTAGCAAACTGGTTTCAGGGGCAGTGCTATTTTGTGCCTGTGCATCTATCTGCCTATCTATTATTAATAAAGAAGAAAGAGCATCCAGCCTACATTTTCATGATGAAGGAAACTTACTCTAACACAGAAAATGAAAACATACAAGTTTCTTTCAGTGTGTGCGCTTTTACCTCACTGTTCGCAAAATCTCCACAATCCTATCATTTATACTAAGTCACCTCCACTACTGAAAGCACAATACACTTAGAGAATGTGGCTCAGCAGCTCCTGGACTGAGCAGCAGTTTTTAAAGTGGGAGCTCATATCTGACATTTACAGTATATAGCCAGTGATTCAGTGAGCTACAGTTGCTGTGCACAAAGACAGGTCATTGGAGAAATGAGCAACCCATAACATGCGTGGAAGCCTAGGCTGCCCACATCAATAAATTAGACAATACCAAATAATCAATGTTATAAACTGCAAACTGCAGGTTTAAGGTGGAAGGAAAAAAACGTGATGTTCAAGAACATGACAGAGAACTAGGGGGCAACATAGGTCAATAAAAACTAATGCTATTTGCCATTCTAATTACTCTGCATGTTCATGAGTCAGGAAGGCAGGCTGTGGAGCTGTAAGTAAAGCGCCAAGAGTACTGACACTATATATAATTCATAGACTGCAGCATATTGCTACATTTCTCACTGCCCTTAGAACTTGCAGTTTTCTCCAGGAGATGTGGAGGTAATACTTAATGTTTATCTTCCAAACTATATTTCATGAGCCCTGTATTAACAGGTCACTCTAGTGAATGGAAAAGTCATCAATCTGGATCACTTGAGGGACTGCAAATGAAGGAGCTTTAATCCTTGTGGATGTATTTTGTTGTCACTTTAACACAGTGACACAGTTCACACGGTGACCACCAATGGGCACAGGCATCCCTCAGACACTGTCTAGATCCTCAGCTTACAGACTCTGATGAGGTGCTCCTGAAAGCAGAAGAGTTGGTCCAATTTATCAGGACCTTGCTGGGTGTCAGGTGAAAAAAAGATGTTAAAAGACAGAACAGGACTGGCACTTCTTCCAGGTGAATGGGCACCCTCACTGTACTGATACCATGGTCTGGACAGAATTTTCCTGTGGACTCTTTGAAGACACAGAAGTTGCTGCAGATTAATAACAGGGTTTTTGCATGGTTGAACAAGAAATACTCTGAAAAAGGCAGAGAAATTGCTCCATTTCCCAAATGGGGTCAAAAGCAAATGAACACATTTCTCTTGATGGATCATACTAGGCTTTGCCTGAGGTAGTTGGAAAAACTAAAGTCACTACAGAAATCAGTGGCAATTAAGTCTGCTTTGACCACAGAAACATGCTATCTAGAGGAGTTAATAGGATGCCAGACATGCAACAAATCAGAACTGAAATTAAAGTTTTAAGATAAATACATTACTGTATTACAGAAAGCTAATATTTACAAAACAAAGACCTTGGTAAAAATTAATACAAATCACATAAAACATATCAAAAGAAAACTCTAATTGTTAGTACTTCCTATATGTAGCTTTAAATAGATAGTTATTTTGGCAATGGTTTGAGAACCCAGCTGTGAAATTCATTTCCTGGTCTTTAAGTACTGTATTTGTCAGCACTTAACCCATTTCTGCCTTGCTGTCTCTCATAGAAAGGAAGGTTTCCTTTAGAAAATAAAAATAATAAAAGATGCAATGCATCATTTATAAGAATGTGCAGCAGAGGAAATGCTAAGAACAGTATCTCCTACCACAGATCTTTTAAACCTTGGGACTCTCAATAAAACCTTAATTTGGGCAGGGTTTTGCTGTCCCTTGCATTTAATGAAAAAGTGATTCCCTGATTGTGTCAAGATATTGCAAAGAGATTAAGTCTTGCTATGGAAAGGTGTAATTTATATGAGCAAGTAAATGTCACTTGAGATATGATGTGTCAATATTAGAAGTGAACAGGAAGGATTTTCTGTTCCCAAACCATCTGCCATCTCCCTCCCAGAAATAAAAAACTTATGCAGATTTAAATTGTTCATTTTAAGATTTCATTTCCAAATTAGCAAGTATCTAATTTTCACAGTTGTTAGAACTGCAGTCACAAGCAAGCTGCTTTTCTCTTTGTCCATTGTTTTGTAAATATCTTCCCCTAAATAATTGGTTTCTCCAGATTCTTTTAATTTATTCTCTTCTGGGCCCAAATATTGGTAAAAGTTCTATTATGAAAAAAATGTTTTCTTAGAGGCAGGAAGGCCTTTCTGCATCTACCACTATAAATGCAGTTCATTAGTTAATAGAAAGCACTAACACCATGAACTAAAAAAGAAACTGAAAATCTCACTAGTTTTTATCCCTCTTTGCTGCTTATGTTTCATTTGAGGAAAATATGAAAACGCAAACTTTATTTTGAGCTCAGCAGCCTTAGCTGGTTAATCATTGTATCTGTCTTTGTGACACTATTTGGGTAGTGATACCCAAAGCCACCATGGCACACAGGCAGGTGCCAGGAGAGCCACAGTGAGAGCCCCATTCTCCCAAGCCAAGCTGGGAGATCCAACCTTGTATCAGCCAAGGAAACAGGGTGCAAGCATCCATCACCCCCTTGCTCCAGGAGCTTTCTGCACAGGGATTTGCTCTCTGTATTACAAAGTATAGGAGGGAGTTCCGACTTATGGATTAAATTGCCTGTTAAGAACAAAAATAGTTCTAAAGTAGGAAGTGCCAATATTCCAGTGTTCCCTGCCTGTACTCCAGCAGCTCCCCAAGAAGTTACAGGGAGCAGGAATTGGGCTTTCAGCTGAAAACAGCACATTTCCTGCCAAAGGGGTGCTCTGGTTGGAACACTTGCATGGGATGCAACAGGGGACAGGCATCCCAGGCCGTACGTCAGAAGTGACGAGGACTGCCAAGCACTGGGAGTGAGCTGAACATTGTTCACAGCAGGCAAAGAAAGGCCAAAGCTGCCAAGCCAGGAGAGGAGGGAAAGAATAAAAAGCATGTCCCTACAGCTGCTGACAGCTTCAATATCGCTTTAGAATTCTGGTGAACACTAAACAGGGGAAATTTTTCTTTTGGAGATGTGGAGCTAAACAAATAGAGCTCTCAAGAAGGAGCATCTGCTTCCAGAAAAAGGGAGACAGCTCCAAGTACAGCAAACACTTCCCATGCCCACCAGCAGTGGTGATGCAAGGGAGTGAGAAGCAGCAAACCCTGAAGGCCAGAGCAGCCACCACCACCCGCACGTCACCATGTTTTACCTTGGGGTGCTTTTCAGGCTGCTTCATCAGGAAAATTCACAGGCTGCTTTAGGCTTTCCTTGAAATGTTTTCTGCTTTATTTGAGACAACAGACTCTCTGACCCATGCTTGAAAATACAAACAAATAAGAGAGAGGGGAGCTAACAGCCCTCATTAGAGCTGCTGGCCAAAATCAACAATAAAGCACAACTGCACTTCAAGCAACTCCCAGATCTACAGGATTAGCTGAGATATTGAGTGCTGACAGGAACCAGAGCTTGCATTTGGGGAAAATTTTGAAATTTCACAAGAAATATCCTGCAAAACTTCAATTAAAATAACCATAGCTTCCTCCACATCTTTCTCCTTGGAACCAGCCTTAGCCCAAGGCTGCTTTTGCTGCCTAGGGTTAGGGTTCCAAAAACCACAAAGCCCAGAGCTCCAGGCACACTGCAGCTGCAAAAGGCATCCCAAGGAAAATACAAAACTGCCACAACATGGCTTCCTCCATGGCTTTCTCCGCGGAACCAACCATCAATTACTTTTGCCAATAAAGGGGTTTCAAACCCACAAACAAATTCTAGCAACAGAAGCAGGTGCAATTTGAAAAGTGAGAGATGTAATGAGACTTGAAATAATTTAATTGAAAAACTATGACCAAAGAGTGAATTCGGGCAGAATCATTTAACTCAAGTAGCCATGTGGAATAATTTGTCATTTACGATGGTCAAAACAGATATTGCTGCGCAAATGACTTTTAGGAACAGCCAGGCATTTTAGCAGCCTGTGAAGAATATGCCAGAGTAGAGGATGAAGGAAACTTGGAGGACAGAGCTCCTGGACAGAGTGGTCCAGTAACTCCTGCATGTCACTCCAATCCATCACCAGCAGTTTATGAAGTTGGTCAGATGGCCACTTTCTGCTGTCATACTTGAAAATAATTCACCAGTACAAGCTCACAAATCACCTCTTTCCACAGGCAGCAGAAAGAACAAGGCAATTTCTTCCTCTAGCACAGCTGTCCCTGAAGAAACACATCCCTGCAAACAGCCTCATCTGCCAGGGGCACCTGGGCCACGCTGTGAGAGCAGGTCTTGCTCTCTTCTCAGAGGCATCACCCTTTCCCAAAGCTCCAAGATATGTCTCCTTGCGTTTTCTTCTCAGCCTGTGCCTTTACAGACCAGTGTTCCAAAGCAAAAAGAGTGCTGAAGGAGCAGATAAACACAGCAGGTGTTTTTCACAATGGCACCTTTTCACTCTCAAAGCTATTGAAATATTGCTGTGCATCAAGACAGAGTAAACTTGTTGTTAGGGCTGGGGAAAACAGGAAGATGCAGAAATTGTCTTTCAAAACCAACACTGCATTCTAAGTCTGGGGTTTTTTTTCTTTTAATCTGAATAATATAACTGTTTAATGAATGTTGGCATTTACAATGCTCATTAAAATGCTTTTGATTGTTGATATTCCTGAATAACTGTAATTTTAATAAATTCTAATAATGTAGATTACCTGTAACTTTATATTAGTGCATTCAGGTTTCTTCTAAATGGGTGCACTCTAACTTATTATCTAATTAAAAACTTAGTTTCTGTTACATTTTTACACTTTAGAACCCTAGATCACAGTTTCTAATCTCACTTGTTTGTAACTCTAAAACTACCAAGAAGCAAAGTGAAATGGTATCAATATATTTTTTTTACATAGACTGAAGGGTTATATGTTATTTGCTAAGAGATAACACTGTTGTCATGTTTCTTCAGTAAAAAAGGCTGACAAGACTTGTTTCACATCTGTCTGCATAATATAACAAACCCATGAAGAACTAGTGATGAAAAAGCTGGTTTGTTGACAATCTATTATTGTTAAATGCACCCAAACACCAAGATTTAGGCACTGCTCATTAGTGCTATATTGTAGCTCAGGATTTTTTCCCTATAAATACTTTCTGTCAAAATATTTTTCAAATTTATTCTAGGCTGCAAGCCTTTCCCTCAGAACCCTGAAGAGCTACAGCCTCTGAAGTCCTTTATCAACTGAATCCCACCCAGCTGTTCATTACCCACTGCAGCCAGAAAATGACACTGCCATGCCTGCGTCCAGCTGCCCCTTTGCCCCTTCCTGCAAATGCCATCTGACCTGTTGGCTTTCTGCTCTGCTCACCTCCCAATCCACTCAGGTCTCTCTGTGTGCCTTCCCCTGGCCAGGCATCACACACTGAGAGCTTTCAGTTTCCATCTAAGACTGCTGAGATTTTTTGTTACAAATTATTTCACACTTGCTCATATCGTGACTTAGTAACAGAAGAAAGGGAGGAGGAACTCTCCTCCTGCCTCTAACTGGCCCACTGAGATCTTCCAGTTGGGCCTGGAAAGGCCAGAAGGCAAGACAGGATCCAAGGAAAGCACACTGTCCTTGCAGCTCCCTGCCACAGGCACAGCCACTAAGACAACTGTGCTGAGACTTTGTCACAGGAAATTAAGGGAACACCTTCTAATAGCTCTAATGACATCACTGGACTTCGCTGGAGAAATAATAAGAGCAGGGTTGTGTCCCAATTGAAAGCCTCTACTTCAAATAAATCCTTAGGCAACACTGATATAAATATCAAACAGGCAGACATCCTTCCCTCGGCCCACAGCTGCTCTCTTGTCTGCTGTGAACTTGATCAGCCTGGCTTGTGGGATCACATCTTCAGCAGAACTTCTGCATTCAGCTGGGATCTCATTAACTACTCTGATTAGTTTTACCAACAGCAAGTTAAAATGGTGCTGCTGGCTCCTGCACCTTGAAATTTTCCTAAAGCTTTTGATGTAGCTTCTGTTATGACAGCACTGCATTTATTCTGATTTCAAGTTTCACTGTTTAGATGCCCGTTCTGCATTTAGCTACAAACAGCAAATATTTCATATTGCTACTTACATAAGTACCACAACCTTCACAAAGGATTAAAAACCTCACGTACCATATTTGATGTGACTTCAAAGAAGAAAAGATCCTTGTCTTACAACCAAGAGATAAATAACTTCATCCACCTAACTGGTGCACTTTGTACTGTGTACTTCAGCAAATGCCTGAAAAACTACAGGGAATATAAGTCAGCTTCCCCTCTCTCCATGGCAGTGCACCTCTCCTTGCTCAAGGGACACATGGAGTTACCCATTTCACTTTCAGAATAACTCTTCAATAACAATTTCAGGTTACCATCGCTGCTAGCAGTGCCCAACAGAGTCTTTCTGTTCAAAATCTTTGTTAGAGGAACTCAGACACTTGCCAATAAATGCCAATTCAGACATGGTAATAAGTATCAGTAATAGAAACAGCATCACAAAGCTCCTTCAGAAGAAAACAGCAGGCATGATCCTTTTCTCCACATCTGTGCTGCAGGCTAGCAGAGACAATTCTACCCCAGCCTTCAGCAGTATTTGCTAACAGTGATTTTAAAGACCAGCAGGTTCAGAAGTCAGAGCTCTGGTTCTCCCTCTAGCTTCCCCTGGTGTAATATTTTGATGAGAATCCATTTTCAGACAGATGAAAAATGGGGCCCAGTGCAACACCAATTCCAATTCAAGAAAGACCTGGACAAACTGAGATGAGTCCTGAAGGACCACAACATTTATTCAGCCAAGTCCCTGAGGATGTCATGTACCTGCTCCCAGCCTGTGATCTGACCTCAGGACCCCTCCCCTGGTTTGGACAGCCACACAGCACAAGCAATCCTTTGCTGTTTGTTGTACAAGTTTTCTTTGACCTCTCCCCCACAAAGATCTAAACCTACAGTAACATGTAAAATTCACCAACTGAAACAAAACAAAAAAAAAACAGGAGTAACCAACTGGCTCATTCAAGCTGTCATTTGTAGCTGTGATCCACATTTTTAGGTTTTTATTTACATAAACTTACTAGCCTCTTTCAGATATCTAGAGAGATTCAATAAGCAAACACATAACATCAGATACGTCTCCCAAACATTTCCATCTGGAAAAGGTGTTTACAAACATATGTGCTTTTATAAACTAAACAAAATTTAATGCAATGTGAATTCACACCAAATTAAAAGAGGAAAAATCTTCTCCTTCTCAAGCATTTTGAAAATGGAGAACACTGACATATTTCATACTTACATTTTAAATAATACAGATAATGAACTTTTTAGTAAGAGAAATAACTGTAAGAAAGTCTATATTTAGTTTAGGACAAATTCCTTAAATTGTGAAGTATAAATACACCATAGTGTTTAAATAATGAAGGGAACACATGACTTTTACCAAGGTCATGATGAGAGGGAGAGCATAAAATACCCATCATGAGGAATTGAGTTAAATGCATCTCATTTTCACTTTGTCAAACTTAGTTCACATTCTGGTTGAAGACCAGCATGCTACTTAGGGTAGCAACCACCCACAAAGCAGGTATTATATCTTCATGCATTATATCTTCTTTCATATCTCAGGTCTAGAATCAGGCAGGTCAAATCAGTATTTTAGAGCTCTGTCCATGACCAAAAATGGACAATAAAGGGTCACATGACATAGGGCACACAGGGAAAAGAACTCACTGAAAATGAAAAATAATGACAAGAATAAAAAATCAGATTCCACTCAAAGGGAAGACTTTTTTTCAAGAACGTATTAGAAACATCATATGGAACAGTTCTGTTTGATATAAGAGGAATTCTACCAGGTACCGCTTTGAGTAGGGGCCTGTTTTAATCAGTATGTGGGGAAGATACCTAACCATTTGTTTATATGGTTTTGTGTGAAAGGCTGAAGAAAACCTCAACTGTTTTCAGGTACTTGCAAAGTTCCACAGACACAGAAGGCAAAGTAATAATTATAGATGTCATACTGTACAATGAGATGAAAAAGGAACAAGAATATATCAGTAGACAATACTTATTTTAGCTGTTCATTTTTGATACCTGGCAAAAATAGACAGAAAAATACTGTTGTCTGGTAAATACTCCATGGAGTCAGAACCATAGAGTGTATGACCTCCTGACAAGCAGGTTACTTTGTTTTGACAGCCCAATATTGCCAACTTCCTTCTTGGAATAGGTTGTGCCATCCTCTTCACTAAAGACAACCCTTAGACTAGAACAGTTGATCATCATAAATTAAAGAAAAATTTAAAAATATGGAGCATTTCCAGGTTTTGAGCAAAGCAAAAGGTAAAAGTACTCTCCTGTGGAATTTTAGAAGATCTTGATATAAATTTTCCTGAGTCTGGGACTGCTCAGATACTGGACTTGCTTTGGACTTATTTCTGTCAAACAGATTCACTGACAGATTTCACCGACATATGAGTATCATTTTTTCTTATTATTTCAAAGCTTTAATTTTTTTTCCTATTGGCATAGAAAAAAGATTCTTACCAGTAACCTTCAATTCAACCGTCCTTCGTATAAGCTTGCCTTCAAACTTTAGTTCACAGGTATAATTTCCTCCATCTTCTTCCTGGACCTCTTGAATTAAGAGAGTATTTCCCTTCTGAATTACAACACTTCTCCACATTTTCGGCTCACATTCCTGCAAAAAAAAAAATCCAGTGACAAAATTACCTGGCTTGTACAACATAAGACAGTGTTGTGCAATCGTATTTTCAGTATTATACGTAAGGAAACAACCACCTAGATATATTTTGCAATTAAAATTCAAATATAATTTCATAAAGCAGAGTGATCTGAAACTGGAATTAATTTGAAGACTGAAATTAAACAGAAATGTTTTTAAGGTTCAGTTATTCCTACTGTATCACATGGGCTGCGTTTAATACATGGTGCCCTCAAGCAATGGTTAAGTATCTTCTTTTTCTTCATAACAACTGCCAAAACCTCTCCTTTGGAATGGACCACTAAAATATATCTCTATTTGAAGGGAGTAAGGGCAACATCTGTTAAGAGTTAGCCTGAAGGCAAATTTTATACATAGTCCCAGGCCAGAACCATTTACCAGTAGAAAAAAACAGGAAGAACAGCAGTTTTTTGAGAGAATTCAGAAATAAGGCTGGTTTCCTTACAGCCTTATTTCTCATCACCAGCTTCTCCAGCACCTGAAGAGCTTTGATTCAGTATTTTCTCATAACCAGGCACTTTGTAACATCACCCCCCGTGCACCCTGTGATGCAGGATATGGCACTGATAGCCTGCAACTCTCACAGACTTCACCCACCCAGTCCTTAGCTGTTGTTTGGCAGATTTAGGTTCATTGCTACAAACTGTGGTCCTGCTGGAAGCATGTTTCAGTCCTTCTGGACAGGGTGTGATACAGTGCAAGAAGAGGTTCTCTCTTTCCCATCATACTGGATCCTTGCAGGCAGATCAGTCACTTTCCATGTGAACAGCACTCATGATTGAACCATTCTTGGAATGCTCTGAACTAAAAGCACCGTTCAAATCTAACCATTGTCTCTTGAAAATGGCACCTTAAGATAATGTATTTATTGCCTCTAAATACCTTTAACATCAAGCCTATTCTCCCTGCAACAAAATCACACTTTTTGAGTTCTCTAAAGCACTCAGTAGTCCCAGCAGTTTGAGAGGCTCTGGCTAATCCTGCACCCAGGAAACACAAAGCAACATAGGCCCTGAGTACCTTCAATGCCTCTCTACTCCCTCTCTCAAGGTGGCAGCTTGGAATAAGCTCTCAGACTGCTGCAGTCTCACATCAGCTACATCAGGCTCAGCAGCTTCAGAGACTGGTGACATGCCCACACCTATGCCCCATTTTCTGCTCGTCTGCAACAGCAGTGTCAGAAACACAGAAAACAAAATAGAACAAAGCTTTCTCTTAAGAAAACAACCAAACAAGAAAATACGTCAACATGCAAATATATTGTACCACAGTAAGAGATCAGCGTGACACAAACAATAAATTTTTCATGGACTCCATACACATTCCAAATCCACGTCAGATTCTAAATTCAAGGAGCACGACAAAGAAATAAAAAGACAGGACTGAGAGTTTCTGGCCTCGCACTTGAAAAGGGAGCACTAAAGAGTTCTCCCTGTCCCTAGGAGGCCAAATTCAGTCACAATATAATCAGATTTCAGATCCAGAAGCTGTGCAACACTGCGGCAGGTACCAGAGTGATCAGCACATCTCTCTGTTTCCAAAGAACAGCTGTAAGGGAAGCATCATCTTGTCTTGCAAGTAAACTTCAGTTAACACTGGTGATAGAGAAGGACGAGAACCCAGATCCCATCTACTGTGCTGAGACTCACTCAGGACACAGATCTGAGCAAGGAAATCCCATTAAATCATTTCTGATTTGAACTTGAAATTTTGGATTTATTGAAAGGTACATCAACCACCTACTCAGTGTAACTAAATCTGAACACTGGGCAAAGAATACAATCCAGTCCTATTTAATCCTAATTTAGAAGGAATACAATTCCCAGAACACACAAAGTAAGCATATTTCAGCTATGCACCCTTTAGTGCAGCATTGAAATAACGTGTGCTACCAGTTTTATATTTGCTACTTTATTTTTAAAAGCATAGGAACAAAGAGATGGAAGATACATTTTTATATGCTTTATATTTTTATATAAAGCATATAAAATTTGCAATAAGAAGGATGACACTACAGGAGTAGAGGAAGGATTTACTACTACAAAGAGTAATAATTTAGTAAAAGCAATGTTTGTGCTATTGTGGTTTTACATAGAGGAGTTGTCTTGGTGGAATTGTACCACTAATTTCCTTATTATTTCTTTTTGTATGTTCTTGAAGTGCTTCCTATTAACGATTATTTATAAGCCTTTCTTTCCCAAATTTTAGCTAATTATTTTTTATTCTGCTGACTATGCCGGCTTTACAAAATTATGTTGAAAATGCTTGTTTATATATTTAATACACAAAACTAAAAGCAAAAAAGGGGAGAAGCTGGAAAATGCCTGAGAAACAAAATTCTTATGAGTTTTTATATTCTGAAAACAATCTAAATTTTACTGTCGGAGGTCTGCTAATTTCCCTAAAAGAGTAAGTGCTGAATTGTATGACTCATTGCGTGGAATCACAGAATAGTTTGGGTTGGAAGGGACCTTACAGATCATCTCTTTCCAACTCCCCTGCATGAGCAGGGATAGCTTCCAGTAAGCCTGGTTGCTACAAGCCCCATCCAACTGGTGTTGAAATCTTCCAGGGATGGGGAGTCCACAGTTTCTCTGGGCAACCTGTGCCAGTGCCTCACCACTCCCACAGGAAAAAAATTAACATCTAATCTAATTCTACCCTCCTTCAGTGCAAGGCCATTCCCTCCTGTCCTGTCTCTACATGTCCTTGTGGAAAGTCCCTCTTCAATCATCTTCTAAGCCCCCTCCAGGTACTGGAAGGTGTTCTAAGTTTCCCCCCAGTAATTAAGGTGTGCACTATTATGCATCTTTTTTCCTTCCTTGAAATCTAAGTGGCAGTACCTCAAAAGTCTATTTTTCTGGTAGTTAACAACAACCTGTCCTTCACCTGACATTTTGATTGTTCTCTTAGCCCTCCTTTCAACCTAGT
This sequence comes from Ammospiza caudacuta, assembly GCF_027887145.1. Classification (NCBI taxonomy): domain Eukaryota; kingdom Metazoa; phylum Chordata; class Aves; order Passeriformes; family Passerellidae; genus Ammospiza; species Ammospiza caudacuta. Next base: position 11,776,176 of record NC_080606.1, on the reverse strand, counting down.
AGTAGAAAAGACATGATGGAAATGGATTAAGACTGCACACTCAAGATGTAATATACCTTTTCCCTCTGCCAGCTGATTTTTCATGAAACTGCTCTTACTCTTAAATCCCATTCATTCAATCATGCCTTGACACACACATTTACTTTGAAAAAAATCCCACACATCTTGTCAAAACAGTTCTAATAAGCATAACTGAGCTGAGCATATATCAATGGCATTAATTGGGGAAATCTTTAAAAATAAATATTTAATGCAGTGTAATTCTAGCCAGAAGTGAAGCTCATACTACTGTTAAAACAAATCCTCACAGCAAATGCTATATTATGTACACGTGGAATTCTATTCAGGTGTAATTAAGACCATGTTTAAATTACAGTTAACTCCCAGTAAATTGATGCAATTACTAGCTCAGATTCATTAATCCCTCAACACAGAGAAGCCTTTCGGAAGGCAGAGCAGGTTCTGCACACAATGAGCAGGCATCATCACTGTCTTGTCTGATGGTATTTCATAGGTCAAGTCCAAATTCCCTGACTACCAGTGAATTGGCAGGTTCTCACGAACACAAGGATTTCTCTTTTCAGCAGAAGAAATAAAGAAGGAAATTTCAAAGACTTCCTCATATTTATTTATCTATCTAGTGTTCTGTTTCAATTTATGCTCCCTGCCTGGGTGAAAATCTCTAAATATTCCAGCATAATGGAAAAGAATATCCCCTCCCACTGGCTTCCACCAGTGCTTCTGGAGTAGATTTACTCAAAAAGTAAATCTGTACACAGATTTTATGTACAGTGAAAGTTTTGAAGAGTTTCAGCCCAACAGCAATAAGACAGCAATAGTTACCTTGTACCACACCACATCTGGCTCTTGATTGGCTGTTTTGTAATCCTCAATATCAGGACAGGAGATTGTCTTTCTTTTAGTGACTTCTGATTTTTCCAGATATCTGATCTTGCTGTTGTAGCAAAGCCCAGATTCATTCTCAGCTACCGTCAAGGACATGGAGACCTTCATGCAATACGTTGAGTTTCTGCAGGGACAGAAAGATGGTTTTGTTTATCCTGCCTTCTTTTCACCATGTCTGTTTTGGCACAGAAAGTTTCTTTGTCAAGCCCTCATTTTCACAAACACTTGAGTGACACATTCAAATAGTGACAGCCATGCTGTGCATTTCCAGCCCAGAAGAATTACTAGGAAACATAAAGGCTCACTTCTGACTGTGAAGACTATGAAGAACCTTGAAGAAATATTGTTGACAAGTGATCCAACCCAGCACAGCAGGTCTTTCAAGCTTGCAAGTCTATGAACACAAGAACCTGTTGGCATCTCAAATGTTGGTCAGGAGACACAGTCCCATTTCCTCTGTATCCCCCCACACTTATCCTCACCCTTGTTCTCTCCCACAGTCAGATTTCACTCCAGTGTGCAGTGCTATACATTTGAGAAGAAGGGTCATGTGCTAGATGTTAGATCACATCACACAGGAAGGATTTCTCCCTGAGAAAGAACCCCTGTACAAAATTCTACAGCACATGATACTGTAGTGGGTTGACCTGAACCAGCTGCCAGCCTCCCACCAGCTGCACCCTTCACTCCCCTCAACAGGATGGGGAGGAGAAAATAAAATGAAAAAGCTAATGCATCAAGAAGAAGACAGGGAGACCATTCACCCATTACTGTCACAGACAAAATAGATTTCACTTGGAAAATAAATGTTTTGATATATTTTGAAATATTCTTCTGACACTAAAGATGCTGACTTCTCACTCCCACCAACTAAACCCAGGACAGTGGTTTTTATTTAAAAAAAAGCCAAAAATGCTCAATAACAAATCTTTTACATTTCCTTCTGTCAAGGGAGCCTGTAGATAGGAAGAAAATAAAAAGGTCTACAGGGACAGTTCACCAGAGCTCAAAGCTTCATGCTAAACAAGTGCTGGCAAACACTACAAATGGGTTCTTGTCAAAGGTGTGGCATATACAGGCATTGGCAGACAGAGCCATTTGCAAGGCAAATCAGGAGGCAATCTTCAGAAACATCCCATTTTCAGCATCATTAGTGTTATGCATTCAGCAAAACCACAGACTTTATCCTTCCTTCTCACTTCCCCTCAAAATGCCACCTGTACATCTGTGTAATAAAATTGGTGGATATTTTGTCCATTCCCTCGCCTCTGAGTGAAAAGGTTCACTTTGCACACTGATGTGATGTGTTTTAGTTGAGAGTCTATAATAAAGTTCTCATTCTCACAAACTGCACAAAACATATTATTTTACCTGAAAGAAAATTTCTCTGGACTGAAAACAATCCATCATTTGGGGTGGGCTTATATAATTTAGGGAAAATAAGTCAACTTTCTCCTAAATTACCTTTTGAAAAGGGTTGCCCTTCTTGTAGGAAGAAAACAAAACATATTTGAGATTTTTTTACTGCACTGAAAATCCAAAAAATATGGATATAACCACTCAGTGTAATCATTACGATTAATGATTATTTAGCTTTCCTGAATGACTATAAGTATTACGGAGTGCAAGTAAGGTCACATGTGCTCAGTAATAATGATCCAGGCTAATAAAAAATAATGCCTTTGAATAGTTGTCCATTACTTGGTGTTATTTAATAGTGCTGTATTTTCTCCTAACAATCTTGCATTATTTAGACTGCATTTTGAACAGTGCTGGAGGCTACTTCTATTTAAAATGCTTCCTGGAACCACAACCTAAAAATGCAGTATGCTTTTCATTAGTTACAATTAGAATTGAGTAGAATTGAGGAAACTAAGTGCCTGGGGAGTACTATCACTTTTGTTCACACTCCATGACCAAGACAATAAATCTATTCAGGCTCATGGTGAAGAAAGCCCTCACTAAGCCAAAAGCAATAGACTTGAAAGCTTCATGGATGGTTCTTCACCAGCCACTCACATTACTGCTGCTGCTGGTAATCCAGAAAAGGGCAATTTCTGCAGGAATGTCAGTGACTAAAGCAGGAGTCTTCCTTTAATCTAGTCAGCTCTAGAAAACAGTAATATTTCAAGGCATGTGCAAAAGGAATCAGTATTTTGATCAGCCTTGCTGTTTTCCTCAGTTTTGAGGAGAAGTCTGGAGCTGAAGTCTGCTAAGTTGTGAGCCATTCCTTGCTGTGCTGGGCAAACTGTTCCCCAAGGCTGGGCCATTAGATTTCCTCTCTCAGTTCTCTGAGCAGCTGATGCATCTGTGCTGATTTTTTCTTGGTGTCTTCCCTGCGTTATGGGTTCTGGAGGCGCAAAGGGGCTCTCTAAAATTGACAGCTTGAGGGAGAACTCAGGAGGGGGATCACAAAGAGGTACAACTTTGTTTATACCACCTGGCAAGCAGACAGAAACAGGGTGGGCCTGGCCACACAGGGCACTGATGGGAGCCCACCTAAAGAGTTCTCTCAGGAAGGCCATAGAGCTGCTGCATTGGGAAGGCATCCAGTTATTTCTTTCCAATTTTTTTCAGGACCCCTGTGTCCACAAGTGCTCTCCTTCATGACCTGCATTTAAATTGTTAAAGGTAAGAGTCTTTTTCCTTTTTTTTTTTTTTTTTTTTTTTTGTTGGTAGAGGTATGTAGATAAACTAGCACAAACCCCAGGTTTTTGATTTTCTTCTTTCAGAATCTAAAGCTAAACAGATGGCCTTTGAATTATTAAAGGGAGGATCCACTTTTGTTTTCGTACATGGTCATGGAGCTTGATGGGGGAGGTCAGTGCTCCCAGCAGTCCGTGGCTGGCAGGAAAGGTTATATGGCCATTTCTAATGAGGAAAGGCAGATACAAGAAGAACAAAAGATAACAAGAGCAAAACTACAGGTAACCTGGGCTTTGCTGTCAGAAACAGTAGCCAAGAGGAATGAAAAGCAAGCAGCTTCAAGGTGGGTGAGGAAGATGCTGGAGGGCCTCCAGTGGTGATCTTGGTATTGTGAGGCCAGGTAAGAAGAGTTGTATCTAAGTAGCAAATGTTGGAATCCACAAGAAAATGTCAGAATGTACATTTTCCATATACATGTAAAGGAAATACAGACCCATGGGTCTGGAAGTGGGTCTTTCAACAATTTCTCTTTTCTGAAACGTTTACAAACCATTCATTTTCCATAGGAGTTGATTTCTAGTGGGTTCTAATTCTACAAGAAGTAGTAGTGGTCATGTGGGGAACACGAAGAGGGAAGAAAAGAAAGAACCACTCCAGAGTGCAAAGAAGAAAAATTGTCTTGAATTTTCACACTGAAACGAAGACCTGTAATTCTCTATTCCAAGGGAATAGTTACACACTGGGCCCACTCTCTCGACTGGAAATAGGAAGAAGAGCTTAGCTTTGCCAAAGTTCACAAAGCAGTTTCCTTTGTTCTGGTGGCAAGGCATCTGTAATCACCAGGCCACCTGGAGCTGGCTCTGAACCACAAACTGAAGCCAGCTCTGAACCAAATAGAAAAGCAGAGGGAGAACCAAGGGAGTTTAACAGGTCTAAAAACAAAAGCAAGCAAGACTGTGTTTGGCTTGATTTTGAAGCAAGGACAAAAGGGAAACAGGGAGGATATAAAGAAATGGATAAGGACATTCGAAATTGGAGTTTCAGCCTCTAAATTATTTTTCATCTTGTTTTGGATTCAAGACAATTAATCAGCCCCAAGGCTGAATTCAAATTAAAGTAAATATTCACAACTTTTGAAAAAAAAAAAACCCTTTTTTTCATTTGTGTTTCTGCTAAGTGAGGGTCGTTTGTTAAAAGAGTAAAGTAGAAAACTTTTTTCTCTAATATGCTCAGAATCACCCCCAGCCACCCCTATTTATTTTCTTATAAAGAGGAAAGACGGCAGAAATGTGGTTGTATATTTTATATCTACTAGATTTAAAAACTCCACCTAATTTTGAACTGCATATTTATACAAGAGGATTCACACTAGGTTTTTTTCCCCTTATAGATTCATTTTTCATTGTACTGGCTTTTTTATTACATTCTAAGACTTCAGTGATAGATCCAAAAGCTGAGAAGTGTATTTATCAAAGCAGTGCTCAGGGAACAGCACACCTCACGCTTAGAACTCTCACCATGTCCCTGAACACTCTGGCTGTGACATTTTTATTGGCTCACTGACTACAGGACTGAATAGATCAACCTCTACATTCATCTTAGCTCATTTTGAGTTTGAGCAACAACAGCAACGTCTTGATTCGAAGGACAGATGTCTGCCAAAGAAGGCAAGAACCTCCCCTGGAATAGAAAATGCGACCTACTTCCCTCCAAATTACTATAACTTTGAAATTACGGGGCTTTCAGGCGAAGATACAGGATAACGTAAATTTAAAATGCTGCCAACAGCAGAGCACAAACCCAGCCCAGCCTCCCTCGGCGCAGCTCCGGGCACGGCCAGCAGGGGCGCTGCTGGCTCCCGGCCGGGCAGGGGGCGCTGGTTCCCCCGGGCCTGCAGGGGGCGCTGTGGCCGAGCTCGGCCGCGACTCCCTCGCACGCTAATGGCGGGCGGGCCGGATGGTGACATTGGTGCTGCCCGAACCTTGGAGTGGAGCTGGGGCAGCAGAGATGGGCACAATCCAGGGTGGCAAACAAACTGCAGCAGAAACTCCTCAGCTGCAGCCACGGGGTGTCCTGCTGGGCAAGGGATGCTGAGTTTAAAGTGTAAAAAAAAAAGCCCAAGGAGGCAGTGTAGAAAACACCGGGGCTGGGCAGCTGCAGCCGGGTTTCTGTGAGCAGGTACCGCACGCAGCTGGGAGACCCGGCCTCTGGGAAGGGGGAGGTCAGGGTTCCGGGATTTTCCCCTGAAGCACCTGAGTGGATGGTGAGGGTCCTTTCAAGTGTGATCAGGTTTTAATAAGGTCCCAGTTCAGTGGCTCCTCTTAGGAGCAAAGGCTCACCTGCAGCAGGAGAAGCAGTACAGGGCTGGATTTCACACAGCAGAGAATTCTCCCCATAGTGGCAGTAACCTGACCATTCCCCTCTGATCTGAGAGTGAGATCAGGCAAAGGCCAGCCCCTCACCCCCAACCAAAATCTCATGGCATCTCAGCCCTTCCAAGGAGAAAACTCCTCAGGTAAGAGAGTAACCAGCAGAACCCTTTCCCCCACCTTGACCACTTCTTTTGTTTCTTAAGTACCATTTGTTATCGTCTCTTAGGTAACAAATGGGACAAAACTCCCATTTTTTTCATTCCCAAATGAAAGAAGGGAAAAAAGAGAAAAATCCTAACCTCCAACAAGCAGTAACTACACCACCAACCATCTTTATGCATCTGAAGCATTAATGCACAACCAGACTGGCTGTTGTGCTATATAAATGTGCTGGTTTATCAGCTCTTAGACTTAATTGAGCATTTGACTGCTTTCCTCTCACTTCATAGGAGTTTAATAAATTTATTCCTGTCCAAATTTTACAGTTCACACAATGGTTACCAAGGTCATGGTTTGATGATCTGCTTAAAGAAAAATAAGTTGTTTATCATCATTGTTCTTTTTCAGATCGCACAAATGTATCATCTCAAAAAACAACTTACTCTTCCAAGGTTTCACTCGAGTGTTAACTTATTTCTCAGTGACTCCCACTCACTCCTACATATTTGGGGTCATTGTCTGGAAAAGATCAAATTCCTACACATGGTGTGACAGCCAGAGGTTACAAATCACAGACCCCTGATTTTTTTTTTTGATTTTTAATTCTTATTGATTTGTCAAGTGAGAGGGCAACGGGCTGACAGTGCTGTAGTTGCTCCCCGAACCAAAGGCCAAGAGGTGCAGTGATTCTGTGGCTTGTGTGGGGTACCTAGCCTTGGTCCTGCTCCAAAAACTCTTGTCCTATATTTTGCTTTCTTGTTGCTTTTATCTAATACCAACTCCTATGCCTGAAAGGGAGAAATCCTAATTCCATGTTACCATTCCTTTAGCATCTGACACATTTTCAAGATACCCCGGTAAAAGAAAATAACACCATAGAAAGCATGAGCTCAGAAATTAAGTGCTAAATCAGCACAATGTTACAAATCCAGTGCTCTTATATTATCTCTACTTCCTCCAACAGAGGAAGAGATGGTGAATCCTGACAGAGGTACCATTCAAGGCCCCATTCCCTTCAAGCAGAAAAAGTATCTGTGTGGAACTAACCCACCACTCCCCAAGAATTTTTATTCTTTATGCACTTCTTTTCTCCTAAGATCCAATCTCTAGAAACAGGACAATTTGACCTTGACTAAAACATACAGCATGTCCCAGAGGGTCATGTTTTACAGTGAAGAAAGGCCATATCCTTTCTATTCAAAAGAAAAGGACTTCTGAGCAAAGTCACTGAAAGGTAATTTTAAAAGGCTCACATTAATAACAGCTTGAAAAATAGGTATGCAGGAATGTCTCCTCAAGTCACCTGTCAACAACCTAGTTCTCACCAGAGGCACTTAAAAGCAAGACCTGTACTTCTCACTATGAGCTTACCCATCTTTAGAGAACTTTTGTACTTCTAGATCCTGGGACAAAAAATGAAAGATGTTTGGATATGGCAGTTGGGTAGAGCATATCACAGTTGGGTCTCTCTCACCAAAGCTTAGCTCCAAGTTTAAATTTAACTTGGACATCATCTTAAGAGGGAAATGTGACATAAAAATGTCAGGATGTGTACAGTCAGCAATACAGCCAGTAACAGAAAGGCCATGATTTGAAAATTTTTGGCTTTCAAATTTGTGAATTTGAAAATTCATGGGTAATCCCTAGTATTAGGTTTCTTAAGTGTGTCTTAAGAAAGAAGAAGAATAAATGACAACCATCTGATTCATACATAGTGAGGGTCAGGAGGAGCTATTTATTTTCTGGGTGCCTTCACACACACATGCCATGGTCCCAATGACCTCTGTATTTTGACAGATGCAATTGAAAAGGAAATCACCAGTCAGTCATTCCAACAGGGACTACCCAGACACAAAGAGAAAATCTCCCAACACTGAAGCTGAATCACACAGGCCAAAAGTGTTCCTTGGGTTTGAGGGTTTTTTTATACTTGTCATTGATTGTAGTCATTAAATGTTATAATTGAATATATGGAAATACAATACAGAACACAGAAGAAATGCAGAAGCCAAAAGAACACCAAGTTATTGCAGCATATCACACCTCAGTTCATGAACTAGGTGGTCTCTGTCAGGTTTAGACACTCTGTTCCAGCAAAAGAAATCCTGTAATTGGCTGGGTTTGCTCTGGGGGAAGATTCCTTCTTTGTCCTTAAGAATTACAAGGCAGCAAATTGCTTTAAAGTTTGCTACTACAAATGACTAAGCCCTTTTCATTTATTTCCTAATACTTTTCTATTAGAACTTGGATATTAATGTTAAATCACATTGTCTTACTGAAAAGCCCCATTACAAACGACATAAATCTGAGGCACAGGAACAACTGCTCCCAGGACAGTATTAAGAAATTCCCTTCCAACAATTTTGCAATTGCCATACCCTGTTTCTGAGACAACTGAACGCTTTCTCCTTTATTTCTTCCAAAACACGAACTGTGTGGATTAGCATATTTACTCCTCTATGCTTTTTTTTTTTTTTTAATTAGGCACCTAGCACACAAAAAAGCTGCATTCAAGACACCCACCAGACTTGTCTGCATTGCTAAACCTCAACGATTTTATTGCCTGGAGGAATAAAACCTGTGCAGCACAGCCTTCGTTCTGCACATAAGTCCTATTTTGCAGATGCAATGTTGAAAGGCAGGTCCTGCTCTGTTTGTACACGGGCAATTGAGCAGGAAAACCAGTGGATCAGTTATTGTCTCACAGGGTATACAAGGAATGAAAGAATCATGAAATGAATGTCCTTACAATGTGAACTGTTTGAGTCCTACAGCTGAGTCCTCCTGGCTGTGCCTTCCCTTAAAGTGGTGGCCAGAAAATAAGAGATTTTCCTCCAGTATCACTTACCAAATATCAGTTTAACTCCCTGTAGTTCTGTCATCTTGTACTTTGGGCATAATGGATTTCCCCAGGAAACCTTCCATTTGTCTGTCCACTCATGGGACACAGACAACATTTCCTACTAGTCTGCTGTAGTTACAGCTGGCTTCATGGGGATTCCAACAGCAATGATACCTGGGTGAGCACATTGTCACTGTTATTTGGAGAAAAGAAAGGAAATAAAAACTCCCTGACATGTTGGAGAAGAGACGGCTGGGGAGGGCTGAAACATCTCAGCAGCAGCTCTCCTGCAGGCAAAGTCTGACTGCATGAGGAACCAGTCTTCCATTCTGCATCCTTTCTCTGCTCTAGGCAAGGTTTGAACCCCACCAGGGAAGGCACTTCAGGAGCAACCAGTGAGCTGAAACATTACTGAGGCATTGCAGCACAGGGAGCTTTGTTATGACAACCTGTAGAGGCTACGAAGTCAGGTCAGTCATTTTAAAAGAATCTAAACCTGGGACTTCACTATTAGGAAAACTGAGGGATTCGCAATGTTCTCATTTCTTGTCCATGCCACTGCAACAGGGAAGCCACTGGATGCCCTCCAATCACAAAGCAACATGGATATTTCTGCTTGAAGCCCTGACTGTTCTTGCAGCTTCTGATCGACAGTAAACATTGTTTTTCAGAGCAACAGAGGATGAATAATTTCTCTTTTAAAGCTTTAGAGGAGGAGGGTGAGGGAGCAGAAATACACATATCACCAGGGAAGAGAAACAAATCTTTGTTTTTTTGCAAAGAATAGATAGAACGGATTTCTCTCAATAAAGACAATGTCATCAAAATGATTTGTAGGAGCACCATCACTTTTTACACAACTTTAGAAACAAATGTAGAAGCATTCTGATTCCACTTTCCCCTGTATTTTGATAACGCGAAAACATTATATCTCAGTGATAGAACCTCAAAAAAATTTATTTTATCATGAATCATACTGACTTTATATTGTATCTGCTGTAGCACTGAATTCAAGTATTGAATACTATATCTCGCAGGGATTTTGTTTATACAGAATGAGTCAATTTTATTGTGGGAAATGTCACCCACTTTTAATGTGTGAAATTTAATGTTAGTGCCATAGGCTGGAAAGCCTGTGCCATGCTGAATCCACTTGCTCCAAATGTGAGATGTTGCTGCTTCTACAGACACACCTGGGACTGTACAGGAAAGCTGATCATATACCAACATGCAAAGCTGAGAGATAACTATGAGATATATAATCCATCAGCTACTTAGATGTGCTCCTCTTGGATATCCAATAATTAAAGACACTAGCCCACAAGAAAGTATCATCTTTAAATCTTTCCAGAGTAAATCTATGAGGGAAAAAAGCACTTGCCAGTAACAGCTATGGAAGACAATATTCTATGGCTGAACTGGAATTACAACACTGCATCCAAAAGGGTTTGAGATACAAAATCACCTTTTTCACGAGCAGTTGAATGCTGAGCAAAGCCAAACATTCTGTATTGCCATCAACAAAATGAGGAACTGCATTAAAACACATATTGTAAGAACCACAAGAGATGGCTGCAGAGAAAGCAACCTTACACATGTTCACCTTATGACTTAGTTCAACATTTCTGTTTGGATCCAAAACCACACTTTTTTCATGCTGCTCAGAAGCCAGACTTTCAGCACTAAGAGAAGGTGTGCAGCTTTTCTTGAGCTGATGGGTGCATTCTGCACTCCAGACAGGCACTTACAACAAGCCCCTAAGCCCTGCCTAACATCCTCTGAAGTGAGAGCACACAGGTTGAGCTGCAGATTTTACTGCCAGGCCCTCCAGGCTGTCTAAATCTGATTTTGATTTGCTGGTCATGCTCTCCACAGATATTCAGAAGCCAGAACGCTTAAAATCTACTATTGCTCTATTTTATTACTGCTCAGAAAGTGGTATCTCAATAACTCACCAATGGCTCAGCAAAGGCTCAATTCCTCTGTGCATGTCCATAGCAATGCTGCTCTCCATTAAGAACTGTGCACGCAGGGATACAGCAAGGGAAGAAGGACACACAGATTTTCTAACTTGATTTGTCAGCAGTTCTCTGGCATCAAATGCTGGTATTAAAGATCTGCAAGCTTATTCCCCATAGGCATTCAAGACCCTCACTCCCTCGTTATTGTGCATCCTATACAAAAATCAAGGCTTAGCTTCATTAGTCAGTTTGATGACCACAAATTTTCACCTCCTGCTCCCCTGCACCCTCTTGAGGCTCAGATTTTCTACCCTTCTTATTCTCATTATGGGAATCAAGATTATTTCACCAACAGTTAATTAACAGCAAATATGTACTTATGTTTTTTACCCTTACTGGTTTTATTCTTTAAATCCTGACTACAGTTTGGTTTGGAGTTGAGCCTAGTTAGAAGAAGGTTTCCATGAGCAGTCCCTGAACGAGGGCAAATTTAGGCTAAATTTTTCTGAGGTTTCCTCCTCAGCTCATCTTCTTTTCTTTCACCAGGTGAAGATGATCTAAGTTGGCCCATTTCTTGTTCTGTCTTTAAAAACCAGGCTTTTTACCCAGAAAAACAGATGTATTTGTTCAGAGAGCAAAAGCAGACCATGATCTGGCAAAAGACTGTCCTACATATTCAGAACTTTAGGGCCACCCTATGCATTTAGGTTGAGTGTAATTTCCATGTTTTGAGTTGATGCTTCATGATTTTGAAGCTCATCTCTGAATTCTTCAGTGAAGAATCTGCAATCCAGAGTGCTGATGTGAGAATCCCAGAACATCAAACCTCCATAATAGAAATGCCAACAGCTTTATCTGAAAGTAGCATTGGGGGGTGCTGGAAGATGGATGGCATATCCAGGATATGTACTGGAAGGAGACCTCCAGAACACAGCATTTCCACACTGGCCTGTAAAGTCATGATACAAGCATCACAGCATTTACTTGGGAACTGCAATGAAATACACAGCTATCTATTTCTTAGGATGCCTCTTGGATGTAACAGCAATATCCCTGATTTGACACAGAAAAGGCATCCAAGAACAAAGAAGACCCTTGGAATTCACATAGCTTAACTAACACACCTGGAACTCTGCACTCTTAAAAGTCCTTGCAGAATCTGGACCTTTTCATATGCTTAACACTGGAGAAAAATATAACACTTCAGTTTGCCTCTGAGTATGAGCTCAATGTCAAAATGCATTGTGAGAAGGGAGAAGTAGGTTTTAATGCACCAATAAGTTCCTCCTATTATACACACACCCCCATACCTGTCTATGGAATAATGTTTAATTGGTTAATAAAGGAGAGGCAACATTTAAATTATGATATCAAATCCCTTCAATCCAGAGAAGCAAACTCATTTATAAAGGCTGATCTAATACTCCTTAATTTTATGCAGTATTACAGGCTTTTTACAAAACAGTCATTATGATTATTGAAATGACAGTTCTGTATAAGAAAGAATTCACTGACACATTTAATTTTTACCTATCTTCAAATCACTGTCACAGCAGCCTATCCTTCACCTTCTCATACCTGCCCTTTTCAAGCAGGTTCTGAAAAATTCCTTCACATTGCTTCACTGATAGTCATGCCTTGATCCTATGAGCACATGTGAGAAACCAGAAAATGCAGCTTCCTGAAAAAGAGTTTTGCCTTTGTTTTTTTTAAGAATCAAGAAGAAACATTTCAACGAATAAGAAATTCAGTGAAAAGTTCAGTTGACATTTTTCCCATACAGTTTTCTTATCTGTCATATTGTGTTGACTGGGAAAAAAGTAACAATTTGGGAGAGTGTAAATTAAAGCTCTCACTATTGCCTTTCCAGATCAAGACTGAGTCCATCATTTCAGCCCATGAACTTCTGGGACCAGGACCCCTCATCAAACTTGGCCCTAGCACCACATCTAAGCATCTCACTCCCTTGCACCCTTCTGCAAAGACAAGCACAAATAACAGAACACTTCCAAGGTTGGAAGTGGTGACTTGAAGTGGTGGAAATGGCCACTGGGACATGCAAATGTGGGATTTCATGCTTTGGACAGCACAGGGAGATGTACCAGAGCTTCACATGTCCGTGGTGAGTGGCTAGAAAGACATAAATTTAAAACTGAATTGCTTCTGATTTTCTCTTTAAGAACCTGAATGAAAAATTCTCTGTTGAGAAAAAGTTTTAAATTTATCTTGAATCAAGAGCATTTTCCTCCTCAGTTTTTTTTTCTTTCAGCTATCAAACCAAAAAGCTCAGCTATGCATGTAACCCTAAAGCCAGTGTTGCACACTGATGGAGACAGTCACCTCTTCATTTCCACTGCATCACGTTATATCTACCAGTCTCTGCTAATTCAGTCTACAAAAGATGGCATTTGTAACAGAGATTGTTAATGCTTCTAGAAAATAAAATCATATTCTAAAATTACTGCTCTCATTTGTGACCTCTTAACTCTCATAAAGCAGGTGAATCTGGTTAATGACTAAAACACAAACATCTGCTTATCCCCCTCAAAAAAAATGGATTAATAAAGCTGAAATTACACAGTTAATGGTGTGGATAGTCTCCCACAGAAATGTAATCACATTTCAGAACATTACATCTAGCTCAATTTTAATGAAATTAAAATCAATTACTATTGCTACATCCTCTGCTATTTTAAGCCTCCTATGGTTTCATAAACAATAACAGCAAGGATACAGTGCCACACTTTTGGAAGAAAAAAATAATTCAGTAAAGGAAGAAATTGAGTCTTTTATCTGTAACCACTACACATATTATTCTGCACTCTGACATAAATCTGAAAAAGGCAAAAATATCTGTAATTATGTAAAAAAGTTCTAGTCAAAGCAAGGAAACTGCATAACTGACAAGGAAGATCTTGTTGCTGTGTAATGCCTTCCAATAAGCATGTCATATAGTTTTTAGCTGAAAATTAGAAGAAGCCATGAATTATTCAAGAACTTGCCCATTTGTTACCAAAATTACTTTGTCATGTAAATGAGCAGAGTTTTGAAATTTCCCAGTAAAAAAGTATGCCCCAGAATTTGATCCAAGATCAATTCTTTATTTTTCACAAAGGATTTGCATGAGAATGTTTCAGAGTATTAAACTAGTAACTTGATTATCACAACAATGACTTCTTATGAAAAAAGCGCAGCTCCCTTAAAACATACAAATCACCATCTTCCCGTAACATTTCAAAATCAGGGCCTTCACATCACACCCCACCTCTGACCGAGGAGCTGATAAAACTCCAGCTCCAAAGGCTGCAACTCAATCCAACTGCTGCATTAGGTAGATACATCCAATATTTAAACTGGACATTGGTGCTCAGTACAACCACCACAATCCAGGGCACAGTCTTTGATTTAAGCAGCATTCCTCAGGATCACAATGGTCTGAGGCAGCTGAGGCAGCAAGACTCAGCAGAGATGGACAGAGAGTAAATTCTGGGTTCTGAACAGTGCTGTTATTTGCTGCAATACTTGTTATTTAATTCATGAAACATGTCTAATTTCAGTATGGAACAGCACACAAGGATGAAGAAAACTTATTTTCTGAAACTGAATAGTTTAAAACCAAATCATACAAAGCATCTGTAAACTCCTTTTCATTCAAAACTGGATAATTTAAGGAATATTTATTCATTCTTTCTTTAAAAGCCCTCCTTTTTTTTTTATCTTCTAATTCTAGGCATAGTGATGACACCAACATCTACATGATGGAAATCACGAGCTCTAGCACGTTTAATTTAAGCCTCATCCAACAGTTTCAAGACACTTCTGAGAAAGGCATTTTGGTGTCTTACCAAATGAGGTCTGCTTAAATTTATGATAAATCATAATTGTATATTAAAATAAGCATTTCTTCAAAACCAGACAGAACTGTAACTCCCCATGGCCTGATCCCATCAGAATAATTCAAACTGTAACTCTGTAACAACTCAGAGGATTTGAAACAGAACAGTACTTACGTAAAATACTTCATGATTTAAGAAGTATCAGGTTCTGAAGGTTTACAGAACATTGAGAATTTGCAAATATTGTACTTAAAAAAAAGAAGTAATTAAGTGAAAGCACATTAATTATAGCTACTTGACTAGGTAACTATAATTACTTGGGAAACTAATTTTGAGACAAAGCATTATGTGACATATATAATTATGAGAATAAAAAAATAATATGCATTAAGTGGATGTATATCTAAATTCTAATGGCTAAAATTAATTTTTAACCAATATCTAATACTCCATACATTATTAACCAATAATCCCCACATTCTTATTTAGACTTTAATACTCACCTCAGAACACATGTGTAGAAACCACTGTCTTGCAGCTCAACCGAGTGAAACCATATGGAATCTTCATCCTTGCTCATTCTAACTTCAGAAAATATAATGGGTTCTTCTAAATCTCCTTTGTTTTTGTACCACATAAGCCTAAGACCTGTGCTTTGGGCCATGCTATAATTAGTTCTGATATAGCTGTAGAAAAGGGCACATTTCACTCGGACTGGTTCACCTGCCAAAGCCATGTATGTCTTGAGATCCACTGACCAGTCAATGCAACCATCAACTGAAAGCAAAACAATAATAAAGAAATATTAGACACAGATATATTTTCCAATATAGTGAAAGGCAGCTTGAGAAATGCAATACAGTGCATTAAAAGAAATGGCTTTTGGCGTGTGCTGAATTGTTTCAGGGTAATATGAAAAACATAAAGCAGTTATTGGCAACTAAGAGGTTTCAAACACCTTTTTTAATTACATCTAACTTCTAGCTTGGAATGTGCAGACAGTAAATAGAGCACACTGAGCTTGCTCAGTTCCACTTCTTTAGAATATCATTACTGTCATCCCCAAAACACTAATTCTTTATTAAATAAGCCAAATGTTTTGCACCTTAACTACTTGCTTCTGTAAACCAGTTTTGAATTCTCCAATTCCTTGTGGAAAGAAAATGTACATTGGCATCTGATGCCAGTCTTATCCCTTAAAACTTTTCCATCCACCTCTGTTAGTTATGTTATGCAAAAATATCCCCAAATAACAGATGTGACATTTATAATTTTTCTTTCAAGGCAATTCCACATAGTGGGTTTTTTACCTACAGCCTACTCAAACTGTAGAGGTCTGTATTATACACAACAGGATACAATTACAACATGCTGCCTATGCAATCAAACTTAATACAGGAGTCATTCAAATAAAAAAGGACTGCTTTTGATGTTCTGTTCAGCAAAAACTTTTGAAACAGTTTTCTTAATACTTCACTTTAAAATTAACATACATCATACAGTTTAATAGAAGTTTAGTCTCCCTACAATTTTTTCTCCCATTGTTATTATCTTAGTACAATACAGCCCTAGCCCACACATATCAACATATCACATATCAGAGACCTTTTAATTCAATCTTCTTCATTGCTAGAAAAAGTATCAGTGTGAAAATCAGAAATATAAAAATATTTCAAGGGCAGATCATCCAAAGGCAAACACAATACCTAAAATAATTAGAATTCATTAAATATGTAGGGTTTAGAATTTATTGATCGTATTAAGCAACAAGTAAATGGAACAATTTTACCCTTACTGCAGCACTTCAAATTCAACCAGATAACTCTTAAGTTGCGTCTTCTGCATTTACAGTATCAATTATCAAACTATAATTGTTGGATATCCTCATACACTCTTCCTTTCATTCACATTATCAATTGCATTCTTTCATCAAGTGATTTTTTATCTTACTTCCTAAACAAAGGTAATCAGCAAAAATTCCTGTACATGGAATATCAGGTCTGATCCTACTTTTAGTAACTTTTATAGCCTCTAAATTATGTTTACCAAGTTTTCATGTTTCTCTTTAATCATTCAGAAGTAACTGTGACAAACAGAAGGTTTTAATTTTCCCATCACAGTAAATCAGCTTTAAGTGTACTGTGATCACATACAGCATGTGTTAAACTTGTTGACACTGATCACTTTAGTACTTTTCTGGTATATAAACTTCCATATAACATCTTGCTGCAAAACAAACCTGTAAAAAGAAAAACTAACATAAACTCAGGAGGGAAGGAAAGCCCATTACTCAAAACATTACTCCTGACAGTTTTGACAGGTGAAGGGATATCATGGAGCACCTTTCCCCCAGGGTGTTTCCTGTTCCTGCCCCTCACCCCACAGGCAGGTGCAAAAGCAGCAGCTGTTTGTACCAGCCAACGTCTTTCTTCATCAAAAAAGCCCCCAAATCAACCCTTCACCTGAACTTATGTACACACTGTTCCAGTTAACTTTAATTTTGATCTTCATTCTCATTTTGCTGACAACATCCTACTGATTTAAATTAAAATTCGTTGCTTTTAATGGCTGCTGTTAATGACATCAGCTGAAAGGCCAGCAGCAATTTACTGATGTTCCTCTTCCTCACTGCTTCCGCTGTGTTCTTCCACTAACAGTGCCACACACAACAGGACAAGTTTGGATAATCCTTATTTGAAAATCCTGTACTGCAGCATTTGTTCTAAGTGCATCTCCTCCAGGTTATTACCATCCTTCACCATGACCAAAGCTGCATACTGTAACTTGAACATGCCCTTGCCAGGGCCCCAAGAAACATCACACTGACCTCTCTCTATGCTGCTGCTGCTGCACAGACATGGGCAACATGCAGCAGAGCTGCAGAAAGAGCCTGGTTCTCCCAGTCCTACAACCCCATCCAATCCACTTTTATATTAAATCCCTGGTTCTGACACCATGAATTATTTTATATAGGTGACAGGACTTTTACATGAGTGGGTATCATTGTATTCCCCTCAGAGCTTCCTCTGAAATCCTCTGTGCTTTTTTTAAGTCCTGCTCTTTAGGCTGCTGTGATTTACAATTGAAGAACAGTGCAGAGCTCACAGCTGCCTTCTCTCAGCAAGGGACGTGCAAGGCAATGCTGAGCTCTCCAGATGGCTCATCCCTTGTTCTCCAGGACACATATTCTCAAAGGCACCCTTCTCTCTTGTGATGTAGCAAAGTCACAGAAGTCTAAGTAGAGCCATAAGTTTGAATGAATATGGGTGTCCAGAACTGGAATTTAGATCCAAACTAATCCAGCTGATCTAATTAATTCAGCTGATCTAATTAATTCTGTCACTCTTGTGTCAATCAAATCCTGTCACATCATCTAATGCTTTCAAATCTGTGCTGGTTCAACAAAGTTAAACCACAACAAAGAATAACTAACAATGAGACACACATGGAAAGGTTGTGGATCAAAGACCCGAGTGTCAGGTTTTCATTTATTTCACAGAGCACAGTCACAATTAGTAAGAGTTCTGTAGTTAAGAGCAGACCCAATATGGAAATCCAAATTTGGAAGCTGAAAATACCCTACTTTCAATTAAATTTCTCCCATATCCACACCAAACAACTTGTCAAACCACAGCTCAAATGAACACTAAGCAATCCTCCATTCAATCTTTGTCATTCAATCTGCTTCATCCTCCACTTTCATTTGAAAATTTCTTTTCCCTTCTCGTGTGCATTTCTCTACTACTCTAATTTCAGAATTTGAGCTGCAGAAGTATAGGAAGCACAGTGGAATAGATAAAAGGCATTTGAACAGTAATTTATCAGGGTGACCAGAGTGGCTAAAAACCCTCCCCAGCTGCCCCCAGGGGACAACACAATGGTGGGGCCAGTGCTGTGTTGGCCATTGCCAGCGCTCCAGTGGAGCCGCCAGACACGGCAACCTGAGCCCAGCATAGCACCTGCATCCCAAGGAACAAAAGAAAGGAGAGGAAATTCACACTAGAGACTTTTTTTCCCTATTAACAGTACCTGAAAGAAAGAATTTGAACAGCCCACAGGAAGCTGACCCCACCAGGGAGTGGGGTGGAGGGGGAAGGTTCAGGCAGGCTGCTGCCCATGGCCCTGTCTGCCCCAGCTGCTCCCCTGTGACAGCTCTCCCTGCAGCAGGCCAGGAGGGGGTAATTACAGAGAGAAGAGCACACAGGGAACAGAGCAAC
Organism: Ammospiza caudacuta; assembly: GCF_027887145.1. NCBI lineage: Eukaryota > Metazoa > Chordata > Aves > Passeriformes > Passerellidae > Ammospiza > Ammospiza caudacuta. The sequence goes on along the minus strand of NC_080606.1, from coordinate 11,757,237 downwards.
CAGTCATTATAGTGTTGATGACATCTGCAGAGGGGAGAAGTCTCACAGAATAAGCTAAGTCTTAATTATTGAAGAAAGACTAATCAAACAGGAGATGACTTTTTCCCCTTGCTCTTTTTTTCTTGTTAAATACACAGGTAAGAATGTTTCCTCTTCTGAAGCTGTAGAGGCTAAAATCTAGGTCAGGCTCCCTGCACTCACATGGAAACTGGAATTTTTCCTTTTGCCGTGCTGTCAGTCACTGGAGCGTGAGCATTGTTAGATTCGTTTGGAGTATTCTCCAAGCTGTCATCACAAATGACTGGAGCTGCTTAGGTGGAGTTCAGCACTCTATTATCCAGAACAAAGTTTGCTGTCATTTTTGTTGGGCTAGCTCTCAATATGTAATATAATCAGGTTGGTGTGAAAAATATTAGCATTAGAGAGGCACTGATATAATAAATGTATATACACTATTTCTCTGCTACTGTGTAATCACCTGGTAAGTGCCTGACTGAAAGCTCATTCAAATTAAATCCTGTCTATTGTGGATGTACTTTACACGCTTCCAAAAATTTTTTTTTTTTTTAATTTGGAACACTAAGAAAATATGGGAAACACTGCCCCATTTTCATCCCAGGTTCCTAAGGAAAAGTGGTTTGCCCACCTATCTGTCAATCTTCCCCATCCCCTTAGCATACCTTCTACCCCAACTGACTAAATTCAATCCTACTGCATAGCACATGGAAGTGCTCAGGAGTGCTGTCTCCTGCAAGGTTGCAGAACAGCCTCCCATTGTGCCCTCCACAAGCTGGGAAACACAGCAGCAGTGAATCACAGTGCAGCCCCACTGGGCCCATCCCAGTTACCTACCCAGGCTACTGCAACCTCAGCACAGAGTGAATTGAAAATGAAGGCTAAAAAACTATTAAGGAAAATATAGATTGAGTTGGCTGACAATAAGTTACTGTACTTTTGTGTTAGCAATCACCCAAAGCATGTACTGCATCTTCTTCCTCACCATTTCCTGGCAATTTCCCATTACTCTTATTTTAAATAAATCTAGTTGTCTAGGGAGTCTAGATGCTTTTTAACATGAACCATAATAATTTATAAGCAATTATAGAGGAGCATGTACATCGTCTCTAAGTAATTTGTCTTTCTGATTGCTGTCACATGAATAATTTTTTGCATTGCGCATCTGCCTGTTATAATTTTTATAGGGATCTGTCAGCTACAGCAATTTATATTGTGGCATTGTTAAAGATGTTTTCCTACCTTGTTACCTGAAAATCTCATTTTAAATTGAAATTGTCTACAAATAAATCATTAAAAAAATAATTCACTAGCTAATGTATTAAATTTATTGCTCTGCAAAGCAGGCAATGCTCGTGACTGTAGGTACATAGTCAGAAATAAAAGCACCATTCGTCTAATACAAGAGTTATATTTTTATGTATATGTGAGCTGTAGGACAGCAGAGTCCAGGAACTGATATCCATCATGCTCAGGGTTTGCAGACACGTAGCAATGATAGATGCGCTCCATTAAGAATGTCCAAAGAGAGATGCAAATTTTTTAGAGTCTTAAAAGGGAGAAATCAGTTACAGCCTATGAATTTTTGGCAACTTGGTATTTTCAGATCTTGATTCTGGAGGAAAGGGAACATGCCCTGCATTTGAGCACACACAGTAAAGCCTTCAGCAGCTTTGGCTGGTTGTGGTTGTCTCGAGGGTCAGGGTGTTGGATCAGCCTCACCAAATGTAATTGGTTTCACTTCCCTGAATTTTTGACTGCACTGTGCTAATGCTGCTGCAGTGTTTGCAGACCTCTGCCAGCTTCTCATCACAGCCTGGCACTGCCATGTGAGACCTGAACATCAGCAGAGCCCAGTGTGAGTCCCCTGCCTCCTCCCAGAGCCCTTCCCTGCTCCTCCCACCATGAGCTGCTGGGGACCTGAGTTGCCTAAAAACTGCCAGCAACCACCACACCCTTCTGAGAATTCTTCAAATACTCCAGTGCTCAGACCCACATTTGCTGGTCAGAGAACACATTGCAAGTAACTCTCTCTTTGTGCACTGTTCAAAATCATGGATGTTTCCTCCAAAGCGTGGTGAGATCTCTGTGAGTGGAGCTGCCTCATCTTAGCTGACTGACCAAACTGGATGATGAAAGAACATTCTCATAACTGTTAATAAAAATTCTCTCCACTGACAGACATCTGAGCCAGTATCTCTGCCATGAAGAGCAAGTCACCTGGCTTTACAGGGGAGAAGGAGAAGCCCATGCTGGCAATACTCCAGAGGGGAGTGGAAGGTGGCCTTGTCCAGGAGCAGAGAGCATTTCCAAGAGCAGGCCAGGAGGATAAAAGGGGGAAATTCAGGAAAAATGTCTGTCACACCTCTTTTCTGTGAGTTTTACCCTTCTTTGAACTGAGTAGACTCTAGGTTTTGACTCTCTTTTCACATATTGAACTGCATTTTAGAAAAAATTCAAATATTTTTCCCCTGAGGGACACAAAACCAAAAAAATGTATCTGTCGGAGATAAGATCACTTAGAATACAACAAATCCTGAGCAAAAACAAGTTTGTGGTTCAAGATGGGTGAATGTTGTCATGCTTCTCCTACAACCCCGTCAGTAACTCTTACTAATTCTTCTATGACAGTAACACTTTGTTTCAGCTATAAAGCAAGATTTTTTTTTTTTTTTTGCTGTAGAAATACAGCATCTAATAATAGGCTCACTCACAGACTTTGTAGTTTCTCTACTCTGATCTCATTTTCTGAATATTTTCCAGCAAGAATTAGACTATTCAAACTTATTGGTGAAAATGTTTGGGACTTTCAAGGCATATAAAAGTGCAAATATTCCAAAATTCCTAAGCCAAGTAATGATGAGTGCAAGAAATCTTCACTAAATTTAGCAACATGCTAATGTCTCTCCAAATCTGGGCCAAAAATAAGGAAAAAAGCATTTAAACATCCACATACACTACCTAATTTTTTTCCCTAATTTTGATCAAAGCTTCAAATTTCTGTAGGATGAACTAAAAGATTTTTTCAGACTTGTGTATGTTTCATTTTCTTTTTTTACCAGCTTTTCTTATGATTCACAGCTAAACAACCCAAGTCAAATGTCAAATATTCCAGCCGAACACTCATCATTTCCTTTGAGGTCAAACTCACTGTAAATATATACTGCCAGAGGTTCAAATAACCACAGATTGCTCTGCCCTGAATTACATAAGCATGGGGAGCCAGGAGCATTTTAGCCTTATATTGAAAATGCAAAAGAAAGAACATACTGGTAGATCACCAAAATTCTCATGGGAGAGAAAAACCCCTGAACAAAGTCTCAGCTTCCAGGGGCGATGGCATATTAATGAGGTCAAGGCTTAGAAATTATACTTGAAGACTGAAAATGCTGGAGCAGCATCAGTAGAAGTGACTGGACAGGGGCATTTCATCCTGTAGCACTTGTCAGAGCCAGCTTTTCAGGTGGCACCTTATCACAGGGGCTTTCTGGAACGCTTGCTGATGGAGAGGAGAGCAAATCACAGCTGGCAGGTTAAGATTTTGCTGGAGACAGGGAGGTCTGAGACACATTCTGTGATGGAAAGGAAATCTCTGTTCTCATCACATTCTTTGCTATCTCTTCCAAGTCAGATGTTCCCAGAGACAGATGGAACCTGAAGTGCCCTTCCAAAGCTGTGCTCTTTGTGTTCAGCTGATCGCTCTGCTGAGCACAGAGAAAGAGAGGGGGAGGGCACTAAAGCATCTCTTTAAAATGCAGCATATTCACCCTAAAAATGAGTATTTGGTGACCTTGATCTCCTAATCACTTCAATATCTGGCAGGTTTTTATAGAGCCTGTGTTGAAGTAAACAGTACAGAAATTGGAACTTATAAAAGTGGTTTGGTTTAAAATATTCAGTGTAATGCCTTGATTCTCTGCAGCTGTCACCATGTTAGAAAACAATGTAAAAGGCACCTTGAAAATCAACAGCAGTAGAGCCAGGACATGAACAATAAAAAAAACATAAGAAATCATATTTCATGGCTTCATTCTTTCATGTATTTTGTAAAGTCCCAGCCATGGGTTCAAGGCATGTGCCCCAGCCTGTCTGCCTTCTCAGCACCCCCAGCACTGCCTGGCCCCCACCCTTCCCACTCCAGTTCCCCTCCTGCCATGGGGCAGCAGGTTTGGAAGAGCTGTAGGAAAGGTCATTGACAAATCTCCGGCCTCTGCCCAGCCTCCCTCTTTGCTCCAAGGCAGTAAACCCAAGCAGGTGATCTGCAGCAAACAAGATATCCAAAATACTAAACTTCTGTGAGGATCTATTAATACCTATGTCTTCAAAGTCAGCCAGGAAATAACATGATTAATTTAGCACCAAAAACCTGGGAACATTATCTTAAGCAAGGAAAGACTGTTGCTCTAGATTGAAGTGGCCAGATCAGATACTTGAAGTTACATCTGCTTCTTGGACTGAACAAGTAACAAAACTTTCCTGTTTAAATTCTAAAATTTAAATTCCATAGATGAACAACTCAGATGACCAAAAAATCACTGCAAACTCTGGTATGAATTCAAAAGGCTCTAAACTAGTGTTCATCCAGAGCTGAAACCCATCTGAAGATGTTTTTTTTCTTTTCTTGTCCACAAAATCTAGTAAACAAAAATACTACCCTTTTCCAAGCTTCAAAATAGGGGAAAAAAGTCTTTTTTTTTTTACTAGCATGTTGCACAGTGCATGTTGGCATTTTTGTTAGCTCTTTGGAATCCTGAGGGAAATAATAAATGACAGAAAAGCTCAAGGAGAGATTTCCCAGCATCTCTGAGACTTCTTTGGTGCACATAACTAAATTCAGGCAAAGGAGATGGAAAGAAAGAAGAATCACTATCTAAGGGAGAACCGTAACTGACACCAGTAACAAGTATAGTAACAGACTGGAAATATCTCTTTGCATTTATAATATAAGTTTAATCCTAACACAATTTTGGGTAAGGAGCAACACACTGAAGACACACTTTATACATGAAAGTATGTGCATTTAATATTTTAAGTGTTGTTGACTACACATGAGCTCTTTAAGGACACTCTCCAAGACACTTTCGATATTCTCCAGTCAACTACATTAATAACCATGTGAAATTTCACACAGTTCTGTTTTCATGTCTTTAGCCCCATGCAAACTTTGGGAACAAAGCTGAATTCATTTCAATAATTGATGAGTCTCTTTTCATTAGTTTCTTTGAATAAAGTTACTGAAGGTAAAGTAAATGAAAACTAGCTCCCAGATCAGGCAGCTGCAGTCTCAAGTAATCACACAATTAGAAAACTATATCCACTGCTTGAAATTCCCAGAAGGGAGTACTAGGAAAGAATTGTGAGTAAAGGAATTTAAAATGAAAGAGAATGAACCTCTATTAACTTGGTAGCCCCAGTGGGGTAGAATAACCAGTGTACATACACAAGATTATTTTATCTGGCATCTGTTTTTCAAGTATGTGGACAGTTTGAATTGGATTATCTGCTCTGAGGGCACAGTCCTCTTGAGATTGGATTAGGTTAGGAAGATGGGTTGGGCTCCCTGTTGAATACACAGGGATAAATTAATTTCTTCTGCTGTCTGTAGAGGAGAATCCTTGAGAGAAACAGGTCTGCTGTAAGAGCTCCTACCACACCTCCCCTGTGGCAGAGGCAGAGTGCTCAACAGGAAAAGAGAGAAAGGAGATATGAAAAGAGTCCACCACCAGAGGAAGGCAGGACTGAGTTATTCCTGGGGATGATCTCTGTGGTGTCTGTGCAAGGTTAAGCAATCATTCACTGGACACCTCAGCAGGGACATTTCTGGTGACTCAAATTCTCCATTTACCATGAGCAACTTGTGCCTCACCAATGCTCCTGCCCAGCTGTGCCATCATCCCAGGCCTTGGGGCAGAGCCAGATTCCAGATCTCCAGGGGTCCCTTCCAACCCACCTGACCCTATGGTTTGTCCTACAACCAACACAGCCCTTCACAATCCACAGACACATAGAGGGAGCCTTTCTCACAAATATCTAGATCTGGGTGCACACCAGCACTATTCTAGTAGTTAGTAGTTTATTTTCTAGCTTACGAAGATGCAATCAATCCATCAGAAGATTACCAAATGTTTTAAAAAACTGGTTTCCCGTCATAAACACACCAGGTAGAATGAGTGTTTTGAGGCTTGGATATCTGTAAAGCACTGGATGAACACATAGCAATGTTAAAAAAAAAAAAAGAGTGAGAATGCCCAATTTTCCATGAGGACATGCACATAAATAGAAGGGAACAAGTCAAGTTCATCTAATTTATTTGCAACAAATAACTAGCTTTGGTCATTTGCTTCGACTCTACGCATTTACCTTTGGGTATCTAGACACACTTGCCATTCTACAATTGCTGTGCCATTCTTCCTGTTATCTGGCATGGATAATTTCAGCTGCAGTGAGCCAACTACCATTTCCACTTGCATGACAGGAGGGCCTCTGTTTGAAAAGGTTGTGACCCACACTCTAACCTAGGTTGTAATTCCTCCTCTCATTTTAATTCATTATCTGCATGTATGCAGCAGAATTTAAATAGGAAGCTGTCCTGACTGCAGAACATACCAGATTCCATTTCAGTAAAATGAACATTCACAAATCAAAAGAGTATTTGCTTTTACAGGATAGTCATGAATGGAAGTGTTAGTGGGTTATTTGATTAAAATTTCTGTAAGTGATGAATGATGAAATGATTTCAAAATTAGATGTTTTTAAACAGTAAACATTGTTCTTAAGACTCGTTTCTATTTAGAAGAAACAAACAGGTTTATTCCAATTGCAAGCCATTATAATTACATGTATGAAAGAAAAATGAAGGATGATTGAAAAATGAGCCATTACAAGAGCTACCTGTGCAAGAGACAAACCTCTCTAGGTAAAGTGGCAATACAGTGCTGTGCTCTGGAACACAGAATTGCACATTTGCTTAGGAACATCTTTACATTTACATATTCATTTTCTAAAAGCTGCCAGTAGCAACATCTTACAGCACTGCATCCACTGGCAGCCCCTCACCTTCAATGAGAACAAGGGTCATGTTGGTGGGATCACGTCCACCCCCTTTTCTGAAAAAAGGCCTTCGGGGAGGACTGGCATCCCAGCCTCCCCTGTGGCCTGCAGGTTCCCCAAATCCCCACCCACTTCCAGATGAGTTGTGAGCCCTGACTGAGCAGGACTGGTCACCAGTACCACCACTCCTCTCAGTCCCCTCTCAAGCTCCCATTCCTGAGACCTTGCTCCTTTCTTGCCCCAGCCCCAGTGATCATCCCCTATTGGGGTAGAGGGGCCATTTTGTCATCAGTGGGACTGCAGCTCCCAATATGGTCCCATTCCTAAGCACTTCATCCTATTTCAAATAATTTTTCAAAGTCTTTACTCAGGAGATTCAGAGCAGAGGCGACACTGACTGAAATCCCACTAAAACTGGCCCTGCTTCAAACTGACACAAAGCAGTGGCTGTCTTTAAATGAGAACCTCCATAAAGCAGACAGAGCCCAAACCAGCCCAGTTTTTTTTCTTCCTTCTCCTCACACTTCCCTGTAACTTCACGAGCCAGAAAAAAAACTGGGAACAGGAAGATTTCATTTATTAGTAAGTAAAAGTAACAAACCGCAAATACTTCATTACTAATACATCATTTGCTCAGAATGGCACAAAACAAACAACTCTGTGTTTTATTCATGGGCCTACTGTCATCCTCAATGGCCTCGACTCACTGCAAAACACAAAACATGCAGCTGCTGCCTGTTCCTCTGAAAGGGGATGGAAGATGGAGATGTTTGAGCTCCAGGGCTGAGGCTGAGCAAAGGTGGGAGCTGAGAATACAGGAAGGGAGCTGGAGAGCTCTTGGCACCTCAGGCCTTTCTTTGGATGTCAACATGTCCTCCAGGTGGGACACTGCCTTGCAGCCCCCTAATCCATCAGCACATCATTATTAAATCATCACAGCACAACTGTAGCATTCTGAAACTCATCCTAAAAATCTCCACCTGAGCTACTGATAAACCAGAAAAATCACACAATTGGAGCAACATGTTTAATTAATGTCTCTCCACTGGTTACCCAATACTCAGTGAGCAATGTGGAGACCACTCATTTGCTCACTCACTCCCAGCTTCTTATCCTAACTTGCATTCCATCTTTTCCTGTCCCAGCCTTGGGAATTGACTGCCATGACAGCTTGAAGACAACTGTTTGATGAATATTTTAAAATTCTTAATAAGGCAAAGCACAGAGATGACTACACCTGGATTGGCCACTGTAAGGATCACCCCAAAGAAAACCACTATGTTTTCCACTTAAGAAACCCTCCTTTGAAATATGGAAAATCAGTACTTCAATTCTTAAACAGAAAAAAAACTCACAGTGATTAGGGAAGACAGGACAGAAATGCAAAGCTGGATCCCTTCTTTTTCCCCTCCATCTTCTTCATAGAGAGGGGGCTCATTTCCAAGCCTGGCTGAAGCTACCTCAGTGAGTTTGAAGCTGCAAATGCTCAGTGCCTGGGGGACTCCCATCCCTGCTCAGGACAGGCTGTCCCCACTCCTCTCAGAGGGCTCCTGCCTCTCCGGTCTGCTGATCCTGATCAGGTCCCTGATCCTTCCCTCACTGCCCCTGCTAAACACAAGCAGAATTCAGCAAATAGTGGGGAAGTTTCCCAGTGGGGAAGCTGGAGATGGGAGGGAGGATTAATTATGACACACAGTGTTTTGAGTGGATGCATTCCCAATTAAAAATGCTCTATTTAATTCAACCCAATTTTATTATTGTTTTGACTGTATTGTTTTTTTCAGCTCACAGTGACAGATTTTTTAGTTGGGATGACAGAACTGTCATCTGTCCAGCTCTACATCTGAAGGAAGAGGAAAATGACTGTTCCCAGCTGGAGAGGAAAAAGCACACAGGAGGCATGTAACCTCAGGGTAAGGATTTTGGGTACAGACAGGGAAGTGAAGTGAAAGGTGTCTGACAGACTAACACATGTTACTCGGGCACAAAAAAAGAAAAAAAAAAAACAGTTTGAATGTGCTCTAATCAAGGTTAAAGCAGAATTTAATGGCAACAAATCATTCTTGTTTTCACAAGATACAGGGTCCAGCCTCAGAGGTGTGGATGGCATCCAGCTCCCACGGAGATCAGTGCACCCCACACAACCTCTGCATCCTGCAGCGCTGGGGGATGAGCACGTCCCCACAGCAAAACCTCTTTGTGAGAGGGGAAGAAGAATAAAACAGAGAGAGGCTCTGTTAGACGCAGGGATCTGAATCAGAAATAGAGATGCAGGCATCATGCAAACTGTGTTAAGGGAACTGCTGATAAAGGGGACTTCTTCAAAGATAAAGACTGTCGTATTTCTGTTAAAAATAAGACTATCACAAATGCAATCATTTTTCATGTGTCACTTGTGAAATAAATGATATTTCACTGGGAGGTTGACAGTGTAAGAAATGCAATTAGAATGATTTACATATTAAAGACATTATTATGTCTTCATTGTAAATATTTCCATCATGATGACTTTGAACAGAATCTTTGCAAACAGAAATATAAATATCCTCATGCCAGATTTCACATAATCTGAAATCATGCTGTGTCAAATTGTCAATTTTAAGAATTCTCCTAAGCCATTACAAATCCCATTTTAATCTCTCCAAAGACTTGTCTGCTTTTACATAATTGAAAGTAACCACTGCTTGTAATGTGTTAATTTTGATGTGCAGTGAATAACATGGCACCAGAACCCTTCTAGCCAACCACTATTTTGAAAAACTGTACTAAGCTTTCCATCTCCAGACTGCCTAGGGCTGCATAAACCTTTACAATGCAATTTTTTTTGTTATTGTTTAATGCTAAATATTCCCAAGTATGTCATCAAAATCATGAGAGTTGGATTTTTTTCCCCTCTTCCCTGGGACTGATTAGTGTGTCTTCAGTAAGAAAGATAAGCAAATACAACCTCATTAATGAGCTAGGAACTTTAGATAACAAAAAGCACCACTAACAGCCCAATTGCTATTGAACAACTTCTCTGTTAGAAGAGACAAATCCACTCTGCAGGAATCACAGACCCTGCATTTCTTTGCTTCTCTTTGCATATATTTAAAACAGTCTTGGCACTCCAGAGAGCAAAGCTAAGATGAGGGATGTGAAGGATGACAGCAGTGCTCCACCAGACATGCAAACACAGCCATGGACAGAGGGGGCTGGGGTTACAAGAATGTAGTGCAAGAAAAGTGACTTTCAACCTGGTTTTGCAAACTCTAAATTAATTAGGAGAGCATATTCAAACTTTGTGCTGGGAAAAATATTTACTGCTAAATGACAAGTGTAGACTGAACACTAAATATTATGAATTTTTGGTACTCTGAATAACTGTTAACCCAACATTATTCCTGTCTACCTTTGGTTTTTAAATGGAATTACATATAGCCTGCAGCTCCAAATCTAAATGAAAAATAGAGCTCCAATTTAACTTTAGGGAAAAAAAAAGGCAAAAGTTAATGAGATTTAAATTAGTAACAGCCTAAGCTTTCCCTTAAAGAAAACATTATTGATTTTAAAGAGCTACCTAATGAAAAAGAATGGCACTCATTTAAGACTTTGCATGAGCTGCATTAGAGTTTCATTTGTAATAATAAATAAGGATGTGCTTTACAGTCCAATTAATCAGCAGAATTTATGTACATATTTTTATGAGGTAACTAACATTCCCTAAGCCCTTAATCACAGTTTTGGGTGAACTGTTTATGGTAGTAAAGAAATTACAATTTCTAAGGCCCAGACTGTAAAGATAATTAAGTACCAGTTCCCTATAAGAGTTAAACACCTGCATGGTTTCTGGATTTATAATCTATTCTTCATTTGAAAAATTGAAATGCATAGTGTTTCACTTTATTCTTCATTAAAAAATGTTTATATTTTCAGTTTAAGTAACTGATTATTGGAAAAATTCTCCTCCTCTGAATGCTCTGCAGCTTTTATATAATATGAACAAAAAATATTACTCCCAGAAAAGGCAATACATGGACTCTTTGTAAATTCCCTGAATAGGTAGGAAATTTGAGCTGATGGTTTTCATATTTTTTCATTCAAACATAATTTCATACAATCACAAGATACTTCATCCTATCAGAAATTCAGGAATATAATGCTGTGATCCTATGACACTTAAATATGGTGACCATGCAGAGTTTCTTCTCTGAGAACTGCTGAGAATACAGATGAAGTGCAAGGTCCTCCAAGCAAGTTTCAAATGACATTCAAACCCAACTACTTCTACAAAAAGTAAGCATTCCTGGACCCAATCCAAATAGAATTTCACCTCATAATTAATTAAAGCTCCAGACAAAACCCGTAAGAACAACAGGAACATTCAGTTCATTTACTGAGATACCGGAAAGTGCTTAAACTTTAAATTGCTGAATTCCCTACAGATGCTGAAACCAAGCTCACCTGGGGGAACCCCAAGCCCCTGCCTGGTTCCTCAGCTCCCACCCTGGGAGGTACCTGCTCAGATTGCCAGTTTATGCATAGAGCTGCTCAGCAGCAGCTCCCAGGGCTGTCAGTGTGTCACCTGCTCACACACAGACTGCCCTCCATCTGCTGTTGATGACCACAGTGATGTTTAACTCCTCACCAGCTCTAAAGAGGACATTTCTCCCCAACAGCAAACCAGCAACAAAGGTAATTGCAGTTTCTCTATGAAGCAAGCAACAAATGGTTCACATTAGGCTTGTGCATGCCAAGATGACAAAGAACATGTAAAGGTGCCCCATATGGTACAACAAATACCAAAATCCCAGCACAGCACTTCTCTTTCAATCCAATTCACTGGGACAGCACTTCCCAGGGGAGATAATACTTGTCCAAACACGTCTGAATGGTTGGGCTTCATCTTTGCTTTGTTAAAGCAAAAGATAGATTTACAAAGAGATGCATTTATTTTTAATAAAGAACATTCATACACATTAATTTCACCTGCCACAAGACTCTGCCTTGTGAGAAGAGATTCTTTAAAGTAACTGAATTAAACTTAATCCATCTGTTTCACAGAACTAAGAATTATATCTGCCTCTTTGAGAGCTGATTTACAGATCCCTGGCAGATCTCCTGCCCTACCTTCAATGTCCTGCTCTGACCACTTTCCCATGAATGTGGTCACCTTATTCACATTGCCATCACAAATCAGAACTGTAGTGCAGCTTGGAATCAAATCCTACCATGACCATCCCTTACATTTCCCAGTCCAATCCATAAAGTGGATTGCCTCCCAGAGGCAAGCCAGCTCTCAAACACAATCTTTGCGTGGAATTTTGGAAATTGCAACTCAGGTACACTAGGTTATTTTTGTACTTTGTTCTTCCCATTCTTTAATTATGAAGTAAATTAATAAACATGAGCATTATATTTGTGGTATTGCCTAAGGCATGACAAAAACAACTGAAACCGCAGGAGCTGCATCCCTGAATGGATCTTAAGGGAAATAATTAATAGACTCTAACCTATCATTGCTGGTTCCTCTAAACTATGTATTTTAGTAATGTTAACAAACCTCTTTGGAGAACAGAAGGCAGTCCTTCCTTCCCCACACAAATGTGACTGGAGTACATTGCACATTTTTTGTGAGATGCACCACAGGACCCCTGTGAAGGCTCAGGACAGCAGTGGAGATGGACACAGTGACTCCTGTAACCCCAGCTGGGATTTAGATCTAAGCCAAAGGGACTAAGAATTACTTGTGGACTGAGGGCATCAGCTGGCAGTTGGAACAGTCCCAAACTGAAAAACCTGGGCTAGGTCTGAGGGAAGCAATAAACAGCTGCTACTTACCCTGCTGCCATACTCATTTTCACATCCATGTAAGCCTAACATCTAAAATGTTTCTCTCACTTTTATTTGACTCCACTTTATACCACACTGTTTCTCTTCTGTTGTTTTACAGCTGATGCAGGGGTTACTTTCTGATGTGTATGGACCACAGCTCAAGAACTCCCATTTTAAATCCTATTTCCCAGAAAACCAGTTTGTACAGAGCAGCTCAGGCTGCTGTGACAGTAGGCAATCTTGTACTTCTTAACATCCTCCTGCTTTTAATTACCATTGCCCACATTTAATGAAGAAAGTTTACCACATCCCTTCTGACTTTTGAAACTTTCACAAGTAACAGGCTTCCATAAGATTTTTTCTTTTTTTTCCCCTCCCTTGTGTCTCCTACAGATTACCTTTTTTTGCACTGTTTCAACCCACAGAGTTTAACCAGGTTCACATGCTGTCTGTACAATAGTAGAAACTTCAAGACCTGGAATTTGAAGTTTGATTTCCTCCCCAAGAGCCCTTAGATGAGTGTTTGCTCTGTTTTATACATTCTTGTGGGAATTCCTACAAGTACCTTGACCTTTCCTCTCTGCCAGCAGGAGGACTGCTGCTTTTATTGCAGGGAGACAACAACAAAAAATATCCTGGCTATACAGACCCAAGGTTCCCTGGTGGAGCATGTACAAGAGAGATGGGAATTCTTTGGGGATGGAAAGACAGTGTTCACAAAGAGGTGGCTGAATCATTCAAGCATTTTTTATGCCTGTAACTTTATGGAGTCTCTTTTGAGCTTTGACAAAAGTTTCACAGTCAGATGAGACCAAGTGCTGGGCTCTTTAAGCATCAGCTGCAAATGAAAGAAGTCCTCCTACAAAAAGCATCTGAAAATCATTTCTTTCAGCTTTGCCAAGGCCAGGCATTCCCTGGTCTTGTGTCCACCCAGATGGTGAAGGCTATCTTAGGACAGCCTTCTCAAGGAGACAAAGTCTGCCCACCAGTCAGATTAATATGCTAACACAATTCACTGGCCATTAAAGATGCTTTAATCAACTCTGATTTCTTTTGTAATAAAAATTATGTATTACAGACTTTGTCAAAAGAGCTTTGTTAACACTAACACTTGAAAAACAACTATGCTAATATGACATTTCCCATCCACTTGTTCTGTACTTTTATGCCACTTAGCAATGAACTACAGCATTTCCCTTCCAACCTCTAATATTTAGCCATGGGAATATGTGGGAGGGCACTTTTAAAATTATTTTTACTGTGCTAATATATTGTCATTTTTGACTTATTTAAAATACACTTGCACTTTAAAACTGACTAAATGTGCCATGTGACAATATTATTGGTCTACTAAATCGGTTATCACTAAAAATGGGTTATGACTAAAAATGGTTATTATAGTGGTAGACTAATACCCTGGAAAAACCATTTGGTCTTTGGCAAGACCATTCCTACATGTGCCATTTCTCCATGCTTTCACACAAAATATGCCCTGGCAGTCCCTAGAGCGCACAGAACAGCTGTTAAGTCTCAGCTCAGAAACCTAAATGAAGCTGCAAAGAGAAGTCTTAGGGAACTCTGGCACTTAAAAAATAACATCTTGCTGTGACACTGGAACTACATTTACAAAGGAGACAAAATGGCCATCCTTCCCTAACCAGCATTTTTTAAATGCACAAGAGTTTTCAAAAAGCATTAATTCTGCAATTCAAGCGTGCAAACTGGTACTTGCACAGCCAATGAGGTTCAGCACACAACACTTGGTCATCTCCTCTGTGTGATTGTAACGAACATTCCCCACTTAGTGTGATGAACAAAAATCCCAGGCCATGCCAAGATGTGTATCCAGCTTGGACCTGGTGCCTCACAGCTGAGCACTGTGCACGGCTGGCGGTGCGGGGCAGCGCTGACCCCTGAGCAGGCAGTGGTTACACAGCTCCTGCTCACAGCAGCAGAGAAAAGCCCACAGGGACTGTGCTCACTCACCTCCCATAGCCAACATGGTCCTTCTGCATGCTCTGATCAATATTTAAATGATGGTGACAGCATTAAGAGGCCTTTTCCCATGCACTGATATGGTGCCTCCAGCCATCCCATCTAACCAAAGTCTGAAGGAAAAAGAAAAGATGAGCCTTGCTCTGTATCTTGAAGGTCAGTAGGTTCAGGCATGTTTGAAAGTTTATCTAAGGCTTTCTGGCAGGTCATCTCCCTATTTCCTGACGTGGAAACAATTTTATTTAATACTTCATTGAAATAACAAACCATTGCATAATACCCCTGACAACAGTCTTCAGTGCAAACCTGCCACCTCAAACAGGTAAAGCTTCAGTGCAGCACAATTAACAGAATGTGAGTTAACAGCTCTGTAACATCCACCTGAAGCTGAGACACCGGTCCTTTCCCTTTCTACATCAATGCTAAAGCAAAGAAGCTGGACACTGCATGGAGGTGCTGGCTGCTTCCTGGCTGTGACCAGCCTGTGGCCACTCAAACCTGTGACATCCCCCAGAAAGCCTCAGCAGGTCACTCCAGACATGCTTTGGCTCACTCCCACTCACGCTGCTTCAGCCCTTGTTACTTAAAAGGTGCAGCTCATTACTGATGACACTGCTGATGCAGTTTCCACTGTGAGGCTCAATTTGGCTTTTCCAGGAGCAGAGCTGGGAAATTGTGCTCTCAGAAAACATTACCCCAGCTGCTCTGAGACACTGCTGCTCTGAGGCTTCCCCAGTGACTGCAGTGGGTGTAAAGTGCCTTTCCCCTCTCAACACACAGCAAAAGGCAGCACCAAACACACACTGCTCTGCCCATCCTGCAACTGCAGCAGGAGGGCCACAACTGCATCCCTTCAGCCTGTGACAGCTTGCAGGCAAAGGAAAAGGAATATCCCAATCTGGTATTTAAAACATGAACATATCAGGATATTCCTCACTCCTAACTCTGATTTTCTTGCTGGTCCTTAATTACCGTCCTCTAAGACACTTCAGGATACAGCGGGTGATGTTGTTCATTCTTTTAAAAGAAGGGGCAGGAAAAGGAGACAGAACAGAAGAGGAAAATATTTCCCAAAGTTTTGTCCATAAAATCAAACTGTAAACTCAAAAAAAAAAAAAAAAAAAAGGAAATAAAAAAAGAGCATGCTTCATTCAAATTTCCTTGCCTGAATTTCACCTTGAACAAAGCCCTTGGTGAAAGCCCACTGTGTGTGGTGACTTGGAGCATTCAATGCCAAGCTGCTGAAGACTTCAGAAAATTCCTCTCTGAGATGCCAAGAGGAGCAGCAGGTAGAGAACAGTGTGAGTCACTGCAGCTGTCCCAGGACACCAGCCCTGAGCCAGCTGCACTTCTCCCCTGCAAAATCATTGGCACTGGGCTACAAATAAATGGCAAAGGCAAAGAATTGCTAAAAGCAGCGGGGAGGAGACCTCAGAAAAGCTCAAAGACAACTTCTGTTTTAAAGATTACTTTGAATTATGGCAGATGCTAAAATTTGTGGATGACTCTAAGTTTTTCTCTCTGAGAATGGTGACTCTGCCCTTCAGATACCAAGGCAGAGCCCACCAGACAGGCAAAACACCATTAACTGAGGGTACTCTCTACCACATTTACATTTTAACTCTATCAAATAGAAATGGAAACTAGATTTTTCCATCAAAATATTCAGACTACTTTTCTTATTCCAGGCCAGCAGAACAAACGTATGAGGATGTGATTTAGGTTTGTATATCCTATGACCTTCCAGATACTGCACTGATTCCAGCAGTAATATTGTCCACACTTCCCTGTCACAACAAAAAACCCTACCTGCATTATCTGAATGCAGACACTCACGGGAGTGAGCATTAGGCAGATTTTCACAAGGTAACACAGATTCAAACAGATGGACAGCCCCTGGTTTTTAAGCTGTACCATTCCACAGGGTTTCCTTTAGCCAATTCGATCACCTCAGAGGAAAGGAAGCTTTACACCAGATACATCTGTGCTGAAAGACCCCCTGCCTTCAAAATGACTTTTCTGAGTGTTATTGGAAACAACAACATTAAGATAATGACAAGACTGGCAGTGAGAAATTCACAGGGGATGCAAAATAAATGAAATCAATTAGTATTATAAATACAAGCTGAACTTCATGTGTCTTACATGTCGATTACTCATATGAACTTCTGAGACTTTATTATTAACAGATTTGTTTTGTCAAAAGCTATAAAAACGAACAGAAAAACCCAACAGTGCTATTTTAAACTTGTACGACCTCACTGCAGTTTACATAGCTGCAAATAAAATGGAAGAATGTTTTTATGAGCCATAAAATGGCTCCGCTAGTACCAAGAGGCATTTACTGAAATAAAAATTTTGAACAAGCCTGCATCAGGCAAGCCTTATTTTGATTTTCCCAATTAAACAAAGGACAATTAGCACCAGTATAAGAACGTGGATGAGCTCTGTTCAAGTATCAGCTCTGGTGGATCATACATTAAAACTGAACTTGTCAGTTTTGAGGTCAGCTGTCATTCTTCCCAAATTGCTCCCTGAGCAGATCACAGAGCAGATGGAAAAGGCCAATCTGACATGACTCTTTGGCTTAATTATAGCATTACTAAGACAGCACATGGGGTTGGTATGTACTGTAGAATTTTATCCAATAACTTTGTTTCTCACAAATTCAGTGATCTGGTTCATTTGCCTTGACTTGATCTCCAGTACATACATTCACTAGAACTGAATTATTCTTACCTGTGCATTACTAGACCAAACTTTCTTATCAAGTCCAAGAGCTTCATATCCACACTAATGTTCAAAGAATGACAGAATAGAAATTCTGTATCAAATACAAGATCTTTTCCAAAACATTAGTATTTAAACTGATTCACTGTTTCCAGCAGTAATTATGTCAGACCCCTCAAGTTAACCTGGGAGAGATGAGAGATGCCAGACTGGTCTAGTGACAAAAAGGTTTTGTATTACATAGACTAGCACACCCCAAAGAATCATCCCATGGCATATGCCTGTCCATATGCACAATGCAGACACTGTGCTAGCAAATATAGCAAAAATAAGTCCACTAGGAAAAGCAGATCACACAAAATCCCTAACACTACCTGGAAGCATAGAGGGTTTATCACCTTATCATAGCACTGCTCCATTTGAAACCCTCAGCTTACAGAAATCACTGCAGTGTTCACTCTTGCAAAGTAACTACCTACCAACAAGAGATTTAAATTCTTGGCACTTATCATCTGCTGCAAATTCTTTAGGAAAGGTGAACACCAAAAGAAATTGGAAGTTGTAGTTCAGGTTCTCCAAATTCTGCAGTGACCTGTGTCAACCATTCCATTTGCAAAGCTGATATGCTTTTTAATGTTCAGATGGGGTATCGGGATATGTTGGAGGTGCTGACACAAACTACAGAACCATTTGCCATCATGGCAAGGCAAACTTTAACTGGCCTGGAACCATCAGTAGAATTGCTCCATAGTCTGTTATTGCCCAGAGGGTGTTTTGACAGAATCTCAAATCACGGCCAAATGTATCAAAAAACAAGAAGCCAGAAAACCCAGCTTCTACTTGATTATTTAATAATCTTTCCTTGTAAGAGTTATTTAATTACTCTATTCCTATTTTCCTAAAAGGAGGAAATGAAAAAAGGACAGAGCTGTCAAATTGTGAGACAAAGTGGTTCACTCCACTGCCTTCTTTCTAAGCAGTTCATCTTTTTTCTGCTGAGAGGAATGGGACAGGGCAGCAGTTTGAAATTAGGGAAAGAGGGAAAAATTACCACCACCAATAAGGAAAGTGTTGGGTTCCTATGATTTATAAATGGAAATTTCAGGGGAAAACTTCATTTTGAAATTTCATCATAAAGTGAAATAGAAAAGAAAAATTTTCTTGTAGAAATGTCACCTCTGAAAAACTGAGTTTTGAACCAGATTATGTAATTTTTAATCACCTCTCAGCTCTTTCCTGAAATACAAAGGAGTTTGAATGCAGGCACTTGACCTGAAAAGGAGACTGTCAAATCTCCCATTGAGAACTTCTTTCTACTTAGGACCCCCATAACATCTTCAACACCTTTTGTTTTTCACTTTACCTTCCTTAATGAAAAATCCGACTCAAATTAAAAAATAAGCCTAGAAAAACCAAAATAACACAGGATCAAAAATGTAACAGTTCTGAAAAATTCTCACTGCCTAAAGCATTAAAGTGTCTGATTTAAGAGGCTGGTATCTCACACTGCCACATTAACAAATGATCACATCAGCCTGCAGTTTAACTACTTGAATTTATAATCCTAGTGCAAATAGATGGATGGTGTGTAATGGCTCTTCATTTGTTTCCTGGGCAAGAATCAGACCCCAATTCACCAACAGACAAGCAGGGACAACTCAGAGGTGCCACGGAGGCTGCCAGTGGGTGCTCCCAACTCCTCAGTGTTTTCCTCACCTCTGTGACCCACAGACCAGAGTATGGACAGTGATGGGATTGGAATCCACAGCCAGCCCTGCTGCAAAGAACAACTAGGATCAAATATCTCTGACAAAAGAACATCAAACAAGGAAAGAAAATGAGGAATACCTGGGGACATGGTTCAGTGGTGGCCGTGGCAGTGCTGGGTTAATGGCTGGACTCGAAGATTCTAAGGGTCTTTTTCAACCTAAATGATTTTGTGATTCTAGGATAAAAAGAGTACTGGTCTGCAAAATTATGCATTTTCTATCAATTTTATTTACTGAAATTTTCTTTTTATTTATTGTTGCCTCTAATCAAGTGTGCAAAGTTTTCATAAAACACAGGACAGCCAAATAAAACTGTCAGTATGTTTAACTGGAGGAATTCACTCACTTGTATGGATTTTCAGCATTAATATTAGATTAACGTTAATTGCATAATTATCATGAAAGAATCACAAGAAAAACAATTCTGAAGCAAAACTTGAAATAGCTCATGTTAATAGGAAGACTGAGATAATACTCACATTTCAGAGTCTTGATGCAGCCAGTAATGTTTACAGGCTGGGGAGGGGGATGGGGGGTGGGATAATCAGTGCTTCCTGTAAAATTTGTTGCTTAATCCCTCAGAAGATCTAATGATGCTACTTAGGTCTTGCAATTTGAGTTTTTGGACTCAAACACTTATAAAGTCTTTCTAATATATTTCACTTTTCAGATGTATGGCTCAAGTTCATTGCCTGGTGAGGATGAAGGGTGACCTGCACCTCCCACTTATTACACATCTATCACCAGTCTGACCAGGAACCTTGCTCTCCCAGAGTCTTTGCACACTTTTTCACCATCAAAACCCTACTCAGTGGCTTTTTTGTAAACATAGATTTTGCTCAAGTTTTGGAAGCACTCACTCAAAACAAAAGCAGAACTTCACATTGGTGGTGTGAGTTGATATAGTGGTGACGAGTAAAGGCAAGATGTGAAGGGTCAGGAGTAAATTTCAGGAGGAAAATTGTGCCTGAAAAGGTTGTAAAGCCAAGATGGAAGGGAGAGTCTGAGGACTGCAGTCAGAGTGTCGCCATTTCAGTTCAAAATCAGCCATGTCTGAACTACTGAGTTCTGAGAATTCCAGCTTCATTTTCACAAGTAACTACCATGATTTAAAGTGAATAATTTGATCCTGGAGATATTCTGAAGTTAAG
Source organism: Ammospiza caudacuta (assembly GCF_027887145.1). Taxonomy (NCBI): domain Eukaryota; kingdom Metazoa; phylum Chordata; class Aves; order Passeriformes; family Passerellidae; genus Ammospiza; species Ammospiza caudacuta. The sequence continues at coordinate 11,736,713 of NC_080606.1, read as the reverse complement.
AAGCCACCCAACATCCATTACTGTTGCTACCGTGTTGGGAACACGATGCCTGAAGCTAAAATAATTTTTCTCCACAGCAGTCAGAGATCAGGGCAGGGAGGCTCATTACAGATGTGCACTTCCATCACTCTGGACTACTTCCAATTTTCAGCTCCTGCTTAGATCCCTTCATTCACCCTGAATTATTGGCAACTGCAGGATAATTAGTCCATCATCGCTTGGGAAAACTAGAAGGTTTTCAATATTTTTTTCCAATCACTTAAGCTGGCACACAGTAGTACCATGTACCATTATTTTGCACTTTACTCTTATTAAGGTCTTTCACCCTCTGTTTCTTAACATTGAGATACTGAGCAATTCCTTGGCTTCATTCTAAAATAAAAGTTACATCACATTTGAGCTGATGCCTTCCAGCCAACCGATGCCAAATATAATTTGCTTAGAAACCTAAACTTCTCTAGCTGAGGTTGGATAAGAAACTTGTGGCAAGTGCTGCTTTATAAATAAGACTTGTACTCTTGTACTTGGGGGAAAACAAAGGAATCTAACACAGGAACTTGAGAAAACCTAGAAAACCTGACTCCACATAACCAGAGGAGACTTCCACCTGTATCAATCCAGTCAGCCAAGAGGTTCTGCTAATTAAAACCAAATGACTCCTTACAAATGGAGCAGCAGTTTAGTTGGGTTTGAGTAGGCAGCATGTGACTCTCTGCTTTCAGTTCCTGAAAAAGTGACAGACATAACAGACAGACGTTGAGTAAGAAGCTGCTGCCTCCACAATGTGCCAAGGGCCAAACTTCAGCTTCCCTGTAATGCCTCTGATTCTGAAACAGCATGAATGGGCTGGAGGCTTGTCTCCCTGAACATATTTATAGCCATGTTAGAATTATTCTGATGGCCACCAGCTGTGGTCTGCTGATGGAGGAAACCCTCCACTGGGTTCTTCCCAAAGTTGTGTTTCAATCGACCCAAAGAAAATCTGCCAATTTTAAACTTGGTGCTATAGAGCTACCTTAGCATAGCCAGGAAGTGCTGGATGTGTGAAGAAGTCTTTCAGAATATTTACTGTATGCATGAGATGTTCTTTTTGATGCTATGCATTACAAAGAAAAATAAGATCTCCCTTCATCACATGTTAATCATACTTCTGAAACCACATTTGGTCCATTTAAAGCAGAGGTGGTTAAAATACCACAAGGATGGCAATCAGATGAAATAGTACAGATAAACTGAGAGCAGGAGTAATAGTAACATCAGCTACATGCTAGGGTTAGGTTGTCACAAAATCCTGTAAAAATATCATTAACTTCTTATACATCAAGCAAACTGTTTCAGACCAAAACTGTTCTCATGTAATTACTCTACACTGATGACCATCCCTAGCACAAATTTTAGGTAATCAGTGTCTCTCAATATGTAACCCTTAATAAAGATGGTGTGCCCTGAAAGCTATATTGAAAATATTTTTATAGTGACACAAATAGGAAATAAATTCTATATTCTCCAAGGTTTCTAAAAGCAAAAAGGAAAATATGTTTAAGAGAAGGCAAACTGAAAAATCCTTGAAAATTTGGGAATTGGGAAGAAGAAAAATAAAACTGCTTTTTGAAGTAGGTTTTGAGAAATTTGCAGAGTAATTTAATTTTATATTAATTCTTTCAGACACCATAGGAAGTGGTTGTCAAACCCCCCCCACAAAAAAACCCAAATAAAATCCCCCACCATTCTATTGCAAATGATAATTTCTAAAGCTCCACATGATCATCACCAGTTTAATTCCTATCCTTTCTGAACACTCAGAGTACCAGATGTAGAGTGCCTTTGCTCTGTCTACTATCCAGTAAAAAGCAGAGTTATTTGTTATCAATTGAGACCCAGCAGAGATGCTTTGAGAGACTTTATTCTGTTGATAGAAACCAATTTGTTGTGAAGAAGGAAAATCTGGGCTCTTGAAGTTCACTGAGAAAGTTAAATAGGCATCTATCTCACTACCTGGTGTATTCACAAAATGAGTTCATTAATCTCATATAATTAGTCTTTCTTGTGACCACAGAAAGGAAACAAGATAGCAAGGCCTAGAATTTATACTTGAAGCTTGTTAATAAGCTTGTAGTAGCTTTGCCTTCCCAGGAGTCTCTGAAAAGCTCAGAATACCAGCCCTCCTCCTTAAGAAGGCAGTAAAAACCCTGGGACTGACCCTAAGGTATAATTCCCATGCTAAATCTAGTTGAGAGCAGGCCAAACTTGTGTGTTTTGGGATGGCAGTGGGTGAATTTCCAGGAGTACATGGGCTGGAGAGACTCCATTTCCCAGGAATGGCATCGGAGTCCCAGGGAAATCTGAAGAGATCAGAGCCTGCAGACTGGAGCAGGTGTCAGATCCCTGAACAAAAACCCTGCTCCTGGGGGCTCAAACCCTCAGGCTCAGGCCAGCTTTGACAGCCTACAGTACATCTCCTCCTCAACAGGTTCTGTGAGGTGCTGAGCTCAATATTGTCTCCTTCCCACAACAAGCAAGTTTGCACAGTGCGAGTTTCTCTCTGCCAGTCCTTCATTCTGAGCACATCAAATAAAAAAAGGCAAAAAGCCATACCAAGAACAAAGACCAAGCTATAATTGAAAAACTGACAACTTCCCAAATCAGATGTGACTGTGACCCAAATCAGGAGGGGAAGAAACAGTAATTCATCCTGGCATGCTAATTAATTATCACACAGATTGCTTATTGATTTTCTTGTGTTCACTGATACCTTATGAAGTACATTCATTTCATCCAAACTTCTCATAGAATGGCAGATGCTGACAGGTCAAAAGCAGACACAAATTCACAAGTAGGTGAGGTGTCCCCTCCTAGAGATGGGCAAGGCCCGGGCAAATCCATTCATCCACAGCACCAAATCTCAGCATCAAGAGGCTCATCTCCAGTCCCACTCATAAAAGCTAAATTCTTCAGTAATGATCCCCCAGTGAAGCAAACCAGCCCTTGCCAATAAAAATAGTCAGATTGCCAAGGTCATAACCAAACCAGCTTCTTGAAGGTTTCCTGCACTGGACAATAGCCTGAGTTCCCAGAGAAATTATCTAATAGGACATTTTCTAATTATAGAATTAATTACTGCCACAGAATAAACAGCAGAGGCACATCAGGCTGAAAATAATTATTTGTACAATTAGCTCTTTCACATCAAATAAACATTTACAGCTATTCTTGAACTGGGAATTTGTAAGATTAGGAGAGGTCCCACTCTCATCACCCCTGGAATATCCTGCCACTACAACAAGCAAGTGAAAGCAGTTTATATGTTCTGTCTAAAAGAGTATGAACATATTCCATTTAAGTTGTGGATTTTCTTTGGAACTTTCTGGGTACTAAGCATGCATCCTCACTACAAAGGTTTTAGTCTCCTTTGTTGTGTTTTGATAGGGTAAAAAAACCTGTTTGCAAGGCATGATCACAGGCAAACTGACTGTTCTCCTGATGTGCCTACAGCAGATGTGTCACAGAGATCAAGGAGAATTCATGTGGACAGCAACTTGTTTGCTTGTGCACAGGGAAATAGCAATGGTCTCATTTCCAGCTCTGCACAGGCAGTACAATCATCATCATTACAATGATAAAAGCAGCCTCTGAAGATGTTTCTGTCTAGTAAAAGACCTGCTGAAGAGGGAGTGTGAACAGCCTCAGAGAAGGGCTAGCATACGAAAGGGCCTAATTTTGTGATTTGAAAATAAACACGAGTCAGCTAGCTAAAGCATCAACAAAGTTGAATAGCTTTGAGCATGGATCTGTTTACTGGACTCAGCAACAATTCAACAAAACATTAACAGAACCCAAAATCAGGATTGGCCCCTGGTCTGTCATCATACCTTCAAAACTGCCCGCAACCCATGCCATGCATTTCCCTCCAGATTTCCCTGTCAGTTCTGTCCCAAGTCACAGGCAGGTACTTGGGAAGAGTGGGCTGGTGCATTGAATGATGGATATCAGTAGGTCTACTTGTGAAAAGTAATGGAAATTAGAGTGTGCTTTCCCTAGTCTAGAAGAAAACACAAGTAATCTACTTAAATGAAAATCAATTTTGGATGTTCCTTTATTACACTTCATGGTCTGTGAAGATCCTTTCCTTTCATGCTGTCATGTGAATGGTATGCAATTCCCACACTAGCCATAGATATTCCTTTAGAAAAGTAGTGAAGGTCTTAACTTTTTAATACAAATTATTCCTCAGGAATCCTTAGCTGCTATTCAAGCAGTTTAATTCAAAGAGTTATATCTCTTATTCAGGAAACTTTAACTGACACTAATCAGACCCAGCTATTTTTATTATTAATATACAACAATAGTAATCTGGTGTGACTAGCATCTTTAGCCAGAGTATTAAGGCCTTCCACTCCCTAAAGTGCTATTTAGTAATAAAAAAATTAACAGTTTTGCATAATCTACTTATGTGTGCTGCAACTACTAAAGATTAGCTGCAGCGTTTTCTTCTCTTTTCTGAGCCTCATCACAGACATACAGACCAAAAAATTAACTGATGCATGTTTGTGAGCTGATAGGAATGTTTCACTGTGTTGGCCACGGATGCAGCAGGGACACATGGAAACACATAGTCCTCATGATAACTTACACACAAGCCTCAGAGCTACAGAGGGATAAAAAATCAGGCAATTTTCATCGCATTTTATATTTTGAAAGATCTAACAAGGCCTGCACATGGCAGCTCTGGTTCTTTTAAACCCTACTGGTTCCACATCCCCTACCACAGGTCAGGCTGCACAAAGAAAGGACCTGGCCTCAGTCCATACAGGTTTAAGCAGAGGAGGCAGCCAGCCAGCCCAGAGGTTTACACGGAATGTTGGTGTATCAATACACTGAATTAACATAGGTTCATATTTTAGCAGTGATCAAAGCATTACAAGCAGTGAACTTTAAAAGGACACACAATGCAAACTGCAGTCCCAGCACAGTCAAGAGTCCAACCACACAAACTCATGGAAATAGATTATGGAATACATTTCTTCATCTTAACTGGACATTGCTGCTGAAGCATAACCAGACTCCTATGGCATCACCCTCTCTCATCAGAAATAGGGCACAGAAAACCAAGCCCCTTCACTGTTTAACTTTGACTAGTAAAAGGCAGGATACAGGGAACAGCTCCCTTGATGTCTACAGGAATTAGGCTTTTTAATGTAAGTAGTTCTCCCCTTACAAGATGCACTGATGTGTCTCCCTGTTTCTGATCTGTTTCCAGCAGAGCTCAGAGCTGCTCACTGCGAGAGCAGCGCAGCCGCCCGGCCCCTCAGAGCCCCAGCACAGGGCAGGACCTGCAGCTCCTGGGAGCCAGCAAAGGCTGGCAAAGGCACAAAGGGGAAAGGCTCCACAGACTGACAAAAGCTCCACAGACTGACCGAGGCACCACGGATCAGACATCAACCTCTCACATACGGCCTCACCTCAAATGAACAGCATCCCCACCTGTACTAACAAGTTATTTAGAAAGCTCCTGGAAACTGTTTTTCAAGTCTCTTTCCACATCCTCACTTCAGTCAAGTGCATCCCCTCATGCCTGAGATTTAAGAGGAGCCTCCTTCATTCCCATAGTCCTGTCCACAGCTCACTGTAGGCAACACATCACCATTGATGGGGGGGTTAGGTTGGTGCAGAGCTCTCCTCACAGGGGCATTCCAAAAAATTCCCCAATTTGCAAAATCACCCTTTCCTCCAGAAAAAAAGCAAAACAAACCAGAAAACCCTTGTGCTAACAGCCTTCCTGTAACAGCAGAGACAGCTGGAACAGAAGCAGGGCCAGCCAGAGTCTCATGCAGCAGCTGAGGGAAGCTGGGAGTTACTGGTTCCCCAGAGGGAGAAATTAAGATCCCAGTTTCAGCAATCAGCTCATAGGAGCTTTCATGCAGCAGATAAAGCAGCTCACAAATTCTTTTCCACTTTGCCTGGAACCAATTTTTGCCCAGAAATCTTTCTGTCTTATGTTTTATGGGATTCCCCCCTCCCACAATTAATTTCAGTTTTTTCTTTTAAGCTTTTTGTCCAGCTTTGAAATGAGTTTCACTAATACAAAGTGTCTCAGAGAAAAGAGCTTCTGAGCTAAAACTGAACAAGATTTCAGGTCACTGCATTAATATTGATAGCTTTTAAACAATGATGTGCATCAGAAGCAGGATAGGATATTTTTCTGTGCAGTCTAATACAGCTAAATACCATATCATTCCTACAAAATCTATTTCAAGTTTATAGGAAAAAACTAATTAATTTCATCCAAAGAGGAAAGAGATTTCTATGTCAAAAGCACACAGGGACAGTGACTCACATTGTCAAGTGCCAGGCAGCTGCTACAGCCCAAAGCAGGCACCTCTTGGAACTGGCAGCTCCAGCCAGGTGTTAGCAACTCCGTGGAAAGTTGTGCCTTCCCTTCTACAAGCAGGGCATGCTGCTTAGCTCTTAGAAACTGGGGTGTAAAGCCAGGCATGCTACATAACCCCAACACTTTTCTCATTGTAATGCAGCTCTGGCTTCTATTTCCCCCGGATGGAGGAAGGGTTTTGCTAATCCCAGTTGTCCCTCCTGGTTCTCATGTGATAACTGCTGAACTCTGCAAACTACAGTCTGCTACAGGATGAAGAAAACTGATGCTGCCCTACATTAACAAGTCAGGCTGTAAAGTGACATGTCAGGAACTGGAAATGATAACTACATTCCTACCTTGCACCTTATAAAGATAAGGTCAACAGCAGTCCAAACCCTGACCGGGCTCCGGAGCCTCCTGTCACCTGAGCTCCTCTGGTGAAGTCCTCTGTGCAGAGCATTAGCATCCTGTGTAAATGGAGCATGGCATTTCATCTCCCATCAACGGGAGGGACTGAGGAGAAAACACTGGCTTTATGAGCAGAAAGCTTCCTGTGCTAATGAGATACAGCACTAGCACTCTTTTAAATCATATTCTTTCCGTATTAATTTTGGCTAATTCAGTGTGACTGTCCCTAATATGATCTGGCTCTCATACCCTACTGGTGACGACTAACACTAATCCAGTCTGATTCTTATGTGACAGGATAGGTGGAAAACTGATAATGTGGCAGAAGAGCAAAGTGCTTTCTAGTAGACTTTTCAAGGACCAGATTCACATCTACTAGTAGTTTTTAAATAATCAGATAATATCTCCATGAATAAATTAATACATATCCTGATATATCTTTATGTGTAAACACCTCTATTTTTTTGTTTTTTCTTTTTCTTGTGCTACATAAATACACAAAAATCCTTTAATAACCCTTTATAAGGCAGCTTTATTAAGTAGAAATTATTTTCCTAATTCTTCCCAGCTCTTGTCAAGCACCAGAACGTGATATATTGCACTAACTGCTAGTAAAGTATACAACAAAAACAACTGCCTCTCTCTCCCCTCTTGGTTTTTCAGTGCTTACATATTGTTGCTATTCCTCTTAACCACAAATTTATACCTTGGGTGCATGTTCAATAGGTTCTCCAATGTGAGCTCACATGTTCAGAGCTGCTGCTCTCCAGGCACAGCTCTTTACCCATATAAGCACAAGCTACATTCTTAATCTTAGATGTATCTTCAAAGTTGTTCAAAATAAATTAATGTTACCCTGTTGACAGAGCTTGCATCAATCATTATTTACCCCTTTGCCAACATCTAATCCTTCTACCAACTTAATCAGAAGAATTTTTTACTTTTCTTCACTGAAGAACAAGTGTGGCAGGACCAGCATAGTTTTTTGCAGAACATCCCAGCTGCTTGCTATTCCCAATTAACTTTGGGTCCTTTGAGAAAAGCACAACATTAGTACTTTTTTGATCTCTAACCATTTCACATAGCTTGGGATCTGAGACATAATCCTCCATTACTCTAAAGACTACAGTTGTAAGAACTTTTAATTTGAACTTTGCAAATTAACCACAGCAAAGAATCATTCACACAGGATATCCCATCAGCAAAGATGTCACATTAAATTAGTGACTATCCAGATCAATGGGTTTTTATTGAGCAGGATCCCTTATGAAGGTATTGATGTAATATTGTCAATCCTGGGAGCACACAGAGCACCAGATTCATAAGCACAGGTATACATTGCTGCCTATTTCTAACTCTATCAAAACAATTATCTGGCATGCAAATTACTTATGGAGACAAAAAGCATAATCATAATAGTAATATCCTCCTACTCCTTTTTGGTTTATATTATAGCAAAGAGATAGAAAAAAATCTAGCACTGGTTATTCCCTAACTTCTTCACAGCCTGGGAAGACAGCAAACACTAATTAGAAATGCAACTAACGTTACTAAATTAGAAGAACCCTCCACTTCTGCAGATTACACAATGCTATTTGATTTTTTTCCTTGAATACAGCCCTTGCTACATGAACAGAATCATTGTTTAGAAACGAACTGGACAAAACTTACATTGACCATAATGAGCTTTGGCTCAAATCCTGTGTTGATTTGCTTTAACCCGCAATAAAATTGAGAAACACAAAGAACTCTTGTAGCTGCTCATGTAACACTGAAGTCAGATTCAAAGCCTGAAGTTCAACTGCTTAAACCAATCTATGCCTGAGTGCTGCAGACAGATCTTGTTGGGGCAAACACTGACAAGCTCTTTTTGAAAAGACAAAAGTGATTTCTGCCATAGGCAAAAATGAACAATGCCCAGATAATGCACATTTAGGAATGCTGGGAATCACAGCCACATTTGCATCACTCTTAAGGAAACAAAATTATGCATCAATTGTGTTTAATTATGAAATATATAGATCTCTGGCTGACAGCACAAAAAAGAAATATTTTCTCTTGCTTGCCAGACACCCAAATGCATGGCCAGGGCTGTATCTGTTAATATTTGTGACAATTAGTCAGGAATACTGTTAACATGGTTCTCTGCTTTTATCTATGTAACTGTAATTCTATTCTAAAATCTGACAGGCCATCACTCACCATGGTCAGCCTTACACTGAAACTTACTTCCACACATCAATGCCATCATTTGAATTGATTTAATTCCACATTATTCTTTCCCCCCAATGGACAGAGACTTTCCATTTGTCCCCACGCCTTAGTCTTACAGGGCTGTGTATGCCTTTAAACATTTTTCTCTGAATTTAACTAATTGTGAGTCATGAGAGAAGAGGAGTTCCACATAAGTGATCAGGCAGGGGATGTCAGAGCAAAAAGCTCTCCTGGCTTTCCTATGAGAGCACACAGAATCACAGGCATGTTTGGTGTGGAAGGCACTTTTAGAGGTCATCCAGACTGACTGCCCTGCAGTGGGCAGGGAGGTCTTCAATGAGATCAGATTCTCAGAGCCCTGTCCAAGCTGACCCTGAAGTGCCACACAGAGGCTACACAGCTGGGAAACAATGCATAGCCATGCTCATCTAGCAGGATGAGGCTGAAACTTATTATAAAGAGCATCAGAATATGCACCTGTGAGGATGGGGGGAAGAAAAAGTAGTGGAGAAAATGAAGCAACACAGGAAGCAGCACATACAGCTGATCTCAAGGATCAAACATGTCTCCAGGTCCCTTGCTATGAAATAAAGGAAATCTCACAGAAATATTAAATGCTGAAATTTCCTAAATCAGCCACCAGAAGCCAAGTTACACACTTTTCAGGAGATCCTTTCCATAACACCTGGGAACCAAGCAGTTCCGTGCTCAAGTCTTCTGAAACTCTACTCCCTCCTGCAAAGTTAATTGTGGGACTGAATTGGTTTTCAAGGTAGAAGCCTTTCATCCACACATGCACAGCATAGGAGGCCAGGTCAGAAACCTCATCCAGCATGACTACCCATGATGGCCCAAGGAAGTAAAAGAAATGGTATAAACCTGTAGGGAAAAAAATGCCTTTAAACAGGCACTAGGCATAAAAGGCTACATAAGAAATGAGCCGAGACTGCACATGTTCTTTCATCATAAAATAATGCTAAAATATTGAATGTTCTGAAAAGCAACAAGAAGTTTTATCTCTTGAGTTGAAAGTAATGACACATTAGTCTCTTAGACTCCTGCTCTGAGAAATAGTTTTATCACCCTCTCAACAAAAGCATTCACAGAAAGACCCAGTTTTTTGGATTTGTGCAGTTTCGCTTTATTGTAATTTTCATTTGTCAACCCTAATTAGTGGGCTCACTGAGTATCTCTTGATATTCTCCAACTTTTAGTCTCTTTTCAAAGAAAGTTCCAGCAGCATCCTGGGATGAAGATGTCCCTTTAATGGGCAGCTACAGAGAATCATGCCTAGCTTCAGAAGGATGTTTTTTCACAATTCAGTGGGGAACTTCAGACACAATTAAAAGAGGACAGAGTACCATGGTATCCTGGATATGGGTTACAGCAGGTTAAGCAGATTGAAACAGGCACAGGTTGAAATATGAAAGATTTCAGAACAGACTTTTGAATCCTCAAACAAACACAACACCGCCAGAACCTCTGGATGGCAGAAAGCTGCTCCTGGAGCACAAAGTAAATCCCCTGGATACATAAAGACATGTTTTGTGACAGTAGAGATAAAGGCTCCAACACAGATCCAAAAGCAGTAACAGTTTTCACATTTTGGGGTAATGTCTTCTTGCTATTTTTACTAATGGCTCCACTGAAGCCAAGCTGAAGGTAGTGAGCAAAGCCCATTTCTTCAGATTACCATGAACTGAAGAAGTAAGATGTGGAACTAAGGATCTAATTTCCTGAGTCTTATGAGCCTAGAAAAATGAAATACTCCATAAAAATAGGTAGATTTGCCTTTCATGGCATTTCTGGAAGGCTGATAATTTGCTTAACAAGAAGATCATGTCTCTAGTAAGACCTGTTGAAAGAAGCTGGGAGATAAGCAATTGAAAGTAAGTCAGCATGTGAATTCCTGACAACTCAGAAATCTTATCCAGAGCTCAGCTGGTTGTGCCCTTTAGTACCCCACAGGCAGCCAAGGTCAAACTGCACAGGCCTTGGGCCACCTCAGGCTGATGGCTCCTGACAGAGCAGGTTTCAAGCATTCTGCAGGTGGCTCTGAGGGACACAGCAGTCCCTAATTCTCACTCTTTGGAATTATTTCTGTGTGCATGAGCACTCAACTGCATATTAAGGCCCTGGTGCTCAGCTCTCTCTTACAAAGATGCATTTCAAAGCTGTCCCAGCCACTTGGCACATTCCTGCTAGGGCAAAAGGGCTCTGGATGAGGTTCCATTGGACAGGGGATATCCCTGCACACAAACAGAGCAGGGTGCTGCTGGAGCTGGAGCCAGGAAGCCTCATGGGTGAAGAACTATTTTGTATTTGAGAATTGACTTTAAAGTCTCCTGGCAATGCCACCTGGCAGCTAATGCCATAGAGCAACCTGAAAAAAGCCCACTGACATCTCCCAGAGTCTGTCAGGCCTCAGGCATTTACAGCAGGTGGTCTTCAGAGTTCACAGAATAGAATATAATAGATTTCCTAATACATATTTACAGCTAGTGGTTTCACTGTTCTAAAAACAGCATTTTCAGTCATCACCACCAAGATCACAATCCCTTTAAAGATCAATAAAATATTTATTTCCTTGAGTTAATATATGTTCTGTGCAAATTGCCACTGCTTCATTTCCAAGAGCTCTGTGTGAATATTCATACCTGAACTATACAGACATAACTTTATTTACTGTAGAAAAGTATATTACTACTGATTTATTTAAACACTTTACCAAAGTGGCAGTTTAGTTTAATCAAATACTGAAATAATTGGATTATGTTTGATTTTAAACTTTGAACACCCAACTCTAAGATTTATCAAGGGCTGAATTTAGCAATGTTCTCATCATTAAAAATTGATATTATAAAATGGGGCTACACTGGCTCCCCTGGCACATTGCCAGGGAACAGACCTTTTAAAAGACTAATTGTTCATGCCTGCATGATTCCCCAAGTGCTCTGCACAGGGGTCACCAGCTCCCAAACACCAAGTAGTGCCAAACACACCAGGAGGGAAATGCAGAGTGAGGGAAAGGGACTGCTCTCACATGGTACAAACCTGCCTCCACCAAAGGATGAGCACTCTGCCCTCCCTGCTCCTTCCATCCTAGTCCCAAAGGTGAGTTCCTTCCTGGTGGGAGAAGAAAAGGGGCAGCCAAATTCCTGCAGTGAAAAGGCTGCAGAGAGCTGTGGGGAACCCCCTTGGCTCTGAGCAGCTTTCCCAGTGCCTGTGCTTGGAGCAGCCCTGGCTCCTCTGCATTTGGCAAGGTGAGGGATGCTCCTGCTGCCTCCCTCAGGAAAACCTGCAGAAGTCAATTATTGCACTACTCCAAACGTCCAAGCCTCACTGGAACAGGGTAAGCAACACTTCTCAACTAACAATACTGCTACTGAAATTGATGTATTTTTTGCCATTTGATCTCTGTTTTCCAAATCAGAGAATGCTGAGGAATTGAACTCAAGGCTATGCCCTGGCTTTACTGCTGTAGGTTCTCTTCCCTGTTGCCTTACAGCTCCACACCCATGGAGACAGACCTCCATCAGAGGCATTTCCAGCCTGAATCCATTATATTTATCAGGGCTCTGGGAGACATCCCTATGGTCTTGCTGATGGACACCAAGTCAGGATCTATCCCTACTCCTCCAAAGCAGCTGAGGAGGGTAGTTTGCACTCATCTGACAATCCCATACATGGCACCTGAGGCTTGACTTTGTGGTCTGTCTCTGTCAGCCCTCTTCTTTGCCTCTCCAAAACACACTCCAAGGGTGAAGACTGAATAATATTCCTCCAGTCTGTGACCCGTGGGGAACACTGTGGTGCAGAGTCTGCAGTACAAACACAAGAAGCTGACAAATTTAAATAAACAAAAGCCCTTGCAAGGAAGGGCTGATACAGATACACTCACACCTAATTATTTTTAAAATCTTTTCTCAGGAATGAAAGAACAAGAAAGCAGTGACAGCTGGAGGAAAACCACTACATCTAACTAAACATTTAAAATTATCTTCTGGAAAGAAATCTGCCCCATTTAACGGACTTTTGTTCATGTTAAAAAAATCTTCTGGCAGAAGCAACCAAAATAGAAGACATCTAAAAAATCTGAAATTCTTGTGACAGCTTGTCAAAGTATTCTTCATCAACAAATTATCAGAATATTTGTGTTTGTACAGAGAGGTAAGTTCCTACACCTAAATAAGCTAATTATTGCAGAACACACATTTAAATTGTTACACTGTCCAAACACCATTTTCCCCAGAATTTCACCATTTTCCATAAGTGAAACCTTTGAAAAGCATTAGTAGGGACATATGGAATTTAAAAAACACATGTTGTCACAGCTGAAGCTGAACACATCAGTTCTCAAGAGCAATTCAAACCAAAACACTCCCAACCATGCCCTCACTGCCAGCCCCCAGCTAACAGCTCTGGGGGAAACCACCCAGGCTGCAGCTGCACAGGAGCCCTCAGTAGCCCTGAGCTGTGCAGGCTCAGCCCATGCACAGGAGCCTTCAGCAGCCCTGCCCTGAGGGCTCAGCCCCATGCACAGGAGCCTTCAGCAGCCCTGCCCTGAGCTGTGCAGGCTCAGCCCATGCACAGGAGCCTTCAGCAGCCCTGAGCTGTGCAGGCTCAGCCCATGCACAGGAGCCTTCAGCAGCCCTGCTCTGAGGGCTCAGCCCATGCACAGGAGCCTTCAGCAGCCCTGCCCTGAGGGCTCAGCCCATGCACAGGGACGCTCTGCCCACTGTGGGTGCCCTGGCTCAGGTCTCTGCCAGGGCTGCAAGGGAGGGGCACAGACTGGCACAGCCTCCTCGCTGCCAGAAATGCAAGCCCTGGGACTTCCCAAAGCAGGAGCTGGACTCAGAGCACCATGTTTAACAGATTTTGACATATCTATCCGCCATTAACTCAGCCAATGAACTTCTAACCCCTCCATATATTTAATCTTCATAACACGCAGTGGCAATGAGCACCACAATTTAACCTCATTCTCATCTAAAACATACTGCTTTTACTCATTTTAAATCTGCTGTCTCAGTCATCACCAAGTGCCTTCTGGGTTTTTTATAATGAGGAACAATAAATATTTGCTCTCTAGTCACCTTCTCAAATCAGTTATTTCTACTGTCAAAGTTACTAGATCTCGGACAAAAATTTAAAGCAAATAATATTTACACTTTTTAGCTTATGAACTACAGTCTGCATGCTCATGACAGTGAAGCTAATGAGAATTTTGCTTGAGGAACTATGGATGAGACTACCAGATTTCTTTGCAGAATCAGTTTTGCTTTACTGAAACTTCATTTTAATGAAAAAGCCACATAAGCCTTGGGGACATTGTTAGGTTGTGACCTGAAGTCCATTCTTTTTGCCTACCTTTAATTAATAGTAATTAGCTTGCCTCTTGCAATATTGGTTCCACACCCTACCTTCTTAAAAGCTGTCAGTGCTGTCTCAGGGTACTACAGATTTTATTAATCAATGCTACCACAAAACAAGATTCCAGCTATTCATTTGCAAATGATGATAATAACAAACATGCAAAATATTTGCCTAAAAATGTGTTCGAGTCAATCTGCCAAATACCTGATGCCAAAAGCTGAAGATTATTGAAGTGGTTCTTAAACTCCATATTAAAGTTGTAATGGATTTTTAAATAGTAGATAGTTTATTTCCAGTAATTTTCCTACAGTTTAGGTAACCCACTTCTCAGAGGGCTACTTGTACCAGCAAGCTAAATGAGCCACCTTCAGCTAATAAGGAAAAAAATACTTATAATTCTATGTATAAAAGGCTGATTTCTTTTTGCACAAAGTTTTAGTAAATGAACCTAAACTTACATAAATTTCTCTCTTTATTCTATGAAACCCAGCCCAAAGGTGTGATACCTCTTCGATATCCCATTTGTGGAGATCTTCATTATTTCTTTTAGCAACACTACCTTGTAATTTACCCAAATGTATCAGTCTGACTAACCTGGCAGTGGTCCCTCCCCAGTCCATTCCAGGAATTTTGTGCTGGATTATCCTAAAGAAATTGGAGTTTTTGCACTGAACTACCCTAATGTGAGGGCTTTGCACACACCCTCTTGGTCAAGGTGAATTTCAGCACAGGTGATTTTCCTGACAGTTCACATTAAAGACATTATTGACCTCAGCAATACTCATCTCTCTGCAGGAACCGTGCCTATTAACTCAGGAACTAAAATGAAGAAGAGGAGAAAAAAAGACTTTTGAAATTCATGTCTCATCTTGTAAACATGAATGGATTTCAGGAGCTTTTAAAGAGTGCAACTATTAAAGATCAGTTCTAACAGCTTCAAACAATCCACCATAATGTGTTTCACAAAAGCCTTTCAAGACCTTTTTGAAGCTCCTCCTCTTGCATTGTTACAGCCTCTGTTACATTGTTGCTCTGGGAGCACTTTCGGGTGCTCGGTAGGTGGATTTTTGACAGAAGGTCAAAAACTCTTTATGACCAACTATAGAGATGGTTCAAAAGCAAGTAAAATAACCTTCTTTGAAGGTAGTTACCAAAGGTGCTCTGCCCAGACAGACAGGATGTACTCAGTGTGCTCTGCAAGAGCCAATTTTATTTCCCAATTCATTCTCACACACAACTGCCCCTGATAAAACAAAACAAAATAAAGATCAAACAGAGAAATGAGGATGGTAAGTTCTCCAAAATGTCTCTGCACAGCAGAGGATGGTCCTGCCCCACAGCCATGAGGACTTGAGCTGTGTGTGCATCTGGCATCTCCATGCTCTCTCTTCCAGTCCATGGTGACCAGTCCCCTCTCCTACCACCCCTGCAGTGTCAGCAGCCACATTTTGGCTTCAAGCACCAGGACACTGGCAGCTGTGGATGAAGCAGAGGAGGAGGAAGGGATGGACCAAGCCCAGGGCTCACAGCTGAATGCACAGCTCAGAGACAAAACACCACACGTGGGTCCATGGCCTGATTACACACCAGAAGCTCTCTCAATCCACTGTGCATCTTTGGACAAATGACTTTGCATCTCCACATTTATTTCCCAACATTTTCCCTCTCCATGAGACACCGAGCACTGATAGCTGACTATGGAACACTGCAATGCATTAACTTTGAGTATGAATAGGAAAGTGCATCCTTGCAAATCACTCCTTTTCTTTTGGAAGCATGAAATTACAGGAACAAGAAATCTTTTCCTGAAATATCTCTGCACTCTGTTTGCTTTAATGATCCAATCTTTTGACCACCTTATGGTCTTCAAAATAAAATAAAAATTAATGACCTCAAACAAAGTGCTGTGGTTTGTGCTAGATTCAAAATTATTTTAGCTGTTAGAAAGAAGGAAATCCCTCCTTAGAAGGGGGGATGATAAAAATATGCTGACAGCACATCAAAGGTACTAACAGAAATAACCATGTTCAAATTGACAACTCATGAGGATTATGGACATACACCATAATGTAAATATGTAATGGATACAGTTATCATTAGCTCCTTCTCATTTTATCGACCATTTCCTACTCAAGCAGATTCTGAAATGCTATCATACCTCCAAGATGGGTTCTTAACAGCATTGTAAGGCAAAGATAGCACCAGAAAATGAGCAGGCACAGACATGTCATCTGGTTCTGGTACTAAAACAGCAAGAACACTTACTGCATTCATTCTTCAAAGGTTCTTTATTTGGGGGCAATCTTGAACTCTTAGCTCTGCTGGAACACACACTAACACTACTGTCTCAATTTTGAGGCAAATTTCAGAGAAGACATTCTACAACGAGTAGTCTCCTCTAAAAGGTTTCAACAATCCCCCTCCACCAATAGAAAATGAACACTAATAGAGGAAAGTGAAACAAAACCCCAATCCAATGTTTTATTAACAACAGAGTGGGGAAAATGTTGAAGAAATACCCCTTCCTGACATGTGGTGCAAGATGGGGCTGGCTTTCACTCTGAAGAAGTGGAGCCTCCATAAAGGAGTTCCAGCAGGACACAAAAACCTGGTGGCTCTCTGGTGCCAACCTCCTCACCACGGCAGACAGAGCAGCTGGGCTGGAGCCTCTCTGTGTGTTTCCTCTCCCTGGTTTGGCTTTTCAAGGCTGGGACTGGAACAGACCACCAGCTCTTGAGTTCACCTCCAGGCAGCTGAAAGATTGCTACTGCAGCCTCTTCAAGCCAGGGAAAGGAAAAGCTTTTTGCTTGGGCCAACAAAACCAAGCTGGCCAAGCAGAACCCAAGTGAAGTGCATTACAGAGTGCTTGAGCAGTGAGGCTTCAAAAACTCCTGTCAAAAAGTCCAAAGCTCCTCCCTCTCCCTGGCCCCACATACACCTGGGCTCAGGTTTTGATACACTTTTGGGCATAAAGCAGAGGATCATGGAATAGACATATTCATAAATCACTCCAAGACAACTACTCACATTCAACATGCACAAAACCCACTAAATCAGGTGCAGGCATCTCAAAAACATTTACCATTTTTAGAACCAGTCTGCAATGACACCAGGCCCTCAATACTGGCCATTCACTTCAAAAGCCCAAGGAGTTGGAGGGTTGAGCACTGCTGAAACCTTCCTCCTTCCTCTCCTAGGCTGAAAATTTTGTACCACTCTACAAGCCTCAGCTTTACCTTCAGAGACTATTTTCAACAAGCAAACAACACAGCAAGTCCATAAAAATAAACTCAGCCATAAAGAGATTGTTTACAAGTAAACAAAACTTGCTGCAAATTCTCACACTTGTGTGTGAGAATCTCCCAACACTTTACAAACAGTTTTGTAGACTCTAACTCCTGAACCCTTTGTTTTGCTTTTTTTTTTCCTTAGGCATCTATCACCAGGATATTTAAGTATCCAACAGTTACAGAAAAGACTCAACAAGTTACCTTTTTAGTTCTGAGCTCCTAGTACTTTCCAAGCAAAGAGTTTGACACATGAGATATATGAAAATGTATAATCTTTCACAGATCCTTTCCAAAGCTGCCTGTGAGACTACCAGACTGTGCTGGTAACAACAGACCAGACCAGTGCTGGCTGTACCTGGAAACCCTGGTACTGAACTGTGAGACCCCATGACTCAGAGCAGGCAGCAGGACTGCCTGGTGACTGGCTGCTGGGGCAGGGCAGATGGCAGCTGAGAGCTGTGTGCTCCCCACGGGTGGCTGTGACTCACACAGCCCCACAGGTGTCTCCTCCAGAGCCAGATGTGCCCCCACTGCGACATCGGGGCAGCGGCTCCCAGACACATCCTGGCACGGAATGGACAAGTCAGACCATGAGGCTGCTCTGTGATAACCCCCAAGCAAAAAATCCTGAGCAGATGGTGGAGCTGCATGGACCCAGCAGTTCAGCTGTCCATGGAAAACATGTGGCAGGGCTCGGCTGACACCTCTCAGCAGCACTGCCACAGCCAGAGACTGCTGTGTGCTGCCCTCCTCCCTCTGCTCCCCACTTGCAGAGACATTCAGCTGCTGCTCCTAAATCAAATGGGGAAGAAGGGGAGAGTGATGGTGGCTCAAAAGAGGAAAGTGCAATTAAAACATTCAGAAAATAAATAGCTATTAAAAGTATCTAGGAAATTATTCATTTTTATTGACTACTTTGAATATTCAGACTTTGGTCAGTCTTGTGAATATGCACTTGATTTTAACACTGCTATCCGTAGTCTTTTAAACCCTTAATTGCTAAGAAAAAATGAAAAACTTGGAATGAAAAGCTTGTAAATTAAACATACAGCCATCTAAACCCCCCAGCAAATGTATATAATTTAATATAATAGCCCTGAAATAGCATTTCCTCTGCTCAAGTTGGTACTTACAAATCTAGATGGGTGTAAAGGTTTCATTATCTAAATGATATGCTAACAGTTTTTTGAATTTCACAAATTATATGTTGGCAGTAACTTCTATTGTACTGCAACTCATTTCAGTATGAATCCACCTTGTACAAAAACCAGCACTGGGATTTAAATTATTTCTGAGAAACATTAGGAATTTCCTAAAGTATGATTAAGTTTAATTTGATGCATTAAAAATAATCAATATTTAATTTTTACCTGGAATGTCACAAGTTGTCTTCCTGGGGGTTTCCCAAAGAATTTTCATTAGCTAACAAGGCAATTCTACCACAAGAACACTATTCATTAGAGCAATTTAAGTACTAAAGAAGCATCTAAATACATACTGATCTTAAGAGTTATTTCTGTTGAACAGCTGGACTATTGTTCATGTCTCCCTTTTTCTGACTTCTTAATTGCTAATGTGCATGCTAGTACTAGTTGTACAGTACTAGTAACCTCTGTACAGTAATAAGGAGTTCAAAGTTGCTTTCAGACCTTAAGAGTTTTGGTTGTTAGGGCTGCAGCTTAATGAATCATCTACAGCACAGATTTATACCACACAACAGCTACAGCAAGCAGAGAAGCAATTTCTTTGTCCCAACATTCCAAAAGCAGCAGCACTCAGCTCTGCAAGAGGAGAGGTTTGTGCTTCTCTGATCTTTGACTGGGGCTCTGGGCAGGCAGTGGAGGTGATCAGTAAGCCATTTCAGCTGAAATTGGGGTTTTCAGGTCCTACATTTTGTTCCTTTGTTCCTCCATGCTGGCAGAGAGGGTTTGTGGGCATACATGTCTTCTGCTGTGTGTTACAGGGGCTGACTGGCCATCACTGTATCATCTCATGACACAGAAAGAAAACTAGGATTTTGTTTGGAAGGAATCATAGTGGAAAGCATTGCTGACTTTACTTTAAACATTAAAAAATTGTAAACCCAGCCTCTGAAGAAAAAGCAGTTGAAAATCCTCCCTGAGAAGACCAGGGAGTGAGTAGAAGTAGCAAGAGAAATAGAGGCTAAGAGCAACATGTCTCTGAGGTACCCCAGCACACAGGCACTTAACCAGAGATGCCCTTTGCAGGGAATTCTCCTACCTGAGCCACACTGCCTGCAGAGCTCTGCAGCTGCACTGTCAACCCCCTGCACTGGGCTGCTGGCAGCACCACTCAGTGCAGGCATTGATTGCACCATGCCAGAGCAGCAGTGCTAGGTTTAAAATGTGAGGTAACTTTCAGGGACACACACATTTGCAATTCATGACTTCTTTTCACAGGCCTGGCTGCTTTTCAAAGAGGTTTAAAACCAGATGTGGAAAATAAGATCGCTAAAATCATTTGGCAACTTAATAAAGGGGTTCTGCATGTTCCCAGGGTAGATTTTCAACAACAGAGCACAACAAACACATGAGAAAATGCTTTCAGGGCAAGGGGGAAAGGCTTTGAAAATTTAGTACTGTAGGAGATTGAAATATGTTTTCTTTATATGATTTGGTTTTTGCATTAAGCATTTTGTCTATCTCCATGTAAACAATTTTGAGAGGTTAAAATTCCTATTTTCTGAGAGGAAAGGATCAATCTCAATTGCATGTGATTTCAGTTTGAGTCTTGGTTATGCTGTCTTGTCTCACTTCTAGGAGATCAGGCAGCATAACGTACAGTTTCTATGCTTCAACTAAGAACAACATAAACCCCACAATTATTATCAATATGAAATTAATTTGTAAACTGGGAGTATAATAGGGACAACAATGCAAAACTCAAGAACAGCATTTGCTGTCAACATAGTCCTACTTGGTCAGGCCACTGGGTCCATAGTGGTTCAGATACCATGGGATCCACCCTTGATTCCATCAACTCCACTTTTCTGGACAAGCCATTGCACTTCTACTTGCCATCTCAATATTTTGTCTTCTTTTTCTTTGTCTAGATGTTTTTTTCCTGAAACATCAAGCTCAACATGGAAATGCATTCTACAATGTAAACCAAAGAATGGGGCCAGCTGAGCACCCTTGGTGGACACAGATGTTCTCCGGTGCTATAAAACCGGAAATTATTACAGGTGGCATTTGGGACAAAGAAGAAAATTGGCTAGAAAAAACAAAGACAAACCAAGCAGAAAGCCAAACCCAAGTTGTTGCTCACAGCCAAGATAAAAAGGCCTCTCTGGCTGAGTGCAGTAGAGATCCTGTTCTTTGTATTATGCATAACAGCAAAGTCACACCTGAAAATCCAGTGTAAGAAATAGCCTGCTCACCAAAATAAAGTGGGGGCATTTACACCAGTTGGTATAATTTGACACAATGTCACTGCCCCAGCTATTCACACAGAAATGAAGGCAGAAAATCACAAAAGCAAGCACAGACACACAGAAACGTGCAGGGAGAGACACAATCCTGTCCCATGGGAGCAGGGCTGGGGTGATCCCATCAGGGCTGGCTGCCCTTGAACTCCATGGGCAGGGGATAAACACTTGGCATTTAGAGAACAGCCTGAAATGTAATGCTCTCTAGAGGCATTCTGCGTGCCAAATAAATATTCTAAGTTTATATCAAGATTATTGTCACCTATTTAATGGCTCATTGATTTTAGAAGCCGTACCAATTCTCTCTTTCCTTTCTGTTGAGGTAGTTACAGCAATAACTAACCATAAAAATTAGATAAGATGCTGAAGTGTGATTTTAAAACATCTGTGCATTTGATATCCCTACTTTTAAATGAGAAGTGAGTTAATGTCTGCCTGCCTTACCCACATCACCACCTTTGCCCTATATGAATCCAAAGACAGACAAGACAAATTGGATTAAACTGAGCATGATTTTGAAAATAAAAAAATAAATATAAAATCCTCAAAACTCTACTATTTCTTCTATGGTCCTTTGAAGCACATATGAATACAAAATCAAAGAGCTGGTTCCCAGGGAAAGGCTCCAGCCTCAGATGCCTCAGAAACATGCATGCTCCATACCCCTCCTTCAGACCAGGTCAAACATAACTCCACTGTAGCATTTCCCATCAGATGAACAAATGCACATCTGATTTTCGCAGCATCAGATCCACTTTCACATTCTTATTTAGAAAAAAATGGAAACTATCTGTAAAATGCAAACAAAGCACCTCTCCTCTGCACTTATCAAGCAACGGGTTTCAATTTTTCATTTCAAGTAGACATTATTCAATCCACTAAACTTCTAAGTAAAATATTTTAAGAAGAATGAGAGAAATAAAATCTAAAGAACACACTGAGAGTTTATTCAAATATTCCAACAGAGAAAAATAAGAGAGATTTTATTTAGCAAAGAACATTCTTAGTGGGTTTTAATCTTATGCAGGGTCGAAAGAAAGTTTAAAACCTTAAAAAACTTATTTACCCATAATAGAAAAAATGTCTTTTCAAAACAGGCCAGCAAATTTCAACCCCTTGATTCACATTTTTCCTTGATCTTGCTATTGCATCGTCCTTAATACCAAATATAATCCTTTTTTCCACATACTTTATTAAACAATAATTTGGGAGGTGTGGGCCATGCAGAGGCATTTAGTCCCTGTTTCTTTACAGCATTATCTACCCTCTCCCTGGCCCAGGAGGATTACAGAGGTTCATGTTTGCAGTGAATGCTCGCTTCATGCTTTCAGCTAAAACTCTAGCCAGTGTAGAAAACTTCCCAAAATTGCTTTTCAGCTGACCAGATGGGAGGTCATCCAATTTCTGAGGCACTGAAACCAGAAGGCCACTTTGTCCCTGGTAGAAGACTTTTTTTTCTCCTGAAATATGGCATCATTTTCTCTGAGAACAACCACAAAGAGCTGTAGGTTACATCTCACCCAGCAAACAGATCCAGTCCCCAGTGGATACTGCAAACACAATACCAGTAACACACCAGCACTTCACTGGCCACCTTTCTGCACACACTTATCTCCCATTACTGTTTTAGCCTGCAATAAACCCAATGTTTATGCTATGAAAATAAGGATCTTTTTTTCCTTGGTTACTTTGCATATCCTTGTTCAGATACACTACCTGTTTTCCTTACTCCTGGTACTTTTATTGCTAGGTAACGTGGGTGACATTTGCGCATCTGTTCAAACATCTTTAAACACTTTCTCAACTCCCATGGTGTCCTTTGTGGCACTCTCTCAATTGATTTCATGGAATTATTTTCACAAATTCGTCAGTCCCACAAAAATTTATTTGCAAAATTTCATTTTAGCAGCAATTAGCAGATCTAAATGGTTATTCAAAAATGTTCACTGGGTCTCTGCTTTGTTCTGCTGTATCTCCTCCCAGCACCCTAGGGATGCAAAGAACCTGGATACAACCCCTCTGACACAAACTATGGGTACTTCTGCAGATCATCATTCAGAGCTCTGCCCATCTTATACCCAGCTCTGACTGGAATGCATCAGACACTGACAACACAAACACCTCCCAACCTACACATGACCCATCACAGACTCACACAAATTCCATTTTTAAATGAGCTACAGGCCAAAAACTGCTCATTTAAATAATTTTCCAAATGTTCTTGAATGAAACTTAGAAGAACACAGCTTTGTGCTGTCAGGCATTTCACATGCCCCCAGCCAGAGCCGTTTGATAATGACTAATTATACTGAACTTCATTAAAGTTCAATCTTGATTGTGATTATTACTGATTAAGTGCTACTCAAACTCCACACTTCAGTACAATAGCCGAGATTCAGAAAATGAGTGGAGTGCCCATTGCCCTTGGCAGCATTAACACACACTCCAGCCACAAACACAGGTTCTAACGTGACATGTACAGGTTTCCAAACAACTGGGATTCTTTACTTTCACAGAGTTCAGTGATACTCACAATTTCAAAATTAATTTTGACCCTTTCTTAGTCACTCTTGATCTCTGCCCCTTCTACAGCAGTGAACCAGTACCTTTAGGTATTTACACATGCTGATACTTCCTAAGCCTCTCCTTGTCCAGGCTCCCTCAGCTGTTTCAGTCCCTTTAACTGTGGCCCCTTGTTGGTCTCTTTCCAGTATGTTCATTTCTTTCTTGCACTTGGGAGCCCAGAATTGAGCACAGCACTCCAGGTGCAGCCTGACAAGCGCTGAATAGAGGGAAAGGATGACCTCCTGCACCCTGCTGGCAATGCTTCCAATACAGCCCAAGATACCACTGAACTTCCTGACAAGTGCACATTTATCGGCTCATGGTCAACTTGGTGCCCACCAGGACCACCAGGTCCTTTTCTGCAAAGCTGCTCTCCAGCTGGGCACTGTGACGTGATGGATGACAAAGGCTGAGCTCAAGGCCTTCACACATGAAAGGTTATATTCTCCACACATTGCAAAGGAGTGTTCAGTTCAAAACCAAGTATTTCATTTTGCTCACAGCCCCTGACCCAGATGGTCTGGGCAAGCATGGTCCCAGTTTACTGACTCACTCACAACTTTGGTAAGGTTTCTAGCAAGCTCTTTATCAGCCACTGCTTGCCTGCCTTTAAAACTTATATGCAGCCAAAATGCTTGTTCATGTTGATGAGTCAATTCTAGTATGCTATTTGTACCAGATGTATTGAATATTAGTCTTTCATTACCTGTAGTACATCATGTAGATAGAATTACATCCTATGTGAACAAATTTCTTTGCAAATATAAAATCAAAGCAAAGAACATTAATTTGAAACACAACTGATAGTGCAACATTAATTTCATTGCAAGGAAGAGGTTCTATTCGTGCTATTTGATTTCCTCTGAATAATAGTACCTATTTACTAGACCAAGGAGTTATTAATTTTTACAGTTCTCTACTGGTAAAACATGGTAGCACATAATAGCATGACTTTGCTGTATTATTAAAAAGGGTCAGTATTTCAGTAACACTCTTGTTATTAATAAAGTTACTCAGCATAAGCTGAACATCCTGTGATTCTGAAATGTTAAAACATATAATTCTAATCATTTTTCCACTCCTTGCTAAGTACTGCTGCAACTCAAATTGCAATGTCAGCTGCCTAGATAAGGATTATGTAAGCCAAGGAAAAAAATAGTGTGAATATCTAACTGCAAGTCAGCATGAAAATAAATGTCTCAAACACAGAATAATTCAGATTTTGAGACTGGCACTGCAAGTCACATCTGAGTCCATTTCTGTGCAAACAAAACAATGGCCTATTACAAAAATTTAAAAAACGCCAAAAACTACTGGAATTGGCTTCTGCAAAAACCAGATACATTTCATTGAAATATTCAGCTCCCAGACTATGGTATCATACAAAATGGGAATAGTAGGAATATTATCTACAGAGAACAGAGCTCTCATAGCACATAATAAAATTACAGTGGTTTACAGTTTATTTAAAAAAAATTAAAATCTGTGTAGATATTAAAACAATCAAGACTGCCAAACATAAAAAATTAAGAATTGAAAATCTTGCAGTATTATTTTTTTAAAAAATAGATAATATTGTTCTGAGAAGAAATTGTTTCAAAATAACATGACACACTCAAGCCACAATATAGAAAAGACAACAAACATGGCTGTTTCCTATGTCATAAAATACTAAGTATTTTGAAATGCTTAAATAAAAAGTTTGAATGAAATAGGATGCTGCTTAAAAAGTCCCAAATCAAAGATCATGGGCTCCACAGAGCAATTAAGTGTCACTGTCATGAGTGATTTCAACATTCAGTCTTTGACCCATCAAAACACAGCTGAATTTTGCTTCCTCATTAAATAAATCACTTTTGAGAAGGGAGGGCAGAATTTATTAAAATCTTACCAGTGGTCCCAATCTTGTTACCACTTCAGCACTCAAGGCTTCCTTCTCAAGGAAACTATGCCATTAAGCAAGAAACTTGTCAGTCAAGGCACTACCACTGGTATTTATGTGTTCAGAACTGGAGGTTCCCAAGAACAGCTGCACCTATAAAAACCCTGAGCCAGGCAGGAATCACTGCTGAACATTCCCAGCAGCAATGACACATTCCAAAGCAACAAATTGGCTGGCAATGGAAATATGCAGGAAGGCTGAAAGAGGGCAAGAAATGCACCTCAAAACCTTTTTGCCAGAAGCAGACTGAAGAAAAAAATGGGACAAGGAAGATGAGATCAAGGCACTGGAATTAAACAGAGTTGCAGATGGATGGAGAGACTGAGAAGTGCCACCTTTATGCAGCAATATTTTTTAAGACAAATACAAAAAAATGTTCACAGAAAGTCTAATGGCTGTACTTAGTATTTGGATTAACCTTGTCCCCTGGTTTGACACTATCATTCTCCAACCCCAGTAAGTCTGACTAAGTAGCTATGTGGGGCTATAAGCCAGATGGGGAAACAGGGCAGGAGAACAAAATGGAAAGTGGAGACCTGAGGTGGACCCTGAGGGACCAGAGGTGCCCAGATAAAAGAGTTTGAGGAAGGCATTCAAGTAATCAGCTTTGTTATGAGCTAATGAAAATTTAATGTTGGTTAGGGTTAGGTTAGGGGCCATGTCTGGCCACTGTCACAGTGGGAGACCAGGCAAGTGTGACCTGTGATCTGGCATGGAACAGTCTTCCTTATGTCTCCTGGTCTGTGATCCATTGTGCTGTACCTGTATGTGCTGGATTTGTATTCACTCACAGCTGGGGGTCAGCTCCACTTTCCAGCATGAAAATTTTTAAAAGTGAAAATAACAGGAATTAGCACAGAAGGGAAAACATCGCTGTTCTCATGTTGAAAAAACATCAAGATTTCTAAGATAGAGTAGCCTGGCATCTGAAACAGTTTTCCCTCTGAAGCTGTTGACCTACTTTGTTAGCTATACAATTTCTTACAAATTTACTATATTATAACAGCTGTGTTCATGCTGTTCTAGTGTCAGCACTTCTATTCTAAACCCCATTTTTTACACACTTCCGTAATAACTCAATTATCAAACTTGGGTAAAACGTGGCTCTCCACAAGCATTTTCTTCTCCAAAGTACATTTGACCATCCACAAAAATGCACCATTGCAAAATGCCAAATTGCCCACTTGGGTGTGATTTGTCTCCCAGAGCATGCCGGGACTCTGACTGAGGGTGGCTGGGGAAGGTTTCTGAGCCCATCCGTGCTGTCTGGAAACAAAGACTGCTCTTGCCACTGCCAGGCTGACTGCAGACATTGGTGTGTGGCCCTACAGAGTTTTCTGTGCTGCCTGGGTGGGTTTACACAGACCCCCCAGCACCCTACAGAGGTGCTCTACAGTCAGGCACCTCAAGTGGGATGGCAATTTCATGGGGGACAGTCTGGGAAGTAAAGGGGAGGCTTGAGCTGGGAGAAACCAGTACAGGGAGGGAAAGAACAGAAGAAAGGGCAATTTGTTTTCCTATGACACTGTCAGCAGTGTCCTTACAGAGCAGCAGATAGGAATAAGGGAGGGGAACCCAACAGCTATACAGACTGGCAGGTAGATGGCAGCTATACAAAATGGCAGGTAGAAATCTATCTCCCCAGCTCAATTACAGCCCAGCTTTGTCTTTCCTAATTCCCTCTCTGCTTGCCTAGGACCTCTCTTTGCACCTCTTGGATCCCTGTCCCAAACTGCCTCGTAACCCTCCCCCTCGTTTTTCCTACTCTATCCTACTCTTTCTGCTAAAAAGGCACCAAAACTACATGAGATATTCAAAGTGCTGGAGCAACACAGATATGGTGGCACAACAGTGTTTCTCCATTTTGTTCTCTATTTCTCGCCTAAAAACCCACAACATTTTGTTTGCTTTTCTGCCTGCCTCTGAGTCTAGCCCCCAGGCTGTCACAAAGCTGACTGATGTAGATTCGGTCTCACTCCTGTACAGGATCTCTCTGCTTAGACACATCAGGCCAGGCAGCACATACTCCCTGATGCTACATCCATACATCCACCACCGTGCTGTCCTTGGCACTGGCTGCACACAGCCTGAGCAGGACACAATCAACAGGCAAGGACTTCAGACAGAAGACTTCCTCTAGCAATGCCTCCACTTGACAGCACCAAACCCCAAAGGTGCTAATCTCCAAAAAATCACCAAGGCTGAAATAAAATCAACCTTCTGTACATCCATTCCCATCCAGCTTCTTTCCTCACTGAAGTGTAATACATAAGGTAGTCTCCACACTGGAGACTCTCTTCTAAATAGAGGATTGTTGTCATTCTTACAGACATTACTTTTCAGCTCATGCTGTTTTTCTCAGACTGGACTTACTTCTGGAAGTCTCCAAACAGCCACTGGGCTCCAAACACCAGCAGCTTGTTTACAGTAAAATCATCAGAAAATCTTAATTCAGGAAATGAGAAAATTTTAAGCAATTACAATTTGTCATATAAAATACATCTTGAAAACTCTTTATATAAAATGACCAATCATTTTATGTGTAAATGATGTCCTACTGAAATAAATGAAATTCTGTGCCTACAAAATTAGGCATGACCATGTCCGGTCAATTGTGCATTATGAGTGATTCTCTTTGACTTGTTACAGCAAGAAATGCTGCTGTATACTAATTTTGATAAGTTACAGAAATTTGATTAAATTCTACAGTTCATTTTAAAATGTCACAGAAAACCTTTTATCTGTTCCTCCTTTCTTCAGTTGTCATAACCAAATGAAATAATTCAGATACAGTCCATAAATGGATCTTCCCAATCGCTACCTAAGCACATATGTGACAGCTGTCAATTTGGAAATAGTTTACCACAACAGAAAGATGACAGGAAAACACTACTGATAGAGTAGCAATGGCAAAACCATAGAAATAATGGAAATCCTGTAGGAAATCTCTGTACTATAAGAGATGTTCAGTAGTTAGAGAAAATCATTAAAGCCTGAATTGAGGAAATGGGTTAAATTTTTCACAGCAAAGGGTAACAGATAAAAGTAAGCAAACATCACCAACCTTCCAGGGAGAGCCATCCCTTGTGCACAGTGCAGATACCTATCAACAGCGCAGGGAGGGCATTGGATTTCACAGGCACACTGCTATACTGGATAATGACTTTATAATCATCATATCATTTCCATACACCATGCAGACAATACAGTCATGCAAGTGTCATGATTGCATAATTGCACAATTATTAGATTAATCCACACAGGCAGCAATTACACTCACTCTGCCACAGCTGCCACAGCCCACCCTTGCTGCCAGCACGCTGGCTCTGGATCTGCCAACGTGGAGCCCGGGAAAGCAATGGGTGTGGGAAGCATGGGAATCCCCTCCTCTAATGCTTCTTCGGGGCCTGCAGGAATACTGCACTTCCAGGTGTTTTGGAATACACCAGTCAGCTGGGATGGCATGTGGCCCTTTTGAAGATAGAGACTTTCCTCTACATTTGAGAATTTTCTTCTTCTCAAGAGAGATATTAGCAACATATACAAATACTATATTTATATATATACAAAACATCAGCAAAGGCTGACTCTTGAACTGAACCCCTCAAAGTTCATATCCTTCCAGACCAGCCCTTTATCCAGAAGCACCAGATCTGCGTTTTTGTATGACTAAAATATATTCCAGCACTGGGCAAAGACTATGAAGATTTCCTAAGAAAACTAGGACAACTTCCTTAAAACTAGGAGAAATTCAAGGTGTATGAGCATTGTAACACATCTGGGATGCATTCCAAATGACAAGGGCTAAGATAGGGGATTGGGGAATTTTATAAAGCTAAAACATCACAAAGCTTCCTTTTGGGACCCATTTAAATGTGAAACTCAGGGACCACAAACCTGTGGGAGCCAGGGAAGAGATGCCTAATTCATTCCCACTTTTAAAGGCCTTTAAAAAAAAATCCCTGGGGAATGCAGTGCAATACTTGTCTGAGTGAGAGCACCTCAAGAGCTGCGTGTCTGAGCGCTGCTCAAGGCTGACAAGCCTGTGCCTTACTTGCACAGTCCAGGGGATGTGCTTATGATGGTAAATGCTGTCAGACTGTGTGTATTAAAACTGCTGAGTTTAAGCAGTAATCAGAAGAGAGAAGTAGGAGCAGATCTCCTCACCCTGGGGTGTACACAGCCATGCAGTGGACATCGTGATGGCACTGAAAATTCTCTGAATTTGATTTTTAAGTCCTTTTGACCACTGATAAAAAATAAGGAAACTTTTCTGCTGCTGAAATACAGTTCCTATTCCTTTTCCCAAAACACAACTTCTATTTTAAGACTGATCTTTAAAAAGCATAAAAGCTGTTTCTTCAGCCGCACCACACATTCCTGTGAAGTGTGTATCATAAGCAACAGCAACTAAATTAACTTCATAACAATGTGGTGGGATTTCAAGGGAAAGAAAAACAAACAAACAACATTGTAATGTGAAGAGACACACTTTTTCATAAGATCTCTGCCCACTGGATGAGAACAACCATGCTTCCAGCACACTGTTCTTGCTCATTTAATAACAGGATACAATCTTGGATTGTGTATATGTTGACAGAAAGCAGAAGTGACAGAAAGCTTGGAAGGCTTTGATTTTACTATATGCTTGTTGGAATGGAAACACTTGAAGAGAACCTCCAGGCTGCTAAAATCTGTCACTTGAACATCAAATAAATATAAATAAAATCAGTTTTATCTGCCAATAGAAATCTCCCATCTATTTCCATTGTGAATTGCAATAATATCTGGTTTAGGCCTTTTCTGTTTCAGCCACTTCATAAGCTTCTTTGTGCTTTGGGGATGCAAATATTCTGCACCTGCCAAGGAATATAGCAGCAATACCTCAAAGTTGTCTCAAACTCCCTGCACAGCTGGAATTTGAAGTCTAGAATCTGAAAACAAGGCATGAAGAAGATTCAATGCTAAGGGGCATGAAAACCCCAGCTGAAGACTAGCCCATAAAGACAAAGACCACAGTGGGCTCTCCTGACTATGGACAAAATTCAGTAACTGGGAGAGAGCTCTGCTGTTCCTTCAAAATCAGCATCAATCCTTAAAGCAACAGGAAGTTCCATCTTTCTGAAAGATGTTTTTTTCAAAACCTCCAATCATAATAGGTAATTCTGACAAACACAGGCTATTTAAATGCTTAACTTTGGACATCTTGACTTTCTAAACTTAATTCCATAAACACACAAATGCACATGTACCATCTAGACAGAGGCAGTAATTACAGCTGGCAGCTGTGAGGGCATTTTACATGTTTCAGTAATAAACCTATCTATCCCTATTAAATATTAATGTACAATCTCCCCCTATTACCTATTATGCCATCAGTCACATCACTTTAAGGAGGAAGGTCAGCAAAAACAACATAACAAGGTTTTTGTCCTTTTTTTAAATACAGCCCAAGCAGTTTATAGATATTAATAAAACCCCTGACAAGAGAAGCATTATTTATTAAAAGGATTGATATACAAGCAGGAAAAAAAGAATGTTTTCCTGCTTTAAAATTGCTGGTCTATTGTATAAATAACAGAGGCTAGGAAGGATAGGGAAAGGAAGGTGAAATGAAAATACACCCTGGTCAGTCTCTGTGCTGTGATGTCCCAGCCCCTCCTGGGGGACTCGGAGAAGCCTCCACTGGAAGTTGGTGCCACTCCACAAGGACACCTGAGCCAGGCAGAGCTGTGTGGGTAGGAGAGTGCCCAGATAAGGGTTCAGATGCACCTCACCATGGCCCCAACTCCCCCATCTGTATTTGAGAAGGCACGCAGAGGCTGCCTTCCAGATCTGCCATTAACCTGAGTATCTTCAGCTGTCACATTTCTCTTAATCTCACCATTTATTTCCATGTCTTCCTAAACAAGGACGGCTCTGGCAAGTGAAAGCACATACAATACCCACAGACATTGTGAATCACTTGAAATTATTATTTTCATTTTCTCACTTATTAATACAGCCTGGCACACAGTTTATAAGCTGACTCACTTGACACTTAGACTTCTCTACTTAAAAAAAAAAATGCCAGTTTGATATAAATTGAGATGTTTCACTAACTGTATTTCCCACAAGCCACCTCCAGTTAAACTGAAATGTGTCCTTTTATGTTTGACATTTCTGGACTAAGTCTACAAATTTCAAGAAAACTCATACTATTAAGAACACTTTAGTTTCCTTTTCACCAGTTGTTTTTGCCCAAATAACTCCCATACCATTCTTTTGAAATTGCTATTTTTCCCCTCCTGTAATAACTCCTACAAAACACCAAAAAAAAATCCTTTAAATCATAAAACATAGGAGAAAATTCCTGTTTTGAGAAGGTAACTACATTTGAATACACACACATGCACACATATATATATATATATATACAGTCCACACCACTTTCTTCTTTTTTTTTTTCCTCTTTAGTGATTCAAAACCAGTTTTGACAACAAATTTTGAGTCAGCTTCAGTGCTTATTACTGGCTTCAATTTTCTTTTACTAGGGGATATTGCTCCATTAAATCAGTGTCTGCAAGATTGGAGTCCAGGAGAATTCTATCCTATTTCATGCTTCATTATGAAAGATTCATACAGCCTTACTCATCATGTTTCTACAGTCATCTACATCAACTTTAGCATACTCAAACGCGGCACGGTACCGAGTGACACGTTGGAATGATCAATCAAGTTCAGCAGCTTAAACGCTCTGACAGTGATACGCAATCTTCCTTTGGTTAGGGATAAAGACTCATCCTAATCAGCACACAAGGGCCATCTTTATAGTGGTAATTAGCATTCACCAAATTGCAATGCTAAGTACAAAATGTTGAAAAGTGCCCTGGAGGCAGAAGTATAGGAGAGAGATTGCCCACAGGCCAGGAGCACTGGAAGATGCCTTTGTGCTGGAAGAAGTCCTGCAGTGATGAGAGCACCACATGCCTGAGCCTGTTTTCTGTGGGAAAGGGTAGTAATAGGATTAGTTTTCTACATGACATTTTATTAAATTGCCTCTCAGATACATACCTCAATAAAAACCCAAACAAACAAACAACCACAAGTCACTCCTGTGTGAGATAGACTGAATCACTTCAGTTGGTATATTGTTTCACCTTATTTTTCCATTGCACATAAAATACCTTCGAAGAAACATAGAACAGGGCTGGAACTAGAAGACAACCCAGGTCCTGGCCTGTCTGTCAAACCAGAGTTGGGACATTGAATTGTTATCTTCATTTAACATTGTACACCTCAAAAATCTGTCTGTATATGGGTGGACATGCACAGCAAAGGTTTATATTGGACATTAGGAGAAACTTCTTCACTGAAAAGTTTGTTCAACACTGGAACAGGCTGCCCAAGGGAGTGATTAAGTCACCACCCCTGGAGATGTTTAAAGACATGTTGATGTGGCACCTGGGGGACGTGTTTAGTGGTGGCCTTGGCAGTGCTGGGTTAATGGTTGGACCATCATCTTCAGGGTCTTTTCCAACCTAAATGAAACATAATACCTAACAAATGTTCAAGCATTTGAGGGACAGCTCCATACTAGGCTGATACTGCTGGAGAAAACAGATTGTTTTCCCTACCACAACTACTATTTTTATCATTGATAGTATTTCCTGTTTCTGGTCTTGCTACCTTCTAATGATCTACATTTCAATGTATACATTTGTATCATTATTTTACTAAGAGAAAAACTTCAAGAGACTTTACCGGGGGCTTCATTTGCATTTGATGATTCCATTTAATAGCCCTGTGGGCTAAAACGAACCAATAAAATTTTTTAATTCATGATGACAGAGGAGGATGTTAACCCCATTAGCATCAAAAAGAAATGACCAAGTGTCAAGACAGTTTTCACAGTTCCATTCCTGTCCTTTCAGACCAGTTAAAGCTCCCAGAATTAGGTTAGTCAGTGGTGCAGACTAGTTCTTCAGTTAACATGTCCAGTGGTTCTGTTGGACACGATGCATCAATCATGCTCCTGGATCCAGTTACTGGAAATTCAAAACAAGCAAACCAAAGGATGCACAATGAATCAATGAATTCTTCGCACTTGAAAGCTATTCGTGGGGAGAAAAAAATTAAAAAAAAAAAATTCTCTTTTTCCATTTGAAAATAAGTTCACATGGTTAAAATGGATGAGATGGGAAGGACAGGTATTTTCTGCACTATACCATTTGTCCTTCTCACTATCATGACACAGGAAAATTAAAGGATCTTTGTACAATTCTTAAACTTGACTAGATAAATCACAGGGTAAGCACAGGCTTTTATAATACTCCTCAGATATCAGTCCCATAAGTTTGGCTGAGTCCTCATCTCCTCCTTGGTCTCATTTCAACAAAGCCTCCCTGCTGAACAAGGAGTCATTCCAGGCTGGCAAAAGCAGTGTTGCTTGTGTTAGGAAAACTTCACTTCAACCTTTTTAGTTCTAAATATCTACTTTTCTTCATTTTTCTCTTTTAACTTCAATGATTAGATAAATCCCCACAGCCAGCCATCCATCATCCAAAAAAGGTAAACTGAGGCCTTCCACAGAACATGCTTCAACATGAAGAGTAAGCAAATAACTTGAAACACAGCAAAATTGGGCACATTTTGCAAGACTGATCTTGCAAGGCATTGACTCTCTGGTTCTACAAGGTTTTGCAGTCTTCAGAGGACTCAGTCTTTTAACTCAAGTAGGAGTGTTTCTTGCTTTGGAAAAAGCAAAAGCCATATCAGTGGCAATGATAGCCAGTTCCAAAACACAAAGGAATAAGAGAATTTTTACTCTTATTCTTTTGTTCATTAAGAAGCTACAGAAGTATTTTTACCAGTCATCTTGTATGCACTTGCTGTGGCCAGTAAGGACATTTAGGCTCTGAAGATAAATATAGAAATTACAAACAGTCCTCCTTCATTCCCCAATTAACTGAGATCCATTTCCAAAACAACAACAGAATCCTCAAAAATGTGGGTCAAAGAAAATGCATTAAAAAGTTTCACTTAACAACAGCATTTTTCCTTCCAACCAAATTCCCAACTTTTGTCTTAGGCAATCTTAGACTCTTCACTCTATTAATAGTTTAATGCATGATAAATAATACATTATTCAAAAGGAACTTGTACTTCCACATTGGGTACAATACTTGCAAGCTACTGGCACTGTCTTCCACTTGATTTCAAGTGACATGCCCAAAGTCTTTGCAAAGAAAAATCTCCCATTCAAAAGAGTTACTGTCTCTGCCTTGCTGAATGCATCTTTTTCTTGCAACTGAAGGAAGAAAGAAGAAAAAGAAATACTCATGTTCAAAATGTACTTCAAAGGGGAGGAGAGCACATAAAAAAGAATGAGGTGTTCTATTTAATTTGGGTCACACCACTTCCAAAAGGACGAAGCAGGATTACAAAAGTCCCAAAGATAGGCAACCACATTGATTAAAGTCATGCTGATTCTTCTGTATCAGCAGAGACTGAAGATGTTGGGACTTCTTAGATCAGAGAAGCAAAAGCAAAGGTAGAGATGACATGAAAATAAAGAAGACAATATGATAAAAGGTACAGCAAAGATAAATCAAGGTCTACCATTCAGTCTCTTTCATAAAGTAAGATCAAGGGTACATTCAAGACTATTATAAGACTGCAAAATAGACAGAATGCATTATCCACCTGTGGAACTTAAAGAGTATGTGATATTATTAATGTCCAGGATTCAGGTCAAGTAGAAGTCCCATGCACATTATCCAGGCACAGGTTGCAACAGGATTTTAAAATTTTATTAATTAGTGTTCTGATCTGTCCAAATAAAATACTTTTCTTAGTTTTTCAGAACAGAATTTCCACAGCCTCTAATTGCGACAGTATCAAGAATACCTAATTTTCAGTTTATCAGGCGGCCAAAATGCTTCACTTTTTACACAGCCATAAATGAAAATACAACAGAAAGTGAAATAAAACATTCTGATTTTACTAGTGTCCATAATTCCATTACAAAATATCTGTATCACATATTTAATTTCTAAATGTCTTGGTGGTTTACAGTGGAGGAAAATAAATTTATAAATACTGGAATTTCAGAAATGAAGCTTCCTATTTCAGCTAGCACCTTTCCATAAACATTGTAAATATCAATACTTTCAATGTGTCTTTAGTAGGAAAAAAAAGTCAACATTGCCAAGAACAGAAACTGAAATGGTATCAAGCGTGAATTAACTGCAAACACAAACAAGAAAACAAAGAGGTGCATACAAACAGCACCTGTTTTGGCAATGCATCCCTGTTACAAAGCTAACAACATTTCCTTGAGATCATCAGATATCTCACACTGGAAGACATCCATAAGGAACAGGATACTGAGCATTCAAAAAACACACCTCAAGAGGAAAGCCAATTTTAAACAAGGCACAGGATTAAACTTTCCCTGTCATACACTACTGCCTGTTTACTGAGGGGTTCAGCCCAGTTGTCACCAGGAAAAGAAGGCTCCTCATGCCCGTGGTGTCAGAGGAAGACTCAGCCTCAGCCTCCTCACAGGCTGCACTGGCTGAGCTCCTCTCCTGCCTGCACAGAAGGGCAGGGTCAGCCCAGAAGGATTTGGACACACTTCAAAGCAGCGGCACACAGAGACACCTGAGCACCTTGCAGCAGCTCTGAGCTGGAGAGCCTTTGCACAGGACAGAAAATACTCAACTGCAGCAGAGAGCAAGAGAAAGTCTACCCAAAGGACAAGATAAGAGGAATGTCACCAATATATCACTTTACATCTGTGTTACTATTTTCCTGTTGCTATGGGAATACTAAAGTAGTTATCATTGTGTATTCAAAGGCCCATGTAAAGTCTAGGTGTGAACAGTATCATTTGTTTGCAGCCTATAATTTTCTCATCCAAGCAGTGTTAAATAGTTTTGTCTGGGGGGGAGGGTATGAATAATATTCCCTTCTCTATTCACATGTTAAAATTAGCTAACCTTCTACCTGCTCTGGAGAACATCCAAAAAAATCTATAGCAATGGCAAGCACCAACTTATCAGGGTAAAACAGATTTTTTTTCCATATAATTAAAATTAACACACTAACTGGAATACTCTTCATAGAGCTGATGTTATCATGCATTCTATGATGAGGCCATCTACAAAATTAATTCCATCATATTTAACTTGAGTGTTGAGAACTAGGCTTCAAAGCACTTTAGAGGAAATGGCTTTGAAAATTTTAGTAATGATTACAGGGGCAGTCTAGAAGTCCTTCCTTATCCTAATTAAACAACATTGCCTGCCTCCTCTGAGACAGGATCGGTGACAGAAGTCAACAGAGGTATGTACTGAATGTTTTATTTCAGTTGTATCAGGACAGAAAAGGAGAACAAAATACCCAGGATACACTGTCTTGTGTTTGTGTACTCATGTGACAAGTCCTCAATTCAACCTGAAGGAAAATAACACTCCTTACATGTTTACTCAATTATTGGCAGGAATAAGCAGGTCCTGAAGAACAAGATGAGCACCATGAAAACGCTACCAACACTTTGTGTGTTTCAATTAAGTGCTTAATATTCTGACTGAAGACTTAAATTGTGTAGGAGTAAGTGTGCATACCTAGTGAGTGATTGCATTGCTGCTCACTCATCTTCAAAAATTAAGCTCTCCTTCAGTATTTTCAAAGCTAAATCCTGTGAGGTTCAGGAGTGCAGTCAGTCCCTGTTCTGAGAGTGTTTTCTACGCAGTTTATGTACTACAACAACAACAAAACAGATAAACTAACACACAAAATGAAGAAAACGCCAATATTTAGTCTCTAGGCTGTTTTCACTGAACAATGAATAAGAGTTTGCAACCCAAGCTAAGTATCAACTGGAGACAGTTTCATGGCATCAGGGAAGGGCTGCACAGAAAGGTTCAAAGCAGCAGGTTTCCCAGAGTAATGACTTAGTTACAAATTCTGAATTATTCCTCCCAAGCTGCAAGGACCATTACAGTAATTTCTCCTAGAAAACTTGACAGGATTCAACCATAATCAAAGAGATTCAGCATTCACACCGACAGCAGTGTGGACAGGGAGTTACTTAGTGTGCTTCCACTACTATCAATCTTACACAAGGCTCACAAAGATCAACTAAAAGAGTTGACCTGACCTCAAAAATTTCTGAATCAGCCCCCTTTGTGCCTGTTAACAATACTCCAATGATGCAGCTCAGTCGTTGATTACTCAAAAGTAAATATAAGAAGCTGTAAGTAGGCATATAAAGACATTGAAGTGATAGTAATGAGAAAGGCTGTTTCCCCAGGAAGCCAGAGAAAGAACTCTTAACAAAATTCCACTTCAAAATCAAAAATACTTTAGCTCAGCACGATATTCTCTTAGCAGAGGTCATCAAGTATTTCGATGAGTGAAACAAAGAGGGTAAAACATGTCCCAGATTTAGATGAAGACTTGATCCACTTATTATAGAAGGAGCTAGAGGTATTTGCTGCAACACCAAAATCTGTAGCAGCAGTTAGAAAGGGCTGACTAAAATTCAGATACTATAACCAGAGTGTGTGAAATGTAGAGCTACATAATTCATAAGCAGATTGCCACATTAAATAGCATTAAAGATCCTGTTTATGTAAAAGCAAAGATACACAGAACGGGTGCTCTCCTGCTCAGGGCATGTACCAAGCCCTGTTCCCCTTGTAGGCACAGAGAGACATTTGAACATGGCAAACATTACTCAACTGCTCCAGCATGAGGAGACAAGGAGCTCCACCAAAGCCTGGAGGACAAGGAATCATCAGCTGAGGGGTACCAGTAATAATTAAACATTGTGGGTTCTTGAGGGTTCCCAGCAGACTCCTCTCTGCAGAGATGGCACCGCTGCTGAGGGCGCATGCTCTCAGAGCACCAGGGTCAGCTGGGCACCACGACAGCTGGTGGCGTACACACTCTGACTTGGCAAGTCATCCACTGCCATATAATGGCTACTGCCAGGCATTTAATTTGGGATTAACGGGATAAAAAATGGATAGTAAATGAGAGCCAATACTGTATTATAAAGAAATCACAGGCCAAGTTCTCCATTGCAGGGATTCACCTTCCCTGAGGTCAATCAAACAACACCGGCAGGAAATATTGTCCCATTACAAGGATTTAAGGAAATAATTCATACCAAAACATTTATCTAATTAATCTCAAGTTTTCAGCATGAATGCTAGCATGCTTCCTCTTATTTTTATTTGTAGTTATTCACTGAATAATCCCTACCCATGACACTACTGCAAGGCATCCACAGAAGGAGGGGAGAACTTCTGACATGTCCTCAAGGTTACAGAGCATGTCTGTCCACCAGGAATACATGATTTGAAAAGCAAAATTGTTTCCCACCATTATTCTGAGCCATTTGCTGAAAGGTCAATGCTATTGTTTAAAAAATTTTGCCAGTGAACTGACTCAGTAATGCACTCAAAATAAATGAACACTACAAATGCTGTGAAAGAACCAAGATCACTTATCACTGTTTCTCTTTTGCTTATAATAAAAAACAACTAAGAGAAATAATCCTTTTTGGTTTTTTTTCTCTTAGAATAAATGCAGGGGGTTTGTATGGATATGAATAATTGAATAACCCAGTGATTTATAGCCATTATATATTTATATGTTCCCTCTCTCTCACTGTTTTTCTTTTTTTTTTTTAATCAAAACAGTTTGCAGAGTTGAACTATTCAATGGATCTCCCTCCCATGCTCCAAGGCTCATTTTTTGCTGAACATTTCATGCATGCATGTTTATTTGTCACAGTCATTGTTTTAAGGATGCCCTTTCTGTGCTCCCTTGTTAAAACCCTTGAGAACAGGTTCTCTTCATTTCTCCACACATCTATTTTTGTTCAATCCCTTATGTTAGTACACATTAGTACTTAAAACTTTATGGACTTAAAGCTTAGAGGCCAAACTAGGGCTGACACCATTCTGCCAGACACTAGACTGTAGTGCTCAGAGTAGAAATCCCTTGTCCCAACCATGGTCAACACACAGAAAAGTCACAGCAAACAACACACAACACAGCCAAGAATGGTGCAAGCCACAATTGAACCAGGATGGGAACAAGCCTTAGCCTTGCAGGAGCCTTTTACCACACTGCACATTTATCAAAGTAATGCTCAAAAGGCTTTTTCTGGAGTAACCAGAGTGACTGCACCTTCCTCCTGCACAGCCATGAACTTGGGAAAGTGCTTTCATCCTTTCACAGCAAAATACAATGTCATCAAGGAGGGTTGAATCAAGAGATGAAAAACATCTTGCCACTTTTTCTGACTGCCAGTTGTCCAAAAAAGCAATTCAGGAGTTGTAGTTAAATGCTCCTCAAAACATTAATGTCACTACCAAAAATTGCTAGGAGTCACACACACAGTCACAAGTGTGCATTATCTGTCATTTCCTCATTTTCAAACCTTCATATTTACACTCTGCAATACTTGAAGCACTTCTGCTGTGTCATAACTATCCCTCCCAGTGAATCATTCTGCATTCACAAGGGGCAAGGCAGGAGGGCCTGAAGGATTTCTTCACAAACCTTTTACATTCTGAAAAAGCACAGTCTTTCTCCCTCTTTCATTTAACAGCAATTTGTTGACTGGAAAAAACAAAAGGATTAAAAGCTCTCATGCTTCCAATTAAATGCTTTGGCCTTCTCTACCTTGCTTTTTAATCAGTGGCTCAGGGGCCCACTCCTTTTATACACTAGCGAATTTAATATTAGCTCTTAATGAGCCATTTGCTGACAGCCAACAATGAAAGCTGCAGAGAACAGAGGAAATTACTATAGAACATAATTTGCCTTTCAAATTATATGTAAAAATATGACAATGGCATGTCAATTTTTTTAATTTATGTATGTTTTACCTATTTTCACTGATTATTACATAAGCTACTACAATGTATTAGAAGGCCTGCTGTTTCTAAAGTAGAAAGATCACTCTGCTAGGGTCAAGTATCTTATTTTTACTTATTGAAGTTACTGCATTTAGCTCCAGAAGCCCTGTTTTTCACCTCCTGTTTACTGACCCAAAAGGTCATCAACCATAAATGCTGTGTTCAGTGTTGAAAAAAATCTCACTAGATGTGTCAAGTACACCCAGAGACAACATGTGAATTTTTCTTTCAGCATTAAGAAGCCAATCCCTGTGAGGATTTATCCCTTCATCACTTTCTGGGGCTTTGAAGGCTATCATCAGGACTGACATAGAAACTCCAGTGTTCCACATTGCCTACAACTTTGCTTAACACAACAGTCAGACTCATAAACCCCACACCCTTTTGAACAGGAAGAATTATTGAGGGCTAGGGAACAGAACTATCCCAAAGTAACCTTCAACAGCAGCCATGGAATTTGAATCCCTTTGTACACTTATTAAACAAAGAAGTGTGGTAGGAAGTCAAAAACATCAAGAAAAAACTTGTTAACTTACTCTTTTTTTTCCCCCCTCCCTTTATTCAGACAGTGAGGGATTTTACCAGAACTACATCAGACCTATCACACAACAGTTTCCTAATTGGCATTAACCAGTATTTCAGGAGGTAACAATTCACTAATTAAAAGAAAATCAGATCCAACTTATTATAGTCAGTTTGCAGTAATAGTACCCTTCAGATTTTGGCAGTAATGAAGATAAAGCAGTAATGCACTCAAATAATTGTTCCCCCCGATTTTTAATCCCTTGGACAGCTATTAGCCTAAAGCACAATCATGGCTCATTAGGACTCTCTAAATAATAACTTAGAAGAAAAAGGGAAGGACTCTTCATCCACAAACTCATAGAGTTTGTCCATATGACTGAAGTACCTGACTGAGATTAGAGTTGCGGCAAACTTCACAGGTTTAAATGTGTTAGGCAGAAAAAGAAACTTTTGGAATCTGTTTGTGCTGTGTCCTGCTACATCTCCCCTCTCTCATCTACAACCTTTCCTTTACCCCCAATCTCTGTTCCCAGATTGCTTTTTATTTCTCCAACACTCCCATTATTCTTTCAGTGTGCTCTCAGAGGAAAAGCAACAGAGGAAGATTGACATGAAACAAATCCTAAGCAGCTCCAGACCAAAGGATGAAGGCAGCAGGTGAGGGAGGGATGAGCAAGGAGCACAGTGGGGCTGTACAAGGTAAGAAAGTCTCACATTGTTACTCCCCTTCCAAGAGCAGCACAACTAAGGAAGCAGACAGGTGCCTTCTTGCAGGCAGAGCAGCAAAGTTGGTGTTGCTAGTGGAACAAAACATTCAAACATGCTGGAGAAGCCCAAATGCAAGAGCAGGATCATTAGCCTGATTATTCCCAGTGGCCAGTACTGAAGGACACAACAAATGTTGGAAGCAGATTACAAGGCTAAAGTCAGTCTCCACTTCATCAGACTCCCAGTCATTAATGCCCAGGACCTAACAGAAATCATACCAATGGTATCTTTATAAACCTGCGAGAAACAGAGAATATTTTTTCCAGTAGATCAGCAGTAAATCCAGCAGACAGAGCCTCAGACTGCTTAATTCCTTCCACTGAGGATGTGAAAAATTAGAGATATTTGTTGTCTCTGAAGGACTGAATATAAAAGAAACTCTGAATGGAGTAAAAAGATCAAGTCATGAAATGTGCCCTTAAAAGCAAATCTGGCTGGCCTGTGCCAACTCCTCATCCACACATATTTTTCAGTCGGCTTTAACAGAAACAAAGATAGGAAAGTTTGGGCTTACTGAAGCAGAAAAGCTTATAGTGGAGAACACCAGAACAGTTTAAAAAATTTAACAGACCCTTTCATAACCAAAATCAGAATGATGTCTTGTGGGAGAGTGAGCTGGTTTCTGAGATCAGGACGGCTGAGCAATGAACAAAAGAAATACTTTGAGCCTAAAGTCAGAAACCTCCATGCCACTCCCAGCTCAGATAGTCTCCCTATGTCATCAAGGGCAAAACCAGCTGCACCTCTCTGGATCTCCGGGTCTTGGTTGCTCTTTTTCTACTTGCCCTGCATACAGCAGCAGAGGTTCTCTCAGTCTGCCCAGCACTCGGCCAAGCTTATGACACCAGTCAGGGTATTTGCCATGGAATGCAATGAAAACAATTAACAAGTGACTGACTATTGCCAGAATTTTAATAAATTGTTCCATCAGCATATAAATAAATGAAATCTCCTTTTCAGAAAACACAGGGCTGTTCAGCCACCAAGAAAGATAATTCATGTGAAGGGGGTCACACAGACTATTCCAGAACAAATACTGTGATGAAGAGTCTACCAGTCTGGTCTTGGCAAAAATTGATAAAAATGACAGATACACATGTCAAAATAGATGAAGAACTGCTGCACAAAAATTCACACCAGTTAATGTGCCAGAGCAAACAAAACTACCTGGGGTCATATCAGATAAAGACATAGATAAAACACTGTCAACAATAAAAACAGTAATACAAAATGTTTGGCTGGTGAACAAAAAACATACTTGGACTGAGAAAACATTAGCAGTCAAAACTGACTGATACAGACTTAGACCACACTGGCTCTTCTTGGGATATCCAACTTGTCCCCCATCACCTCTCAAAGAAGGGCTGCAGGAAATCATTGTCAGTGATTCTGCACTGACACTTTGGTCACAACACTAGACTACTAATCTATAGGCTGGTTCTCAGCCTCAAGAAAATTACCCAAGCTTGATCTAGACAAGAAGCTGCTGCACCCTGCATTTCTCTCTTTGGTATCATTTCCCCATGCACTGAAAAAATTAACACTCCAACAAAATTTGTTTCTTTGCAAGAATTAATAACCTCCCAGAATTATATTTTTAACATTGCATTCCCTTATCCTATAACCTAATTGGATGAACTATTTCAAAACAAAAACCCCAGAATTTTAGCTAAAAATTAAAATAATAAGCAAGTGCAGTTCTGTGTATGACAACAAAAGCTTTACAGACTTTTTTTAATGGTTATTTTAGGAAAGAGTCTCTCCATCAAGTCACACAGTGAAGCAGTTGTGTACATACAAGGAAAACAAACTTTAAAGAAACTCGCAAGAAAAAAGGCAGGGTGGGAGAGAAAAGAACTATTTTACAGCTACTTCTGTCACTAAGAAGAAAGTTGATTATCACTCTTTGATAAAGAAGAAGAAAGCTGTCTAATGCTTCTAAAGTTGAGCTGGGACATAACTTCCCTTTAAGTTCTTTGACTTTCC
Organism: Ammospiza caudacuta; assembly: GCF_027887145.1. Lineage (NCBI taxonomy): Eukaryota > Metazoa > Chordata > Aves > Passeriformes > Passerellidae > Ammospiza > Ammospiza caudacuta. The sequence goes on along the minus strand of NC_080606.1, from coordinate 11,692,900 downwards.
CCTGTGAGCCTTTCTTGTGCAAGGTTACATGCGTCAGCAGCGAGCAGTTGGGTTTGTGGCTCTTTTCAAAGCACATCCTGGGATGTCTGAACTCCTGCGAGTGTCCTAAAGCAGGCACCGCGTGAGAAACACTCTCAGAACAACAGCCTAACGTGGGCAGCACACAGCTCTAACAGAGAGGAATCACTTCCCAGAGATCTTCAAATCCCTCACATGTAGGCTAACATGACCTCCCTCCATTTCAGCAGGACATTTACATCATTCCCAGGGAGATTCACACAGGTGTTCTCACAAGAATGGGGATTCACACATGTCAAGCCTGAAAATGCTGCCCAGTGCCAGGATCTGATCTTTGAAACTCAACTCTCCATAGTCCAGAAGGTTTTGTGAGTAATCTTTCCCATAACACACCAAAGCACTGATAAGTTTTTTGCCACAGCTCACACCTTGCTGTTTTTCCAGGAACTTCATGCCAGGTTATTACTGTAGCACAATCACCAATTACCAGTGAGCCTTCCACTCCCAAGCCCTTTACTTCTGCAATTACAATAGATTAATATTATTTTCAGCATAAAAAAAATCTCATGTGCTGTCCTTGCTCTGCTGTTGGACAATGGAAAGCTGCACCCAGAGCAGAACATGTGAAACCAGGTTCTTGTACAGCCCTGAAAGCGACGAGTCTCAGCAGGCAGCAAGGAAGCAATATGGAGACAGTGTGTGCCTATCCCCCTTGTCCAAAATTCCCCAAAACAGGCTGCTCTCAACTTGCAGCAGGGCATGAGTGGGAGGACGTGCACTGTGGCTGGGTGAAACACAAAGGCAGTGCCTCACACCAGCTGGAGTCAGGAGCATGAAGAGAGTTTTAATCATTAATCCTACAAGAAGCAAAGATTAAAGAACTATTAAGAACAGAACAAGCTATTAGTAGACTACTGAAGGCACATTTTTCACACTCAAACAGCCTGATTATGAGAAGGCACAAGACCTCTCTCCTTAAATGATAAAGAAAGCACAAGCAAGTACTTTCCAAGATCTACATGACTTCATATGACCTGTTTTACAATCAGCCAAGAGATAACAGCAAATACAACCAACCATTTCACCTAATTTAGTGTTCAAGCAGGCTTTGCTGGACACAGACAGGAAGACATTGCCATCCTCAGAATCCAGTCTGCCAACTGCAAGTTTCTTCAGTCACCTCCACAGAGGTCCCATAATAGTGGGACAAAGAAATACTGCAGCTCTCACATCTGACCCCATCAGATTCCTGCAACTGGATCCTGAGCTTTTCCCATTTCCCAGATGTTTTATTAACTGTCTGAGGCTCTTGAGGTGCTCTGCATACCTAGAATTGCAGTCTCCTACTTCTGAATAGAGACAAAGCATTATTCTCTTCCCTGCAATACTTTTATATTTCTGATAATACAATATTATTTTGCTTTCATAAAAGATCATTAGATCTACAAACCAATACAGTCCTTTCCAAACATCAATTACAATTAGAAAATATGGCTATGGGTACCATGGAAAGCCATTCTAGTAGTGGGTGCTACTTTGAAGGCAGCTTGTCACATTCTCAAGCACACAAATAATGCTGGGTTTGCTCATCTTGTTAGGAGGTGCCATTCCCACAGAGAGAAAACACAAACCAATGCACTGCTACACAAAGAGGTAACAGGTAAAACCCTGAAAGCAAGTAGTGCTTGTGAGAGAAATGTGGCATAGAGTGCATGGAAGAGGGTTTAAACTGAATTAAAAGGATTGGTAAGTCTATCAAAGTCAGTCTGCTTCTTCCTGTAGACCAGTAGGAGTATCAATAGATGGTGCATTGATCTGCAGTAGGGAGATGAGTTAAATCTTTCATCATAATCCATGTTTCCCACATCTCCCATGGCCCTCTATGGAGAGGTTGTATAAAAGAATTGAAATACAAACAACGATTTGGAATCTTTTTAAAGCCGGAAAAAAGACCCACCTGTGTTTTGGAAGCACTAAGCAATGTGTCTGGAAAGCTTATGTTTTAGCTGGAAGCAAAAATTAAATTGGGTAAGAGTTAAGAAATTTTTCATTCTCCTTATTAGAAAAGAAATTGCAAATAAGACACCTTAAATAAATTTGACTATGGTAAAGCAGGTGGGATTAAGGGAGATTCTACCTGTGCCCAAGCAATCAAGATGCTTCAAGCACATGCAATGTGTTTTCACCATGAAATGATACCCTTCTGTGTGATGTTTGCATTTTCAGAGCACTTAACATGAGCAGTGCTCTACAGGTCCTATATCCAAGGTATAAATCTAAAACATTTTTAAAAGAAGACATGTCAGTCTGGAGATTCTGGCCATCAGAGCATTGCTGCTCTTGTCACACTGTTTTAGTTGTGATCTGCCCCACTGCCCTCCTCCAGAGAAATTTCAGCACACTTGAAGCAGCCAACATCAGACAACATTGTAGGATGTAGAGTATCTGGAGTTAGAGCTTATTTTAAGGATGGTTACCAAACAGGAACTAATTCTGAGGAAAAAAAAAAAAAAAAAAAAAGTAAGTCAATTGCAAAACTGCTTTTTATGAGGGAAAAAAAAGAAAGAGGAAGCATTCACACTTCTTTCTTCACTGCTTGTTTTGTCCTTGATTGAATATAAACCCCTTCCTTGGATATGAGAACTCACTTCCATTGTGTCTTGTTCAACTTTTACGACTCCATTAAGGTCACAACACTCCCTACTTCACTCACAGAATGATCTCTTTTCTCCTGCCCTTGGCTAAAATGTCACTCCACTGGGGCTGACCTTCAAAGCTTTCAGCTTTAAAATAAACTCACTCAAAGTGGCAGCTTCATTTCCCATTTACTGAGTAAAAGAAGTATCTGGGTTCTTGTCTTGAGGATGGTTTATTATCCCATCTCACTTTGGGGGGGTTTTGACCTGTTTTGTTTAGTTTGGTGCCCAGGGGTGTTGCCTGCCCTATCCCCACACTCCCTGGCTCCGGGGCTGCCGCGATGAACGGGAGCCAGGCCGGGGTTTCCAGGGGGAATTGGGGAGGGATGAGAGGCAGCCCCTCTCTTTTGGGGGGCAGTTTGACTGGACACACGGCCGGTATCTCCTACCAGGGATCCTGCTGGTTCTGTGGGCTTTGCCTGCTTCTTTTTGCTTTTTTTCTTTTGCTTGGGCATGGTGACTGAGCTTGCCAGCTGGGCTCCTCTTGCCGCTGTTGGGAAGCCCAGAGTCAGCGCATGCCCCACCAGGGCCTGGGACTGCCCTCATTTCCCACCAGGGAGCTGCTTCCACCCTCCACACAGCCCAGACCCAGGGATCAGCCAGAGAGAAAGTGCCCAAGAGCCTTTTTCTGTCCTGCATTGAGGAGCCAGGCTGCGACGGCCCAGCGCCCACCATACCTCCACCATTGCCCCGGCTTTGTGTCTCATTGTAGCTTTCCACCCTCTGCCTACCAGGAGGCCCTGCCATTCCACCTTGCTTCTCCTGAGGTTTCTGCTACAGCTCCTTTCGCCATGCAGAGGGGGCACCGGGATCTGCTGCCACTGGGGGTTTGTAATGGAGGCCCCTTCCCCATCCCGTTCCCTCGGCTGCACCGCCATTGACCGTGAGGGGGAAGATGGCCGAGCTCGCGCCACAGCGCCCCCTGCAGGCACGGGGCAATCACCCCTGCCCGGCCGGGAGCCAGCAGCGCCCCTGCTGGCCGCGCCCGGAACTGCACCGAGGGGAAAGCCGGAAGAGACTTTCGGGTTTCTGCTCTTTGTCTGTTGTTGTTACCTCGTTACTCACACACACACAGGTAAAGAAGTGTTACTCCTTTTCTCATATCTTTGCCTGAAAGCCCACTTAATTTCAAAATTATAATAATTCGGAGGCTAGGGGGTCAAATCTTCCATTACAAGGGAGGCTCCTGCCTTCCTTAGCAGAGACCTGTCTTTCAAACCAAGAGAATTCTTCAATTCGCTTCCTCCCCTCATAAAAATGGAACTCCAAAGATCAAAGCCTGGTGGTCTGTTACAGTCACACACAGCGACCCCACCATACCATATATATTTTTTTCTTCCCCCACTCCCACAAGGAGCTCAGGAATACCTTCAGGCAGCCCCACACAGCTAAAGAAGTGAAGAGCCCCAGCAGTAATGCACAGCACCGTAAGTTGGGAGACTTTTAAAAACTCTGTTCATTATATGAGCAACCTTTTTGCCAGACTTTACACTTGACCTGGAAATGAAGATGGCTCACCCCAACACAGACAGGTGATATTTTGGATTCAGTGACAGTGCTGGCTCCTCCTGCAGGCACCAAACCCTGCCTGTTTTTGAGGCAAGAGCCATGGGACAGTTTGGCTCTGGCACTGGAGCTACACAGATCCAAATGCATCCACAGCTCCAGCAGACCTCAACTTTAAGGCCATGTCTCTCAGTCTGCAAAACTCCCAGACAGATGCCAGGACTCTTATGTAATTTTCATAGTTATAAGAGAGACAGCATTCAGCAATAAACATTACTAGATCATTACTAGATCTAATTAGCTTTAAGATACAGAGAATTTAATAGTTTTCTCCTCCAATATAAATGTCAAAGCGGGAAAAAAAGCTTTTTGTAATCCCTCACCTAGTTTCAATGCAAGAAAATTTTGTAAATAGCCAGGATTTGAGAGAAAGGAAGGCCTCTGAGATCAGAAGACAGATAAAGCTCTGTTAATTTGTAAACTCTTCTTCCAATAGTTTATATTAGCCAAGATTTCTTTTTGAACAAAAAGAGCCTTATGACAGGCTTCAGCATCCATCAGAGCACTTCTCATAAGCTCACAATTACCCTTCCCTTAACAAAAGAGGTGGTGCCAAATGCTTCAAAAATAACTCATGCATATTCCTTCCTGATACTTTGGGGTTTCACAGTTTATAGTTGATTTTGTGCCAGTTTTCTTTTACTGTTCAAGGGTGTGAAAACGCACAGCAAAGACACGATGGAGCTTGTGTATAAGTTTATGTGGAGTACAGAGGTTTCTCCTACCAGCACTGCTCATGCCATGACTCAACTGAAACTACCAGGCAAGGTAGGCAGACAATTTCCACTTTTTTTCCATTTAGAAAGTCTCATTACATTCTTCCTTCTCAAGTACTTTGCTGATTTGAAGAAAAAACAATTATACGCTATGTAAGGAAAAAAACCCACACAGGGAGAGATTACAGCACTGATGAGATTGTAATTCTCAGAATTAATATTACAAGCTATGCTCTCTTTAAAAAGCTACTTACTTTCATGCTTAGGTTCTAGGCCACAAACAATGTATGTGTGCAAATAGTGGGATTATGTCACCCATGTTTTCCTGGAAAAATGGAAAATGAAGTTTTTCTAGTAGATCTACATAAAGTGAATACTCACTAACCACTATTTTTATACCCATGTTCCTTTTAAAAATTATTTTGATATTCCTTCAGGGAAAATAGAATGGAGTCAGACACCTTCCAATGTGTGAAGAAGACAGATTTTCAGTGTTACTTCATATAAATGTTTATGTTTGCTGTCAACATATGAACACATGCAAAAGCTGTAGTCTGCTAAATTTCAAATATTAAACCCATGAAATTATAAAAAGCTAGATTTCCAGACCACAACTATAAAAAGTAACTTGACTCATTCAAGAGCAAATTGAGTTTCAGATCTTGTTTGGTTCACTGACACTGAACTTTTTCCTTTGAATAAGTCTAGGCTTAGCACCTACAAAATGAAGCATCTTCTCCTGAAATCAATAGCACATTGTCCCAAAACACATAGTTCCCAGGACTCTAAACTGGCCTGAGACAAAACTTCCATTTGTCACTAATATCTTCTTTATTTCACATTGTCTTGAGACTTGTGAAAAACCGCTGGCTCAAAATATTCTCTAGTCTCAAGCATGGCAGACTACAATATACCCACAAATAATCAAGGCAGAGCCGATGAGGTTTTCCAAGTTTCACATTATTGATAACCTCTTTTCATAATGAAGACTTCACATATAAATATCACAAAAAAAAGCTCCCTAGCCAGGAGCAGCTCTGAGCACACTGCGGGTGCTCAGGGAGATGCTCGATTTGGCAACAGCTTCAGCAAACAAAGTCCTGAACAGAGTAGAGTGCTTTGCAGACTGGTCCCAGATTGCAGAATTCCAGTTTGACATCACCTCATTTTTGGAAGTGCTGGGCACACATTCAACCCAGTAAAGTCAGAAGCAGTTCCCAAAGTCAGAACCAGAGCATTTCTCTGAGCTTCTCTTGGCCCTTCCTCTCTAGTTACACTCCGTAACAGGACTTTGCTTTTCTTTAAGGGCACACAGAACTCTTTGCAAAGTCTCCAGTAAAATCACCTTTATCCATACAAAGCCTATTTTGGGCAACTCACACTCTGTTCATCACTCTTCCCCTCTTTTTCTCACTGCTTTTCTTGATAAAGAGTAAGAATAAAGTTCACTCAAGCAGAGATGCAGCAGAGACGGCTGCTAGCCCGAGGCCAGTTTCCACTCCTGAGATTTACAAGGCAGCCACTTGGAGCTGATTATACACTTTCAACCACACATTTCTGACTTGACATTGGGTCACATACGAGTTCTAAATTTAAATCCCACTCCATTAAAGCACAAGAAATGTCTTGCAGGGACCCACTGCCCCTTCCTTGCCTACAGCCGCTGCTGGCTTTCCCACACCTTCCCAAGCATTCTCCCAGCCATGCCACTCTGTCCCTCATCCTCAGAGCCATGCAGGTGTCTCCAAAATCTGTTCCATGTGTGTAATGCACTATAATTAAAACTCATCTTCCAGAAGCAAAGCATGCTGTGAGTATAAATACTATGTATTAATACATACTCTTACCTTTTTCTCCCAGCAGGCCATACTATTTTTAAACTCTCCATAGCTCTGATTATAGTTCAGCTAACAATAAATATTCCATGCTCAGCAGTTCCATAGCAGACATATATAGGTTCCTCTTACTAATGCCCAAGTCCATTAGAAAGTCAACCTTTGTTGAGATGTCCAAGAGCTACCACACTACAAGAACTCCAGTCTTTCCATAAGGTATTTCTTCCCATTTATACAGACAGCCCAAACATTAATCCCCCCATTTCTAACACTCAGAGCAAAATCCAGTCTTTAATAGCGACCTCCCTCCTCAGTGACAGTGATGGCCCCAGCGTGCCCATTTCCCAGTCCAAAGCCCAGGAAGCCCCAGATTGACACCAAGCCCTGGTTTGAGCCCTGGGGCAGAGCAGCACCATGAGGCCAATACAGCAGGAAGGCAGGACCACCTGCTATGTACCCTATTGCAGCTCCACCTCCTCTGGCTACTGCTGCAGGGTGCAGTGACACCTGCCACAGACTTAATCAATATTCATTATTTTCTATTAAATGGAGTGCAATCGTCTGGCCAAGTTCATTCCTGTTCCAGACACAGCTTCAGTGAATTCAATTCCAGTTACATTTGTCAACTGAAATTTGCTTAGCATGTCTGATCCTGTTTTACCTCACATCAGACTTCTCTGTTTTAAAAAGATCTGCCAGAAATAATGTTGCATGTTTACTTTCTATCTGTGTTTTTCAGCCCTTTGGGTGTTGTGATTTTTTAAACCATGCATATAGAGGAGAAAATTCTGGGGAAATTGTGGAATCCTAACTCAAACAAATTATGGAAAACCACTCTTTATTTTGTTTCCATCATGGCAGCTGACTGGTCATTTGGTAATATGGGTTCTGTTGTACAAATGAATTGGTTCTTGATGGAAGTTAAGCATCAAATTCAATAGTAGCTTTAAAAGATGTGTGTCTTCTCAAAATTAACAGTCTGAAATGCAGTAGAAAAGTAAGGGGTTTATTGTGCTCATTAAATTGTGTTAAACCTGAAAATAAACTGTTCCTGCTGTACCTGTGGAGTCAAAGTATGAAAGCATTCAGGCCACACAAGAGATTAAAAACTGCATAAACACTTGTGCCCAGTCACCTTACAGGTTTTTGGAACTGAGGTCTCAATGTCAAGCCTGAGTTAAACTGACCTCAAACAGCAGCATGACCATAATCACTCTAAGGACTTGAGTTTGTTCATAATCAATTTAAATTGTTTAATTGTCTGTTTATCCTGCAAATATTAACTATATATAATCTCCAATTTATTTGCATATTGAGCTCTAAGAAATAGAACTCATTTTAAATTACCTAGGTTACCAAAGCCACCTAAGAGTTACCATATACTTTACTTAATAGAATATGTGTCTCATCAGAAGTAATTACATTTTTATCATTACTTTGGGAGCTCCATTAAACATGGTGGCATTTTAACTTTTAAGTCTGCAGTACTGCAGGCTGCCAGCCTGTTGTTTTCATGTTAAATTTTTTAACATCCTGGTAACACAGATTTACTGCAGTCAAAGATTTTTGCAAATTTAAGATCACTTCTACCTTCCCCCCCCAATCACTACAAATCTGCTACCTTGAAATGTCTATTTAGCAATGTTTGTGTTGAACATATGAAGCTTCCAGCTGAAACACAGGGAGGCTGCCCAGGAGCCCAAAGGTGCTCCAGCAGCCACAGACTATATTCTGTGCTTGACCCCTCTGCAGCTAGAGCTGACCAGGGCAGGTTAAAATCCAAACAAGAACAGATCTCACTTTATGACACATCAAGGTTGCTTGTGGCAACACATAAGGTACAGAAAACAAACCGTGCTTCAGCCTCCTCAGGATTTTGGCTCTCCACAGCCTGCTCAGACAGAGAATTCATGCCCATCAGAAAGAGCCTCCCCTCTCCAAGCCCTCATGCCTGAGCCCAGGACTGCACAGAAAGCCAAAGTTCAGGTCCAGCTTGCTGCTGAGGGCTCACCCCATGGGGCAGGGAGGCAGATCATGGTGGAAGGGGTGAAGAACGAGCAGCACAAATGATGGAACAAGGCACTGGGTAACTACCTGGGCACACACTGAGATTGAATAGCTGTAATAGTGAATCAGAATTTACTAAGTACCTTCTTTCCAGCCAAAAAGCCAGTAGGAACAATCAGAAGAAAAGAAAGCAGTTCAGGCAAAGAAAAACATCAAAGAATGAAGAGTTTAGGATGGAAAATCAGCACAAAATTTATCTCAGTGATGTGAAATGAATTAGCACCCACCCCAAGGAACAACTCACCCAGTCAGTTCCAAAGGGAAGGGAATAATATTTAGACATCTCTTTTTGACAGGAAATACAGGAACCTGTATTTTGTAGCCACAAGTTGGACTAAACTACCCAGTGCTAAGGCTCCCTGGGATATGCCCCAAATTGCAGCAGGCAAAAAACAGGCACCTCAAAATTCCTGCACAACCAAATCCAGCACATACTTGAAAACCTAATGATTACCAAGCCAGGCTAGGTTTTAACAACCTTAAAGCCAGCATTGTGGCTTTGCAGTGGAAGATGGATGTTCTGCAAAGTGAACTATCAGGGGTTAACTCCACCAAAATCCTGACACAGACAGCACCTGTGTCACACAGGTCAGTGAACATTGTTTTGGCATGATCCCTGCTCCCCAGAGCAAGGGGAATTTCACTGTAAAATCCACTCATCTTTTTCATCAGGCATGAGAAGACAGTTTTTCACTGCAATACTTTGAGCTCTGTACTTAAGAGAAGTGCATGATTAATGCCCGTGTGAGAAATACCAAGGTGAAAAACTGAAGAACATTTTGGAAACGTGTGTTTGTTTTTAAGTTGTGATTACAGGAAATATATTAAAGATGAGTTTTCTGAAGGGACTGCAGCCCGCTCCCAAGCTAGGCTATTTCCATTTTGGTAAACAGACAGAAATCTCCTCTGGAGTTAATGCCCCAAAGGCCAACTCTGCAAACACTAAAACAAACAGAGAGCATGGCTGAGTGGGCTGGACTGAGACTCACTGTGGTGAACACAACCCAAGCAAACCAGAGCTAAGGGCTTTACACCAGCTCTCTGTTGAGCTCTCCAGCCTCTGAATCCCTGTGCATAAACTGAGGCACAAGATGTGTCCTGCTGCCCCAACATCCCCCACAACACCCCCTTGGCAGGGGCAGTTCTCCCATCCTGCCTGCAATCTCCAGCTGCAGAAAACCTCTACTAAAATGCTGAGAGAAGGGACAGGAGCAGCAGTGCTCTCCTGCTAATGAACATGAGAGTCTACCCTAAAGCCATAGACAAACTAACTCTTGTGAGTTTAGACAAACACAGCCAAGCATAAAGTAACTCTGGTCACAGGTGCCAGCAAAGAAAAATGAGTTGCAACTTCTTACTGCATTAGTGCTTCATTTGCTTTATTTAAATTGAGAATTTAATATTTAACTTTTTCTCGTGAAACTGAATTTAGCTTGAATGTCAACCAGGTGAAGCATGGCTTCACTTTTATTTGCAATCATTGCAAAGAAGATCTGAAGAGAAATGCATGAAATGGACTGTAAAAACCCAGCAGAATCTCAGGTCAAATCCAGTTTCTGCAGATGATGAGGTTGGAGCCGGGTGCTCCTTAGGAGCTGGGTCCCCAAACAGCCACCTGAGTGTCCCAGGTGCTTGCATGAGCCCCCATCCCTGGCAGAGCTCAGCCTCCTGAGCTAGAACAAGCTGTGGGTTCAGCAGGTTTCCAAGCTGAAGGGCCTGAAGCAGTGATGGGCCTCTCAGTCAAATATAATGTCTCTGTAAAGGTGCTGGCACAGCTTTACAGGGAGAACACGCGTGAGGCACTGACACCCCCAAGGCAAGAGCAGGGCAATCCAATCTGCCCATGCTGCTGACTCAGGGGACCTGGCAGCCCAGACGTGTAGAAGTGACTCAAGCTTGAGCTCCCAACCTCAATTCTCCAAAGCCAAGGACCAGGGATCTGCTGCATTGGGCAGTTTGGGTCTGGGATGGCTCCAAAGGGCTCAGTACAGGGCTGGAGAAATCTAAACCAGTTTGCATTTTGGGCCCTGGGCTGGCTGACTACCCTCAATGTCAAGTGGGGAGCTGAAGGGGCCCACTCAGGCAATAACAATTTACATTTTCTTCACATAAGTGCACTGCTGCCTTGCACATGAGTCAGGCTCGTGAAGGATGCTTCAGACTGGTCTAACAAACAAGCCACTGTGCAGAGGGTATCATAACTGGGAGCAACCTTCTGAGTGTTTTGACACTTTTGACAGCAAGCCATAAGAATAATATTCAGTAGCAATAAACTGCATGTTAAATAAATACCAGCAAAGCTTATAACAGAATTACAAACAAGCAATTCAGCTTCTCTCAAGAGTCTTGCGTACTCCAAGGAAAACCTCTCTCAATTATAAAAAAAAAAAGCTATCTCAGATTTGCATAGTTCATCTATAATATGCTGATTGAGAATGTAAAACCTATGGCTCAGGTATTTTGTATAATCAGCTGTAACCTTATCCTCAAGTGTAATAACAAGCAACTGGAACAGCAAGACTAATACTTTAGCTATTTAAATTCAGATTGCTCGCTGTTTATACTAGTATTCCCAGCAGAGAAAGGAAACAAAATATTTGAAACAAACAAGTATCTTCTCTGTAATATTAATCTTCTCTCATAACAGAGCCCTAGTGGAAAAACAGATTAATCAACAACAGAACAGAAACAGACAGTGAAGCAATTCAACTACATCACGCCTTCAAGAATAAGCAAAAGGCCAATGTGTGGAAATCAAATATTTCACATCTCTGGGTAAATCAGTGACCCTCATTAAAGGGTCACTACAGACCCAAGGAAATAAGGATTTAGTCCACAGGCAAATGCAATGGTTCAGGAGGAAATTGTGGGCAAAAGAAAATCACCCATTGGAAAGGCCCAAAGCAGAACCCTGTTGGGCAGCCCTGGAACCAGGGGACCAAGTCCTTGCTTGCACAAATCTGACAGGTCCAGAACAGACCATGGGATGCACAGAATCATAGATTGGTTGGGGCTACTGTGCCTTTCTAACAGAACTGCCCCTCTGCACCGGGAGAGAAAGGTACCAGACATGGAGCTTGCAGATCAAAAAGCATCTGGGGATAGGCAGAGAACTGCCAGTTGCAGAATCAGCTACTTTTCAGCACTGATTGTAAACACTCAAATGGCCTCCAGACACCAAAGCCTACTCTTGTAAAAGTAGGCACTTTTATTCACAGAGATGATTTGGCTGCTTAATAGAGTAGAAAATCTGTCAGAAGATTGCTGCATTCCCTAATAACCATGTCTGTGAAAAGATCTGGTTGAAATCAGCCTCTTAGCAAACCATCAACCACTCTCTTGACAAGGAGGTTGTACAAGTGCAAATGACCATTATGAAACAATAACACTCAAAAAGAGAGTACCAGCAAACAAGTGACTGTTTAAACACAAACAGTCCTCAGAAGCCTCAGGAACAATTTTGGGAACAATTCCTTATTCACACACCACAGCTTTGCAGAAAACCAAGGGTATTGCTCTGTCTCTGCTCCCTGCTATCTGACATCTGTAAAACAGTAAAGAGCCAAAAGACATGCAAGGCTGCAAGCAGGTATAGAGTAAAAGTGAAAATGTGTCAATGCAAATTAAACATCCATGTCAGGAGGCTTTACAGTTCAGCAGGCCCCCAGATGTTCTGTCTGCACACAGCTGTCTTCACTAATGTTAAAAAGCAAATAATGTTGAAAAGCACACAAACAGAGATGTTAAGGAGACTCATTCCCAATCCCAGTGACACCCTGTGGCAGAATGAATGCAATAATAGCAACACAAAGCAAAAAAAAGGTAAAGAAAAGAGACAAAAACTTTGACAAGGAGACACTGAGTGTATTTTTGTAACCAGTGCAGATGCAGTGATCTAGGCTGTGGATCTGGCTCCTCAGCTTCAATGCATCAGAGGGGCTAAACTCCTCTAGAGCAGAGCTGGGGCAAGGCAGTTTACAGGGTCAGGACTCAAACTCCAAAAACTCAAGCACTTTAGGAGAAGAAAAACATAGTTTAAAGGGAGAGGATATCAGATACCTCTTTGATTATTAATTTCATTGCTTGGATGCTTTAATTTCTTGCTAGGAAGTAATATCTTGTTTGATTTTCTGCATGATTCCAGGTACTTGTGCACTGGGTAAAATATCTTCCTGGTTTTCCACCTATCATTTCTGTCCCTTTGAATTGTACTACTTCTCATACACACACAGTACCAGCCTGTATTCTGAACTCTGGAAAATATAACAATTTGGCTTCTTGAGTAATCAGAAGCATTTTTCCTAAGAAGTAACCATATTTCATCCTGTTCAAAAGTGCAATGTCTCAGCACCATGGTACTTTCAAATGACAAAAAAAGCAGCATTCAAACACTGCCAAAAACTGATATTTTATGCCAACATAATCAGAAAGAAACTTACTGTTTTTCAAAGAGAAATTTTAGTGAGGAAAAAAAAAAAGTTGGACATTATTTGCACTTGTGCAATACTTTGTTCCATCCTGTGCTTCTCTAAATATGAAAGTCAAGGAAAAGGAAAGAAAAACTACATCATTTTTTTCATGGAGAGAAGAGTTTTCCCTGAGAGCTGAAGCTTCTTTGTGTTTTGTCAGCTGGCGTGGGAGGCATATTATCCAGGAGTTAAGCACAAATTTCCAAAAGGAAGAGAAAACAGACAGGGTAGACAGTCCATCAACAAAAGGCAATATTGAAAGTTTCCAGTGTATGAAACACATCAGATAGAAAAATCACTTTTCTTTAGTCTAACTCACTTTTCTCTCCCTGTCCCCCCCAAGCAGCCCCATTTTCTTTTTATTTCTTTTTGAGAGAACAATTGCCTCAGAAATCTATGGGAGCAATTCCAGTCCTAAAGTTAAGCCTGTGCTTAGCTACCTCCCTGCACCCAGCCCTTTGTTGATGAGGGGGGTGAGAGAGCTCCTCATGCTTGGCACAGAACTGTGGGGCATAAGGAAAAGGAAAGGAAAACCCAAAGTATTTTGCCACTGAGATTTCTGACAGTGTTATTTGTCCTTCACATTCCAATTGAGCTCAGAGCCATCAACCCCATCTGTGCCCAGCACAGATATTCCCATCAGAGACTTGCAGGATCTGGGGATGAGCACAAGGCAGAAACACCCAAGCACTGACACTCACCACACTGAAACCACCTCTGGATATGCAGCTTCTGTGCAACCTGGGGTCTAATGACATTAAATACCTGCAATAAATTGTCAGCCTCATCCTTACACACCACTGCATTAATAAAACAAAAATTCAACACTGTACCAAAGTGCAGAAAGGCAAATAAGAACTATGGAAAATATTTCTTTGTTCCCTATGCAAGAGCATCAGCTTGATAATTCTTTAGAAATGGAACATAGCTGCAATAATCAAATAAATTATTAGAAGGCATATAAATCATTACCACCTAATATGACTGCAACAAGATTCAATGCAATTTACAGATAAGTATGAGGAATGACTATTGCATTTTACAGAATTAAAACTGGCAAAAGTTCTAAGAACACGAATGATAGAAGATGACCCTACATTCATTTGCAAACTAAAAAGGCAGAAGGAAAGCAGCAGACTGATAAGTCTTACTTTTTCAACTATTCTGCAACTTGCCCTGAAAAGAAGGATTAATCATAAAGTGGAAATTCTTACATTTAATTATACATTGAGTGGGTAGGAATCTGGAGACAGTCTAAAGCTGTATGGAAATTCTTAATGCTTTTGGAAATGAGGTGTCCTGGACTGAGACAGTGATGCAGACTTTCAGAAAGTCCAAGTCCAGGCTGCTTTCTGGATTGTGTCTGCTGGCCCTCATCATATATTTACACCCAAAAGGACATTTCCTAATAGGACATATCCCTGCTCCCGCACTTGGTCTAGATACCAAAGAGTTGTCTGCCTTCACTTCCTTCAGGGGCTGGAAGAAAACACAAACAAAACCTGGTGCCAAAGCAGGGATTGGGACTGGCAAATAAGGAGTGCACCCATTTGCACCAGCTGAGCATGGCCTGGGAGAATTGCCTTCTAGGTTTTTCTTTGCCCCTGGGTTTTTTTATGACACTATGTCAGATCCTTAAGCCATGAATTTCACAGACTCCCCCTCACCTCCTGGATGTCCCCACAGCACAAGGTCTGTCTGCAGGCACAGGGTCCTGTCTGCCATCTCCAATGAGCCCACCAACACCTGCTGTAGGAACATAACAGCCTTGGGGCTCAACTTCCCCAGCCTCTGCTTTGCCCATGAGGATGGGAAGGGGGGAATTGCAATAGAGCTTTCCCAGGCTCCCAAAGTGTTACAAGAAGTTAATTGGCACTTACACAGGATTACTCAGTTACTGAGATTAACACCTTGGAAAATCTTTGGGAAAATTGTTCATTCTGCCTAAGAGCGCACACCCAACAACATGCACAGTCCCACACCAATAAGAATCCTTAACACCCATAATCTGCTTGCTACATCCAGATTAGTGCACTCTGCACCTATGGGATCTCTCTTTCTCTGTCTCTGAAATGCCCTTTGTTGTAGTTTAGATCTTGGATGACCTGCAGTACTAAGCAGGGATTCAAAAATCAATGCAAATCTCAGTGCTCTCCTGCAAGTCTCTGGCCATTATTTCCTGCTCATCTCACCAAAACATCAGTCTTTTCCACTGAAAATCTGAACAGCCTTCAGCACTTCTCTTTTTGCTCCATAGTCAAAAAGAGCAGAGGATGAGCAAGGTAAGAGTCTTCAGTTTCTAAAATCCCAGTCTCTTCTTTGGGGTTTATTATTGCTCTCTAATTTATTTTGACACTGTCAAAAAGCAATCTCAGTTTCTAATCCAGGTTCAACATGGACTACTCACATACTTAAAAGCAGACAGGGGACAGCAGGGCAGGGGACAGCACTTCTCATCAGCTGATCTGATTAATTAATTCCCCCAGGAACTGTGACCTCACCATAAACCCTTACACTTCAAAAGGTCTCTTGGATAGAGCATCCTTAAATAACAGGTACACCTGCTGCCACACCACAACAGAGCAGCAAAACTGACCAAAACACTGCTCCAACCCTACTCCAGAAGGAACTGAGGGAAAACGGACTTAATATTGAACAAGTGGTGGCCACAGGGCTTGCTACAGAAACAAAGGCACTCCTACATCCTGGCAATGTGCCATCTATAAAAACTGTCCAGGACAAGCAAGCCAACCCTTGTCTTAGAGGCAATGAAGGGCATGCACCCCACCTATGCATGGGAGTGACATGTATACACACACATATAAACACATTAAATATGTTGTACAAAAATAAAGAGGACATGTACTTTTCTCTTAATTGTGAAAATAAGCACTAACCCATCAGCATGCTTTGCTGCCTACACGGTGTGGACTACACACTGTCATGATACACATCTCTCTTACTGGAGCCCTGCCATTCCCCTCTCAGAGTCCTCCAGCCCTGTTTATATTCAAAGGTCAAAAGTTTTATGTAATTTTGCTTGATCTAATCAGCAGTTTGCAAACATTCCCAAAAATTTGGCAGTTGCTATCACCAGTTTTAGCTGGAAAGCCATTTTCTGGCTCCATTGTCTCAGTTTTACAAGGTCATTTCCAGTTCTGTGACCTTATGCCTTACCTGCCATCCCCAATTAAAATATGGGGGAAGATTACCAAGAGACAAGTGCATAATTTCAGAGAAAATTTAAAGCCAGAAGCTGACAGAGGCTGGAAGAAGCAAAGAGAGGAGATAGCTGTTTCTTTTCTCCAGGGTTGCAACCTCAGTTTCAAAAGCCCCACAGTTTCAAAAGCCCCTTGGTTTCAAAGCAGGATCTTTCAAGTGCCTGTGCTGCTGCACTGCCTGTCTCTGTTTGTGACATGTGCAGTCACAGGATTTTAATGGAGCCCAAAGCCCAGTTTTTAATGCAGACACTTGTGCTGGGGTCTGGATTTCTGCAGCTGACATGACTCTAGGGAGCAGCTTTCATTGCAAATAAAAGCCAGAAAAATGTTTCTTCCCTGACAAAGATTTTAAGCAAATAGAATCCACTGTAGCACAGTACGTGCAAACAACACAGACACAGCTATGAACAAGAAATCATTCCAGGTTGATTACAAATTAAAGTGATGTACAGGCACATGCTGTAGGCTCATTCTCCTGCTATTACTTCACACATTACAACAAACATTTATTGGTAGTGGAATTAACTTCACCTTGACATCTCTCTGGGGAGAAAGGGGTTTACATACTTCTGTAACGTGGGCCCCTAAATAACCAAGCTCCAGAGTGTGCTGCTTGCTGCTACTCCACATCACTGCATCACTAAAGCCCTGAACTAAGCATTTCAGAAAGCAGGATCCAAATCACTGTCAATCCCCTACCATTCCACAAGAACAAAGTCGACAGGCAGGGCAGCAGCAATTTAAGATGTCTTGCATGAAAACTTTAGGAACTGGTACAAACATCTGGGGGCACAGCACATCCAAGCCCTCCCTAGGTCATGATCCTTGTGCAGCAGCAGAGTTTGTATCCACACTCACCCTGAACAAGCCCCAAAATCAGCAGATAAATAAATGGGTCCAACTCCATCTGCCTCTGCTGAGGCCAGGGGAGGATCAACCAGCTACACATTACTCGTCTGTATTTTTATAGCACTTGCTATGTGCTTCTTAAACAGTGAGTAAAACTGAAAAGTCTTTTCAGTTTATATGTACCTTCCTCCTTACCATTTGCTCACTCAATCCTCAGCCTCCATCTGTGTGGAGCCAACATTCCCACCATGCCTTATGCCCACCTTGCTGCTCAGTCACACGCTCTGATGGCGAATTCCCCAGGGAGGTTAGTGCAGCCAGCCCCACTGCACCAGCCAAATCAGCAGTAGAAGGGTGGATTCTCATCTCAAAGGATAAAAAAAGATTTTTAAAAAAGGAAAAAAAAGAAAGAGTCTGGCTAACTCATGCTAGCTAGCCATGGAGAACTTCCAGATAAACATTTTGACATGATGAGCTACAGCAGCATGGAAAATCAGTGTTAGCAAAAGCAGAAGCTTCTGGCAAAGTGTGTGCTTTATAACTTCTAGATCCATTGGAATGCCTTACCTTCTTCAAGTCCCACAGAAACAGCAGCCAGTAGGTTGCCTTAGTATCTATGCAGCAAAACAACACATCTGAGTTGCAAGTCCTGAAGACTTAATTGAGAAACCAGGTGTTCAGTGACATTGTGCCTCATCCTCCCCCTCCCACATTGCCCAGGGAGACAGAGACCCCCAACTAGGGGAGGGCAGGAGATGACACTGAAGAACCACAAGCTAGAAACAGCTCAGATCCAATTGGTTAAGAAATTCAATGTAAGTTATCTGCAGAGACACCTTGAAAACATTCACCCCAAACTCATACTTCCCAAAACCTGTAGTATTCCACAGGGGACCAAAACGAGTAATTCAGACCTGACTCTGTGTTACAAATACTCCCAGCAAAATTTGCCTGGTTTCACTATGGGAATTCAACATAAATCTCAACTAATTCCCAAACATAATGTTTTTAGCACGTGGGTGATCTAAGGCATGTGGAATCTTCCGAGAACTTCACAACATCCATGTGTCAGATTTTTATATATAGGTGCTCCATACGGCATATGGATTGCATCACTTCACAGCTGCTGATAATAGTTTAAGAAAAAAAAGGTACAAAAGCCTGGCTTTCCTACAGCTGAAGTTCCAAAGCCATTTTTAAAATGTTCATCTAGAAACCACAGACCAGTGTCACATAGAAATGACCCTCTAAGGAGCCCAGCTCACACCACGCCTGAGGCACTTCAGCCTGTTGGGTGCATTTCTAACTTTTCTCCCATGTCTCCAAGACAAAACCCAAGACTACAGCATGGGACAGGGATTCTTATTGCCCCATTGAGCAGGGAGAGGAAGCAATCCAGAAGTTATCACCAATCACAGTCTCTCATCTTCATCCTCTTCCATGCTAGGTGCACGTCAGGCACACCCTGGCTCCCTGCACTGTCAGTGGGAAGGAGGGAGAGACTGGGAGAAAAAAAGGTGTTTTAAAGGCTTATTTTATTTCTCATTATCATCCTCTCATTCTGTTAGTAATAAATTCAATTTGCACCTCTAAGCTGAGCCTGTTTTGCCCCTGGAGTGTTTTCTCCTGGTCCTTATCTCAACTCATGAACCCTTCATTAATTTTTTTCTCTCCTCTTCCCAGCTGTTGCAGGGAACTGTGAGTGAGCAACTTTTGTGGGTGCCTGGAGTTTGGCCAGTGTCAAAGCACAACATCTCCAAACTACAGTGAAGACTTTGGCCTTGCCCACATGGCTGGGCACATTTTCTAGCACTGTCACCTTCACATATCTCCTGATAAATCACTACCCTGGTACCAGCATCCCTGGCTCACCCTCTTGCTGTTTTGAGCTGAGAACTATTTAATCAACAGGAATTGAACATACATAGAGTTCTATGCCTTGAGAGAATTTTATTTTTGTTATACATCAAAAAGGCATGTTTCTGGTTAGTCAGGCAAGTTTCATTTACACAGGCTTGCAGCACTTGCACACAGCTCATTTTATTCTCAGCTTGCCTCCAGAGTGACTGTAGGAGTGCATCCATATGGCCAGGGCTTTAGAGCTAAACTGGAAGTACCAAAACAGAGATGCAACTTGGATGCAATTATATGCACTGCTTCAGTTTCCACATTGGGAAGCACACAGCAGCTCCCTCCCACCACATCCGCAGAGGAGCACGTGGTGCCAGAGGGGGCTGTGGCAGAGCCAGGAGCTGCTGCTGCTCTGCTGCTCACACCATGCCAGCCTCAGGGGGCTCCTGAACCACTGCTTCACAGGGCTCCATCAGCCACCACACCTATGGCTGCCAGAGAAACACTGCACCACCTTTCTGCAGCCTAAGGGTCACAGGGAAAAGCTAAAGGTGGAGCACCTATGGCTTTCTGTCTCTTGACCCTCAGTAAGTGAGCACTGAAACTCTGCTGAATGTTTCTCTCCAGTGATGCCCAAAGACAGCTTGGGTCACTCATCAGGCTCCACAGCACCCAGCTGTGAGACCCTCACAGCCCAGGACCAACAGGACTCTCCTGCAGGCAGCACACAGAGCCAGGCACAAATGACACTGGAAGTTTCCTGAGCTGAAATGACAGCAATGCATTGGTCTGCCTCCAACCTCTGCACTGAATTCTACCAGCAGAGCATAATTCCTCCAAATGCTCTGAAAGCAATAAAAGCTTTCCTATTTTTTAATAAGCTTGCATTTTAAACCACTTCATACATATATAGGTATATGTTTGTCTGTGTGTATATATATCTCAAAACATAAAACAAATTGAATTTCTCAGTGAAGAGTGAAAAATGGAAATACCTAAGACTATTACTCACAAGCCAATTCATCTCCTCAGAACCTGGAGTTCAAAAATCCCCAGTAAGGAGTTTGATAAGCAAATTTAATGACTTTGAGACGTATCAACCTCCTTTAATATTGCCTGTGATCAGATGACAGACATTCCTTGCTAGATTTTTTAGGTACTTGCTCATTTGCATGCACTCCAGAATAACCCATTAAAGGCTGCCTTTTCTTGACAAACTTTTGCCTCTGATAAATGGCCAACTCTGCTGGCCTGACTTCATGACAGTCCTTGGTCCTGACAGCTCAACTTAATTAACCCATTTAATTTATTGATCAAGCCCATGGCAAAGGAGTATTCCCCATTAAATAGGAATTTTTATCACCCTTAGTTATATGACTAAAGGCCTTCCTAAAAATTGAAATTTAGTTAGCAGCTTCCATGCTGCCCATCCAAAAAGCTACTTAGGAAAAGAGACTAAAAATGACTCAGTGATTTTAGATAATGACCAGGTTGGGCTGTAAGTTGAAGTAATTTTCCCGTTTCACAAAAAAATGCATTGCAAAGCAATAAGGAATCCTTGAAAAGCTGTTCTGAAGACTGTCTCTTCCATTGGACTGTGCTCTGTTATAGTTGTGTCACTTGGAGCAAACCAGACTGTGTTATTTGTGCAAACTCTGGCAATTATTTCACTTGAAAATGCAGATTATTTAGTGCTACAATATTTCCTGGATGACTTATTAATACGCATATAAAACCTTGCAGTTAAAAATAAAACATACAAGGCAGCAAACCATAGGCTGAAGCAGATAAATGAAAGACCAGCATAGTCTTTAAATCTAAAATTAACAAATCACACTCAGATGAAAGACATTTGGGTAAATCAATTCCCCTGCTACCTAAGCCCCAAAGTGCCTTTCCCTTTGCAATCAAACAACCAGAGGCTGTTATAAACTGGCAGGAAATTATCAGCCTAACCAGCCAGATCAGAAAGCTGACACACCACACACCCTACACATTAGCCTTGCTGCCTGCAATAGCACAGCTCTCTACAGCCACATCTGTTTGCAGAAAGATATAAATGAGGTTTAACTCTTGCAATAGTCTAGCCACGGGAGGATAATCAGAATAAATACTGTTTCTCTGCTAATCATATTTTGTGTTTTTGCTATAAAAGCAATTTGTTCAGGGAAGCTTGACTAAACAGATAAGGACAGGTAGACTGGACAAAGGTTAAATGGTCTTGTCATAATGGCATACAGTTTAATTTCTAGATAAGAAACAGAAATCCTTTTTTTATAGGATTCTGGTCATATCATTTTAGCATTAATATGCCAGATACTTTACAACTGCCACTTCATTTTCTTTCTAGAATGTTTTTAAACCAGTGGCAAGCAGGACGAAAACATTTTCTCTAAATCTATCCAGCATCTGAAATCACCTGAGTTTTGTGAGCAGCAAGCTGGGGGAGAGGCACCATTTGGTCAGTTTGTGTGTTTCTGTTTTCCATCAGCCTGTTTGGCTGCACATCTCATTTTCTGCAGGAAGGTGGCTGTGCTCCGCAGGAGCCCCAGCGCTGCTCTCGCCTCCCTGTGGGCCGGGAGCATCGCTGTGCACAGCCCCCAGAGACACACGGGCTGCAGGCAAACTGAGCAGCCTCATCCAGATGGAAAAATCAGATGACAATCTTTTTTTATCCCAGCCTCGAGTCTGTCTAACTCTGGCAGGTAGCAGTCTAGGCTAACGCATTATTATGCTTAATTCCTCTCACAGAGCAGAAACCAACTGTTACTATTTCCCCTTGCTGTGCAAGTTCTAGGATGGACAGGTCCAGAGCCATAAGACATTGCCTCTCCTCTCCCAGGAGCTGCACACCCTCCAACACTTGGGCTGCAGGACACCCACCAGCCCTGCACAGGGAGAGCTCTGCACTTCCCACCAGAAGGGGCCACAGTCCTCAGCTCTGCAATTCTCATTACAGACCCCAGTGGTGAAGCTGCCTGCTCCAGCTCCATCTCTGCCAACAAAGGACAGCCTTGTCCTGGTCCCCAGCATCAGCAGAGATGCAGGGGAATCCTTCAGTGGGAGAATCCTGCACCCTTGGCCACCCCTAAGCTGAGCCCTCAGTGCCAGCAGCTCCACCAAGCCCCAGTCCCACAGACAGAGCCAGAGCTGGAGCTCCTGCTCCCCAAGGGTGTGCTCATGAGTACCTGTCAGAAAAAGAGGCACGTGCATCTTGCAAGCAGGTCTCTTGTCAATTTTTCATCCCTGAACAGCTTTAACTGTATCTCCTAATTAAAACACACACTGCTTTTAGTCTACAGATGCAGATAAAGAGAGCATGGAGGCTGGAAGCTGTCTGTTTACACACCACAAATCAAATCACAAATATCCAAAAGTGCATTTGACTATCTAGGGGATGGGGTTTTCAGCCCTTTGAGGCTACCAAATTACTTCTGACAACAAAGAACATTCTGAAATTAACTTTGAAAGAAGTCTCTGTTTTATTAAGATGGGGGAAACAAAAGTGATAGTTCATGCTTCTTGGCAGCATTTCTGTCCTTGATACAGGGAGGATGGATTCCTGTAGGATTTTTGCATAGCTCTGACATGGTGCAAGAGCCTGGAATTGGAGAGTGCCTCATTTACAGTAATTACATTTAAAAGTGGGTAGCAGGGCTTTATCTGTAACAAATGCACAAGGAGAAAAACTGCATGTGATGACAGCAGAATCGACAGGATGCTGCTTTCCCGAAAGGCCAAAATCAATTGCTCCTTTCCACCCCTCCCCATTTCCCCCAGCCTTTGCTGAAGCAGCTCTGCATGTTCACAAGCTATAGAGCAGTAAGTGCGTCTGTATTCACACGCAGCAAATCACATCAGCCATCAAATGCTGCCCTGCAGGATTCCAGTGGAACCACAAAGCACATGCAGGGACAGACCCTGGCCCACACACACATCAGAAAGAGCTGCCCTGCTCCTCCTCTCAGCACACTGGGACATTCCCAGGCCTGCTCCCCTTGGACACTCCTGCACAGCAGGGAGAGATGGGCATTGATGCAGGGGGACTTTATCTACAGGCTCCCTCCTCAGGGTCAGGAGAAAGTTTCTTTGCCTTGCGCCCATTCAGCAAAGTGGGAAAACAACATCTCTGTTATTACAGCACACACAAAGCACAAGTCACTAATTGGCTCTAATCACATTGCTGTAAACATTGACAACAACCCAGAATTCAAAGGCCTCCCTGTTTTATGCAACTCAAAGGGATTTGCAAGACCTAAAGCTGGGCCACAGCCAAGGTTCAGCTTTGACCACAGCCTGCAAATGGCTCCTGTAGCAGAAGCATTTTCTGGTACCTGCTGAAACACAGACACAGGTTCACACCTGTGAAGAGGGGGTTGGATGAATTTTCCATTGAAAGTTTCTCCTACAGCATATAAAACTCTGCACTGCACACTTATGCACGAGAGAACAAAAACTAACCCAAACCTAGGAACTGGGGAGACAAGCCACTTCTTTGATGTTAATAAATGGGATATAAAATAATAAGCTATAAACAGCTGTAGCCCTGATTCCACCTCACTGTATCAAGAGCAAATGTGGAGCAAAGACTACAACACATCACCTGCATCATATAAAAACACGGGAAATCTCTCTTGTATGAAAACTTCTAACCCAAGGAAGAGGATGGAGGTGCCATCCTTAGATCATTATTTCAAAATCTGCTCAAGTCAAAGCTGCCCAGTGTAGGTGTTTCTGTTAAGCAGCCCAAAGTTTGGTCCACCCTCAGTTCCCACAGTGGAGTCTGCTTTCTGCTCACAGGCAGCATAAACAATACCTTTGAAGCCCAGTGTATTTAAAAGCTACCTAGACCCCTCTATAACTTAGGCATGTAAGTAACTCAGGTGGTACTCAGCTATCAGAAACTCCCCCAGTATTTCAGCTACTCAAGGATATTTTCACAAGAGTATCAGGAGCTGTTAAAACTTTTGGGATCCTGAATTCACAGCACTGCAGTGTACATAAAATTATTAATTTTAATTAAAATGATAAAATATTCTAAAGCAATAGAAACATCCAATTTTTGTAATTAAAGTAATGCAGAAAAAAATTGCTTAAATGGTTCCAGAACTAAATTTCACAATGGTTATGCCATTTTAAAGTTACATGGTTTAGAAACTAGGTTGCACTTTTAAGAGACTCTTTAATAATTCAAGACCTTTCAAGGTCAGAGAGAAAGCAGTGATACAGTGATTTTTCTTCTTGAAATTTGAGAGCTCTGTTTATTCCTCTTATATGCATGCATACATATTCCAAGAGTTACCATGGGATTCTCCCCAGTCAGGGTCAGCGTGTCAAGTCAGTGGATACAGCCTACCACTGTGTACCTGCAGCTTCACTTCAAAGCAGAACTTTTCTAAAATATTCAGCTTGGTGCACCCTTGATAACAGGGCCAGGTAAGTTCTTTCCCTTAAATTCAAGGCAATGCATTATCCAGAAGTAGTTGGAATAACCAATAATTTTCTCCCTGGCTCCTCTGAAATAGTTATTCAGTATTTATTTTCAGGATTGCTTTTTCATGGTAAAAACATAACTTACCTCTAAAGCTTCTGGAACAGGAACCCTTTTTTCAATATGTTTAAATGTTGTTTAGTGTAGAAGGGAGCCAATCTCTGAATCTTTTAAATGCTCCTCCAAGGAAAACAGTGATAGTACCTATTGCCTGCAGAAAAACATAAATAACTCCCAATTAACTGTCACTGAAGCACAGCTTCAGTTTGAGATTTAGTGGATTGAGTACTTTCATGGGAGTGTTCAACTCCCAAGCAATCAATCACACCATTGCAAAAGCCATCCAGAGCAAGCAAGAAAACTTTGGAGAATTACAGAGCAAAAAAACTGCACATGTAAGTGCCAGGAGAAGGACTCTGATACTTCATGGAGAGCTGCAGAACAAAGTAAAACTCCTTATGATAGTGGTCAAAAATACAATGCACAGGTAGGCTACACAAAATAATATTTTGACACTTTCATACAAGCATTGGGCAAAGAAGTGTGTGAGGGAGAGCCTTCCTTATCTTGCCCCACATTGCAAAGTCTGCTTTGACAAAGGAGTGTTGAGGAAACCTTTCTTCCTTCTGTGCTAAAATACCTTGGCTGGCCCCTGTTAGAAAAAGATCATATTAAAAGCAGCTTCTTAAAGAGTCCAAACATTCATCCAATTAAAAGCCAATCCTCCAACTGTGTGTGGACAGAGAGAAGAAAAAGTGCTGCCATGCAAAAGCAAATTCAGAGACATACTGACAGCAAATTACTGACACAACACCTTGCTCTATGAGGGAGATCACTCCCCATTTCAAGCAGTTCCCTGCTAGTTGGATTCTCTGTTCTGCCTCCAAAGAGCCAAAACACAATTTCCCTCCCTCTACCTGATGTTAGGAAAAGCCCATTCCCTTTTAGGGGACAGCAACTAGAAAACAGGAGGAGCAGGCACAAAAAATCAGTGCAAATGTAGGAGGCACAATCTCAGCAGCTCCCTCTGTCCTGTCTTTTATCACAGAATTCAGAATAGTGTTGGCAAGCTCTCTGTAAAGTTTATTTGGTGTCTTTATACATTTTTAAATGTAATTTCAGTAAGGTTTGTTTTTGCATGGATCTGTCAGTGTGTTATGTATAAAATGACAATTCAAGTCTCAAGCTATCAGCCTCTTTCTGCCAAGTGACAAATAACGGATGCTTAAAAAAGTCTCGTGGCATTCCAGAGAGCTAAAGAATAATGAGTCACAATCTCAAAACTTAAAATTACTTTTCCTTTCCCCCCTTCCCTTTCTTCTTCTCCCACCTTCCCCCAGTTGCTCAGAGAAGGGAGGGTTAGGTCATGGGGCTCAAGAAAAGAGAATTTTCATTTTGGAGTTTTAGCATAGGGTTTCAAGTACCAGCAAAACCTCATTTTCACTTGCACATTACGTGGGGCTTTGTCATTAATTTGCACAAGGTGTCAAAAGAGTAGAAGATAAGCTGCAACACCCTCCCCCAAGCTACACTCTGCTGTTAGATTGAAAAGGCCAGGGTAACAAACGTGTCAATAAAATGTATGCAGTGTTTCCCTCCTCTGGAAAAACCTTGCCAGTGCTTAAGGAAAATAACTAAGTTTGTACAAGAATTATATTAAATGTATTTATTAAGCTTTATTCCTTATTTTTATTTGCTTTTTTCCTACGTTCATTTTTTTAATATCTTTTCCAGTTTAGGAATCCCGTCCAATGCTAGGAGTAATATCCAGGAAGAAACCATAATAAAACTTACTATAATGTCAGAAAATAAGTATGATGTTGCACATCCATGTAGTCTCTAGAAGAGCAGAAAGAGAAAGCAACATCAGGCAGTTGTTGGTCACATCTCCAAGGCACAGATTTCTCAAGTACTGAGATGATACAGTTTCATATTGAAACCAGAACAAACAAGCAAAACAAAACCAGCAAAGAAAACTCCTTTATGTTAGTAAAAATAAATAAATCCTCTTAGTCATTCTCTCCTGGCCCCTATTTTTACAGCTGTGCTCGTCACCTGTGCACTCAAATTGAACCGAAAGTAAGGCAGCATCCTCCATGAAATTTCACCATAGAGCATTTTCAATCCCCAGGCTTTCCTGTGCCTCACCAAATTTCCTGTGCTTCACAACAGCAGCACCTTCAGCTGGGACAAACCCCCTGAGTGCTCCAGCTCCATCTTCTCTGGCACTTACTGACCCCAGCTCTGCCTCTCCTGCTCAGTCCACCTGGGGACAGGCAGGAGGGCTCATCAGAGAGCCTCAAATCCAACATTCCCTACACACTGAGGCCTCTTAAGTCATGAATGTGACTTATAACACAAAGGTTTTGATCCAGATCTGTGTTTTCATCTTTTTGACTTTGCCAGAATAAATAAATAAATAAATAAATAATCCAAATACTGAGATGGGACATCTTTGTCTTTTGAAGTCTTCATGGAATTACATCCAGGTCTTCGAGCCTAATTTGGGGGGGGGGAAACAAAAACTTTGGACTCAATATAAACACCAACTTTTCATTCAAATGCTGTCCTAAGAAAGAGTACATGAAATCAAATGTTTATGTGATTCTTTTGTCAGTCTTACAAGACCAAAAGGCATGCGATGAAGAATGATGACAAAGAAGCCATGGAAGTGTCCCAAATACGTAGGACACTGTCTCACTAATAAAATGAGCTCAGTCAATCATTATCCAGCACCCCCAATGTTTCAGCCCTGGCTGGAGAAGCAGTCTTGAGAGGAGCTGTTCACAAGCCTCATTTCAGCAATGAAAATCCTGACAGACATGAGAAGGTAAATGTCACACAGCCAGCCAGGCTGCTAAAGGCCTCTTCCCCTGATGCTTTGAATAAATACATCCACGTTGCTATTTCTGTTTCATAGGAAGGGTATAAAGTTGTGAGGCAGGGAGAGCCTGCACTGCTAGGACACGTTAGCAGGCTGTGTGCCAGGCTGGCAGCTCAGCACAGACACAGCCAGGAGATCAGGGCCCAGCAGCTGGGAGAATTTCAAAGCTGACATCATCTACTGGGATGGGTGGTTTCCAGCAGCTCCTCTCATTCAGCACAGAGCCAACTGCTGGGCCAGCTCAGGGTCTGCTTTCCAAAGAACCCACTGACCCACTAAGGGAACAGCAGGAGAAGGGCTGAAACTACCACAGGAAGGACAGGAACAACTTCCATTTTTGTTTAAATCACAAATTTCATCAGTGACAAAAGTGTCCCAGGCTGCATGGAGCATATTTAGGTGGCAGCCCCTGCAAGCCCAAGCACAATGAGAGAGGAAGGAGCAGCAAGGGAAGTGCCAGGCTCTGTGTGCTGGGAGGGCTGTGGGGCAAGAAGGTTCCTGGGCCCTCACCCATGAAACAGGGAACAACACAACCATGGGGACATCTCAGCCAGAGCCACATGAGAGCACTTCTATAGGAAAAACAAAGCCTGACACACAGAAAACAGGTTTTTGTCACACAGCTGTTGCTTGCAAACATGTTGGTAATTCATCACAATAGTCTAGCTCCAGATGGACTTAGACTGTGATAGGAAAGCTTATCTTTCCTTCAGCATTTGTGTACCACAGCATCATCCCCCATCCCACTGTGCTTCTCTAACACTGCCTGAGCTTTTCTTGATGTTGCTGAGCCTCCTGATGTCAGTGAAAGAATCTGTGTATTGATTAAAGCTGCCTCAGGAGAGCCAGGGTCCTTATGGCACACATTTGAGTTACAGAACTTACAGGTGAGGACAACAACCCCTTGGCATTTCACAGCTAGCCAAGCATCTCACAAGTGGTCAGCACAGCTCCTCTGTCACTCAGCCAGCACTCCTGACAGCCTTGCTTTAAAGCCCTTCACTGGAAGGGGTTTGGCAGCACATAAAAGTGGCATGGCAGTATGTGCTTCCCTCCAGGCTCTGGTCAGATCACACAGTGCCTGGTTTTAGAGAAAAACAGGTGTTGCACAATAAAACCTCTGAGGCAGCAAATAATTCAGATGTGATTGATGCCTCTCCAGGCACCATGATCAAAAAAGTGTCTACACCCATGCAGCAGCAGCAAGGGGACATTGTCTTCTACTCACAGCAGCATCTGCACTGCTCCAGGGGAGCCCAACTGCTCCCACTGTTCCCAGATGGAGCCCACCAGGTCCCTCTTCCCTGTGGAAGGGGCTGCTACTGCAACAGCAGGTTTTGCCACATCCTCTGAAGATCTTGCATGGAACACAGAATTTTACAAACTCCCTGCTGAAAGGCAGAAATTCTACAGAAATCACCTTTGCTACAATAACAGCAGAAATTCTCCTTCACCTCCTACTGAGGATTCTGAAGGGAAACATGAGCCCAAACCTTCCATCCCTCCAGCAAAGCTCCTCTGCAGATTTTGTCAGTCACCTTTGAGGAGAGTGGGAAAACCTGATCTGAAGGGGCTGCCAATGTAAAACAGAGATCTGTGTAAGCTGAGAAGTGTTTTCTATTTTAAATGTAATAATTCATATAGTCACAGGACATTGGTTCCAGACTGCACCTGAGCCATCACAAACAATCACAGCAGGTCAGCAGAGAGCCAGCAGCAGCCCTGTCTCCACAATCACAGCTCACCAGGACTTCAGGAGGGAATTCCCAGCGCACCAGGATGAGCCACAGCTGCCCAGAGCCCACAGGGGCTCCCACTGTTATCTCCAAGTCAGTGTTTGGGTCTCTTCTACATCCACCTCAGAAAGCAAAAACGTAATTAAAGTGAGGTGACAGAGAGCCTGGGAAGAAAAGTGCTGAGGAAATTCAACAGGAAAAACAAATTAGATCAAGGGGAGAGGAGGGGGAAACAGAAAACAGGCAATTGATGGCAATTTCATTAGTAGAGGTCAAAAATGTTTCCTTTACCATTTCCAAAAATATCAAATTCTCTTGTGCTTAACCTTATAATGAATTAAATATCAGCAGTCAGCAACAGATGAATCTCTTTGGAATGGAAGCATAACCTGAGCATACTTACAGCAATAAACTGCTGCAGTGGGTTCAAATTTTCTTTGAATTGTTTCCATGAATTTGTATTTAAATGAATACACTGTATGCCCATACATTCAGCAGAAAGTGAAACCCTACTCTTCTGAAAACTGAAGTTTCTAAATGGAAATTGTTTTTACTACTTAGACAGAAACAAAGAAGAGAGACAATGAAAAATTCGAGGGAGTCAGTCAAATTAACCTTTTTTGATCAATGACTCGTTTGTAGGGACAGACACATTTCTAAGTTGTGAAATTTCTGATGTATGCAAGCCACCAAGGTTGGAATCAATAAAAAGTGAAAATAAAGTGGATTTGTGTAGACTGATTTTTAAAGCAAAACTATGCATTATTCATACAGAAATCTGCCTATAATGACTGGAAAGCAGATTGAAAAGTCTAAAGGTTTAGACCTGGGAGAAAATTTAAGACAAATCACATTATTAAAATGAGCTTTGATTAGATCTGCAGAATACACAAATCCAGTCTTGCTCGTCTATAAACTAATTTCTCATGTGTGTATTTCTAGGTTGCAGCACATGTACAAGTAAGAAGACGCTCTTAAAAGCAAGACACATCAAAGTTCCAGAAAAGGAAAAAAAACTGGACTCTGCAGGAAACAGAACAAATTAACTACACAAGTAATTAATATGTTAAAGATTTAGAGCACACATTTTGTTGCACAAGGTACCTTTTTAAACATTTGGAACAGCTGCTTTGAATAGCCAGATTCCCACTAACCAAAGCATGTAGGATCTGCAAGTGGTGAGAAGGCTGCTCTCAGCAGGGATGGGATTTCCAGCAGACCCTGAAACACTGGCTTTGTCTTTAACCCAGTGGTAAAGAGCAGCCCATAGCTCCAGTGGAACAAACATTGTCAGTGAGCAGTGCAGTGTGACAGGGCAGGGCTGGGCAGTGGAGCAGGGGGTGCTGAGCACCAGACCCCCAAATCTGAGCCCCTCTGGCCCTTCCCAGTCAGAGCAGCACTGATCTGGTCCCTCACACTGTGAACCAGGCAAACAATGGGAACCCCTATCTACATCTGTGCTCACTGGGAAGGAGCTCAGCCCCTGCACTGAGTCCATCCTACAGAGCACACCAGGACTGTGGGGACATGCAAGGTTCATGTAAAAATACATTCCTGAACCAAACTGAAAGTGATGGCAGAAAGAATGTGTTTCTATTAAACACCAGTGTTTAAAGATAACTTCACTGTAACAACAGACCATGTCCAGTGTTTCCCAGCAGTTTAAATATAAAGCATTTTTCACTCTTTCATCTTGAACTGTACTTTGCCAGAAGATCAGCTGATGCAGCTCCACACAACAAAGTCAACTCGCTTCACTCCAACATAATTTGGTTGTCAAGTAATATTCTCACATTTTCTCAAATCTCTATTTAAGGAGCAAAACAAAAAAAGCAACCCAGATTAGAAAAAGAAGTCTTCAAAACCTGCAGATAATACAAGATTTTATAGGGAAGAGGAAAATAGCAAGAGGAAGCTGGAATATAAAAAAAATGTCAAGAAGAGAGCTTGTACAATTTCAACAACATCCAGCTGCAATTCAACCCCTGCTTCAGCTGTAATCTCTAAATCAATCCAGATCTGCCTAGAAATGTTTGATTATCTATATGGGCCTATAGTTATATACAACAAGTACAGAAAAAAGCAGTTTCTATCTCTTTACCATTACTGTGATTAACTTCAAAACTTATTTACCTTGAAAATACTCAAGGGATTGCAGTATTAATTATTTTTAAAGGACACTCAATGCAATTGGCAGCTCAGCATTGATGAGTATATCAAAAAAAAAAAAAAGGAGAATTAATTGGGGACCTTGGGACCTTATTAAAATTTGCTCTTGACTGTAAGTTCTATGACCTTCTATGGCTGAACTTCTCCTGATGAGGCAACTGCATTTATACTTTAAGAATACCATTTGGTAGAGAAAAATAACCAAACTTTAAAGAGGTATACAAACACATTTGCAATACAAATCAGTAGTTTTCCAAGGAAAAAGATTAGAAAAACTAAAAGCTTTTGCACTGAACACTGAAACAGGATCTGGTTCTTGTGTCTTAAATGCAAACCTCTCAAAGCATCACACTTAGCAAACCTCAGGAGGCAAAAAGCGCATTCCCAAGGCTGTGTTCTGGACAGAAGCATCAAATTGGGCAGGATAATGGAACCCTGAACCCTTGCAGGTAACTAGACAGTATATTACTCATCTCTCAGATGTGCAGAAAAGGAGGAAAACCTCTCTAGTTCAAACAGCCAGGATCAAACTTCCTTGTCCCAACAGAGCTGTTTCCAGGCTGGAGATGAGCTACACAGACCTTTGGCATGGCACCAAAGATCAGTTTCTCCTCCTGTAATGAGCAGAGGTGGACACAGACACCCCAAACGTGGACTGCAGACACAATGGACAGGACATTCACACACAGAGATGCAGAGTTCATGGAGGCCCAGGGCTGTTCACACTGGTGATGTCTTTGCACTGCCCACCTCAAATCTGAGCAACTGTCTTAAAAACCTGCACCAATCCTATATTTTCAACTAGCAAAACCCAGCTGGCAAAATAAATGGGTAAATATTCAACAGCATTGGGGAAAACAGCTTTAAATGCAAATACTAACAAGATCTCTCTTTTTATCTCATCACCAGCCAACTTTGACAGCTCTATGGACAGAGAGCCCCAGGTGCCCTCTCAGTTTTTTGACATTTAAACCCCTGCTCATATTTCATTCAATTATTAGTTTTATTGGGTTTTTTCCCTCCCCGCTGGCCCCACGCAATGAACTTCAAAAGTAGCAGAGCACAGAAAAACATCTCTCAAAACTACCCCTTACATGCTCTGTGGTGTTTCCAAACCTCTGTCTTTAACTACACCAAATCACTTCGATCCTTTGTGGAAATCTGAATTATGCTATACATCCCACGTGAATTAAGCAGAAGATCAAAGAACTGGGAAGCACAGCCCTTGCCAGGAGGAGGGAAGGCTTTATCTGTGGCACCACAAGCTTTTTGATACTTTTTTTTGCTTCTTTGAATAAACCTCTGTGTTTTTATGAGTGAGAGAAAACACTTCCTTTTCTCAGCTAAACTAATCTCACCAGTCTTATCAGTTTTATTTTAAAAATCTGGCCATTTTGCTTGCTTTGACTACTGGAAATCTGCTTTATAGCAGCTAAAGCAGTGGCTCTTTTACAGTAAAAATCTCAAATTAAATCAAAAGTCTAGAGTCCTGTTGCTGGGGAACTCCTCAGACCCACATCAGAGGTCAGGGCTTCCATCTTTAGCAACACTTGCACAGCTTTGTTTATTGCAGGGGCTTTCTGAGCATCACCATCCAGGACCTCTCTATTCCCCTGAAGAAACACTTCACACATTCCCCAAGATTTCTGCCTCATGATGGTTTTTTTTATATTCATTTCACTCATTTCAGTATCAGCAGTGTGTCAATTCTGACCCCATGTCAGCAGCCACCTGTTTGTCCATCCTCTCCTCCATCCTCTGTGCAACTGCAGGACGTGGCATCAGACTCTTGAGGCCTTGCACATCCTGGTGCCTAGGCTGGCAGGAACACAGGAAACTTCAATTTCCTCAGGGCACTCATCTGCTCCTGCCATTCCCCAGTAACAGCTGAGTAGACTTTGTAGGCTTCATTTAAAACCCTCGTACACTCCCCAGCAATTTGTCCCTTTTGCTTGCCATGCAGATGACTCCCAGAACACTTCTCTTAAGTGAACAATCACATCTTTGCTGTCTCCTCCTTTAAACTTCACTTCCAAATACAGGCAACTTTTGCTGCCATTTCACACAGTGATGAGAAAATCTCCTTTAATATTTACAGAGATAATACAGTTTCAGAAGTCTCTACATTTTTCCTATCACTAGAAAGAGAAGCAAAAGGAGTAGTTCCATGTCAGTGGGTCTGTAAGAGGGGAAAGGATCTTTTTTCCTTTCACTGTATTAGTAATGGGAATCAACCACTTGTAAAGTACCTGAAAGAATATACATTTATAAGCAAAATATTTCTGTTCTAGATTAATACTTGAAGGTAATGGGAGAAGATGAATAACAAAAAAATATTCTTTCTAACAAAAGATTTAACTGAATTCTTTTTCCTGTTCAATCTTCAAATCTGTTTCAAGTTCTCTCCCACTCCAACAGTTGGGGGGTTTCTTTCTTTTAAAGGAGACTCAAACAGAAAGCAAATTACATAATTCATGAGGAGACACATTGAAAAAACTTTTTTTAATACTGATACATAAGGCAGGGCTGTGTGGATGGAGAACCCACAACTCTGGGTCACATTTTAAACACAAATTTCTAATCCAGACAACAGCTGGGAGCCATTGCCCACAGGAGACTGAGCTGATGCCTCACAAAGTTGCCTTTCTTGAATACTTCAAATAAACCCTTCCCTTGCAGCTGCTTCCAAGAAGCCTTTCCTTTCTCCTGCTCCTTGTATTCTGCCAGGGAGAAAAGGCTATATAGCAAGGCAGGAGTTGCTCTTCCTCCAAATTTTTCCTGGTTTTTTAACAGAAGAACAAAGTTATTGAGATAGCTAGGGGTAAAACAGGTTGGTTGAAAAAAAATACTTCCACTTTGACCAAAACCTGAAGTTTAAGTTTTGTCTTGATTCTAAATGGGAGACACACCAAAACCCCCATCCTTTTCTAACAGCACTAGCAGAGTCTACCAGAGCTGAATAGCTTTAATAAACACACATATGGTTAGAGCAAGATCATCTTCCAGCAGGCTCCTTCCCCTGAGACCAGCTGGAGTTATATTTCAAACTGAAGGAAGCAAGCAGAGAGTATCCTCCAAAACCCCTGCTAAGGGAAAGGAGGGCAAAAGGAGATCAATCAGGATGAAGGTAAAAAAGGAAATAAGAAACTGAGTTGCCCTTTGGGAAACATGTAATTACATCTCTGAGTTCCTCTTCTAAGCACAGGCCTGAGGCAGAGAGTTCAGGTCTAAGCATTTGCAGCTTCCTCACAAGTTGGGCAGATAATCCCAAACTTTTCAGATTTATCATTATTATCAGCAGAGCTCCCCTCAGGTTCTCCATGCAGCCAAAGGTTTCAGCAGCATTTATGGGAGAGCTCAGGGAATGATCCCTCAGAGCACACACCAGCAACAGAGGAAGGATGGGATGGATTAGAACGGACATTGAGCCAGGACTCAGCCTGGATGATGACCAGGAACAGCACGAGAACCTGCTCAAAGAGAGGACAAATCTTCCTGGGCTTAGAGGTGCAGGAAGTGCTAAAATTGCTTCAGAGAAGCTACACCTGAGATGAAGGGACAGAAATACAGCTGAAGCATCCACCCTGCAGCCAGCAAAGGCAGCAGCCCTTCAGAGCCCAGGTCCTTTCCAGCCTGGCACGAGGCTTCACCTCAGGCTGTGCTCAGCCCTCAGCTCTCACAGCAAAGGGAGCAGACCTGCGACCACACCAACCATGTGCCACTGAAGGTCTGGTTGGCAAGCCCCACACAAATTTGTAACCCAGTTTCACAGCTTGTGCATGTCACCACAGGCTCTTTACCCATCCCAGGTGAGAGGCAGCCCTGGCTTGGATGCGATTCTCAGGCAATAGGACACAGCCCAGCATCTCAGACTGGCTTCACCAGCTCCCATCACAACAGCACAAGACAAAATAAAAGCAAAATGCCCCAGGAGATAAGTCCTCCAGAAGAGAACACAACCAAAATGGCATGGCAGGACCAACAGGGATCTGGAGGAATGGCAGGACCACAGAGGCTGGAGGAATTTGTACAGCTGTGCCCCAGGCAGCTCCATTCACCAACACCTAGCAGCCCCTGGACTGCTGAGAATATCACAGCAGTAAGTAAAACAAGAGCAAGCAAAGGAGTTCGTCTTGATTTAACTTCAGATCCTCGTTTTAACTTGAGAAAATTCAATTAGTTTCTACCCAGAAGCAGTTTAGCTGCCATTGTTGGCAATCAATGGTCCCTAAATGCTGAGAAACTGGCAACTGTTCAATGTGCTGGCAGAGAGGCTTTCCTAATTAAAGATGTCACTTTTCCAGCTAATTTAAGTCTGCCATCTCTTGAAAGTACCAATTGCCACAAAAAAATATGAATAGGAAATTAACTTTCTGCGCATCTGTTTTTGCAAAATACTTCCTCAGAGTCATATGTTTCAGCTTAAATGGTTTAGGTCACTTGCTGGGAGGCAACAGCAGAGCTTTGTTCTGCCTCCCGAATAAAATAAAGAAAAATAAAGAAAAATATTCTTAAATAAAGAAAAATAAGCAGGGGTTCTGTCATCTACAGGAATGAAAAAGGTATTTGTTGGCTTTCACAGCATCAGTGAGTTGTTCTGTACTCCATCTGATACTGATTTTGTTAGTGTAAAGGAAATCCACACTGAGCAAGTCTGCTTATCTAAACAGCTTCCATCACACTACATTCTTATCCACACAACTTCCCTGGGGACAGGGAAGTGCTGTTATTCCTGCTGGAAGGAAATGTAGAAGCACACAGCTGAGACACAAAGGTTTTTAGATGTCTAACTTCCACTGAAGTCAAATTTCTGACTCATCCTATTATCTCCTTTCCATAATAGCTAAATAACATCCCTTTATTTCCTGAATCCAGCTATCCCAACGTTTCAGCCAAACCATGCATTTTTAAGACTATTTGCACTCTGGCAACAAAAGGAAAGCAATGCCTGTGCACTTGGGAAGGGAACTCCTAAGTTCAGTAATAGAGCAGCATCCTGACTTCAGCACCTCCTGCATGCCCAGCTGTGCTCACTCCACTCCTTCCTGCTGAGGTCCCAAAATCAGCCCTGTTCTGGGTCAGCCAAGGGAGGGAGCACAAATCCCAGCAGAGCTGTCTTCATCAAAAGGACTTCTGACTCCTCTCACTCCTTCTAATTTCTTCTTTTTTAATGCTCTATTTGTGAATCTTTTTTACAGCTTATTGTGAATCAGACAGAGCATTAAACTAGCTTTCTTTACTCCACAAGCATCTGACAAACAAAGCAGTTAGAAGCAGGACTTGAAATCTTCTCCTTTTCTCCTGTCCAAACATCAAAATGCCACTGAATTTTGGTTTTGTGGAATTCTAGATAAGAGCCATCCTTTGTTGAGTGCCACAAGAAATAAACCCCTGATCTTTGACTGGACTTAAGGCCTCATTGTTGTACACAACAGTTAAATTTAACATGGATGAGATGCATTGAACCACCAGGGTGGCTGCTCACATGAACATTACTGATATGAGGCTGTGTTTCGTAAGCTTGGAAATGCTGCCTGGCTAGGTAGACTTGAAGCAAGTCATACATTATTTATAATTTATTAAAATTTATTTTAAACAATTCCTCTCCCACACCATCATTTGATCAGCTCTGTTTACAGTCTACAACTGTGGAGCAGAGGCGTGCAGCATTAATTACACCACTGGGCTCTCCCACCCCCAGGTATGACAGAACAGACCCACACTTCCTTCCTGAAATGGAAACCTCCTAACATAGGTAGGAAAGGAGGAACATTTTATACTTGTTTTTCCCCTGCCAATGCAAGTTCACCTATTCCCACTGCAGTATGCCCCTTTGCCCCTTTCTGGAGCCCAGGTTGGCTTCTGGCAGCAACAAAGTCTCTGGGAGCTGAACTAAGGGACTGCACACTTCACTAGGGAAAGAGCACAGATACAGCTTTTCCTCACATCTAGCTCTCTAGAACAGCAATTCCTAGGACTATACCTCCCTCCTCTTCAAAATGTGTTGGTTGAATTCCCTAATCCCAGGAGGGAATCACAGAATGGTTTGGGTTAGAAGGGACCTTTAAAGATCACCTGGTTCCAATCCCCCTGCTGAGGGCAGGGACACCTTTCACTAAACCAGCTTGTCCAAAGGTCAATCCAACCTGGTCTTGAACATTTCCAGACTGCACGTGCAAACCCTAAATCATTTGCAAATAATTCCTCTAGGCTGTGAGGATGGTAAGATTTTCCAAGCCCAGTTCAGCAATGCCACCATTGTGCCCTGCTCTGGTCCCGAGGCTGGCTCTGAGCTCTGCATCCCCCAACCAAGGTCAATGAGGCTTTCTTTTTTTACATTAAGCCACAGAGCACTGGAATGAATGCTATGCAGAACTAATTTGTCAACCCAGCCACAGTGTCTTTATGTCTGCATATTTGTTGGCAAATTCCCTCCCTCCCCTGGTCCATGTGCTCCCCTCCTGAGGGGGCCCATCATGGCTGAGGTCAATACACAGACTGTCTGCCCCTGCTCTGCCCCCTCCAACACCATAGGGCAGTTTGCACTTTGAGCTCTCCCTCCAGAAACATTTCATTATTCCACTAGTCCCTGTGCAAAGTGATGCCAGAAGAGGAGCAGAGGCAGCACCGCTCGGGGGCACCTCCAGCTCTTGCCCAATTCCTGCAGCTGCTGATCAGACCAGCATCCCCTGGGACCTTTCCAGAGGCTCAATGTGGGACACACAGCAGCTCCAATGGCACCTCCTGATCCTCCAGGAGGCTGCAGGATGGATAAATCAGAGGGTGGCCCGTGGCTCCTGCAGCCTCTGCCTTCCCCAGCACACACATGACAGCAACCACAGCCCACTCACCCATCAGGACAGGATATTCCCATCTGCAGGCATCAAAACTCACTAACAAAACCATCCCATGAGCAGCTTATAACAGGACAACATCCAAAGGCAAAGCCTTTCCCTAGCTCTCCAAGAAGGCTGCTGTGCAGAGCAGGAGCCCCCTCCGCCCACTGTGGCAGGGCAGAGCACCCACGTCCTCAGGTGTGAGGCAGAAGTAGTGCTGGAAATCAGGAATAAAGCTATAAAACACAAAAAAGCCAGGAATCTCAGCTCCTTATCAGACCTCCTAATTACTCAGTCTAGCAACACAAATGCAATATGGAAACATTCATCACCAAGAAAATAAAAAAAAATCTTCACAACTTATATACATACACACATATGTGCACATACAGTTTACTCTACAAAAATAAAATATTTAACTATATATTTTCCATCAGCACATTTCATCTTAACTCAGGGATATATCACACATATTCCAAGTTATTTTATGTACACAGCAGCTGTGTACCAACACCTCCATGAGGAAACCTGCAGGGCACTGCTGCCTTCATCTACCCAAGTGCTAATAGAAAAATAACCTGCACAAATACATCTGTCAACACACAGGGGAAAATTGTATCCCTTGAAGCAATAATCACATTGCATTTGGCTTTCCATGAACAAATACAACTCCTTTCCACTAGGGGAGACTCTCTGTGGGTCAGCACTTGAGACAGTGACAATCCAAACCCACACACCCAGATCTGCTCCCTGCTGCACTGGCAGAGCAACACTCACTGCCTCCCATTTCTTTCCATGCAACAGCACAGGTCTTGCCAGAGCAAATTTGCCTCCTAATTCCCATTGGGGGGAACCTTGAGCTGTCTTTTTGATGCTGTCCTATGACAGCCCAAAGCCTTGTGCATGACACAACAATATTTGGAGAAGGAGGGAGTCTGTCCAGCTTCTGAAAAGATTCATCTCCAGGCCATTACGCTTAGCACAGATTCTATGAACTATGACAACAATAAAAATCAGCAGGAACCACGTCCACAATTCCACACACAACCCCAAGGAAGGGACCTGATGTGCCACTGCTCAGGGCAGAGCTGCTCCCTGTTCTCTGGGAAAATGGAAAAACCAGACCTTCCCTCCTGTAAGACAGCAGCCCTTGGCTCTGCTGCCATCACACTGCATGCCTAGAGTGCACACACACAGACAGACCCCAGGAAGGAGTGGGAGGGATCCAATTATTTCTGTTTCAATTACTCCCAGTTTAAAACCGTGGTTTGAAAGAAAAGAAAAGGAGAAAATACCAACACAAAATCCCCGCATAGCTGCTGAGGGTGGCTTGTTCTCCACCCATCTGTGCTCCTGGCGGGAGCCATTCTGCTCCTACACATCCTGCAACACCTTCTGCTCCCTGAAGTGTTACACAACTGTACAGTGAAGGAAAACCAACAGAATTAACAAGTGGCCAAGCACAGAATTACCACTGAGGCTGAGCACGTTGGTATCCCATCACCTCTGTCTAGTACAAACTCAAGGAGATGAGTTGATCTCAGCTCTAGCCTGTGGCTACTGTTCCAAGAAATAATTACTAATCACTTAGGAGAGCAGTGAAGAACAGCATAAAATTAAGAGACACCGTTTCCCCTGCCTCCCTCTCATTTGTGCAGCTCATTGTTGTCCCTGGCTGCACAGAGCCCTGCCCTGACACCAGTGACTGGCACTTCAGCCATGCTCAGTTCTTGTGCATCAGCTTCCCTGCATTGCTGCTTTTGGGCTTTTCTGCCATGCAAAGTTCATTGTAAGCCCAAATCTGAACCCATACTTTCCATATGTTCTG
Organism: Ammospiza caudacuta; assembly: GCF_027887145.1. NCBI lineage: Eukaryota > Metazoa > Chordata > Aves > Passeriformes > Passerellidae > Ammospiza > Ammospiza caudacuta. The sequence goes on along the minus strand of NC_080606.1, from coordinate 11,652,668 downwards.
CCATTTGGATCCAGAATCTAAAATTACCTTGGTTGCCACAAAAATAGGAGCTTGCAATTCCCCTTTGCCTTGCAATTAGCTCTCTAAATCTTAATTGTGGGAGCCAGATTTTCTAGCAGAGTTCATTCATAAGCAGAGTGAGTCAGCTGCAAAATATTTATCACAGTCTAAATTCTCTCAAATTTCCAGCACTTGGATTACAGAATTCTGTTCTGATCCAGGTCTAGGAGTAATGACAGAAAAATTATAGGAGGCGAGAAAAATCAGAAATTGTTTTCACCAGAAAGCACATTTCTCCTTCAGGAAATGTTACACCTTGCCAATTCTTGCACTAAAACTGCCATCTACTCCTTTAAGCTTCTTTGCTGTTCTGCGAAATGCAAGACAATCTTAAGGATGCTGAACAATTATTCTAACAATTAATTATAATTGTATATTATATGAATTATAATTGTATACTATATTCTATATATAATATAGATATTATATATTATACCTATATTTATATACTATTATCTACCATATAACATATTTATTTCTATACATATTTTTTATTTATTATATTTTTTGCTAGCTGAAATTTTTATTAGCATGAAATTTATCAGTCTGAGGATTTAAGCACCTTCTTTAAAAACCAAAAATTAAGAGCATCTTCAGCGTAAAATATAAAATTATATCTGTTTTATCACAGATAGAACAAAACACGTGCACAGCTGCTAAGTAGAAAAGCCTCAGAATACTGTAGAGCAAGGAATATCTGATGCTAATAACTCCCCCTCCCCCAATATTCACCAATCTCAATAGAAATTTCAGTAATTAAAATTACAAGCCAACAGAGTATACCAGGAGATGGTACCTCCTGACAGGTGCTCAACACAGACTGAAATAAGCAGTTCTGTAATCACACTAAGTGCTTACATTGTCAACAGCACTCTTTTAATAAATGGTTGCATTTGTTATGCTTTCTTAAATAATTATTTGCTGGAAGATCATAATCATCTAATAAAGATGTGTTTGGTTTTGAACCAGACCTAATTATAGGTTTTAAAAGCTGGTGACAACATATGCACTGGAATCCATTAGCAAGTTCTGCATAGAAAAGGTGACAAAAAATCAAAAATTTCTTTGGTGAATTGAGACCATGATCTATAGGAAATCAATGGGATTTAAGTGTTTGAAATCCAACTCTCTTTTCAAAATGAAATTCATGCAATTATTGTGGTTTTTAATTATTGGGATAGCACAAAAAACACTGCAATCATCCCAACAAAACCCTCTTGCACTTGTGCCAAAGACTTTTATTTCCTCTATCCATAGGAAGAGGAAACAAGTTAATAACCTGAAACAGTCCAGATTTCAGCTACTGCAAATAGTACAGCAAATTTCTGGGCAGGTGCAGAAATCAAACCATGCACTCTGAACTGCAGGGCTGAGACAGTGAAATGTTCACTTGCTGGTCACAATCTCTTAGGGTACCTGGAGGATTTTTAGGATCAACTTCTAAACAAGAGTACCAGCTTCTCTTTCATCAATGTGTGTCAGAGCTTTAACAGCTTTTAAACACCATTTCTTTGTATTTATGACTGAATTACAGTTCAGTAAGGCACCCCACTGAATCATCACACTTGCTCAGGATAAAGATTCTGTATGTGAACAGCATCTCCCTCCCCAGCTGTCCTTCAGGCAGCAATGAAAAATGACAGAGACTGCAGTGTGCTTATCATGGTGACATGAGTTACCTCTCTGAATATTTCTCAGTGCAAAGCCAGACAAGGGGCACAAGAATCTTACGGGGAAAAAAAGAGGAAAACAAGGAGAAATATCAATTTACATTAAGCGCACAGTAAAGACTTGCTTTGTCAAAGGAATCGTGTGAACTTCTAAGTATCAATGTCCATAACAATAAAAAAAAATCTTCAGAAGAAAAGGGAAACCTTGATTCTCAATAAAAGTATTTGGAGGCTTTCAAAGACTTTGTGTATAACAGAAAATTTGCTTTAAATTAATAATTTTTCTTCAACAGCACAGCAGAACAGCTTCTGGCTGCAGGACACAGCTTCCTAAAATGCAGGTTATTGAAATAATGGTTCAAGAAATGAATATGCTAGCTGGTATTGGAAACCACAGGAGCATTATTTACTTCTATTAAATGCTGATCTAGATGCTTAGGAAACGGAATGCAGATTAATTAAGTGCTTTTATCTAAGGAACTTTGATTTTATAATAATTAGTTTAAATGTCAGCTAGTATTTTCTTACTTCAAGCCCTTCCATCAACAATAGAATGGGTGTTACTGCCGCAGCAATTTCTCATGCCAGTGGAAAGGACTTTTAATATAAATTCAGAAAGACACCATTGTATGGACCCAATTCTAATCAGGAAAGCAAGCCATGCATCTGAAATTGGTGCTCATGAAGCACAACCTGCTTTCCCAGTGTGGATAGTGCTCCTGCTCCTGTCTCCCACAGGCACCCAGCAGCGCTGCCTGCAGGCTGGCCTCAGAGCCAGCAGCACAAAGTGCAGGGGTGCAGCTCAACCACTGGCATTTGTTCCATTAAGAGGTGGATGCATTTACTCATTTATGTGCTTTGCTACACCCAAGTCCACCTCTCAATCACCTTTTCTGGGAGTCACATTAAAGAAGAATGGAGGGCTACAGGAGTAAATGTTCCAGGCTGCCAAGCAGCTCTGGCAGGGTCAGTGTCAGCACCCCCAGGGCACAATTTCCAGATTTTGGTATGTGACTGACCAATGGAGCATGGATAGGGCCGCAACTTAATTCAGAACAGGAACTGCACACCTTGGACCCACGCTTGGAACGTGTGCTGAGTGAATTCCTCAGGAAGCACTGAGCCAAAGGTAGAGGCTGGTATATCCTCTATCCACTCCACAGCTGATGGAGGAAACACAGACTGTTCCAAACACAGGGGAGCTGGAGGAGGAACATTTGTATTCAGAGTTCTCGCCTGGAGATGGCCAGCAAGGGAGGGACTCTGGCCAGCAGCACTCCCTCAGTCTCTGCTGAGGCACCACAAACAGCTCCTCCTGACAGAGACCCGAGCAGTGGTGCCCTCAGGACCCCCAGGCCTCGCTGGGGCTCTGTGCTTTGCAGAAAAGGTTTCTGCAGGTGGGAGGCAGCAGTGGGTTGTGTAGGTGTTGGGTGCTGTACTTTGAGATGTTTTCCGTTGCCTTCTGCACATGACTCACTGAGCAGCTCTGCACAGCTATTTTCAAATCATGAATCTGCAAGGCAGACCCCCTCTGGCTAACAACCCAGATAACAGGGGAGAAAAAACAATGCACCTGTCTCATCCTGAGTGCTGAAGTAGCAAATGCTTTCTGAGCTTTATTTGCAGAAATGAGACAGTCATGGCCGTTCTTCTAGTTTTAGAACAAAATTTCCATCTAAAAATAGCATGGCAAATCACCACTGTAGGATCTCTGCTTTCTTAGGCACAGAGCCACCCCAGAGCACCTGTCTAGAGAGCTGCCCCAGCACATCCCAGAGTCTGCAAATGGCAATTATTCTGCATGTTGAATACATACATCCCATCTGCCTGTGTGTCTTGGCACATGTGTATTTCCATTCTGGTACATCTGTATAATACATCTTTTCTACATGAATTAAGCCAAACAGTGATCACAACATGTTATTTAAATATCACTAAGGATTAGAAGATTCAGAAAGACTCCAAACCCCATAAAGTGATGCTAAGCAGGATTACTTCCTGGCAGCATGTGGATACATGTGTAAGCTGATTATTTATTTTCATGACCTACATTGGCACATAAGGAAGAGCCACAGTCCTCTCCCTCCTCAGACAGAATGAAACCAAACTGAAGACCTCCCAGTGATGCATTCAAACTCACCTTCTTTTCTTTCTCTTTAATGAACAAAAAGCAGAAAAAGATGAGAGATAGACTTCAGCAGCTGAAACAAGGTGGAACTGCTGAGCTATAGGAATAACCACAGTGTTGAGCCAATGGCATTCAAAGAACTAACAGTAGGGATAAATTGGAAAAAAAATAGTAAGGAGCACGAATCTCAAGGTAGATACAAGGTCAAAGCAGCTTTTGGAAGAAAGCTAAAAGATAGAAGGGTGAGAATTAAAAGAAAAAACCCACCAGGGACTGTTCACATTCATAACATTCCCTGGATATTTGATATGCTCCTGGTTACTTACTGCTAATTCAGATTATGCTGCTTACAGCAAGAACAGAAACATTGCTAATTACAACACGGTGATACATACACACAGCAATGCCATTGCTATTCCTTACAGGTCAAGGGCAGCATCCTGTGTTATCCTGCTCAAAAGAGGCTAAATAATGCAGGAACTGTCTGCAAAGTCATACAAGCAAAACAAATGTCATTTTTCATGCACAGAGTAGTTACATTTCTTCACGCATGTAATCTTCAATTACTAAAGAAACTGTGATGTCAAAAATAAAGCTGCCAAAACAATAGGGGCTGAACACAGCTTCTATTTTCAGTCTCACAACTCTCTTGTTTTATATGGGGATTGTAACACAGGAATGCAGCACAAGAGCAGAAAATATCATTAAGTGGCCTGTGTGCTACACCCAGGTTACACAGACAAAGAACTTTAATTAATGCCAGTGCTGGTTTTTATTCAGATGCTTGGGAGTGACAGAAACCTCCAGCACTTACAGGATTTTGAGGATTTTTAATGTTAAAGACTGAGGTGGTAGAGGACTATTTGTAATACAATGTCCAACCCTGCCAAAGAGGGCTCTAACACTAAAGGCGAGGGATAAAACGTGCTGGTTGCAGCATGTTTTCCTCTGCCCAGATTAAGAGCTGTTCAATAGAAGTATAATAGAATCTGTAAATCTACTCTGGCTCAAGAACAGTGTGCCTGACATTGAAGATACAGAGCTGTCATCGTGGAGATAACCTGCACAGTGAACAGCAGGCCTCCAGGTATGGATAATGCATCATCTGACAGCATTATAGTTTAAAAAATAAATAAATTAAACCAATGTAAAATAAAAACTGGTCATATCACAGCCTACTTTAAGCTTTAAAATAAATAAGCACTGGCATGTTCTATCTGTTTCTTCTTTAAAAGTATGCTATAATCAATTTGTCTGAAAATTCCAATGTGCAATGAACAGGCTGAGCACGGCCCTGCTCGGGCACACACTGCCCTGGCAGTGGCACTGGCATGTTCAGAGAGGCTCCAGCTGCTGGCACACCAGGGAAAGCCACACAGAGGGGCAGATAGGCACTGCCCTGCACCCCTGATCTGCCTCATGCTGCAGCTCCTGCTGAAACAGGAACTGCTGCAATCCTACTTTTTTCAGGTTTTTCTTTTCCTTCAGTAAGACTGCAAAAAACATCCCAGGAGCAGGATTTGAGCCTTTACCTCTTCTCTCTAGAAAAGCTTCTAAGACTGTGCTGTACATCCCCTCTTCTTTACCACACTTAACCCTGATACTTTCCACTGAACTGTAGTCCCTCACTCTCTGGAGTTCCTGCTCCTGTATCTCATCATGGCCTCTTCACCCTGTTTCCTCTGCCAAAAAAGCTGGCCCTTACCCAAAGCTGAACCCTCCAAGAAGAAACACACCCCTGTGTTTGAGCAGCTGCTGTGATTTCCACATGAAAAGTTTTCCCTTCCTCTAGGACCTTTTCCCACCACTGCAGCTGAACAGCCCAGACGATCAGGGACAGACCCTGCAACCTTCCATGCAGGAAAGACTCCTGTTACTCTCACACTGCTAAGGACCCCCATGGTGATTTTAATTGCAGCAATGCAGATGGGCTCCAAAACCTTTCCATTAGGTACCTGCTTATGCTACTGAAGATTTCCAAACCAGAGAAATCAGTGGAACAGAGATGAACAGAGTAATTCCAGCACAAAGAATGGTAGAACAGAACCAGGCCCAGTCCTGCAGCTCCTTCCAAGTTCAGGCAAAGGATAACCAGCACGGACACATGTAAGTATCAACAAAAGAAGCCAGACAGAAAATGCAACATGTCTGCACAGGAAGAGGCTAAAATTTCAGAGCACCAGTTGTCACAGGCCTGAAAAACCTTCCACATGCAAAAATCTACAGCCAGGTTTCATCATTAAATATGATGGGCTACATGTAATTACTACCTGGAGCTTTATAGCTCCTCCAGCAGTCCCATCCTGTTCTGCATTAGCTACAACAAGCTCATGTCACTGATCTAATTTCTGTGGTACTTGCAGAAGGAAGAGGCAGAGATTTGAGCTGATTAAGACAGCATTTAACCCAGTAACTCTAGTGTGGAAAAGGACTGGAGTTTTGATCAACTGAATTAACAACTTCACTTTTGATCTAGCTGAGAGAAATCCACAAACATCAAAAGCAGGTTTTACTTAGCCCCCTTAATATCTGCAACTTGCCCTAAGATGTCAGCTCTTCTCAGGGATATTGGACATGAATCACAAATCCTGTGATTACACCTGCCAAGAACCCTCTGAAGAGGCGTAGGATTTTCTCCCCCCCACACCCCTTCACCAGGAAAAGCTGGCTCCTGCTGAACACACACATATCAGAACAAATCAGCAAGACATTGACCTGTTTGGGTGTCAAGTCATTAGTACAAACACAAAACTTCAGAAACACTGGAGAAAATAAGGAAAAAAAGATGCTTTGCAATAAAGGCAAGAATGGACTGCATCTTTAAGGGTCATGCTCCTGTCACTACAAGGAAATTTATGGAATGTGTATAAGTGGCAGAATCTTCAGAGGCATCTCAAGAATAAACAGGGGGAGATGTTTTCAAAGAACATTTCAAGTGCCAGGAGAGAAGGCTGAGGGTCTCAGCAAGAAGGGATTGGCCAGGGAGGACAGGGGCTGGTGCAGAGGCAGAAGCCACCTCAGTGCCAGGACAGGGCTCGGTACCAGCTGAAAAGCCACCAAAGCCAGAGGTGCCCACAGTGCCAGCAGCCCCATGCCAGCCCCACAGCTGGGGCAGGACAGAGGGAGCTCACTGGAAACCAAACCTCACTTACCTGAGTTAGAGGACAGGCAGGTGTGCTCTGACAAACACATTAACACACACACTCTCCACAGATCTCAGGATGAGCATGCAAACACTAGCTTTTCCCAGGATTTCTACTATTTCAGCTCTATAAAATTACTGCTTTAAGTTAGTTTACAGCCTTCCATCCAGTTGGCTGCATTTCAGAGCTATTCCAGCCCACACAGCTAGAGATTTTTTAAGGCACAAAAAAGGTCTGGGGGAAGGAAAAGAGTCTGAACAATGTCATAATCTTGATGGAAGATAAATAATCCCAATCCTTTTCTATTAGGAAAGAACTGGTATACTAAATCCCACCATTCTGACAAATTTTGAAGGAAGATTACACAATGCCTTTATCTACCTCTCCCTTATCCTATTTTATACAACTGGAGCACTGCTAGACAGGCACAAGCAGTCACCATTCTTCTTTTCATCCAAAAACTGGGTTCTCCAAACCACCTTTCCCTCTCCAGCTCTTCACCTACATTCTAACTCTCTGCCACCTGAACTGAAGGTCAAACCACTTTTTGTAGTTGAGGTACAGGAAGAAGCCACTGCAACAACCACTCTGCAAGGTGAGGAAGCACAGTTCACAACAACAGCACTGATGTTACACACAGCAGAAGGCAATTCATCTCCTGTGCATGACCCATGGTTCAGCAAGCCTCCAAGACAAGAAGAGATTATTCAAAAGCACCAACACTTGAGTGCAGCCATCAAACACCAAGCACCTGCAATGCACCCTGCACACGCTGGTATCTGACAATGTCACTGCTCCCAGGTGACAAAATACCCAGGGCAAGAGAGATATCCTCTTACAAATGGCCCAGCACTGATGTACACATTCTTCCTTGCAGGTGAAAAATGACCAAGCTGCATCTACAGCCCCAGACTAGGCTGAATGTGGCCAAGCTGACAAACCTGACCAGCAGGGTGCCCAGCAGGATGGGGCACCCTGCTGGTCATAATCTACCTTCTTCTGACATAATCTACCCTACCTTACCCATCTCTTGCATTTAATAACATTTCTCTTGCTAAAGAGAGGAAATCGGTAGAACAGAACCAGATTCCTTCCTGTCTCAACATCTTCCAGGACAGAGAAGATTCTCCCAGCCACCCTCTCAGACCCAATACTTGCTGCTCCCCAACATGCACCTTGGCTTGACACCTGATGGGATCGATCCTCTCCTCTCCTGGTCAAGGCAATCCCAGATTCTGCATGGCTAGCACCCCACACCTCAGTAGCACAATTTGATGCTCAGTGCCTGCCTTGTTTAAAACCTTGTTTCCAAGCCAAACTAACTGAAAATAGAAGCAGCAGAGATGGTGTCCAAACAGGCCTGTACAGAGCATCACCATCACCCTACTCCTGGGCCCAACTATGTTATTTAACTGGGATCAGCTCACTGAGACCTGTGCAATGCAGAGCCCTGTCATCCCTTGGAGTCAATCCACAGTTCCCTGAGCCCACTTAGGCCCAGCTCAGTTAACTCCTGGCAGATTTGAACCCTCATGTGCACCTAGAGATGAACCACCTCCAGCTTAGACTGACTCCTGTCTATTGTTCATTGCCAAGCATTAGGCAAAGGCTCCCCTTTGGTTCCTCATTCCTTCCCACCCTTCTCAGTAACACATCTGATACCCCAAGCACCGGCTGGCTCTCGTTAGCCTGGGCAGGAGCTGTGCCCAGGACCCTGCCAGAGCCCAGCTCCCACCTCATCCCTCTCCCTGGCACTGCAGGGCAGGCTCGCTGTGGGGCTCAGTGAGCAAACTCTGAGCGCCTCTTCCTCTCCACAGAGCACCAAGGCTCTATCAAAGGGGCTTCAGATAAGGTCTTCAAAATTGCATCTTTGTGCCTGCAATGACATGCAGGCTCTTACTCATCTCTCTTTTTATTAGATAAAAATCCTTTCAAAGTTGGTAAATTAATGGCTATATGCCAGGCTTAGGGCTCTACAGAGAGGACTAGAAGTCCTAATAGGGTTTGTTCCAAATTTGCTTTGCTAGTAATAACTCTAAAGAAACAGCTAAATGAGCACAAACACCATATTTTATTTCTACTTTTCGCTTTCTTATTTTATTGTGGTATATGTAGTTCCTAATGAAATACTAAATTCACTGACGGAGAAGATTTTTAAAACATATAGCAGTAATACATCTTCAACTCACTTCTTATGGAGTATTTTTAGGAACCCCTCCAAAACAGATCTCCAGCTCCCATGGTTGCCATGAAATGTCAGCATTTGACAGTTTCCATACAGTTCTCTCTCAGACAACAGTTTCTGTCTGTAATTAGAACAGTAACTGTAGCAAATCTGAAGTGGCTGTTGCTAAATGGTGTCATTTTAAAGGCAGGTTAGGGAAGTTACCAAGGTCTGAAAGAACAAGGTTTGGGGGTATCCTCCCAAATCTGGGATGTATGAGAAATGTTCATACAGCCTTTGATCTCAACAGCTTCCCTCCAGCACCCCAGGAAAGCCCCCAGGCGCCTCTAGTAAGGAAAACTGTCTCACATACTCCCAGAGCCCTGTATATAGCTGTCTGCAAACCTGAATCCATACATCCCTTGTGTTTTGTTCTTTTCTGCTCAGATGCAGCCTGCAGATGGACAGATTGCAGTGTAGGCTGGCTGTGTTGTTGTTTAGAAGAGGCAAGGTGCTAGAAATCAGATGTTGGTAAACAACACACGTTGTTTTCCATACACTGTGTAACCCTACCTGATGTTTGACGTGTAAATATTCCCCATCATCCACCCACAAGCTCCTCAAGCCTTTCCTGAAAATCGAATTGAGGGCTGGCACCTATCCTTTGATGCAAGTCCCAAAGAGCTTTGGTGTAGGTCTCAAGAGCTTTGCAGAGCACCTTTAATGTTTTTGGTGCACTTCAATAAGATTTTGTACTTGCACTTGTGACTCCACAACTGAATTCAAACACACCAAGAGAGCAGTTGCTAGGGCAAGCAACTTCTTCTGATGCTCAGAAAGCAAAGGTACTTTCAATGTAAGAATCAATTCCCAATTTAAAGACTTCTCGTTGTTCCTAAAAAGAATTGCAATTTTGAGAATGCATGAAAGAAAATATGCCGGACATGCTAATTGCATCTTCTGTCCTCAAAGACCAAAAGGGAAAGCAATTATCACATACACTCAACAGGCTGCAGCACCAAAATACCCATCAGCATTAGGCAGCAGCTCCAGCAGCACATCAGCTTATGTCTGTTGTCTTTGTGCAATCAGCAGCTGTAAAAGTTTGCTTGAAGAGATGGCACAGGAGGGAAAACACAAGTGAATACAGCTGGCATTTCAACCAGAGTTCATCACACTCTGCAGCTGAGGACAGGAAATTGTTGTTGTTGTTGTTTTGTTATGCTTTTCTAAGAAATACACAAGAGGAAAAAGAAAATTGTCTCTTCCTGAGCTGATCCCTGTCCCTGCAGACCACAAACCCATTCAAGGACTGAGTCACAGCCTGAATGTGTACTTTCCCAGAGCAAAGGCACCCAAAACAACCCCATAAAGTGCAGCCAAAAGAGAGAACAAGCTTTTTCACATGCTTCAATGGCTCACAGCACTTTTATTTCCATTTGGCCACCCAGTATTCAGCCCAATTCCTCATCTGGAAGTGTCTAGAAAAATTAAACTGGAGGAACAGCACACTTTAGCAAGAGAGTGAGGACAGTGGCTGTAGTTTTGTACACATTCTAGCAAGGTCCCTTTTGAATGAGGTTGTGCTACACAAGATGCAGCCAATAAACATTCGTGGAGCACCTCCTTCTCCGGCTCACACCAGGGTGGGCAGCAGCTGCCACATCAGCCCTGCTAAAGGTCTCCAGTGGTGCAGGCAAAATTGAATTTTGCTGCCCATGGATCCAGCCTGGGTTGTTCCAGCTTGTGGGAGACACGTGAGGAGTCAGACTGGCTGTTCCTGCTCTGGGGATGCGATAGCAGAGACAGTCAGCAACAGCTGGCGCTGGGCCCCAGCCATCTCCTGCTCTCACAGATGTCCTGTCCTGTCCCACGGAGCCAGCCTGGCTCTCCAGGGCTCTGGCACTGCCCAGGGCACAGCAGAGCAGCAGCTGCTGGGGCTGCCCCTGCCTCAGCATCCTTCTGCCTTGCCTAGAGCTGCCTTGTTTTCACACCTCCGCCTGGAAAAACTGCAAAAACCAGCACAGCTCAGGAGAGAGGGAAACACCCCTCCACAGCAGAACAGAAAACAAGAGGATATCTCTTATGAGGTTAAAAATATTCTCAAAGCAGTATTTTAACAGCCTTCCTAAAAAAAATGAGAAATAATTGCTGTGAACATAGTGTGAGCAAAGCAGGCAGACGCTGGATTTATTACAAGTAGGAACTTAAATATTATAACCTCTTTAGGTCAAGAGATACAGTTAATTTTGATGAGAAAAATGAAGCATCCCACTTGGTTTTGGGCAAATCCTGTTTTATGAGAAGTATTTCAGTTCACATGCTTTTAATTTATTCCAGTGACTTGAAAACCCAGCTGTATTTTTTCAATAATAAAGAAACACAAGATTTTGCCAGCAATGAACAAATACAAAAGAAAATCTGTGAGAGCTAGCAAAGGGAGGAAAATCTAGAAACACTCGTGTGAAGAGGCAAGCACAACAGACATTAATCTCTGTGCAAGCCAGCAGCCACAGCTTCAGAAAATACACCCAGAGGAGGAAGGCAAGGGATGTAAAGCTGCCCTGGCCTGACAGGACATGCAGCCCTTGGGCACTCAGCTCCTGCATTCAGTGACAGGCACAGGCCTTGGAGCCAACCCAGCTCCAGCACAGGCACCTCCGAGTTCACACAAGTTAACAGGAGGGCAGACCTGGTCCTGCTGACATTAATGTCAATGTTTTTCTCAAGCCCAGGTTTGCAGCTTGCTCTGCTCGCACCCCCTAATGGATGTGACAGCCCAGTCAAGGCACCAGCACTGCTGCACTTCGTTCACAGGGGCCAGGGCTCAACATATTCCACATGCTCACAGAATGCTCCAAAGGCAAAGCTCCTTTTTTCAAATCTGTCATCACAGAGGGACACTTGCAGAGCAGATGAGCTTAGAAAGCATCAGCACACAAAGCAATTTTTCACTACTACTGTGTCACTTTTGGACAGCGCAGTGAATTCTGTAACTTCCACATCAAGTTGGGTTTTGTTCTTTCAGCAATTTAATCTACCTGCTCTTTCCAACCAGCCTTAATCTAAGTTGCTTGAGACTGCTAACTGGGTAAAAATTGCATTTTATAGAAACCAGCAGACCCAAATATCCCTTATCTTTACCCTTAAATCAGGTTTAAAAGGTTATAGCATCTTATAACAAGCACTTAAAAGGTTATAACATCTCCAGAGCACTCAAAAACATGAGAGGCACCCACTGGCCATAGTGAAAAGGCTCATTCCAATGAGTTTTGTATCAGCCAGCCACTGAAGTCCTGAGCCTGGCTTGAAGGCACTGACCCTGCCACACAAGGAGCTCACCCGGGCAGGACACACTGGCTCATCCTCAGCACAGCTCCCCTGCCAGCACTGAGATCTGCTCTTGACATTTCACCCCCAAGTCACCCACCTCTTGTACAGCCCAGACTTCTCTCACACTTTCGTGGAGGTGAACAATTCAGAATCTGGCTGGAGACTGTTGTAAAACCTGCAGTTCCTGAAGCTCCATTACATTAAACAAAAACATTTGCTATAAAATGAGCACTACAAGCACAAGCATAAGCCAGATCTTTTTCTGCCAGGATGGATCCCATGTCTTATGACCAGAGATAACTGCAATGGCTTTCTCTCTAATGATGAGCACCTTCTGGGTTCCTGGCAGTGCTGCAACCACCTGGAATGAGAGGCACACCAAAACGCATCTGCTGCCCTCTGTTAGCTCAGACACATCCACATTGGGAACACTTTTCAGAATACGTTCTAAGCAACACAAAAACAAGACAGAGTCTTCTCCACTGAGTCCAGCGGGCTCTGACAAAGACCACATTTGCAATGAGGTATCACTTCTCAGTATATGCATCTTTATTTACTTCCTGGTGCAAGAAATTTCAGCTAAATTAATAGGTTTCTCTTAAGAACTTGGTAAAAGGAGCCTCACATTAGAGAAAGAGCCCTGGCTAGGACACTTGCACAAAGGTTCACACTTTCCTTTCTGGCAGCCAGATTTGGGGGATTATTACCTTTTACCTCAAGGGTAATTTTTCACAATAAGGCTACCTCTTTTATTTTTTTTACTCACAGCAGAGATGTTAAATTGTCACAGATGGTCATTTGTTTTCATTTTGTGTGTTTTACACAGCACGTTTTATGGATTATAATAGCTAATTAAATGTAACAAATAAAATTAATTTCAAATTTAAATGTTGAGCCTGCCTAATCTTCACAACACACCATTACTGTTGAGGTAACAGAGTTTAAACATAACAGGGGTAACAGGGTCCTTTGGCAGTCCCATCACAGCCCAGCTGCTGACTATCAAGTCACTTTACTGTTTAAAATTCAGAGGGGCTGACTGCCACTGATATACAGGGTGCTCAACACCACATAATATCAGGCCCCCCCTTTCTTTACAGTAAAACCTATTTATTTTACAAGGGCTTTTACAGAACAGTTCATATTCATATTTTGTTCTTTTCCACCTAAACTGTATTTGTAGATTCTGTTATTCAAATACACTTCCATGACAGTGAAAGATAACAAATAGAGCCAGGCATGTGCTACTTCACAGCACAGATATACAATTCCCTTCACTATAAGAGGACTGCAATAGCATTCAGAAATGCCTGCTTTGGAGAGTCAGCAAAAATGTAGTTCTAAAGAAAACTTCTAAACTAAGTATTTAACTCACTCCTCCTACAAGATTTTTACTTGACAGAAATAATGGAAATAAATGGAAAATAAAAATGCTGCCCAAAATTTATTACATTGTGTTTCACCTGCTGCTATCCATATTCACATCTCTGATCTTTGTTGAGCTCAGAACTCAGTAATATTGCCAAGTACTATTCCAACAAATAAATTGTTTTTTAGACCTGCCACAATGCTTTTTGTAGAGACTGTGGTGGTGTGGAATAAAGAACATTAAAATTAGTGGGAAGAGCAGGGGGAAACACAACTGTGGCATCTTTTGTTCCTGGCCAGATGCACAAGTCCAGGCTGCTTAGGCAATCCTGCAGCACTCAAGACTGCAACAGCTCAGAATCCCTTTTCATTTCATTTTTCCAGGTGGGAAAAGACAAACAAACATACAAGGATGCTTTAAAAAACAGACCAACCAAGCCAACAAACAAAAGGCCAACAACTTGCCTTGAGTGGTTTGTCAATAACACATGACAGACACTAACGTACCTGCCTGTCTCCCACTGTGATCAAATAAATTTCAAGGTGAACGTGCATTAAGTAGGAAAGAAATGCCAAAGGTTCCACCCCTCTGTCAGCTGGAACTAATCTTGCCTTTTGCATTTTCCCAGAAATTAATGAGGACTGATGGAAGGTGATAAGGAACACCACATCTTCAGTAATGCACAGAGATTTCTCTACCAGGCTAAAATGAAATACTTTAACATCCAAGATTTCACACCCATCTTTGCTCATTTCCTGCTAACATGCCCTTTTCCTCTTAATACAATCATTACTGGTGTGACCTTTCAAGATGCCCATACAATCTGTTAATTTTTCTGAGCACTTAATCTCTTAAATTACCTGTTTTCACATGTCCTACAGTTAAATTTTTTGTAAAGAAAAAAAAAAAAGCTGCTTTGTCTATACATTAAAATAAAACTCTGTACCTTTCATGAGTGTTATTGCTCTATACATGAGCTGTTGGGAAGGTTTATAAAACACAGTGGTTCCTCTTGGAGAAGATTAGAGGGAGGTTGGATATTGATGGATTGCTGGCATTTGGAAGCTGGTATTGGAAAAAATAGTTTGGTTTGATTGGTAAGGGACAGTCTGTGCTTGTTTGGGTTTGTTGTTTAATTTTTCCATCACATTAAAAACTCAACAGCCCAAAGGTTTTAGGGTACTATTCTGTTTTCAAAAGGACTAGAGCAAACAATAAGAGAAGAGCTTTATGAAGCCAGACCTACCCATTCCAATACTTCAATAGCAGCACCTGAAATAGAAATATCTTGATAGAAACCAACTTTTAGAAAAAAAGAGACCTTCCCTTAGCAAATAACTTCTTTTAGAGCGCTTCAGCACAGCAGTTTTGCCCTCCCAGAAGAGCCCCATTGCCACAGTGGGTGAAGCAGTCCCTGACACCTCAGCACTTGAGCAGATGAACAAGAAGCCCCTGACCAGGTTTGTAGAGAAGAGGGGAGCACCACCAAGACAAGATTCAGTCTGGATCATAATTCTGTGGTAATTCTGGAGCCGAAAAGCAGTGAGCACTTGAACAACATCACTACAACATTCTGTGGAGGCAGCATGACCATTTCTTCAATTTTTCTGTTTCTTCACAGAAAAAGATGCATATTTGCAGAAAGCCAACCTTCTTAAAACAGTATTATGTGCAATTAGGTGCATTCATCACACCTCATTCATGCATCCTTGACATTCAGCTGGATTTTCCAAAGAACCTGTTGTGAATTTGATTTTCCACTGAATACTTACATATCTGATAAGTATTTTTCCTTATTTATTCATTGTGATGAACTCATGAAATTCTCTAATATATTCGTTATTAATATTACTCAAAAATTTTGTTGGCAAATAATCCTTGGTTTATAGGTCACTCAAATTGCAAATTGTAACTATTAGAGTCATTTTTTAACATAAGTAATTTATTAACTTAAGTAATGCATACAGCCAATTTAATCAATGTGCAGTGAATTTCAATTTGTGCATTTGGCTTTAATAGTCTTAGATACATAAATCATGCACTCAGGAAACTGAAGATAATAATATGGAACTTAAATGAATAATTGGAACCACATGAACTAGTTCCACAGAAAACATGAAAATAGCCACATATACAAGCCAATCTAAATTCACTGTCCAAATCTCATGAACATTTGCAACCCTTTTTTCCCTTTCTAATTCACTCTGATACAGCTAATTTGTAACAAAACCATGCCAGCAGCTTCAGCAGACACCACCAGATTGCTTTCCACTTCCTCCTCTGCATCCTTATTTAGGATATTAAATAACCCTGGTAGCTATTAACTTTGCTGTGTGCACTGTCTCAAAAAGAGATTTGACCACCACATATAGCAAGATCTTCAACTTCCACAGCATTTGGGAGGCAAACTGCAATTAGTGGTTACTTGAATCGATCCTAAATAGCCTAGGACAGCTCCAGTTGCTTAATGCTTTTGATTTTATTATAAGACCAGAGATAAAACTATAATGAGGTTTGGTGATAGTAGGAAGTTGGTCCTCTGGGACTTAAAATTGAAGTAGGCAGGCAAAAATTAAATGTTTATCTAGCAGATTCCTGTTTGTTCGTGCTTTAATGTATTCCCACCTCAGGTTCTGCTGCAACTAGGGAACAACCCTGTGTCACCATAATCCTTCAAGAAGGAGAGAATAAAAGATAAGGAAGGAAGAACTAAAGAAAGAAACACACGAAGCTGACAGCTGACACCTATTTACCAGCATGACTTTTCCTAGTGAAAAGACCTTACTTGGAATGGGCAACAGACCAAAACTGCACAACCTCCACAGCCTTGAGACTTCTTTCTTTAACTGGATCCAAGGCAGTAAAACACAGCATAACAGTGCTCAAGCAACCTGGAGTAAGCTCATATGTGCTCACCTCTATCAATACACTGTATAGTTCAGAAATGAGCAGGTGATCTGGAAGAGCGAAGATATGGTGTCTTACATCACTGAAGTCAGGTTCTAACAAAAAACACAGCCTGTGCCCTCTGTAGACAAGCCTAGAACAGAGTTTCTGACACACAAAAGTGCTGTGAGATTCCAAGAGCTGGGTTCATGAGGAGAAAAGAATCAGTCACAGAAAGCCTAGACGAGAAAACTTGCATTCCCTCCCCTCTTCTGCAGCTGTGGAGCTGCTCAGACATGCAAGGTTTTGCTCCAGGCTGCTCTCCAGTTATCAGAGGCTTCATGTCTCACAGATAAGGCATCATGTCCCAGACACACCAAGTAAAAAACTGTAACCACCACTGAAGTGTTGAACCAGCATTTGAATGGGCAGAACTGTGGTTATACATATTATTCAATACTTGGGTGGGGAGATGAAACAAAAGCACCTTCTGCAGATCTGACCTTGTGCAGATTCATACAGATGATTTTGCATCCCATGATAACACCAAATAGTAAAAATGTAAGAATCTCATACTGGTGTAGAACATGCAAATGGTCAGTTCCAGATGCAACATCCATTAGAAAGATTGATCCTCATGGACAAGTTCTGATGGCCAGAAGAGAAAACTGACTTTGGGAATTGCCCAGACATTGGGATTTTGAGTCTGAGCAGGAAGGCAGAGCTGAATGGCCCTTCCAAGAAATCACAGAGGCAGTCAAGCCTGAGGAGGGTTAGATGGGAAATGGAGTGATGTAAGCACTCTGCTCATTTGGGTGATGAACTAGAGACCTTAAAAGGGTTCATGGCTGCTACATCAGGGTAGATTTACCCAAACAGTAACTCAGACATTGCTACAGCATGAATGAGTTAGGTACGGCACTGCACAGCACGAACTCCACTGCAAGGGGATACAGAACTCACTAAACTCATTCCTAGATTTCAACACCCTAAATTTTTGCCCCTTTCCCAGGTGGCAGCATCAATCTGCAGGTGGGTGAACGGAAGCAGAGAAAACCAGCGTGCACCTATCAGAACCCACCTACAGCACCCTGTTTACAAAGTGGGGGAGGAAGCACACAAGTTTTTGAGTCGTTTGCACAACAGATTTCCCATAAGAGCTCAGAAAAGCTTCAGCACATGCCATTTCATGCAGCAATGGCCTGTCACACACTGGCAAAAGGAAATTTTTCCCACCACCAAATTCTCTATTACTGCACATTTTCAGGGCAGGCAGGTGGCTCAGAGACAGCACAAGTGGAACCATCCTGTGCAACTGGACTTCAAACTGCAGTCCATGAAGGCCCCTTAAAGGGTGCTGCTAGCACACACCGCTGCACAAAAATGTTCACTGCAACATCTTTCTTCCTTTTCCGTTTGAATCTTTCACCTCATTCTACGTTACAAAATCTGAAATCCTTACTAAGTGCCGTGACACACTGAATTGTTATTAACAAGCTCATTAGAGCTGTGAAACAGGATTTCCATTACATAAATCTCTCACTTTCCCCACAGTACAACAGGATACCATTCTAAGTATCTTACAATGCCCAGTGACCTACCTATTGCCTTGTAACAGAAGCAATCAACTCTGATTTGGCCTTCACAAATTCTCCAGCTGTCGTGATTCATTAACATACTGTAAAGTGTTCCTTGTCTAGCAGTGAAAATGTCCTGCTCTTCCCTCTCATAAGTAGCCTCTCTCCATTCAGCTCCTTGGTTAATCAATGCTAATTACATAGCCCTGTGATCATCTCCTGAAATTAGCACAAATGGTAACGTGTTCTTTGATTGCCAATGTTTTCGTAAATGTTACATTAAAAGACAGCACTAAAATAACAGCATAGACAAAATTTGTATTAGAACCATGCATGCCATTTCAAAATTCACAGCAAGGATGACATGCAGAGTGGGAGCCCACTGCCATTCATTGGAACTGATTTACCAAGGCACCCACTTCCAGTTTTGACAATACTGGGGAGGAAAAATACAATCTACAGTGAGTATTAGCAATAAGAGAACATGATATTACAGCTGCAAATTCTCAATGAGTCATTTTTAAGATAAAAAAAAAAAAAGATTTAGTTATAACAGAGATAATTTAGCAATATTTTGGAATGGGGAAGGAAAAAAAAACAATGCAAACAAATTTCAGAATGTTGTTCAGTGGTTGCCTAAAACCAAGGCATCTGATGAAGATTTCTAACTGTGCAGCATCATGTAGCACCAGTCCAGCACAACACAAAAGCCATTACCAAACAGTTCCTGTGAGAACTTACAAAATAAATTGGAACATGGCTGTTTAATACTGAAAGCCAAACCTCTACAAACTCCCATTATCCACCAGGAGCTAAATAACTAAAAATATAGGACAGGTCATTTTGATATTCATTGAGATGGGAAATAAATGACCATCCAGGAATCTCAGAAAAATGATGAGGAATGAACGTGTAACTGGATCAAGCCATTATTTCTGAAAAGAACCAGGAAGCTGGTGGATAATTTAGTGTGATTGTCCAAGACAAGAAGCAGCTTCTTGGAGAAAGTTTTTATGAACGTGGAGCCTTAAATATTTCATTGTGAAAGAGCTGGTCATCTTCCAGGAATTTATTTTATTCTATTAAAGACAGGGCCACTGGCTTGAGTAATTAACACACCTGAAACAAAGGCCCTATGGGATCCTATGGTGATCAGTTTTAAAAACCAAAACAAAAGCAACACAGGGTGAAATTCCAAGTCAGACACAAAATCTCAATGGCCTTTTCATAGCCCAGACCTCACCAACTGTCCTGTGCATGTTTCCAGCTGCTTCAGCAACTTTTGGTTGCAGCAAAGACCTTTTGAAAGCTTTGAGCTCTTCATCTGTTCTCCAAGAACATCCCAGAGCTTCCAGATGGAGAGACAGCCCCACAGAGCAGTGCCAACAGCACTCACAAAGCAATTGTCAAGCAGAAATGACCTCCAAGGGCTCCTTGAGTTCTCTACTCTTCCAAAACAAGATAGACAAAGCATCATTTAACCACAGACACTGCCAGTGAGCAAGAGGTTTTTGTTGTGGAAGAACTGCCATGGGGATTTTAAGCAGATGTAATGGTTAATTACTGCTTAATATTCCCTCACAGCATTGGACATGTGAAGTAATAACAATTCTGACCTCTTGTAAAGGACAATTCATTTCATTTACAAGGTACTCAAATAAAAACCACCTCAAAGCTTCTGCCAGAAAGAAATGTACCCTTGGCCCCTGGACACGTCTACTCCAGACTTCATGCATTTATGGGACATGACAAGCTCATGGGGGAAACTGCACAGTTCCAGCCACCCTGGACTGAGAAATTTACATTGGTAGAAGTGCTGAGAAGGATGATCTAGAAGACCGGGCAAACTGAGATTCAAATTTGCAAGATGATAGTAGTGAAACATTGCTCCAAGTAACTGTGGAAACCTTTGGGGCCTGAGAAGGTGTCCAGCCAGTGGAGCCCAGTGGTTCTGTGGGAGCAGCAGTACTGGGAGCCCGGATCCCACTGCTTATGAATGGGATATCTTGATAAAATTGAAGGGAGTATGTGACCTATTTGCCCACTACAGCAGAAGACTTGATCCAAAAGCACCTCCATCCCTCCACACGCCTACGCAAATCTAATATCTGAAACTTCCAATTTCAATTAATTGGATGCACTCCACGATTTCTGAAAAGTATCATCCTTTAAAACCTCAGGAAGTATCTACAGAAACAATTCTGTCATACACATTAATGTTTCTATGGTGACTTCCTAGCACTTCGTTGGATTCCCTTTTGTAAACGCTCAGGGTACTCCCACACCACCCTGCAAACCCAAACCCTAGGTAAACCAAAATGGAAAACTCAGTTTTTCCCTACCCAAATGTAAAGTCAAGCTCTAAATACACATTCACTGTTCTGCCCACATCACACCTCCATGGCCTGAGCGTGTTCTAGAGCACTGCCGGATGGTGCCACGTCACCCAGGCAGTGCCAGTGACACAGCCAAAGCTCCATCCTGCTATATATACACCATGATCTCACTTGAGCCAGGAATATCAGAGTATTTTGTCTTGAAACACATGAGCATTTTCCTGGAGCATTTATACTCACGGACTGTTTGCAGATACTAGAGCAGAGTCCACCTAAATACAGAAAAACTACAGGAACAGCAGCCCTTCCTCACTGCCTCCTTGCTTCCTTTTCTTGTCAGCATATTTTCTCCCCCTTTTCCATTAAGAAATTCCTGCATTCTCCTTTAGGGCTCATTAACCTCTCTAAAATCCCATTCTGACACTATCAAATGTCTTCTGAAAGGACCAGTGCTGTCAGAGGGACCTGAGACCCAACAAATACTCCCTGAACATTGACCTCAGAGCCTACTCACACTCACCTACAGCACTTGCACATCCTCATCTCTCTGCTTTCAAGTCATTTTGCCTTTTGTTGATAAGCAATTACCAGATCTTCCAATTTATTCCTGTCTTCAGTTCACTATTAACTATGAAACCTTGCAGATGGTAGTGCAGAATAAAACCCTTTCCCATCTGCCTGATCAAACAGTTGATGACCAAGATGTGGCAGGGCTTGGTAATGCCAGCACTGTGCTTGGCAGTGGGTAAATGGATTAGGTGGCTCCCTCACTGTGTTATTTTCTTAAGGGCCTAGAACATAAAGATATTTCTTGGAAACCCTTGGAAACAGCCCCAAGACTCACAGGTGCTTGCAAGCATTGCCAGATCATGCCATTCTTTCTTCTTACAGCCCCCCTTTTTGCACGTTAAAGATTAATAATTTATTTGGTACAGAACTCAACTATTCTGTCTCACTCTGCTCTGGCACCAATGCAGCTTCCTGCTGAGTTGAACACACCACTACAGATACTTCATTTTCTGTTTTGAATATTTTCTGGCAAAGGTAACATTAACAAAATGAAGGTTCTTGCAAGCAGCAGCTGTTGTGAGTAGCATATATCCTGGGTAACTGCTTAAAGGAAGTAATAGAGGCTGCTTCCTCTGGGAAATATGTATAAATGGAGAAGTCTCAGATGAATAACTCTAAGAGAAATCCAAACCTATGGCTCCCCATACAGTCATTTGGGGATATTCTTATTAAACAAGGATAGATTTGCATAGCAAGGCTCCAGTCACAAACCCTCTCTCATCACACAAACAGCACAGCAGTCTCTCCAGCAAACAGCCTGAGCCACTCTCCCACACAGTGCTCCACTGGGACCCTGCTGGCCAAGACACCTTTTCACAGCCTTGTTCATTTGTGTACAAAACCACTGCTCTGTATAAAACAGCAACACGGTCACGGGCCAGCCTCACAGTGCCACAGCCACTCAGAGGAAATCCTGGCACTCCATAACTAACCCATGCCATGGTGCTGTTTGCTCCTGTACCCACTAATGCACAGGACAGAGTGTCAACTTACATTCTGAAATCCTGTGATGCTGTCACTTTGTGTCACAGTGTTAAGTGGTTTTGATTATTTGATGTCAGCTCAGTTTACTTAAAGCATTCCCACCACTTACATTTGGTCTCCATCAAAATGTGTCAGAAATCTCTTAACAAGAGCTGTTCTTAACCCAAAGGGCTCAGCAGGGCTCAGCTGCAGCTGCTGGTGCTCACAACGTGCAATGTTTACTGGGGAGGTTCTGCTGAGAATGGCTCTCCTCATCACAGCATCTCTCTCATTGAAATGAGCCTGATCCCCAAGAAACCCACTCAGGAAAAGCTTATACATGAAAGTAATTATTAGAAATAAATAAGTATTAGACAGTAATAGTACTTTCTAATGACCAGGGTGCCCACACCCTGCCCCAGCCGTGCTCCTGGCTGCCCAGGCCTCCTCAGCCAGGCAAGGGGTCACTGAGGTTCTGTGCAGTGTCCCAGCACTGCACCCTGTACCAGCTCCAGGGACTGACAAAACCTGGCTCAAGCAGTGCCAGATTTTCAGTGCAGCAATGGTACCAGCCCCAATGCTTTCCATTCACCTATTACAGAAATTACAAGGGTTCTGGTTTTGAAGATGGGTACCACAAGTGCTGGAGTCTCCCCTCAGATATGTGCCCAAAGAACGAGAAGCTGGTAAGGATAACTGACTTTCAGCTTTTCTTCTCATAACTCATTCACTTTTACAGCCTGAATTCACTCTGCTCTGCCTAACCATGGAACATTAACAGCCTTCTCAGAGCATCCTGGAAGAAAGAAGCATCAGCTGAAATGTACTTCCACCGACATCCAACCTCCCTGGACCACGGAGACCTTCACAGGCAGGTGATGTGCTCTAATACTGGATTTGAACACAAGCTGCAGTGCTAGATGAACCAATCACTGAACATCACCCAAATTATTATGAAAATGAGTAATAACATGTTCTTTAAAGCTCTCCTGACTTTAAGTCCTGACCTCCCTATGCACTGTTAGCACTCATAACGTTCCTTTATGTCAAGGAAACTACGACCATTGTCAGCTGATTTACACACGATCAGAATCAATCGTCTGTGTTCTCAAGTGATCCTGGACATGAACTGAATGCCATTAGAACAATGGCATTCAGTTGAAAATTCTGCAGAAAACAAGACTGTATTTTTTTAATAAAGTCATTGTAAATTAAAGAATAAGTGTTCTTAAATTACTGAAAGATTTAATTTACTCCGGAAACACCTGAATCATCATTAACACTATAAGGATCTCTTTGCATTAATTCATACCCAAATTCAAGGCTGTACATTTTGTTAGGTTTCTCTCTTCCTGTTCACATTTGTACCCAATTAAACTTCAGTACAGGTGCATACGGGTTAGTAATCACATTTTATATTTTGCATGCAGATTAGTCGTATTTGAATCTGCATAAATTTGTTATGCATCACTGCAAAAGTGAATGCTCAAGCAACTTTTATTTTTATCTAATCAAATCACTACCTAATGAAAAATGAGCAACTGTGCACAAAGGTGCACTCAGGCAGACTCACAGATCCCTGGGAACAGGAGCCACTCAGGAGGGTTCCCAGGTGTGAGCCTCTCCCTCCTCGTCAGGGAGGTCAAAATCTCATCAGCCACACCCAAAATGCCACTGTGTCTTCTGCGCAAAGGTTAAACCAACATGCCAGCAGAGGATGGACCCAGAAGGGAATTCTACAGAACTTCTTTCCTAAACCTTAGCAGAGCCAATGCTCCTTATAGACTATGATCAAAATCCCCCTTCAGAATGGAAATGGTTAAATCTCTTGGCTTCCCTGTGCCTGAATTTTCTGGCTGTGCAGTGAGCACCACATAGAATCACAGAGGCACAGAACAGTGAGGATTGAAAGCAGCCCTAAAGAACACCCAATTCTAAACCCCCTGCCATGGGGGGACACCTTCTACTAGAGCAGGTTGCCCAAAGTGGACCCTTCCAGAGATGGGGCATCCACAGCTTCTCTGGGAAACATCTTCCAGTGGCTCACAACCTCACAGTAAAGAATTTCTTACTAATATCTAGCCCAAACCTACAGTCGTTCAATTTGAAGACATGCCGCTTGTCCTGTCAGTACACACCCTTGCAAAAAGTTCCTCTCCAGCTCTCTTGTGGCTTTTTGTTCTAAGTTGAGGAGCTGAAACAAGAGGAGGTGAACCTCAGGCAGAAAACAGTTCATTTAACTAAACTTCCAGCAGTCACACCACACAGTGGTAGGTAATATTCAACAGTTTACTCTGGAAGTAACAAGACAAAGCACACATCTTCCACTCCTGAAATTGTATTGAACCATTTTAAAAGAGATTCTGTGATTAAACAATGCTGCACAAACTGGCATCACTTCTTAGCACAAATGGGTGGGCCTAGTCCAGAAACAAGTTTGCTGGTGGAGACAAAGAGGGCTTTGTTAAAGCAAAACAACTACTTGAAAATGTCATCCTGAAACAGGCAACAGTGTTGCACTATGGCTTATGGTGAGAATGTAATAATGGAGACAAGCAGTTAAAAATTTGTGCCAAGTGATTTCAGACTTGAACAGAAAGCTTGATGAACACTGCAGCTCAGCCCTCTACACAGCAAAGGGCAGAGGCTGAGGAAGGAGACAGATGCAGAACTCCTGAGGAGTTCTGGGGGAAACAAGGCACTCCACTCACCCATCCCACTCCCAGATATCATGCTGCATTCAGCCAGGCAAATTATTTTCTTATCCCAGGAGCTAAAGGAACACAGGTACCAGGATCTGGAAAATCTGTGTAATTTACCATGGGGCTGGAATACAGGAATTGTAGTTCATCCACCTGAACAGCTGCAGCAGAAGCAGCAAAGGCCTGAATGGATACAGGTACTGAATCACAAACAGATCATTTGAACATCTGCCTCACCGTGTGACAGAACATCATGCACTGATCTCATCTTCACACTCCCAACCCTTTTTAGGAGCGTGCTGCCATCTTGGAAACATGCTCTGCTCATCTCCTCTCATGCAGTACAAAGAGATAGTGGTTGCACCTATTTCAAGTCCCAATCAACACAAGTGAAGCTTTAGTAAAACAACTACAGCAAAATTAACATGCAGCTCCCACTTTCCATTCAGCTCCATGACTGGTCTCAACATGACAGAAAGGAAAGACGTTCCATGAATATCCACAGAAGGAGCAGCACTGGGTTCACAGGGCATCCCAGATGGGCAAAGCCCCATGGACATCCCTGCTGACAGGGCTCCCTTCCTCCCCACAGACAAGCACCCACCTCTGCAGTACCTGAACTGCCACTGCCCCTTGATTCACATGAGGCTGCTTAAGGGATCTTTGAAAAGAGACATTTGAAAGGAATTAAATGAAGGCTTAGGAGCAAGAAGCAGCTGGCAGTAAACAAATTCCTTGAAGTGTGAGAGGCTTTGTCCTGTGCACTCCCAGCACATTCCAAGGTCAATTGAGCTCCCTCAAGAGCCCTCAGCCAGAGCCAGGCTGCAGGAGCTGCAGGGGCTGGAGAGCAGCACAGACAGCTCTCAACCACGCTGTGCCAGCCACAGCTCCTAACTCCTTCCTCCCCAGCAAGGAGGGTCTGCACCTGGGACAGAAGCTAAAACACTGCACCTCATTGTCTTGAATTGCCACCCCAATTCAGCCAGCAGATCCCTCAGAAATCCTTTCATCCTTTCATTTTTATTTTTAAGTTACATTTCTATTTGCATTTCCTTTAAAAAGCATATCCTAACCTTCTTCTGACTTTCCCATCTGCCACCCCCCTCCTACCCACATCCTCTCAAAAAACACAAACATCACCAACTTTCCTAAAAAATCCATACATTGAGGTAATCGGAAACCAAATACTTCATATTAAAGTATTTATGAAACTTGATCAGGAACAAAAAATAAAAAAGTATTTCTGATACTTTTTTTTCACCGATCTCTTTTCAGAGAATGCATGCACATTTCCAACCCATTTTTTCATAGACTTGAACAGACACATTGGTAACCCAAATTGGTCATTTGTTCAACTTCTTACAGTGAATTTCTTACCAACTACTTGCATAAATAAATTAATCTACTTCAGAAATCAAATCCATGTGACTGATTATTTAAGAAAAATAAAGAAATTTATGTGGAAAATGCTCTCCATTACCACCACCTAATAATACAAATAAATGTATTTCTTTTTCTGTGGTTCTGACACTTCGTCCTGCCCAGGTGGGACAGGGACAGACTGGGGAAACACAACTCCCAAGCAGCTGCACCTGCCCGCCCAGGGTTTCTTCCCCCAAACCCTTACCACCTCACCAAGATTTATTTTATGTTTATGGGGCACCAAAACCAGAGGACTTTTATCAGAAATCCCAGCATTTAGTTAAATATTAATCCATATTTAATCCACTAAATGAATGTATCTTACAACAGTTTTCTTGCTGTGTCATTTAAAAGGACTAATGTGTGCAAGAATCAGTTTTAGACCAAGATTTTACCTGAATCATTTACCAAGATTTTACTATTCAATGGCAAAACTATTGCCTGTGCTTAAAGGCATTCTGCTTTAGGGAAAACAGACCAGTATTAACACAAATGCATTATGTCTAATTGTCATTATTATGGCTGAATACAACTCCAAAAATGTATATAAAATATTTAACAGCTCTAGTAAGCAATATTTGCCTTTTAAAAAGATAATCATTAAAAGCACATTAACCACAAAATGAAATTAGCTTTTCCTTTTCTTAAAATAAACGTATCTGCTTAAATCAATGGATTGTCTTCATCTGCAATTTACACAGCACCAAATGAAGAGTGTCCAGTCTCAGAACACTGGAAACACATTTAAATTTTGTGATTAGCTCCATTGTCTTCAGCTTCTGCAAGATAGTAGATTACTTGGAGCCACCTCTTCCTCCTCATTGACAAACATTCACATACAATATTTCAATAGAAAAAAGCAAAATTAACCAGAACAGCCCAAAGGCTGCCCTGAAGGATGTGCTGTGAGGGAGCCAGCCCTGGTGAAGGGGCAGGGTAAGTGAGCCCCAGCACTCCCACCCTGCATCACTGAGCCCGGGAAGAGCCTGGCTGCTGACTCAGTCGAGGACAGTATTTCAACCTACAGCACTTTCTCCTGTAATTTGGGGGATGCTCTGATTAACTACAAATAATTAGCTCATTTTAAAATGGCATAATCTTCTTTGTGCACGCAGCACACTCTAAAAATGGATTAGCATGGAGTCTAATGCTGGAGCATGTCTGGCATTAGAGGATTCCAGGACACCAATGTGAGCCCGTGGCTCGTTGGGATGGCTGTGTCCCCTCAGCCAAATCCTCTTGTTCTGCCTTTGTGTGCAGCAGGACCTGCAGGGGGGCACAGGCCTGCCCACCACAGCTGCAGATTGCAGGGCTTTTGCTGCAGTGGAGGCTTTCTGCAGCACTGAGTTTTGGAAAGCCAGGCACAAGGGCATTTGACTGGGCATCACTGTTTAATAACCCCAGAGTCACAACTGCAGATGTCTACATTAACACGAGGTCAGGGAGGGGAGCAGATGGTTAGGAAGCTCTTACTGTGAAGGCCCTGATGATTTCCAAAGGTAAAACAGCAAGTAGCTTTTATGTATAAATGATGCTTGCCATATGGCGGGCATGATTGAAATTTTAAACAAAAAAATGAAATTATTACAGTTAGGCTGAACAGAACCAAAAGCAATTAAAAGAAAAGCTGAGTTTTACGTTGAAGATCGAAAGCAGTTTTACATCAACAACATTAGTGATCCCAAAAATGGGAGCAGGGTACACTGAAGAGTGATGTTTCTAAGAGCTAGGCACAAATCTCATTAAAACTCAGCTTGCTTCTCTGAAGAAAAACCCCACAACAAGGCTGTCACTTCCAGGCACCAAAATCAATAAACATACAATCAATAGAAAAATCATATTTCATTGGCATTAATTTATTAATTAATCTATTAATTTATTGATTGTGATTACAGGCCATGATTAAAGCCTGATTGCAGGCTGTGAATAGGTACTTTCTAAAATACATAAGCATTCTACAAATATAAATAACCAATGACGTGCATTTTTCCAGAGCACCTATACATGCATAAAAAGGCACAAAATTACCAGGTGTTCCTAAAAATATAAAAATAATATCTGCTGGTTTTCAGTAAGTTTTCCTGGGAAGATCATAATTTTTTTGCTAAAACTGAGATGTCCTGGTCACAGAAATAGAGATCCCTGGAAGGCTGAGGCTGCCCCATCCTGGCAGGCACCCTCGAGCTGGGAGGGCTCTGCCAGCCCCCTCTGTCCCTCTTGAGCACGGGGACAAACACTGCTCAGCGGGGTGGAGTCAAGCACATCTTTAACTTCACGCAGTCAAATCAAAATAGCCACCTGTGGATCATTAGATTATCTGCTGCCTCTTAACATAATAAGCAGTTAGATTACATGGCATCCCTCAGTTCATTAAATTAAGCTCACTCAGCAGTGCGCAGTCTGTCTCTCAGAAATCTGGGGGTTTATTGAATCCAGTCAGCCATTCTTCACTTTGCCACAGGTCTGTGATGAAAAAAAAACACCTCAAATCCTGATTTACCAAAGTCATTCTCAAATTTGCATAGACTTTAAGGTGGCTGGAAGTTATATGAGACAGTCACGGCAAAAACCAAGATCTAAACACAATTGGGCAGATGATTGCCAACAAATCAGCAGGTCCAGGCTGAGGTGTAAGTGAACCTTGTGCCTATGGTACAGAGTTTTTGCAGAAAAAAACTCAGGTTTGAGCTTTCAGGTTCTACAGAAAGGGAAAAGAACCTCAACAGATGCATATTAAGTCCAGAGGGAAGTATGTTTGCATGCAGGAACACATGCAGAACGCAGCCTTGCTTCTCCTTCTTGTTTTATCCCTATGTCAACTTTCCAAAAACCAAACCCTGGCTCAGGTGGAGACACTGCCCCATGGTAATGCAGGATTTTGAGAAAAACTCTACACGGTTCCATTGGGCTGTTCATTGTACTGTGAAAGATGGTCCCACTCCATGAAACACCAGCCCAGAGAAGCCCTTTGCTATGGTTCCAGGTCCCTTCCCAGAACACAATTCCACTACTCCCATGCTCTGGAATGGGGTTTCCAGGCAGGGTTGGAGACATCGGTACAGGTAGGCAACCCAGTCCTGATAGGCAATGTGCTTTTCTCTCCCAGTACCAGAGCACATCACCCACTCACTGCCCCTGTTCTGCCATGCCTGGGACAGTCTGGCCAGGTGAGATCAATGCCAAAAGTACTGAGGGAGGCTCCAGTACCTGTGTCTGACTCTGGCAGCAGGGGAGCTTCACCTGCCTCCAAAATACCTCCTCCCTCAGGTCTGCAGGGCACAGGAACTGAATTTGTTGTCTTGCTATGTGGAGTGGGAATGGAGGAGCCAAAATATGTTTTATTAATTCTTTCATTTTTTGAATGTAAGTGGATAAGTGGTTTCAGCCTCCAGACATTTCTTAGACACTGTTGACTTTCACGTACTCTTTCAGGGATCATAAAGTTAATTGTTTCCTTCTTTCCCCATGATGCATGGGGATAATGAGAGACCAGGAGCACTCAGAGGGCAAGCATCTAGCAACAAAGCACAGCCAGGCCCAGGGATGCTTGAAGAAAATTTTGTTGCTTTCATTTTAGCCCATGCTCCATTCATAGGAGAGGCTATTCCCACAAAAATACAGGCAATTGGGAAAACCACTTTGCAGCAGCTTAGGGCTGAAGCAGAACATTAGGAAGACAAGTGTGTACATCTCTGGGGTGTGACAGATGGGGCACACTCAGTGTTACTAAACCCCATTCCTTTCCTTTCCAGCAGCCTGCAGTGAGTCACTGCTGCACCACGCCTTCCCCATCCCTGTTAAAAGCCTCCCTGTAGTAACTCTGGCTGCCAGTCACATCCTTCCCTCCCTGCAAGCACTGCATGGCAGGCAAACTGTAAACCTGCTTTCCTTCCAGGTAAAAAGCCACTGTCCCTTGCTGCAAAGCCACTCTGTTAACCCAGAATGACACCTGAAATTCTGGGAACTTGCCTGGGACAAATCAGCACCACTTGAGTTGCTGATAATGCTCCTGAAGAGTTTCGGTTCTCTCTCTTGAATTATCTCATCTAAAAGACTTAATAGATTAATTCTCCATCAGCCCAGTTAGAAAGGCCCCCAGCCATTCCATGTTCCCAAATTGTTAATTACTAGTCCACACTTTTGTGAAGACCACGGTTTCCCCACAAGCAGGTTGACACATGGTGGTGAAGGCATAGGAAGCCCCCTGGAACAGGCTCAGCTCTCTGCATGGGATTGACCAACCTGAGCCTCCACACCTGCTAATTAACTGCTCCCCCACCACTGAGGGAAGAGATCCACATCAGAGCTCAGCTCCAAGGTGCTGCTGCTCTTATTCCTCCATACTGATTTATAAACAGCAGAGATGAGCTCTGAAGAAAACATGCCATGAGGATCTTACACTTTTAATTATTTTATCACAGCCTTCATGTACCCTTTTTTGGATATTATTACCCTGGAGAGTGTGCTAACAACCTTAAGTTGCTGACTAATTAAGTTTTGGTATACTCCAAAGCTGGGTTTTGCACACTAATTAAATTTACAGGCAGTTAGATTTGACGGGTACTATGGTATCTGCCAACGTGCCTTCAGAATCAGTTAAATTATTAATTCTGAGGCAGCAGCCCATTCCCAGGTGTGCTGGGAAGCTCTGTGGCAGTGGAGCTGCCCCAGGAGAGCAGCAGGCAGTGCCCCTGGGCTGCAGGAGTGAGGGATGCATGGGTGAGCATCCCTAGGAGAAGGCAGAGCTGCAGAGGGGGCACCCCTGGCCCCACACTGCTGGGGAGACACCAGAATTCCCACCCAGCTCCTGAGGGGCAGCTGAGCAGCCACGGGTGCTCTGCTTGCTCCTCCTGCAGTCCCAACAGCAGCAAACATCCCCAGAGGCACAACTGCCCTGGCTGCAGCAGCATCCCTCACCTGGCTCTGCACACCTGTACTCAGGGTCATTTCAACAGGCTGGGGCTCCATCACACTCCTGTCCCCAAATCCCCCTCCAGACCACAGTTTGAGGCCCAGCCCACACTGTTGGAGCCTCCACTGCCATGTTGGCAATCCCAACAGGCAGGAAAATCCCCCAAACCCACTGGGTGCTATCACACCTCGGGCCCTCCACAGACACAACACTCATTTAGCAATCTATTTGATCCATGGTGTCAAATGCCTCTCTGATAATTCCCTCGGGCCAGCTGCTCTTGCTATCTCATCTGTTAAATATCTCCAGAACCCAAAAGTCCTCAGGGAGAAAAGCAGTTATTTTGACTAACTGCTCCTCCTCCTCAGCTAGTTACTGTGTGAGCTTCCTCCCACTCAAACACCAGGAGCTGATTAAGACATATGGATTACCTCAACACTACCAGGATTTTCAGTTTAGAAAGTGAAATATTGACATTCTTAATATCACGTTTCACTTTCTCTTGGGAGCCCTTCCTCACACTGACACTGATCCCTGCTGAAACACAGCCTCATTGCACAGACTGCAATTCAAAAGCCAGGCAGATGGTTTTTCTGCATGCATTTTGGTTAAAGTTGCTGATGGAGTCAACCCTTTACAGTTTCTTAATTCTACTTAGAGAACTACTTGCAAGTGGCTCTTACTTATGGAAATCTTTAGGTCCTAAAAAGAATTATTCAGTTGCACGTTAAATTTAGAATTTTGCATTTTGGTCTTCCTCCTTGTTTAAAAAATTATTCTGTAGTGTGCTGGTCCTCTTTTCAAAATAACATAAAAACAACACACATGTAGAAAAGCCATAGAGGAAAATTCTTCACTTGAAAATGTCACATTTGGAAATCCTTTAGTAATACAAGTCTTTAAAGTAAAACCATATTTCCCATTTGTAAAACCTTTGAAAGATTTATGTCATTCTAACTAGAGGAAAGGTGGGGTTTTGTTTTGAACTGGAAATTAAACGAAATGTAATGTGAAGCTTCCTATTAAACAAAAGTCCTGAGATTGGCCCCGCTGGGGTCCCACAAGCTCCCATAAAGCAGAACCACCAGCATCCCCCATCCATTCATCTCATTTCCTGAGTTTCTGTTTATGATTGATGGCCTTAAGCTGCAGTAATGTATTTAACCAAATCAAGAAGAAAATCAGAGTGAACCTCACTGACTTTACATCTAAAAGTACTGGGCAGATGTATTTAAGTTAACCAAGTGTGAACTCACGTGAAATACCTTAAAAAAAAAAACCATAAACTCTCTGACTCCGATTTTTCTTTTTAGTCAAACCTGTGTGAAGAAACCTCTATTTGTTTTATAAAAATACACAAGGAATAAAAAAAATAGGAAGAAAAGGAATAAAAAACCTCAAGGAATAAGCACCTCTGTTCAATAAACTAGAGTGATAGCAAAAGGATCAGATCCAGGAGACAACCTTATTTCAATATAGCAGCAGCCAGTGCCACAATCCCCTGCACCCAGGACAGACAACTAATCCCACTGCCAAAGCCTTTTTACAACTCTACCCCTACAAGGAGATCTGTAACTCCCAGAACTGCTCGTAGCTGACATTTCTAGTGCTCTGAGCCACCATTTCTGAGGCAGTCACACATGAAAGAGGCAAAAGTGATTGCAAGGCTTTATGTTTTGATGCCAGCCATTGGTTTGGAGTCAGTGAACCAAGAAAAATTCACATTGAAATGTACTGAAACAAACAAACTAGAAACAAGCCTGAGGCAAAGAAAAGAGGCTTTTATATATTAATTATACTTTGGTTTTGGTTTCTGCCTCGAATAGCAGCCATAGAGTGAAATCCAGCAAGCACTCAGGTATTGCAGAAATGTGCAAGTCAGTCCAATGACCTTCCAGCATCAGGCTCAAACCCTTCAAACACGGGGAAAGCTTGCTTGAGGCAAGGAACCAGCGCTCATCTTGGCTTTGCTGATGCAAATCCCCTTTACCTTGAGAGCAGTCTCTGATCTCGGGCAGAGCTGGCCCTGAGAGGACGTGAGGAGCCCTTTGCTCTCAGGTTCTGTGTACCCTGGCCAGGCTGTCCCCACCCTGGGACAGTGATCAGACACTGCTGGCAGCACTGTGACCCTCTGAAGGGCAGGGCACCTGCACCAGAGCTGCCAGCCCCAACTTCAGGAGCTCAGCCTGGCTGTGAGCAAGTTGAAAATGACAGAGAGCAAAGCCCAGCAAAGCTGCACTCCAGCAGGGCTGGGCTCTTCCCCTCAGCTCATCTCACAGAGATGCAAGCGGCACCAGGCTGACAGCAGCACAACCCAGAGAGCCTCTTTAGCTACATTACAATGACCCCGTGCATTTTTAATTGGGATCTGCCCTTTGTTTGTGTTCTCTGACAGCCCGAGGGGGG
The DNA here is from genome assembly GCF_027887145.1 of Ammospiza caudacuta. NCBI lineage: Eukaryota > Metazoa > Chordata > Aves > Passeriformes > Passerellidae > Ammospiza > Ammospiza caudacuta. Next base: position 11,619,027 of record NC_080606.1, on the reverse strand, counting down.
CATACAACGATGCTCATGAGGACAGGTGGGGATTCCAGAGCATCTCCAGCTCCGCAGGCACTACAGCGCCTTTCAGCTGGAGGAATTGTGCCCTGATGCCCCCTGCAGCCAACAAGCACTGCAGAAAGGCTTTGCCTTGAACACACTGAGCCAAGACCCTGCTTCTGCAGAGAAAAAAAAAAAAAAAAAAATTAAAAATGGTCTGAATGGAAGCTGTAAAGTCAGGCAAAAATCGGTTGCTTTCCCAGCCCCATTTTATATTTAGACAAAAGATTACTATTCTCAACTGCTTTACATTTTCCCTTCTAATCTCCTCAGTATCTCTTTGCTGTTCATTGAGTAGGTCCCCTCCCTGGTCCTGCATTAGAAGCAGGGCTCACTTTCCATCCATTCCATCACAGGACTGGGGAGAGGCCACATTTGGGTTCAGGGTTTCCAGGAGAGCCTGTGGTGCCCGTTCTCACAGGAGAGCCTCAGCTCCAGAAGCACAGAAACTAACAGAAACTTCTCTTCATTTATTTTAAGAATTTTAAGTAAAGCTCCCTGAACTCCCCAAGGCAGATTGTTTCCATCAAAGGAAGCCAGCGAGCATCACTGATAAGTTTGATTTTCAGTGGTGCTTAGGTTCTGCAGCTCTCATCAATTGCAGAGCAAGTCACAGGAACTCAAGGCCACATTTTTTAAAGGGTCAGTATTTCAAAATGTATTGCAGTCAACAAAAATTGGGAGTTGTAGTTCTTTGAAAGGTAGGCTGGCCTTCAGCACTTCTCAGAAGTCACACTGTGAATTTTTTTCCTCCTGTTCTCCCTAATGTTTTGCCTTCTGGTTCAGAAAAGACGACAGGAACTCTGGAGCCCCTCATTTCATTACAGAAATTGAAAAGAGAAGATACAACCAAGCATGTCCTTGGAGAGAAACACAAGTAGTGCAGAGAGCATCCAAAAATGCACAAAACACAGGAAGAACACACAGCCTCTCTGCAGCGTCTTTGCTTCTCTTTCCCACAGGTCAGGGGAACTCACACCACCATTTTGAAACCCAAATTTATTCCCTCTTCCAAGAGTCAGTTTAGTTAGCAATAATATCTGTATTAGTACTGCAAGAGGGATCTGACAAGAAAGTCCTCTTTCTGTTACTACTGCAGAAATTAAATAGCAAAACTGCATTATCCACTGAGAGGGTTTTTGTGCATTTGTTTACAAAATGAGAATTATTTTACATTTCTAATTAGGTAGCTCTTAACTAATATACAAAGAAATCACAGCAGCAAATAAAGCTTTGTTATCAGTACAATCTTATTAAAGGAGAGCTTAAGATTTAAAAAATAATAAATTAATCATGATAATGTGGTTTTATATCATCAAATGAGGGAGCTTCTAAAAAGTTCTTTGAATCAACATATTTTCTCTGATGATGTCAGTGTCTTAACACAGGTTCAGTAAAAGAAAAGCTTCTTCAAATGCTTCTGGCATTATTCTATATATGAAAATCTATGATGTACAAAATTAAATTATGCATAGTCATTCTCTCACTGTTACACAGGGAAATAACTGCTCTGGTATTCAGAAGCTTTCAGAAAGTCTTTAACCCTTTCTGAGCTGGCACAGCTGAGTAAATGCTTGCTGAGGTGTAACAGGTCAGAGATTCCACCAAGTCCAAGGAGACCTCAAGTTTTTTATCATCATTCCGTGATCTCCTGCAGAAGACATTTCCTCATACAGTTTTCCAATGCAGTGCACCACCACAGAATTCAACTCAGACATTATTAAATCAGCTGAATTAAACATAGGCATGGTCTTTTGACCTTTTTTTCTGGTTTAGAGATGCAGTTCGAAGGACTGTTGTCATGGAGGGACAAAAAAGTCAAGAGACCAAGGGACAGCATCAGTGATGCTTTAGCAACAGCACTTGGGAGCAGCAAGATGTGAGTGTGCCATCAAAGACTGTGGAAGAAAGCAGCCATAATCTACAGTCTCACCCAGAGACTTCATTAATCCTTCTTGACTTAGGGATCCTTTAATGTCTGTAGGAGGCTGCCACATTTTACTTTGCCAGCTAGCAATGCAAGCTACATGGACTTGAAGTCAAACTGTGAAAGCTGAAACCAAAGGCAGACTAGATGACTAAATACAGGACAAAAACTTATAACAGAAATTAAGATAAAATTATTTTTCTGTGGTTGCTGAACGCATGAACCTGATTTCTCATATCTTATTAAAAATCCCTTGCTCCCACATTGATTTCATTCTATTTAGTTCACATAAAATTGCTTGAAGAAGGTACTACAACCTGGCTTCTAGATGTCTGTTTTGCAGCCTTGGTCTCCAAGAGTTTTTTGAGGAATATATCTGGCAAAAAGCTGTTACTGGCCTTCCCTGGTTCTCCACAGCCACAGTGATGACAGCAGACTATGGATATTTCCAGTCTTATTCCTCCTAACAACGCAGACTTAACAGCATTTTTGGTAGAGACATCATTCACACACTCATGTTTGAGCAGAGTGAATTTGTTTGAAACAAAACCAATTTTTTTCCTAGCTATTTATGAGTATTCCCCCATTTGCCTTATACAGCCAGATGTACACACTGCTGCCATTTTAGCAACATCCAACCACAGTGCTCCAAAAACTAAAACACAAACACTCAGTACACAGCACTGGGTTCTTGCATCCCAACAAACTTCTTGTCCAAGAGGTGTCTCTAAATACACCTATTACAGACATATATATACATATATTTGCTGCTGCAAACTGAACAAGCCAGAACTGACATGGCCACTAAGACATGCCCAGGCAATCCCATGTATTTTCCTGCAGAATGAAGTTAATTTTGCATTCAGTCAGGCAAGGACTGTCTAATTCACAGTGGAAGAATTACCAAGCAATCTTGACCCATAGTGTAGCTCTTAGCCACTCAAATCACCACAAGTCCATTAAAAGTTAATCACAAATAATATCAGTAATATAGTTTTGCTTCTGAATTTTTTTTAAATAGCCCTTCCAGGAATTGCAGTATTTCTGCTCTTCTGTACAAAGTGATCCCAATGTCTGTAAGTAATCTTAATTAACGTTCTGAGACATTAATATTTTATCATTATCACTATGTTCAAAGACCACTTTAGGACAGGCTATAGCCCTCCAATTAGCATTACTAAAGTATTGCTCGTCCTTCATACAGCTGAAGCACTCAAGAGCTCCAGTCAAATACAGAAGAGAGATGATGCCAATTCATGGGAATTTAGTTTAAATGAGTCAACAATTCCAGCCTGAGAGATTATTTTATCCCCATATGTACTTGACAAAAGATAGCTGCCTACTGATACAGTCAAGTTCTGTTTTACAATTTCATTTAGCTTTCAAGTTGCAAAGGCAGTTTCACAGGCAATGCTCAGCTGGAGACCACCACAGCTTTGTTTCTTCATATCATATCTAATTGGAAGGCTTCCAAGGATAATTGTTATTGAGAAATGTATTGATTTGCTGCTGAGAATCTTAAAGATGTTAGAGGAATTGCAATCTCCCCAAAGGATTTGTCTTTGACACAAGAGCAGTTATGTATTACTTTTCTCTTGCAAACCACAAAACTGCAATTAAAATTCAGATTTTGTATTTGGAAACAATACTGTGGTATCCAAATGGATTAGCATTAGAGGGCTTTTGAAGTGGATGCACTGAAGGAATCTGCACAGCACGTCTGAATTCAGCCTGCACTAAACAATTTGTTGTGTGTTTAGCCAAACTACAGCCAAGGTGTCATTTTTGGGGAATTCCTGCTGCTACACCTCTTGACATGCTACCATATTGTCATGCTTGACTTGTATTTTAATGAAGAGCCAGCTCCCTGCAGAATGCAATGCAGCATAATTTTCATCATGGCACTGCCTAGAAGAGGCAAAGATTCTTCCTGGGGATTCACTCTGACACATCTGTATTTTTCTCTCCACTTTACCCACTGCAATGCCTGAGGTGGAAGCAGGAGAGGGACCTGTCAGAGTCTTCCACTGATACCTTGCTTTCCTCCAGCTTGTGCTCTCACCTCAGCAACTTGTGGCACACATCAAATTACACCAACAGGAAAAAAATCAGCTTAAAAAGGGTTCACAATTACAGAATAAGCACACCCATCAGGTGCTCACTGCCTAAATGGCAGCTGCTGTCCAGAGGGGACCTTTCTGCTGCCACCTCACCAGGACAGAGGGGGGGGGGGTTCCCTGCAGCAAGTGCCAGCACAACTGGGCACCACAATGAGAATTGTTGTTATAGGCTAAATAAGCAGCTCTGCTGCTTGATCCTGTGGGCTATGAGGTAATTAGCTGCTAAATAACCAAAATCAATGGATGTTTTTGCAGAATCACACTAAATAAGCAGAAGCTTGGCACACAGAAGGGAGAAACAATCACATTGCTTTGCAGTGGAGTTTTCTAATTTCTAGTTTAATTCCACCAAAGTCAATAGCTTTATGGCAGGGGAAAAAACCCACAGCCTAGGGCTACTTGTAAACCCTATCAAATTACCTTGAAATTTGAAAGCTAAAATGAATACTGCTCTTCCTTTTTCAACATAATCAGTTAAAAGCCCTTCTTGCTTTCAGAACTGCATACACTGCCACTTTGAACAGTTTATGGAATTCCACTGCAACCAAACTCCTGAAATTTCCCTGGAAATGATGTCACTCAGTGGTTTCCTGTCCTTGTAAACCCCACTTCTCCATTCAAGCCAAATCTATAACCCAGTAAATATTTTCAGATTTCTCTTCCAAAGCCTGACTCTTTTACACACATCCTTGCAAAAATCCTTCCTGTATCACATCTATCCCATGCTCCCATCTCTCCATACACCTCTAAGTTGCATTCCTACTCACAGCCTTTAAATGACCTTGGAAACACTGAATCCCATTGGCCCAATAAGTATATTCCATTGTTTCTTCAAAGTTTTCAGGTTCAAATATTTGAGTTCCATAAAACAATCTGTTTCATTACAGTCTGCTCCCTTCAGTGCAGGCTGTGGAAACCATGCATGCTACAAAGGATCTAACCTAAGCCTAAAGCAGGATTTAAAATGAATAGCACTATATCTCAGGGAGGAACAGCATCATTCACAACAGTTGCATGCAACTATTAAATTATTCTTTACAAATTACATGTGTTCCTGGGTTACCTGGTCCAGCCAGTATTGCTAAAATATACTCCAAAAAAACAAAAATGAACCCCAAAAGATCTACCAAAGTGGCTCTGTACCTTACACACACAGAGCAATGCAGACTAATCAAGCTGAGGTTGAACAACACCAGCACATGCTCTAATAACAGACATCCAATCTATGAGAAATGAGAAACAGAGCAAAGAAGCAACATAAATTACATTGGCTGAAAATGCAACAAAGTGCTTGCAGAGCATCAACAAGGGAAACATTAAATTCTTTCATCAGAAAGAATTTGTCATAGTTCATGACAATGACATGCAAGCACTGATAGAAAAATCACCTTTGAACAAAATGTAACTACACAGGAAACCAAGCTCAGACTGTTTGGGAAAGAATGGTTATCCAAGGAAGTCCATTGCTCCCCCAGCCCAGTCTTAATGGTCAAAGCCTCAAACACAAGTCAATATGCTTCGGAATTTGCAGATGGGGTGAGGAAAGTGTCTCGCTGCTCATAGTCAACTGCACTAATTTTAAGATGGGCTCCGACCCTGCTCTGGCAAAAGGAGACTGCCCAGAGTAGGGATGGAAGAGTTCTCAATTCAAGGGGCACATGGGATGAGGAGCAGAGGGAAAGCCCAGCATTTGGAAATGAAGCCATGCTTATTATCACCCCTGAGTCAGCCCCACAGCAGGGCTGTCCCCTCCCCAGGGCTGTGCAGCCCCAGTGGCACAGGCAATGTGTTTGGGAGGACACCACAGAGCCCCTGCCCACCCCAGCAGTGTCAGAGCCTCTCCAGGCCCTGCATTTACCACCTTCCCAGATGGGTAGCTCCTTACTTGTTATCCATTAACATTTGTAGAAAGGACTCAACTTAAGAAAAAGTCTTACTTTGAATTAACTGTTAACAACCTGCATAGCAAAAGAACAGAGAGCAAAAAGAATCTATATATATTCCAAATAAAAATTGGGCTCTGGAAACATCTCCCCCTCTAGGCAATTATATGGGTAAATCAGCTACTGAAGAAATGAAGCAGTTATGCTAAGTCTATTATTGCAATAGAATTTTTCCAGAAACCATAAATTACTCTGAGTATTTATCATAATCTGTTATCTGCAGGAAAAAAAACCCTGAAAACTAAATAAATTTATGGAAATGCATTTGCCTAATAATATTTACCAAATGACACCATTCCCTCTGCTGCTTGTAGCAAACTCAGTCACAGAGGCTAAGGACAGGTTTGCCTTATTAACACAGCTCTCTGCCTGTGTATTTTAAGTACCTCAGAGCACAGTGCCATCTGTGTGTATTCTACTAATGAGCTACTTCTTAGACTGTGGAAGGCTGGCCAGCCAGCCAACACCAATTACTCAGATGGAAACTGCCTAATTTTTAGGCAATTAATGAGCTCCTCTCTCACTTTACATAGATGCTTCCTCTGGTTAATTCTCCTGGCATATTACAGCATATCCTACTCTAAAGTTTCTCAAAGAAGAAAATAAAAGAGAGGAACATGGAACATGACCCAACCCAGTCCAGCTCCCTAGAGCAGAGCCCAAACCCAATGTCCAAATGTGTGGGACAGAACTGTGGAAGAACCTGCTGAGACCACCCCAGAAGGGGCTGCACCCCAGTGCAGCTGAGCCAGGGAACAGGACCTTGAGAAGAGACAGTTCAGCCACCTCCCTTCCCATAAAGTGTTTGGGCCACAAAAATACCTTTCATGGCATCTCAAAGGACAGAGTGGAAGAGCCAGTCCCATGCTTACACAGCACCAGTGATGGTTTTACCCCCTCTCACCTCCCATCCAGCTGGAAACACCAGACCCTGAGTGTCACCAAATGCTGCACAGCTGTGGAGCTCCCACAAAGAGTGGAGACCTGACCACTCTGACTGCTCCCATCCCTTCCCTAATGTTTGATGTGATTTTGAAAGGTGGGTCTTAAGGGGCTTTTAGATTATGCAGAAATAGAATTCCCTCTTCTGCCATTAAGAAAATATTTCTTAATAATCTATACAAAAGTTTAAGGAGATCAAAATTACCTTTTACAGCTCCCTGTTGGAAAGCACCATAATAAAGCATGGAAGAAGCATTAAATTATCCAAGTAACTACACTGATGAAAGCTGTGCATTATCTGCAGAATAAAACTATTAAAGCAGATCTGATTTTTATAAGTATATTACACATTATCATTCTGAAGGGGCAACCCTATGTGCAGGAAAGGATGCACTTGTCTTGCATAAACATGAAAAACATGCCAATTGCAGCTGTGAAAATATTCTAGAGGTCATCTTTACCCAGCAGCCACCAGCAAAACCAAACCACTTCCCTTTCTTGAGGATGACCATATCTACTCACCAGTAAGAGACTTCATGGAACATTTCATCTGTGTGTGACAGTACCAAGCCATTCTACAATCACATTGTGGAATTTGTATTATCTAAGTTCTCATGACCAAGTTACCCAGCATTTCACTTCTGGGGAAAAAAAAAACCAAACGGATATTTTTCCAAAAGACAACTAATTACTACAGCTCATCAGGAGTCTCCCTTACTACAACATGAAGCAAGTTGGTGACACATTCTGCAAGTGACTTCACACAACAGAATTCTGAATCTGTTCACATGGGATCTGTATCCTTCAGAGAAAACCATCAATTGCAGCTCTTCATGAAGGACAGCAAATGGAACAGTTCATTTGTAGACACTTGTAAAATGGGATGTAATAATGAATCTTTCCTCCTCAATAAAGCTGTCTCCCTGTGTAAAGTCCACAGCAGTTGCAGCCAGACATCCCAGGTCATTGGATTTAGGTTTTATCTCTCATGCAGTAAGTCAGAAGTTATGTTGTACAGTTGGAACAAAACCCTTTGCAATAAACACTGAGTGGTAAAGAGCAAATTTAATCATCCAATACAGATGAAAAAAATCATAATGCTGTAAATAATATGATGTAAAGTCACAGCAAATAGGAATTATGTTGACCTATATCAGAAGTCAGCCAAAAAGCTTCAGCTTTCAATCTGCTCCAATAAAGCTGAAACACTCTACTCCTAAGTGCATTTCCACTGTAGTTCCCCATTTCCCTAAAATTACAGATGTCATTTTGAATGGAAATACTATATCCAATGTGTCATCAGTGATACACATCCTAATTTCCTTCCTTATGTCTAAGCCCACACCATTATTCACACCTCTCTGCCTTTATATAATAGGGCAAGATTTTCAAGGTCACAACAAAAACAAATAATACATTCAATAGCTCCAATTTTTAATAATTCCTTTCTTGGCTTAAGTTTCAAACTTTCTTTTCTAAACCACAATTACCAGAACAAGCAGGTGTTTTAGAAACACCTGAAAGGTAGTTGATTTTCTCAGCAAAACATGCTCTGCAACAGGAGCCTGCAACAACAGAGGAAGAGGCAGGTGCTGAAGGAGGCTCTTTAGCAGGGAGGACTTGCAGAGAGCAGAGCTGATGGCCACAGATCCACCCCAGCATGAAGCCAAGGAAGCTGCAGGATCACCTGGCTCCACTAAAGGGCTCTCACTGTTTTCATTCCTCCTCTGCACTAAACCTGAGGAATTTGACACAGGAAAATGCTTCAGGGAATCCCACAAAGAGTGGAGGAGGTCTGACCACTCTGTGTTCCTCTTCCAGCTTCTGCTGACACCCACCTGAGAGATGGCAACGTGCTGCTGTCAGCTCCAGGGCTACAGAGCCTGGGAGTAACCCTGCCTTTGATTCACATTCCAGCACTTTTCCATTGATTATCAAATGTAACAGTCTCAGGGAATTTATTGTTCAAAATGAAATTGTGTCACTGGAAAAGAAATTCTGATGAGCTCCATTCTGTAGAATGTGATTATATTTCTGCATTTTACCAATAACTCAAGGACATCAATGATTGTGTCTCACATTACACCTCTCCTTCCAAGCCCACCCATACATATATTTTTCTGAACATGTAAGACAGCATAAAGGTGCATGAAGTGGCTCTGCACATTGATCCAAATAAGGATCACAGCGTGCATCAAGAGTGCCACTGAAACAAAACCATAATGCTTAAATTCAAGAACAAACAACACTTGCTGTCTTGTGAAAAATCTGATCTGCTATATTAACATCAGTCTTCACAAATAATGAGTCAATTCTATCTTCAACATACCAGAAAAGTAAATCTCAAATATTAAAAAATAAATAAAATCTCAAAAAATCTGTGAAACAACTTTGCCCTCAAATTTTATGTGTATTTGTACAGAGTGATGAAAGTACCTTCATTTCTTTAAATAAACATGAACATCTGGTTAGACTATACACTGAGGTGTCCTTGGACAAAGGTGTTTTAGGCTACTCACTCATCTGAGGACAGAGCTGCAGTTCCTGGTAGTGCTGAGAATCTAAGGGCAGCACAGAGGGAGCCCAGAGTGGCTGAGCCTGCAGAGCCCCAGCAGCTCAGGAGCAGCAAATGCTCTTTAGGTCAGAGCAGCAGACACACTCAGAGGCCGCTATAAACTTGGTAACCCAGGAGATGTGACTGGCACCTCCTGGGCTTGAGGCTCCTCAGGTACTCCATGTGTCATTTCACAGTGTTAAGTGGTTCTTCCTCTTCTTGTGCCCCACTCCTCACTGGAAGGACAGCCAATACACGACAGACTTGTAATGTTCAAAGGCAAAATTTCTAAGCCTAAAACTAGTGCACAAAACCTGGTATAACCAAGTATCTCTCCTTCTTTTCCTCTTCCATTTCTAGCTGACACATTTTTTCTATTTTCTACTGAAAAATAACAGAAATTAAAGAAGCTTTTCTCTATCCCATGTATCCAAGGACATAGAAGCACATTTTATGCACATGCCTATTTAGCCTCAAATTTTTTTCAGAAGACAAGACTGCTTTCCTTGTCCTTGCCTAAGGCATTAGTAACACAACAAAACAGAGGGAAACATTTAATTTATGTGTTATTCTCTGCATCACTTTGAGTGTGCTGGGCAACCTTAATACAGTTTTCTCTCTTGCTGATTTTATGCCATCTGTAAAGTGGGAATAACTATGAAGTAATCATTAGAGACAAAAAGCACTCATATGAAATACCATGATAGCAGATGTTTACTGAAAACATCAACAGTCCCATGAAACTTTAAAAAATGCTGCTCAGGTAAAAAAGTACCACTAGAACATGGGAAGTCAAAAAAATAATAGTACTATCATGTTTCAAGCCCTAACAAACATTTGAACTGTGCACACGGTTACTGGAGGTCTAAACACCAGCACATCCCCCAGACACATGCAAGAGTAACATCCAAAATACTGCACTTTAAAACATAAAAAAGGTATTTGGGAACTTCAGACTTTCCCTTTGTGATTACTTGGCTTGAAACAATTTAACTGTTCATTTATTTTATTCAAATACAAAAGGTTTCCCTTTTGGGAAGGAATCTTGCTTTAATATTTAAGTAACAGCTCCATATTTTAATTGCTTAAATTATATATGAACTCATTTTAAATGTGTGCAATAGCTAAAAATTTGAATGCTTAACTAAGTTCAAAATTTAAACCTTGTCAAGTTGAGGTAACTAAAAAAACCCCAAACTTCTAGCAGATTGTTTATTTCCCTTCTTGCTCCTCTGGTACATGTCCCTTCCTCCCCGCCTGCACACAGGCTGTATAAATGCTGCCAGCTGTCCTCCAGACAGCTCAGTCCAGCTGCAATGCCATTTTCTGTCTAGAGGAGAAGAAATTAAGGCTGAGACCCCTGTAATGGGGTGCAACCAGAGTTTCAGAGCTGACTTTCTGGCAGCCCCCCGAGACCTGACCGAGCACAGGAGCCCAGCTCCTTCTTCCCACTGATCCAAACAGAACAGATGGAGAGCAGCCATGAACCCGTGAGCAGACACAGCTGATGCAGGAGAGGCTGCACTTTCCTGCACTAATGACAGCTTAGAACAGCAGTGATTCTGACTTTGTTTGCTGGAGCTGTGAATAACTTAACATCTTCTGGGAAAAGCAGGAGATCAGCATGCACTGATGAGCGCTGCCAAGCTCCCGTCTCCTCTGCCTGCACAGCATTTGCAGGCAGCAAAAGTCAAAAGCCTCTTTTGCATCGCTCGTATCTCAGACACAGGAGGGCTCATGGCCATGAATTTTACATCAGGGTCAGAAGTCAGCTCTTCAGGCAGATGCAACTGCAAACTAAAGCAAATGGCAAGTGTGAGCACACATCCAGCAGCTCCTCTGGCCCACTCCCACAGGAACAATGGACTTCAGAGTTATGCTCATGCAGAATATCCCACTCCAGGCACAAATCCATGAGTTATCTCTGCAGTACCAACACCTCCACTTCTGTGTATGCCACAGTTTCTGTGGCCAAAGTGGTCAGGCAACACAGGAAGACTGATCTTCACAGAAGGGAACAGACAGAAATTGTAGGCACAGGCAGTGACAGTCACAGGAAAGTGAAGGTCTCTGAAACATCTATAGCAGACCAGAGTAAGTCAGCTGCATGACATTTAAAAGGCACTGCAATATCAAGCCAGTAGGTTTTAAACTAATGTGTTAAAAGGTACTGCAATATCAGTGAGAATTTAAGACAATTTGGCTATGTCCATACACAGCAAGACCCAGCGCCAAGTCAAGCCTTCTCTCTCATGAGCCAACAGTGATAAAGTCAGATGCAGGTAGAGGGTGATAAAGTGGGTGGAGGATCAGAGATACACTTGCTCCTATGGCATGAAGGCCTTTTGGATGGTCCCAAGGTAAACAGGAGGTGAAGGAAGGCTGGAATCCCACAGCAAATCCATCTGACAGAGGAGAGAAGAAGACATGACTGTAGCTGGAGGACATACCCATGCTGTGGGACATAAGAAATCCTATTGAATTCAGTTCAGCCTTGCTCACCACAAGCACTCTGGGGAAGGCTCAGCTAACAGTGAGGTGCAGGGTGGGTTCTATAACAGAGGACAGGCTGCACAGCTGGGCTGTGCTCACCCTGTGCGTGGGGCAGTGGCTGTTGAGACGCGCGGACACCGTGGGGTGAGAAAGCTGCTTGGGCAGAGGGACCCGTGAGCAGGGACACCGTGGGGGCAGGCAGCCAGGCCTGCTTGGTTTGGTTCAGTTTAGAACATAAAAAGGCCTGGTTTATTGCAATAAACTATTTTCTTCAGAGCGAGCAAGAAGGAGGTCCGTGTGTCTTTGCTCCCCATTGATGCACCGTGCCAAACCTGAGCCAGCTAAGCTCAGGTGTTAACCTGCAGAAAGGCTTCTAAATGCCCTGCAGCCACACAGAAACCCTGGGCATGTCTGCCCCTGCTCCTCCACACAAGGCTGGCATGCCCTCCAGAGCTCTAGCATGCTCAGACAGGGATTTCAGCTCAGCAAATAATATAGCAAAAATAAATGTCATCAATTATTCACTAATGGAATTATGTCTAGTAAGTCAAACAGAATCTATAATCTGAAAAATCTTTTGCTTTAAAAAATGCCATGATTTTAAATTGGTATTATATTCCCTGCTGTGATTATTCAAAGCATTGTATAAACAAAGGCTTTGGGAAAAGTCACTTAATCCGATTAAAAGGAAATCACCTATCAGCTGGGAACCTAGCAACTCCCACATCTTCAATTCATTTGTATAACCTACACCTGTAAAATACCCTTCCTAGACTATTACTAAAGCTGCAGTCCCCACATTTGCTGTTTGCTTAGTTTTACTTCTTAAAGCAGGCAAAAAAGGATGACCTGCAGTTTTCAAAAATGCTTCTTAATATTAAGAAATGCCTGTGAAACTTAAATCAACATTACACTCACACAGATGCTTGAGGCAAACTATTCTGTTCCCACCACAAACAGCAATCTTTACTCTGTAGACATGACAGATTTCTTCTGGAACATTGGGAAGTTGCTGCCTCCAAAGAAGAATTTGATGAGCATAATTAAATTAGCTCACCCATTTAAATTATTTTGGCTCCACATCTCAAGTGAGAAGCAGCCAAATTTGTCTTGCTACAAGTTTCTCTGTCATTTTTGCGGCGTTGCAGGGTACTCTAAATCTATTTGCAGTCTTCATGTGCATCCCTGCTTCTCTTTTCCAAATAGGAAATATGGACTCCTAAATCTGTAACAAAGGGCAAGTAAAGTACACAAGAAAAATCTTTCAGTTCTGTTTTTCTATTCCCTTCCATGAGGATTGTTTCTGCAGCAAACTACAGTTCTATGCTTGCAGCTGGAGCACCATTTCATCACCTTCTGTTTAACATCTTAGACCTTCCACTCCTGACCCCTCTTTGATGACTCTTGCCTGTCCAGCCCCTGTTACTCCCTGCACTTGCTGTCTGGAGCTCTCATCCTCAATTTTCTCCCCTTGGGTTCCCATTCCTTAACTTTGAAGGAGAATTTCTGCACCAGCGTCTGAAGAGGTTTCCTAGCCAAACCTTTCCTCTCTTTAAGACAGCTCCAGTTTCACCTTTAAAGCAGTTGAGTGATGCCTTTGTATTACCTGACAACACCACCTCACCTTCTCCTTGCTCCTCTTTAGAGCCTCCCTACCCCTTAAACAAGATACATTCCATTATGTGATATTACACACATGCCAGTCAACTCCATAATTGCTCTTGTACTTGACACTAATCACAATTCTGGTCATTCATGCAATAATTCTATGCATTGCTTAGAACAAATGCCAGTCTACATAAGTCAGCAAAGGCACCAATTTTGCTGGTTTATTGTTCTAGTAGCCCAAATCTGTCTTTCTCATCAGTGTCAGCACCTTCCATGCACTGCTTCACACTGCTCCACACAACTGTCTGCACAATTTCCCTTCCCCTTTTGAGGATGCTCACCAGGAACAGACATCCCCACACCAACAGCCAGCAAGACCCAAGACTACAATGCCCATCCAGACTCTGCTGCAGAGATCCTGTCCCCAGAGCATCCTTTGGGCCCCTCATTCTCTCCCCCAGCTCAGCTCTAATCTACAGCTAAAAAAAAACCCTATTCCTGTTTCCAGTTTACACTGCAGTGCAGCTGCCCACAAATAACCATCACATTCATTTCCCCTTTCCACTCTCCTCCATCAAGACATCAGTGAAAAAAAAAAACAAAAAAAAAAAAAAAAAAAAAAAAAAAAAAAAAACAAAAAACAACCCACAAACAAACCACCAACTCTGAATCCCAGCACCAGCCTATTAGAGCTACTGTCACCCTATGGAAAATAAAATATGCTGACATTGTTTCTTTGTGCATTTGCCTGTCTGCATCCACCCACTGTCTCTGATCTTCCACTAAAACTATACCAACAGTTAATGTTCAGAACTTGCTGGAACATCTCTTCTTCACAACATATAACATTTAGTGAAGCCCCAAGCAATCAAACAGCAATCCTTCAAATGTAAAGGCCTTTCAGAAAAGGAGTCAAATTATTAGTTTTACTCCAAGTGCTGATATCAAAGGAACAGAAAATTATTTCACACACAATGTAGTGGGGAAAAAAAATAAAAAATAAAAAATAAATAGTTTGGTGCATGCAGCAACCAGAATGAGTGCTGAAGGTGAAAGCCAACTACATGATTATGGACTTGCAAATAAACTATAATTTTACTTTATGTGCAATTTTTCCTCTTCATCTTATTCTCAACACATACTGCCACAATCAAATGAAATGAAAAAGAACCACCTATTCACTAGTGGGTTATATTTAGCAAGAGGCAGTCTAACATATTAAAGCATTTTTCCCACCAGTACTGAACCTAAATTGACACTGTCAACAGCTGCTGTAACCACAAGAGTTGAAGTTCTGCAGAGTCAAAGAAAGCAGATTTTAAAAATGTAAATCTAATTAAAGGTAAACTACCAGCTGAACAAATGCTACAGCCACCAGCATGCCACTTCCACAGTTGTGTGCTCCTGGCAAAGAATTGCACAGACCCGTGCTTGCAGCCAGGTGCTGCTGCCTGGCATCAGTGAACAGAGGCTGCTCAGGCACTGGTCGTGCATCTCACAGGGGGTTTCCATCCAGGCCACTGACAGCAGCTTTGGAGAACGGGAACACCATCACCCTTAGCAGAGCTTAGACCAGGATTGCACTGTAACCAAACCCCAATATTCCCGACTGCTCTCACAGCACAAACTGGGCTCTGGGCACAATAACCACAACCAAAGGCTGGTTCAGTTTAGCAACCTCCATTTACACTTTCCATACCAACAGAAGAACTCAGCCCAGCACCTGGCAGCTCCCAGAGTAACACTTCCCAGCCTAGAATGTGACATGCAATTCTTTTTAATGGACAGCCCAAAACTTTTCTCCTCTGTTCTCAAGAAGTGCAGAAATTAAACTCAACACAAGCCACACCAACTGAAGCCAGTAATTTCTGTTTGTACCTGCAATGCTGAAAATACTGAATACTTGGAGGACAGCAGGATCAGTGGAAGCCCTCACACATTTAAGCATAGCACACAGTGTGGGAAAACAACGTGCCATCAAAAGTTTCAAAGTGCAGCATTGACCCTTACACACAGCCCTGTGTAGCACAACACTGCTTCTTTGCCCAATGCCTCCTAAACTCACAGCTTACTTTGTTGTCATCTTATTGCAAAGCTCCCATACCTTCTCAGTGATTTGTCATGGGCATCTCCTTGCAGCTCTGACTCCTTCCTCACAGCACAGCCAACAAACTGCAACTGCCTCCTCACCCACTCTTTTATAGCCATCATCCTTACTGGACACAGCTGTGGCCTGTTAAGGGCAGGCCTGTTGCTAATCTTTGGTGATTAGTACAGCTGCAACTCCTCAGAGGTGAGATTACCTTCTGCACTATCTTTATTTTCCTACATTCTATCCCCCCACATTACTTGGGAAATACAAACAGTCTCATGAAGTCACTTCTTTGAGAGGGCAAAGCTGCATGCAGCAGACATCACTTCAGGCTCAAGTACAGATAACCATTATCCAGAGGAGCTGTCTACCCTGGAAGGAGAGATTCTAATGCCTCTTTGAAGGGTTTTGTTACTGCTAGAAGGTTTCAAAAGCAGATGTAAACATGAACCAACTTCTACTCTCTTTCACTGACAGAATAATCAGAGATTATCTACTCAGGAGAGTTCTTCCCAGTTAACCCTATATATGATCACATGTCAGACCAGCATAACATTTTCAAAGATGACCTTTCAACATACAAAAAATCATCCAGACCTAAAACTTACCACAGACCAAATCCACAGGTAAGAAAATTCCTCAGCATGAGTAAAACATTGGATGTTAGAACAATGCCACAATGCCAAAGTCATTATCATCTTTGTAATACCTCTGGTTGAAGTTTCAATCTAATCAACATTTTCTTTTTATTTTTTTAACAAAAGAAAACAGAAGGACATATTCAAACAGCTTTCATTTACTAAGCAAACCATACCAGTTATGACTTTCTGCTTTTTCTGGCAGAACAGAACAAGTAGTACATATGCAAAACAAAATGCAGCCATCTAAAATGCTTGATTGCATAAGCATGAGGTCCAGATCCAAAAGTAAAAATAATTTTCTGTGACTTACCAGAATTTCTCTTTGACACTAGCTTCAAATTCATGCTGACTACAGTACAGATCACAAGAACCAAGAAAACAAGAGGCTTCATCTTTCACTTTCTGTGGCAGCTGAAATGCAAACATAGAACAAAGTCTGAATCACAGCTTTTCACTACAACAAAGCAGCAGCTACAGTTAAACACTTCTCAAAGAACCACAACAGGACAATGGCTTAATGTAACAACTTCTCAGTTTATGTTTAGGCAGGAGTAGGAAAACACAACAGCTCAAAGTAACCATGTATGAACGATTTACCTCTTACTATCACACAAAAGGGTTGGGTTTTTTTAAATGACACCTCAAAATATCATTTTGCTCTCAAAGAAAAAAATCACAAGATGCAACAGTTTATTTGAAGTAGTATGAGTCCAATCTAGCAGATTTTTGTGTGTTACTTATTTATTTTCTATGTTATGGGAAAACCCTGATGGCCATAACTAGCTTTGTCTCATACAAACAGGCCACACACTTAAAAAAAAAAATCATATTATTCAGGAAAAGAATAGTTCATAAAATCTCTCTTAGCAACCTTACTTTCCCACTGGTGGCACTGTAAAAACTCCTACAATGCCTACAATTAATGCTGTTCCAGAAATTTCTCCTATACAATGAGGTAAAGAAAGGTGAACAAAATTCAGAAATCAATGAATGTAGGTTTCAAGAGTCTCACCTGTTAAGTTTACTATTTACTTTATGTTATGTACATTAAAAAAAGAAAAGGGGAAAATCTACTTTAGAATTTTATTTTTAATTTTATATAATTACTGGAATTAATTCTGTTTCCATTTACAAGTACCAGGCCATTAGAGAAAAGATAGCAAAAGCAAACTGAGGTTCCTTCTCTGCACTTAAAAACAGGTAGAACAAATCTGAATTCAAAGCCCATCTCTCTCAAAGAAAGATGCTTAATTATAAGCTAGAGTCCTCAAGTCTATGCTTAGCTTGAAGTCATGGGCCTTCAAGTGGCCTGATACATTTAAGCTCCAGGAATTCATCTCCATATAAGACACAGACTTTAGATCAGGACCCTTATTATCAGATAAACCTGGCAGCCATCTAAATCACTGTGAAGATATCATTTACACCAAAAGATTCAGCACACATTTTACAGCAGTTTCAATTAAACAGAAATGCACAAAACTATCAGCAATAGCAGTCAAAGCTGAGGCCAGTGAACAGAATCCTCCCATAAATGCTGTAAGACCTCTGCCCACCCAGCTCACTCAGAGGTCTCAAATCCCCAAATCCAGAAAGAGCCCAGACCCCTCCAGCTCTGAGCATTTACAAAGCAGCAAGAGGTTGCAATGTCCTGCTGTTCACTGACGCTTGTTCAGTTTAATTTGAGTTTATTACATCAAATATTCTTTCCTTGTAATTTTATTACTGGCCTATCATTGTGTGAAGAAAATGTAAGTAAGCCCATGTAATCTTTTACACTACAGGAATTGTGCTGCTATTCAATTATTTCAAAATTACCACTTTAAACTGAAGTTCTCTTCCTCTCACCTTACTGTACTACAACCTATAAACAGGCAGTGGATTTTTTTCCCCTCTCTGAATTCTATGGCACTTTATGCCTATTGATTCCTCACAGTAACAATGCTAAGGTATTTTCAAGAAAAAATACACACTGAAGGCTGTCTGACAGTGGTTAATGACAGAATTAGCATTCACTCTTCCTTGACCTCTCCTTGGAGTAACACAATCCTGAAACCAGTAAGGCCATCTTGACAAGAGAGCTTAAAAAGAAGTAATTGAACTAAATCTTTTGACAGATAATTGTAATGATGATGTTATGCTAGAATGATTTTCAAGTATAGCTTTACAAATTAGTTTCTCCATTTTTCCCCCCTCAGTAATTACAGCTGAAATATGGAATTCCTAGGTCCTTCTTCATGTGGGTCTGTACATCTCCACCCCAAACAAGCTAGGCTGCATTAAATACATTTAAAAATTCAAAGCAAGTTCTGCCAACCAATATTAATGCTAGGCAGAGCAGAAAATTCTTGGTTCTGTCAGCACTGATAGGAGTTGTACTTTTTGAAGCCCTATCCTCACCAAGGCAGTCAGTCTCTGTACCTCCACAAATCAGGAAAATAGAGCAGCAAAAGGGCAAGAAACCACAGCACCACCCAGTCATTCATAATAAAGCCCAAAGCCTCAGCCTGTCACGTGTGACACAGCTCCGCTGAGGCTGGCATGAAAACACACATCAGAGTCTGAGTGTCACTCCACCATGGCAGGGATTCCAGCAGGCAGTGGGATCTGTCACAGTGACAGTGGGTCAGCTCTGTCTGTCCTGGGACAGCAGCCAGCCACAGACACCCAGGCTGCTCAAACTGCCCTATCTGAGATGGCTGCTTTTAAACATTAAGGTTAACAAAGGGCACAAGATACAAAATAAGCTGTGTTTCCCCAAGAAGAATGTCCAGCAGCCAGAAGAAGGAAGGTTGTATTCGTTGAAGACTAAGTTTCTAAATTTGTTCAGATTTCTGGAGCCGCGTGTGCCAAGACTCGCCCAACGGGACTGGTCTCAACTCCCTCCTCAGAGCCAGTCACCCACCTGTCAGGCCGTGGGATGGACCCCAGACCCCAGCCAGCCCTGGGCCAGGCTCCTGGGAATCAATGTGGAGTGGATGGCCATGGTCTGATGAAGAACATGAACAAAACACAAGATAGAATAAACCAGCCAGAGTCCAATGCCACTTCCCTGCAAGCAAGGGCTGATTTTGCCATTTGACAGAACTTTCCCCTCACAGGCACTGAGCAGCATTTCCCTGAGGAACCACTTACTCTGATGCTGCAAACTCCAAGCAGGTGTGAGATGGGGCTCACAGCTGTAACAAGAATGTCACAGCTTTACTGGATATGCCTCAGAACAGGGGAACCAAGTTCATGCCATTCCCAGAAGACTGAAGATATCTCACTCAATAAGGACATAGAAATACCAATTACACCCAACTTGCCCAAAATCATTGAGAGGAGGGAAGAGAGACACAGAATGAAGTGCTTGTTGACAGAGAAGGAAAAGTCAGTAGTGCAAGCCTTGTTGTGACCAGCCAGGTTGTATTTGAATCCAGGTAAGCAAAGGGAGGTTGCTGCTATCAGAGGGAGAAGTGTAGGAGCAGCAAGGTGTGACAACTGAATTCTTCACCACTGCACTGCCAATAAGGTCTCTCCTTCCCTCTTCACCCATTTGTGCCACAGACCTGACGTCAGGCAACTGTCACAGTGTCCTGTAGGCGCCCAAAAATACAAGGGGTCCAGGCTGCAAGGCAGCACAAATTTTGTTCTTCTAACAAAAACCACCCTGACTCCCATATCCTGCCTAACACACTTCATCTCTTTTTTGAACAATTTATTTCTTCCACCCAAATCCTCAGGAAACAGAGCTTGGGAAATTGCTGTATTCCCATTTCCTTCATGTACTGCCTGCTGTCTTTCCAGCACCCCTTCAGCTCATGTGTCTTCTGAGACTCAAAGGAACTTCAAGGGACAAGGTTAGAAGGAGGCTTTTAGAAACAGGAAGAAAATCAGAGCATTCATATTTTGCACAAATTCCAGCACTGAGATTCCCAAGTTCACGCTTTAAATATAATTTAGCTTTGCTCTAATTTGTACCACAAGCTTTGTTCATGCAGTGCTCCTTTCTGAAAGAAAACAAGAAAGGAGAAGCAGTGCCTGTGCACTCAGGCACACGTCTGTGCTCAGGCTGAGATTTGCTGACACACTACAAGGCTCTGTAGGTTCTGGTTTCTCCACAGAAGCTGTGATGCAGAAGGCACTCATTAAAAACAGCGACCCACCTCTTTAGTGATTTCCAATTGTCAGGTTTTGTTGCTCAGATATCTCACAAAAATAAATTACCGTTTTCACCCCACACACAAAGGATGAAATGGCAACAGTAATTCTTTCATTGTTTTTACAGTAGGCTAGATGGTGAGTCCTGTTCATTTCTTTTCAAACCATTTCCCCAGCCCACTTTTTAAGGCTTTAAATTTTAATATGAACTCACTCTCAGGTCTTCTCTTTTGCCAACATACCACATTGAGCTGTTCATTACTAAAAGATTTTCAGCCTATATAATATTTTGGTTGGAAGCAATCCACAATGGGCACCAGTTCCCTTTTGTTGATACCTCAAACGTAAAGAAAAAATGCTCAAGATCAGAGATAAAATACTCAAGATCAGAGATGCATGCTAGCTCAAATAATGTCTCTTCAGCTCTACTTGATATGGGTCATGCAGTGTTCTTCGCTCTGCTGCTCAATGAGCATCAAAGAATATTTCATTTTGCCTAATTCATTGTGCATCTTCACCACCATAACCAGCCACTTAAGTTGTCTAAATACACAAGGAGCATTAATTCTACAAGGCAGTGTGCATTCACCATTTGTCTTGCAGGATTGAATTCTCCACTGGACCTTTCAGGTCCTTAACTAAACTCACATCTGCCTAATTCTCCTTGTTCAGGTGAAACGTAAAGATAAATTTTAAAATGAGGAGTCTGAGGGTGATTTTATGCCAGAAGTTTTTTTCCTTTCCCTTACTCCAACCTGGAGGCTGTACCGGGAATCCTTTTGGCGACTTTTCAATTTTGGCTGGGTTTTTCCCTTGAACTGTTTGGGGTTTGTTTCTGTTTTCAGCCCATCAGGGATCCTGTGGGACCACCCGGAACCTGAGTCCTCAGAGGAGCTGAACCAACACAAGAAAGGACAAAAATCCACCAACTTTGGCTGCTGTGAGGAGGAGACCCATGGCAGAAATCCAAGCGGTTCCCAGCTGCTGTGAACCCTTTTCTCCTCCCTTCCCAGAGACAAAGAAGGGCAGCCTCCATCTTTGCCTCTCAGCCATGTGGAGAGGTGGGGCTGAGATGGGAGGTCCCATTTTTTTTCCTGTGCTTTGCAGATATCTTGCTTTGCAAATAAACAGTTTTAGTTTTGTTCATTTTCATCTCATGGTATCCATTTCTCTCACTGGCAGAAGAAAGGGCTTCAATAACTCTCCTTTCTCTTTAGAGGAGATGCTCATTCCAGAGCGCTTCCTCCTAAAATTTGTCTCTAACACTGAGACATGAGGGAAACATGCTCAACACAGTGTTTGTGTTACACAAACTGGAAATAAACAGCAACAAAAAGACAACATCTAAACTGTCTGGGATTATTACTGGCTCAGCAGTGTATCACCCACATGACAGTAATACAACAAGGAAAAAGCAAGGTCTTGTCCTGACAAAGCAAATGGAACCCACAGCCAAATACTGACAAGGTTATAATACTTATCTGTAATGACTTCTCTAAAGGCTGGATGTCTGGGTTAAAGGAATAAAAACCTAAAACTCACAGGTCTTCTGTGATGTGAAAGGAATAAACTCAGAATCTTACTAGTTATTTCAGAAGAAACATCCTTTGGTGTTAATACACAGGGTTTTTTTGAAAATATTTTAATGCCTCCACTAAAAGGTTAAATATCTTCCAAATGGAACTGTAGAAGACAACAAGTGCAGAATCTTAAAGTTTCAAAAATAATCTCACAGTGTAACACAGAAACAAAAAAAATGGGCTTCAGTGCCAAGCACAAAAGAAAATTACTGTGGATCACAAACACCCCATTAACTTCCCTTATTAATATGTCTGGCTGCAGAGTTGTAGAAGTGATTCTAGCTATGGTAAAGTGCCAGTCAGACTCAACACCGAATAAACTGCTGGCTTGCCCTGTAGAGAAAACCCTGCATGCATTAACACAAGAACATTTTCTTACAAGAATTTTCTGATCCAATAGCTGCCTAAAATAGTGCTCATTTATGAAAAAAAAAAAGGGGTAGGAAATGGGAAAATCCCCTGAAATATTCTGAATATAGATAAAGATTACAATATTTGTAGCATCAAACACCACAGAGAGTGATGAGTATACAATGTACACACACATCTAAATTGCTGCCAATTCAATAAAAACCCAAGCAGCCCATCTTAACAGGTTTGTAAACCAGAACTAGGACTAACAGCACTGATTAGCAGATGGAGTTCTATCAGCTCACACCACACACTGACCTCGATTCCCTGAGCAACTCACACAGAATTGCAGTTCATTATATCTTCGAATCAGATTTTAAATCCCTGAATCGTACTCACCCCTCATTGCAACACCTCTTGCACTTGGAAACACAGAAAGCAACTGTAAGGAGGAACGAGATTGGCATAGGAGTGGGAAAGTTAGCTACTGTTTAAGCCTCATACCCAGCTGCACCATCAGTGATGTACTGATGCAGCACTACCCTGGATTCTAGTGAGAACTATTGTTCAGCCTTAACATTGCAATATTCTAACTACATATCCTAAGACAGATAGATAGATAAGACAGATAGACAGATGTGTCCAGTATCACAGCTTTTAAGTTTGACTAGCCCAGACCTTCTACAGACATTCAAAGTGAAATACATGTTGTGGGAGGAGGATTACAGCTGTACTGCAAGCCCTCATGGTTTATGAGGTCAACATAATGGATCAATTCATTTACAGCCTTTTTTTCCCCCTAGAGTAGAAGCTATTAATATTCTACATATATTTACTCCTGCAGATTGTGGTTTAATCAATACAGTACTTCAGGCAACATGAAGTACTGTAGGAAATGTAAAGACTCAGAGGAAAAGTTTACAGAGTGGGTCTTAGCCTCTCACCACCTTGCAGAAGTGCTTAAAAGCTTACAGAAAAACCCACTGGGGGAGAGAAGAAAATGGGAAGACAATCTACACTTGGAAAGCTAAACATGTACACTAGCACTGAGGAAAGGGGAGAGATTTTAAGAATCGCCTTGAATCAGCCTAAGCGCTGGAATTGATGCAGGTACAGCAGGAGGTTCCCAGTGCAGAGCGAGGTGCAGCAGTCACCACAGCCATTGAGGGCAGAGAGGAGCCCCAGCCAAGGGTGACCACGTATGCTTCTCAAAGCTGACAAGGTTGCTGGGCACCATGCCAGGATGGCAAATTTCTTCTGGGCTGAGACAGGCTCAGGGACTACTCAGACCCAGCCCAGCCAGGCTGCCCTGGGCTGTGGAGAAGCCCTGCACAGGAAAAAAAGGACTCTGACTCTTGCTATTCAGAGCTCTTGAGTGAAATAAACCAAGTTGCTGGTAGGTTTCAGATACACTGATAAACCCTGTAAATTCCAGAAAAACCATGGCAGCACTTGACTCCAGCTGCTCAGTTGCTGACACCCAGAACAAGCAGCACTGCTCAGGTCAGGGCTGTTTTCTCCTGGCTGCTTTAGACAGCCCTGCCAGCGATCACAGGTCCTCTCTGTAGAGCCTCAACTACAAAAGCAGAAGACATTTCAGATTAAAAGAGATGAGAAGGGACCATTCTCACCCACACCAATTTCACTCACTGCTCTCTGCTCTTATATCAATAAGGAAGTCTGTCCACTTTGCAGCTTCCTACACCAGGGCATTATTAAGCCAAAAGATTAGATGCTTTGCTTCTTTCATACCCATTCTAACCCTGCTCCCCAAGCAGCTTTTGCAGAAAAGCTATTAAAAATGGAGAGAGACAGTTCAAAGGGAGGTCTCAATCCTGAAAGATAGCATATCCCTCCTCTTTCCCCCCCCCCCCACACCACTTCTCTTGCTCCCCTTGTGCTCCTCAAGGCTCCTTACAGAGGTGCTCAGTACAAACAGAACTAGATTTTAGACTGGGCTGCCATCTGCATGCTGAAATGTTCCCTGCTTTTACAGAGCCTTTAAAACAGGCCTCTTTCCATGGCCACACAGCAGAGACTACAGCTGTAACTGTCAGCATTATTGACATTATCCCTGCTCTTACACACGCTCATAGCTCTGCAATATTAACAGAATAACAGTATTTGCACTATTCATGGCAAGTCTGGTCCAAGCTCACTCCTGCACCTTAATGAAACAGGCTCTGTGAGAACACAGCTCTGCCTGTGATGTGCTTAGAAATACATTCCTTGATCTCATCCACGGCCACACGCTTTCCTAACTAATTCATGATGCTCAAAGAAGACAGAATTAACAGGAAAAGATGACATACCAGCTGTCAGGCTCCTTATAAAACACTCATCTACAGTTTTCCACTTAGGAAACAGTCCCAGAGAAGCCAGACATGGCACTTGGCTGTCAGCAGAGGCCAGTTGCTTTCACTGAACTCAGCATCATCGCTGCTCCTTAAAGTGATAAACAGATTCTTGATGGGGATTTTTTTTCTCCTTACATAACCAGAGACTGGACTTCACACATATTTGTCTGAGTGAAAATAAAAATATAATTAAGTAAGCAAGGAAACAACATCCCCCAGAATTTGAGAACCATGAGAAACTGCTTATAGAATGCTACTTTGACACATTTTATGGAAATCTTGAAAACAATCGAGTTTTGTTCTGATGCAGCCAAAATAAGAGTAAAATACATATTTTATGTGCCCTGAAATTGCTTTGCCAAAGAGACATCCTTGTTAATTAACTGTTACATAAACAAAGAAAAGAGGGGTGGAAGGAACTCTCTGTAGTGCTTTTAAGGTGGAAAGGATTAGCCAAAATCCCTACAGAAGTTTCTAACACACAGTCTCTCTGTCTCACCAGCTTTGTTACTGAATATAACACATCCCTCAGCTCTCCAGCAGTTCCAAGAGGGTTTACCTGGATCTAGTACCAGATGCCAGAGGAAACCCTCACCAAAGCCAGCAAAAAGATTTTTCCTTATTCTCAGCAAGGGCAAGGTCTTTTCTCTCTGTTTTCTTTTCAAGGCTGTTTAAAGAAAGATTTATTTTTAGTTGGACATCCTGAAAAGCAAATTGCCTCTTAAAGTGCCTCTTTATTTTGTGATACACTTTAAATGCTCACTTTCCCTTCCAGCACTAAAAAAGCTCCTGATAAATAGCTCAGACTCTCATTGTTTGAGGAAGGCTTAGAAATGAAGAGCAGACACAGTTTCCCATACAGCTCTTTAAGGCTGTTTAACAATTGCTCACAATTTAGCATCCCTTGATATTTTCAGCTTGAGGAGCAAGAATGTTTCAAAGAGCAGGAAAAGTCCATACACTATAAATGCTTTATTTGCACTCCTCACAGGGAGTACAACTTCTCAGCCTTTTCCCCCAGACACCCAGGTCAAGGCACCTGCCCCAGCCATCCCTAGCAACTTCCCACTTCAGCCAGCAGGATCACAAGCTGCACATCCTCCTTGGAACTTCTCCTCCACCTCTGGTCCCACAAGAGCATCACAACCCTGAGCACAGCAAGTTTTGAGCAGCCTCCCCCTTCCAAATGCCACATAGGAGACACTGTTCTCCATAGCTTGAAGTGATTACTGTAACACGTATTCTTCTCTCCTCAGGAAACAGCTGAGAACAGTCACAGAAAAAAATTACCCTACATATGCAAACCAACCAAATTCCGTTGCAGGAACACCCCATCCAGACAGCCTGGATGCTCCTGCCCTCCTGAGGCAGGCAGAGCATCCCAAGAGGTACAAGTCTCACATGCTGTCCCCATTCCCTCCTCCTGGCTCTCCAGCAGCCTCTCAGCCTCTCTGCTGGGCTCCTCACACACACACTGCCCCCAGCAGCTGCCTGACCCCTCCAGACAAACCCACTCCTAAACCCTCCATGGCTCAGGCTTACCCCACAGTGGCACAGCTCAACACCCAGAGATCCCTAGAGCAGCAAGGGTGCTCCTACTGTCTCCACTTCCACACTCCTCTGCAGCCCCAGCCAGGCTTAAGGCTGCCAAGTCCAGGTTCTCCTGAGGCCCAAGCCTCCAGCCTCCATCAAACCAGGAATTTTCCTCCTCCTTCTCCCACACCACCAATTCCTGCCTGGTTAAAGTGATCTGTGCCACAAGAACTGCCTTTCTGCGGAACTCACCTTCACCACACCAGCCTATGAATCCCTCCTGACCCTTTCAGGCTCCTTTTTGATCTGACTTCTGTTTGGAGAGTGGTCAGTCCCACCCCTGCTAGTTTCCAACAGCTTCAGCTACTGCACTGCTTCAAAGTGCAGCCACCAGACTGGCAGCTCTGAAAATGAAAAGGCTTTCCAGTGCTCTGTGAGATACAGAGCAGTTCAGACAGCACTGGCTGATGCCATTCGTGCACTGAGGCTGCAGCAGTTGTGTGGCATCCACTAAAATTGACTCATGCTGGCTCAGTGCATTAATGTGGCACACCTGGCCTTCCTTCCCCCCTTCTCCCTCCCCCTCCCCTTTAACTGCTAAAGCATCAATCACCACACAAGTTGAAGACAAACCTCCAATGAGCTTCCCGGTACTGGGAAAGAAAAAAGGTGCTCTGCAGAGAACTCTTTAAGCCTTACAAATTGAACATCCAAAGATTCATCTTTATCTCTCTCCTGGGCTCGCCTGCAGCCCAAGTAGGTGGGTGAGTATAAAGTGTTGCTGTCAGCTAACAACCCTGAACCCCCCCCAGCTGAACCCCTTGCCAATAGCCAGGAGCAAGCAAGAAGTGCATGCACACCCACAGGATCTGGACTTTCCAGCCTGGTCAGCAGCTAGAAAGCTTTGGTTCAGGAGGGGCAGGTCTCCCCTCGCAGGCTCGGATCTGGAGCACGCTGGAGGTGCAAGCTGCTGCCTAGCAACACCGGCACTCGGCAGGGAGGTCGGCCCAAGCCCCGTCCTCCCACTGCAAGGGTCTCCTGTGCCCAGAGACACATCCTCAGAAGGATGCGATCCTCAGTAATTTCTCAGGCAGCCGCCCTGCACATCGCCAGTCACAGCCCCTGATGGATCACAGGCTCAGCCCCAAAGGCCACTGCCAGTGCCTCGGTGACCTGCCCCAACTCTCACCTCTCCTGCGCACTGCACATGCATTGCACCCCGCTGGCTGAGGGAGCCCAAACCCCAAATCCCTGCATGCCCCCTCTGCAGTCACTCTACTGCAAAGCCAGCGCTTGTCTCACTCAGCTCCCACCCCACACTCACCTCCCGCCTCGGCTCTGGCACGGGCAGGGCTTTCCAGGCACCTTTCCATGTCCCCACCGGGGCTGGCCTCTCCTGCCTCCGGAGGGAACCTCCTCCCCGTGCGCTGCTCAGGGGCAGGGCAGGATCCACCTGCTCCTACGGACACACAGACAGGCACGCAGCTGCAGAGCTTTAACCCTGATGAGGATCAACGTCCCCTTTCCGGCACGGACGGGAGCGTTTAGGGTGAATGAGAGCCAGTCTCAGGTGTGAATGCAACAGCCACAGACTCACACAGCACCTGGGCACACTGCCCTTCCCCCAGCCCACCGCAGCTCACCCCGCCTGCCCCCGCCGCTAAAAACCCCTGGAAAACCTCAAAGCCACCTGCACTCTGGTAGTGATATTGTAGCATCCACAAACCTTACACAGACGCTAAAAGTCTGTTATTGTTTTTTAAATAATCAGGGTAAAAACTCAGGGAGTATAAATTAGAGACTATAAACACTGCCGAGGAGCGCTACAAACGGCTGGCTCCTGCCACGATAGGTTTCCCCTCGCGGTACAAACCCAAGTTTGAGCGTTAACACAACAGGCACGGAAATCGCCAAAAGTACACAAACCTTGCTACAACTCTGAGAAACCGCAGCTTACAGCATTTTCCACCAGAAACTTTTGATTCTTTGAATCCTAGCAGAGACAGCAGTCCAGGCACAGGCTCTCTGAAAACAGCGGCTGCATCCAAGCCACTTCAGAAGTGTTTAGTGCCCTTCAGCGGATTTCCATCGGACTCCAAAGGAAACCAGAGCAGCTTTATTGTCACGGAACTTTCACAGGCAGAGGTTTCAAGTCCAACACCCACCACAGTAACTCAGAGCAGCCAAGCCTCCAAAGCACCGGCACCGCTTCAGCAGACTCCGCCGCGCCGCATCATCCCGCAAGGAAAATGCTCCAGTGCTTTTAATTTAAATCCCCAGCAGTAACACTTTTCCCGGGAAGCCCCCGACGAGTTCGCGAGGCTGAGAAACCCTCGGTACCAACCGGGATTCCCCCCTTCGTGACAGAAATCATTCCCGGCGCTTCCAACAGCAGCAGGGCTCAGTCCGGGGAGCGCTGGAGCGGCCGCGCCGCTACGGAGGGATACAGCCCCGAGCATCCGCTCCGAGCCAGCGGCACCGGGACAGCGGCACCGGGACCAGAGCCGGAGCTGCGGCGGTCCCTGCCCGGAGCCCCTCGGGAGCGCCGCGGCGCCAGCGGCACCGCGGGGTCCCTCCGCCCGCCCGGAGCCCCGGGAGCGATGAGGCAGCAGCCGCAGCTCTGGCCCGTCCCGCGCGTGGCGGCCCGAGAAGGGACGAACTTTTCTTTTTCTCCGTTTTTTTTTTTTTTTTTCTTTTTCTTTATTAATAAAAAGGGGAACTGGCGCGAGAAGCGCGGCGCGCAGGACTCACCTCCACGGCAGCTCCCCCTAGGGCTGCATGCCGGCGGGCTGTGGGTGTCCCCGGAGCGGCGGCGGGCGGGCCGGTCCCGCTCCCGCTCCGTGTCCGTGGAGCGGGCCGGGACCCGCGGCCCCGCGCGCCAGGTGCGCCCGCCCCGCGCCGCGCGAGCAGCAGCGCCCCCTGGCGGCCGCGCCTCCGCCCTGCAGCCCCGGCCCGGCAGCGCCCCGCGGCACCGCCCGCACCGCGAAACACCCACAGAGACCCGAGAGCAACCCGGGAGCGCCCCGCGGAGGGACAAACACCCACAGAGACCCCACAGCAACCCGGGAGCGCCCCGCAGAGGGACAAACACCCACAGAGACCCGACAGGAGCCCCCGGGGACCCGAATGGCAAGGGACATCTACGGCCGCGCACGTGGCTCCGGTCTCTGCAGAAGGTGTAGCGAACAGATGGATAGATGGAGCGGTAGCAAAACGTTGAGAAGGGGTCGGTGCCTTACCGGGGGACATGGCGCAGAGCAGAACGGGTGTAACCCTAACACTAGGGAGAGCAGTAAAAGCAGCCTACAGCTAAGGCTGGTTCAAAGGAGAAGGCTGTGGAGGAAGCCAAGTATTGGCAGTTTTGTGTTCTCCTTGGGATGTGTTTTGCAGCTGCAGTGTGCCTGGAGCTCTGAGCTTTGTGGTTTTCAAATCCCTGACCCTAGGTGTAACTTTAACTCTAAGCAGTAAAAGCAGTCTTGGGCTAAGGCTGGTTCCAAGGAAAAAGCTGTGGAGGAAGCCACGTTTTTGCCGTTTTGTGATCCCCTTGGCACACCTTTTGCAGCAGCAGGGTGCAGGTGCAACTCTCACCCTAACCCTAGGCAGGGCACAAAAGGCAGAACTGTCGCTCCTGCAGGCAGTGCCCAGTACCAGCACACACTGGAGTGAGAGCTGCAGCTCTCTGAGGTTCACAGGCAAACATTGACACTCAGAGAATCACCAGGGGCCCTTTCCCCTGCCCCAGCAGTGCCACCCTGTCCTAAGGCTGCCCACAGAACCCACAGAAGTTTCAGTGCAACAGAGGGACAGCTCGCCCCGGGGGTTTCAGCATCTTTCAAACCCACTTTGCTTTTTCACACCATCATTAGCATGCATTTTACCAGACTGCCTTTAACTGGACCAGACTACATTTCTCCTCCCTAACTCTGCTTCTGTCATGGCACATTCATGCTTTCCAAAGAATGGTAGTGTTATTTTTAGTTTCCCTGTGCTGATTTTTATTCACTTTTAAATATCTTGGAATAGCTCCATGTAGACTGCAATCTACAGCATTTTACTCAGATTCAGAGGAGAACACAGTATGGTCAAGTAATGAGATAAAGGCAGAAAAATCATGGGACAAATTTCTGTAAGTGGCACCTCAGGACTTTACAGTGCCACTGCTTGGCTTGACTGGTGCTGTGTCACAGGGCATGCAATGTGCCCAGGACCACTGCAAACACTGAGCAACGCAGCAGTGAGAAGCTTAAAACCTAAACACGAGCCAGCCATAGAAAAGCATCTTCCTCAGGAGACCCTCACCAGTGAAATGAGCATCCCCTCATCACCCTGCCCTCAAGCCAGAAGAGATGAGAAAAGCCAGATCCTGCTCAATTGCACGCTGCTCACCTCAGCTATGCATCAGCATCTTCGCAATTATTGTCAAAGTCAAGAAAATACTTGGCTCTGCTTTTGGGTCATTGTCGCATATGCAGAGCTGACAATTAGAAACATTACCTTGTTACCTACAGGCAAAGCAAATCTGAACTAGATACCAAACAGGGATAACAAAAGTAGCAACATTCTCAGGCATTTCTCTGAGTGTAACCACCTTTAAAGCCTCTATAGGCTCAAGGAGACAATGTTCAGCCACATTGACCTGCAAGGCCAAGAACAACCAAGCACAGTGACTTTTCCCAGTCCCAGATGTGGGGAGGACTCAGGCACACTCAAGGTATTCTTACATACAGTAAATGAACAAAATTATTGTAGAGCAGGAATGTGACAAAGATCCATAAACATTTGTATAATTATTTTAAATAATTTGAAAGACACAAAATATTGCCAGGAGACCTCACTTGTCCAGGGGACACTGACTTGACCAAGACACTGATACCTTTACTGCAATTCATAACCTCTGACACTTCGCTACTTTTCACTTCTCCTGGCATGATTACAGTGGAAGAGTGCTATTTTTTCATTATATATCAAGTCGCTTACTAAAGTCACTTTTTAGTTGAATTAAAAGATTTAAAGCTTAGAAATAAAACATCCCATGAACTTTGAAACATACAGTTAGGTGAAGCTGCATTTATCAATATTTTGGAATTATACTTAAAGTGGTATCACTAGACATTCTTCAGCATTTTATACCAAGTCAAAAAACATAAATTATTATGCTCACTATATGAGTGTATGTATTATTCATTTAAAAGTAGGGGAACATATAACTGACTGATAATTTATTTTTTAAAGTAACTTTGTTTCCCTTATTCTGATGTTTTCTCAACCTATTGTGCAAAGTAATGTAGGAAGGCAAAGAGGAATATGGTATTCATGGAGTTGAGTACAGACCAGAAGAGACCAGAGCTGTAGGAGCAGCCTGCCGTGCACCAAGCCCTACACTTGTTTCTGATGGACCACTAAAGAGTAAAGAGACCTGCTTTGGCCTTTGTTTCTGACCTCTGTTGTTGTTTTTTCATGTCTGGTAGAGCAGGTCAGGGACCCCAGCCAAGACCTCCCAGGTGCACTGTGCTGTAGACACACTGAAAGCAGAGAGAGTTGACCTCAATAAAAATGGGAGAGAGAAGAATTATTCTCACTGTCATATCTGTCCATACTAGGAAGGGATGACAAAAAACACCAGTGAATTTGAGCAATGCCAAGCAGTAAATCTGTGAAGAGCCAGGAATCAAATGCATCATTTCAAATTTAGTTCTCCAATCCTTGATTTACTAAATTTCTTCTTTTTTTCTGCCAACCAAATCATTTCATGAGGTAGAATTCCAGGGCTTTAACTCAACATCAGAGAATTCAGGGAAAAGGACTGTTTTCCACTGACTTCAGTTAGCTTTGAGAGAGTCAGGTAGACTTTCTTAATTTAAATCAATGTATGTGTGGACTCACCCACATCCACTACAATTAGATTGTAGCCAAACATCCTCACCAGACAGCCACCAGCTGAGGCTGCTCTCCCAGCTGCTCTTTTTTCACCCACCAAGGACTGATGGATCTGCTGCTTTCCTGTGTTGCATTCTGCTCCTCTTCAGTCAAATAGGAAAGGTTTGGTTTGACTTCACACAGCAGAAATTAAAGAGCTTCCACCTGAGCAGCTTGCTGGGGTACAGAGAGCAGCCTCCAGCAGGAGGAAGGTCATTCAGGGGATGTGAGTTGCCCTTGTGAACTTTACCACCAACACTCCTTCCAGAAGGAGCCATCCTCTATGCCATGATCAGGAGAGCCCCAGCCTTGCCACGAACCTCTGAGTCTACACAATTCTCTCACATCTTTCTTGCCTGAATGGGAAGATGACAGGATGAGAGGATTTACAGTTGTGCAGTCACATTTATTGACTTTATGTCTAGTCTTTCGTTTATAGCAGCGCAGATTCAGGTCTGATCTTTGGGAAATATGGCCACACATGAAAATTATGCATGTGTGTGTGTTTGTGTATGTGCTCCTGCTCACAAGACACCCCGTGAAAGCTAAGTCCATCTCTGGAAACACCATCAACTCTTCCCAGCCATGAATTTTAGCAGTGATGCAAAGCCAATAGATAAGCCCATTGCAGCCTGCCTCAGGCCAGGTGAAAGCTGCAGAGGCCCCAGGATATCCCCCAGGCTGCCTCCACCATCTCCAGCCCCTGTGTGTCCTGCTGCCCTGTGCTCTGCCAGCAGCACCCACGTCCCTGGAGCAGGGAGAGGTGGAAGCACTGAGCAAGGGAAATGCTGATGCTGCAGCAGCTCATCACAGTGGGACTGGGCAGGGCTGCATTTACACGGGACAAAAGCCAAAACAAAGAGTGCCTGTTGTGAAGGGAGGAGGACATCAACAGCTGGACAATGCTGGATGAGGGATTAGCTACAGGAAGGAATAAGCTGACAAGGAAAGAATCCTGCCTGGCTGGTAGCAGCCATGATTCTGATCACCACTTTTCAGGAGTAGTAACACATTTCCCATTCAGCTCTGCAAAGAGGGATTGTTATTGGAGTGCCAATTCCTTCAGTTGGAGGGACTCACACAATAATGTCACTGCGCTTGACTGAAGTTGCACACATAGAGTATAAAGCAGCAGTAAATGCCAAGATTTCAAAATTCATTTTGCATCTGACATTCTCCTGGGATATTTCAAGTGAAAGATAAATGCAGTATCTTCCAAGGAGTAATCTTATTTGATACCAACAACATACACAAGTAGTTCAGTTTGGAATAGGGTAACTTTCTCACTTTTATGTTTGAAAGCTGAAGATAAAATTATTAAGCATTTTGCGTGTAGAGAGTGTAAGAAGAGTAACTGTTCTGCATAGGTATATGGATAGGAAAATAAGAATTTCCTTCCCCAAAGAAAAACACGACAGCTTTACAGCACAGGTAACTTCTTCCTGCAGTAGTCATTATATTTCTGTAGAACAGCAAAAGGAGATAACATATTGACTATTTACCCGTTTCTCTTGAGTGGTCAACAGCAGAAAGGGAATCCCTGTTTGGGATTAATTAAAATCAGACACAAATCCTAATTTTGCCTTAATCCAGCAAACAGCTTGCTAGGGAAACTGCTCAAATAAGGAGCCTTTTTTCATGTGCAGAATAGTTTGTGGAGCAGAGATGTAAAATCCACTGATAGATAGTGGAACTAATCTTCTATTTGCCGTTGGGAATTTCTCAGGCACAACTAAGACAAATGCTGCCTTTGCCTGTTTATTTCACATTTTGGTGGGAGAACCAATAACCAACTAAAATAAACATGGGGAGGAGTAAAAGCACACACAAACTCTTGTACTGGTGATTTCTGTCCTCTGCATGGGATGCAGCTATACAATGAATTCAGCAGCTCTGAGAATTCTGGTGAGCACCAACAACATCCTAAAGCACATCAGCACCCAGTAATATAAAAGTCCTCCATCAGCTCCTTGCTTCTCCTCCCTTCATCCCCTTTTCATGGTGCTGATCTGCCAGCACAACTGTGGTTGGCAGTGGCAGAGCTACAGAGACACAATGCAAGTTGTGCTTCTCCTAACCTCTTGTGGGATTGAGCGAAACTAATCGATGTTGCATTCAGTGATATTCCAGGCATCATTTTTGTTTGTATCTAATCATAATTGCAGAAATCCCACTGCAATACAGAGTTTGGCCAACACATCTTGGAACAGCGCATTTGGTGCAAACTTAGAATATCTTTTAACTTCAGTTATGAGAAATTACTGAGACAATGACAAGCATGGTTGATTTTACATGCCACAAACTGAGGAAAAAGAGATAAGTTACCTAAAATGATCTCATCGCATTTTGTTCTCATAAAATGCAAATTTCTGCATGTGAATGGATTGAAAATCCTAGTTTAAAAACCAAAAGAAAATAAAACCTAGAAATCGACAAATACTGATGTTGATTTACGTTTTTCTGTTACAGAATTCTTTTCCCCTCTTCATTTTGCTTCTAGAAAAGAGGAAATTAGTACAGCACTTCTTTTTTTTTTTACTTTTTTTGTGTTTGTAGCACAAAACAGAAGTTTTAAATCTGGTTGTAAAAATTATCTTATTTTGCATTTCTGTTCTGCCCAGATTATCATATTTCAGGCTGCAGAACAGAGCAAATCATAAGTATGAAAGGAAAAGTACCAGAAATGGTCAAACTCTGGACTGATGGCACAAAAGCCTAAATTACTTTTCTGGACAGAAGTTACATATATTTGGAATAGATTATATTTGGTTGAATAATGGATTTTCCAGGTCATGTGACAAAAGGAGAAGAAAAATGTTGTTTCAGATGAAAATGAAATGGAGTTTCAGGGCAGGGGAGGTATGTGGAAAAAATAATAATGATCAGCTTTAAGTGTTGTTTTACATCCCTGTTCACAGACAGATAAATTGTGTATTAAACCTGCATACCCCAATCCCATATTGAACAGGTGTCTCTTTCTGAAGCTGACCAGCTCCATTACTAAAATGTAAAGCTCAAGGTTAAATTCTGCAGTCTGATTCTTTCACTTCCCAAGAAGACAACTGGGTTTGGACTCAAGCAGAAGCACCAGGCTGGCCTGTCACGTAGAAAAGGAGAATTTCCTGTTGCCATTATGCCTCACAAGGGTCCTCCCTGGCCCTGCACACCCACAGGGGCTGCCAGGGGTGCCAGGCAGGTGAAATGAGCCCTGCTGGGCCCTGGCACAGCTCCTGCCAAGCTCCAGGTGTGCAGGGCTGGGGCCAGAACTGCAGGAGCCTGGATGGCTCCTCTGAGGCCATGGCAAAGGGGCTCATGTGCCAAGACCCCTCCTCAAGCCCTCACTTCACCATGAGGGTGAAGATCCTTGAGCTTTTATGCAGCAGAGTGTTTGGCAGAAGGGGCATTGCTTTGTTTTTCTAGGGGTGCACACGAGAATTATGTTTGGCAGGACCAAGGCGCTCTGCACTTGCACACCTGCACATCCACCCACTCACCTGGCAGGCTGCTCCAGCATCTCCTGTTCAAGTGGTCCTCCAGTTCAGCCCATCAGTAATTCAGTTCTGGTGTCAGTGTTTCCATGTCTCTTTAAGCACCAGTGAGCATGTCCTATAAACAGGATTTTTTTAAAAGTAAAAAAAGAAGTCCAATATACTGGTAGGAGTCAAATACAAATTTGGCAGCTAAAATATATTTTTTTACAGCCTTACCTGTTTTAATGCCTGATAATAAACTCCTTTCAGGACATTTGTTTCAGGCTTTGTCATCATCAGCTGTCCATACATTTCAAGGCACTGAATTACCCTCTCCCAGTACATCTGTGAAGAGAAACATTTCTGGAAATAAAGGGATATGATTTAATTTCAGACTCAAAGACTAAACAGTGGTGTTGTGGTTTTTCTCACTATGCCTGAGCCAGTCCTGCTCTCCAAACTGTCAGTGAGTTCATTTCCTCAAAAACAACATGTTATCAAAGAGAAAAAACTAAAACAAGTGAATGAAACTGGAGCTAATGGCTTTAAAAACACCTTTGATTGCCAATGCTTTTGGCTTGAGATAACATGGTAATATTCCAAAATTGGCTTGAGTTTCTGCAAGAAGCTGTCAAGTGTATTTCAGACTTGAATATTTCTTACCTATGTAAAAATGCCAGTACTTGGAAATACAGAGCACATTACAGCTGTACCCTGTCTTAAAGGAAACAAAACATACTTGCTGAAACTACTTGCTTAATTTCTGTTTGGAGTATTAATATTCCCTGTCAAAAACAGGTGGAAGAGAAGTACACAGGCATCTCCTCTCCACGCAGGCACACTGCTCGTGCTCTCCAGCCTTCATCTCCATCAAACCTCCTGAACTGCCCAGGGCCAGGGCACCTCTTGTACTTCCAGGTGAAGAGGGAATACAATTCTTAAGCAATCCTGAATTTACAGAGGTGACTTTTCCACTTCTGCTCTGACAGAGTTTAACATTGCTTCTTCTGCCATATTTTCTCCACAAAGCTGGTGCAGCTAAGGCAGTCAAGTAATCCACTAAGGGTCAGGAATGCAGTATATGATGCCTTCAAAACGTTCTTAAATCAAGGTTTCTGAAAAATAAAAGTTATAGAGCAAGAATCAGCGTTCAAGGGCAGTCAATCAGGCGTCTGAATTATGTCCTGCCTTTAAAATATACAGCAGATAACAGTTTTTAAATAGTCACTGTAAAAGCTTCTATGTGTACTGTACCTTGACATTTAGTCCTCACTGAAGTACTTACCTTCAGGATTCTCCCCATTTATTGGTCTTTTTTTCTGCTTTAAAATAATCAGAGCAGCTGCTCCAGAATGTAAAAAGAAAAAAAAAACTCAAAAGCAGACAAATGATTTACTGCCAGACTCCAAGTGAGGAAAAGGGCACACACCCATCACTGCAGGCAAGCAACAAGCAAAGAAAAATGACTGAGCAAAAGAGGGGAGGCAAGAGGGAAAAGGTGTGGGCTGGGCAGGGAGTTACTACCTGATAAGTCATTAATGTGTGTACAAGGCCAGTCTGACATCAGGGAGGCTCTTAGAGGATTGTGCTGGAATTATGGCATGGATATACAGGCAAAAGAGGCCATTAGCTTCAAAGAAGCACTTATTCATCCTTTTGAGTACAAACCAGCAAACCCTGAGCTCACAAAGCACATAGGAAAATGTTGTCAATCCATAACAAAGTGTCAGAAGAACCTCAAAAATCAGCAATAAGTTGCTTTTAGCTCCAAAGATTTTCCCTGGTGATTGCCTCTGGATTTACATTAGAGCTTTGTTTTTACTGACCCATTCCTCTGTGGAATTCTCCATGGACCTGCCATTCTGCACACCCAGAACTGAGGCTACTCCCTCTCCTCTTAATGGTCATTTGTGGGCAGGCTGAAAATAGTTTGCCATTGCCTGTTACATGAAGATCAATTTCTTCCCAAGAACTTCACTCTTGCCAAATTCTCCAGTTCTGGGCTAAACCTGACAGCTGATCAGTAGCCTGTTATGAATATGTGAGCACTGCAGAGCTGGGCCATTTCTAAACAAAATTTTATGAGAACCACTGAGATGCCCCAACAAATAGCAGCAGCTTTAGGTCTTAGCTGTGCTGCCATGGGTCAGGCTATGGGGTGAACCTTGGTTATTTATAAAAGTGAAGTTTTGAGCCGCTGGGTCAGCAGTGGGAAAAAGGAAATTTGGGTACAGGAAAGTATCCAGGAGCCACATGAGCACTGCTGTGAGCCCAGGTCAGGCAGGAGGTGAAATTCCTGGGGCACCAATTCACTGTGCCCAGGGCCAAGGCTGCAGCTCCCCCGGTCCTTGGACGTGAACACCTGTCCTGCAGCAAACCCATGGTCCAGGGAGGCTCAGCCTCATCCCCAGGGAGGGCAGAGGTCTCTCACATCCCACCCAGAGCCACCTGCTCCCCCTCCACTCCCTGTCCAGCCCAGACTGCCAACACTGCTGTGTCCTGCTCTGGAATCTGCTCCAACTGCACCAGCAGTGCCGCCTGGTGAGGAAACGCAGACTTGGTCCCTTAGCCTGTCACCTCTGGTTTTGCAGGAGGAAATTTAGATTCCACATATCTAATTAATGGAAAACATAGATAAACAAAAACAGATTGGTTACTTCAATTATGCGCACAGTGCCTGCAGGGCTACAATTAAAAAATGCAAAGAAAGAGAACAGTCAAATTGGGTAAAAATATGCAGCAGAAATACAATCTGCAGCTTACCTTAATGACAATTAAAAACACCTCTCCACCAGCTGTGAAATGAGGGAGGTTATTCTTGGCAAATGAGTGTAATACAAAGTTTTTTAGCCATCTGTAAATAACATTTACCTGGTGCAGCTTTACATAATTAACTAACTTCCTTGTGAGTATTGCACAGACCCATCTTCACAGAGAGGGAATAAAATAAAGACAGAGAAGGAAGGAGAGCAGAAGCTCCCTATTAATTTATTTAAATTTCTCCCAGAGGCAATTTCTCCAAATTTCATGAAGTCAAGCATCTGTTTTGCTTGCAGCTTAACTTACTGAAAGAAGCATTACCTGCACAAATAATCTTCTCTCTAAGCAGCTTAACAAGTTTGTGCAAATGTTTGAGCTGCTATAAAGAGGCAAGAAAGTAATTTCATATCCTATTCAGAAAGGTAAACAATTTTCTTGTTATTTTGAGTCCTTCCACTATTTGCACTACCAGATGGATTAGATGAATACTCTGTGATGGCTTTTCTGGGTGACATGACTCGTGTGTAGCAAAAGGTTCACAACTGTGAGTGAAAACTGGTATCTAATTCAGTGTCTTTAATAATTAGGTGCAAACCCAAGTCCTTTGAATGACTTAATTTGTATTTAGTAAGAATGTTAGTGAGGCCAATTATCAAAATTCAGTGTTCAGCTGCATTTGAAAATGTCCAGAAATGCCAGCACATTGAACTCCTTGGCTCCTCCCCTGTGTAAACTAGCTGTTTGTAAAACAAACACCAGAGTTATTCCTTTTGTATTGAATAGATCCCCATGTTTGGTACTGAAAAGGATTGGTTGAGGTATCTGACATTTTACCTTCCTCTTCTTGATCTGGTCCTTTTCTTCTCCTAAACACCTATGGCACTATTTCCCCCTTTAAAAAAAGAAAGTAAAAAGCTTAAAAAAAAAAAGCTTTCTATTCACAGGTTTCTCTGAGACTGAAGACATTTCATTGAGAAAAATTTCTCTCTATAATAGCTTTAGAAGTAGGCACTCCACTAGTATTGCATTTAGACTCTTCACTCAAAATAAGCCAGAGGACACATTCTTTACTGGTTTAAACATGGATTTCTGTAACTGCATCAGAAATCTCCAGAGACAGAAAAGATTCTGTTTTATTGCATCCATCCAAAACCTGTCTGAGAAGACAAACTTTTTGCCTTATCAAGTGCCCAATTCAGGGATCATCACCTCAGATTTAATTGTATTATGGGATGAAATTAGATAAACTGCTAGATTACAGTGAGTATCACTGGATCATTATTTGCATTTTGTCAGCCACAAAGACATTGTGTGACTGGAAATAATTTTGTACCAAACACTCCAGAAAAAAAATTCACCAGGTGTGTTAATGGTTTTGACCCCCAGAATAAAGACTTAGGAACAAGGTTTAGTTAGGCACAACCTCCTCTGATAAAATGAGTTAAAATGTTGCTATACCATAACAAAACAGGGAGCTTGCTTTCTCAAGCTGATTCCACAGAAAGTACAAAAAAATCAATTGTGAATTCAGTATTTCTAAGCTTGCAGAGTCACTTCAGAAAACATGGTTCAACAGGGCTCACCCTCCTTTACCCTACCTAGCACCTCTTAGCAGAAATAAGGGTAAGATATGTAGTTCTGAACATTAAATGTTGTTCTTGATACAGTCTTCAGTTCACGTTTTATAAGACTTTTTGAAGCAAATTGCTTGCTCCTGAAACAGCCACCTCTGATTTCTAGCTAAAAGATGAAGATCAATTCCTTTTAAATGAACTGAATAGCTCTACTAAGAGTGGTGGGTAAAAAACTCACCCGTTCTGTATTTAAGGGTATCTCATAACAACACAATATCTTGTGGAATTGCAATTTACAGATGAAGTTTTGCACTGCATAAAAATAACTCATTTATCTGTTTCAAGCCTGTCACCTTTAAGTTTCCGTGGGCATTCCTTTCATACACTGCTAACACACAGTGAGGAATAGCCCTGCTGACCTTCTCTGTGCCATTCAATATTATACATCCTTCCCTCATACTTTTGTTTATTAGCCTGAGAATTAGTTTATTATTACTTTCGTTCATAACTCTGAGAATTAAATGGGTTTTATCTTGCCTAATATTGTCTCAAATCAAAGCCCCCTTATGCCTGTAATTATTTCAGTTGCCCTTTTTGGCCCCCTTGCACTTTCAGCTCAGCCTTATTTATAAGATGATTTTGCATCCATTTCTCCAGCCATAGATGATCAGTAAGAAGGCTGTAAACAGGAATATAGTAAGCAGGGAGGCTGTCTTGTTATTAATATTTATTTCATATTTATATCTAGAGGCATCAGCTGAGAGTCCTATTGTGATAAGCTACAGAGACTTGTAGTACAAGACAGTCCCTGCCCAAAGGATTGCATCGTGGGGGATGCAGGATCTTAGAGAGGGAGAATTCCTACTGCAAGTTTACTTGTCTAATGCAAACCCACCACCTTTTGATGTCCCAGCAGATGCAGCCTGCACTCAGTGAGAGCATGGTGTGTGTTTGATAACAAGAGCACTTTCATTTCATCCTCTACAAAGGGAGATGGTCCCTGCTGTCACAGATCCCTGTAAAACATTTGCCACAAAGCTACAAACAAACCCTTCACAGCATCTGCACGTGGTCAAAAATTAGGCCATCATATAGCAGAGAGCTGCACTGCTGGCAGTAGGAGGGGTAGAAAATCTCAGTACTCCAAGGACCAGCCATGGAGAACACAAGCACAGACCCCCTGTCACATGTAGCCATC
Organism: Ammospiza caudacuta; assembly: GCF_027887145.1. Classification (NCBI taxonomy): domain Eukaryota; kingdom Metazoa; phylum Chordata; class Aves; order Passeriformes; family Passerellidae; genus Ammospiza; species Ammospiza caudacuta. Next base: position 11,577,780 of record NC_080606.1, on the reverse strand, counting down.
ATTTTAAAGCATGAAGCATTTCACTGACCAAAATCACTCCAATCCAGGCCCTGGGGAGAAGGTATTGGCTATAAAATGGCCTGTTTCCAGAAAATTTAAGTGCTTATATCAGCAATGTCATCAAGGAGAGAACATTTCAAAAGCATCAAGCAGATAAATAAAAGATCTGAATCTCAATTATAATGTAAAAATTGAAACACCTCATTGACTTGGACACCAAACCTGATGCTCACAACCTCTGCTGCTTTCTGCTGTCCCCAGCTGTGGCTGCCAGCACAAGCCATGTCAGTGCCTGAGCTCATCCCTCTCCTCCCTGGCAGAGGTTCCTGCTTTGCATCTTCCCACCCTGCTCCTCCTGAACCAGCCCTTTTGCCCTGTGCCTCCTGCTCACCCCCTGCTCTGTGCTGTACACCCTGCAAGAGCCCCTGGAAAGGACAGGCACGTTTGTTTGCCTGCATTTTCCTGCCAGGGAGTGTGTGAAATGGCCCTGCTGCCACAGGAACAGGCAGGATGTTGTTAAACAGCCATGAAGGTGGCTCTACAACAGCTCTGCTCATTGTGTGTATGTTCTTTTTAGCAGGGAAAACAGGAAAATGTCAAAAAGGAGCATGTAAAAGTGGACAAACATCTTCAACAAGCACCAGTCCCACAAGCACTCTTGCCCTTGGAGTACACTTAGGGACAAGAGCAGGCAGAGGAAAAGAGCAGAAACACAGCTGGGAGAGCTCCTTGAGGCATTAAAGGGATCTTGTAGTGAACCAAGGTAGTCAGACCTTGATTATTTGTCTTTGGTTAAAGGCATAATGTTAACTAGTCACTTACCCAAGGTGCAGGCAAGAATGAGGAATTTTTACCAGTTCCAACAAGCTCACACGTTACACCAAATTTTCTTTGATGATTAAGGAAAAGGTTTTACTTTGCTTCCTAAATAGGTCAGCATCCACAATTATTTAAATTATGACGGTGCCCAGGTTATTCAAGGATGTTTCTCTTACCCCATGCCCAGCCCTTTCTAACTGCTTTTCTGATTTTGGGCATGTCAGTCTCCTTCACCCGCCTGTTTTATACCACAGGCATATTTTTAATTATGAAATAGCAGGTGGGTTTGAACACACAGTGTGAAATGAAACACAGGTGACTGCAAAACTACAGGTAACAATAATTCCTGCAGTGTTTCAAGATGAACAGGGCTTAATATGGTTTTAACACAATTACCCCATCACAAATTTGTCAGATTCTTCGTCTTGTACTTGCATTTCCCACAACACAACTAAGTCTACCATACACATCATCAAAAGCAGGAGTAAGGGATATATTTATCAGTCATTCCAAAATGGATGATAAGCTTTAAAAATCCCAGCTTCCTGTAGACTTTGGGAGATAGAAAAGATAGAGAAACAGCTAAACAGAAGCAGTGTTTGAGCTGTGAAAAAGACATGGCACTGCAGTTAATTCTGGTTTAGAACAAATGCATTAAAATTTATTTCACCAAATGTTAGTTTAAAACAGTCATTAAAATCAGTTTTCTCTCTGTCCACTGGAGATCAAGTTGATGAAGCTTCCCTAATTTCAACATTATTCTATGCTCACATAACAGATGTCATTATATTTTAGCTTCATATAATAATGTTGCTCAATCCATTTCTCACACTTTCTGTCTCTTGTTGCAAACCTTTATACTGATCACAAACATTTAATTTTAAAGTGAGTCTCCTAATGACCCTTTTCTGGAAAAAAATGTACAGCCTGCACAAAGAGAAAAACTCAGTTTAGAGCAATATGCACAGATTGATTATTTCTGAGCCAAAGCATCTCTGCTCTTTTCATTTTCTTCAGACTTTAACTAGTCAATTCATCACAGCATTTTTGCACTTCATTATTTCCAAGCTTTTCACTTCCCCTCCCAGACGAGGGTGAGGATGTGGGCCCACATTTTCCCATATCTCTTTTATCCCCAAAGAATAACCCCAGGGATGGCTGAGGCTGATCCAGGGGGCCAGGTTGGTTGGTGCCCTGCTGCCTCTCCAGCACAGACATCCTGGGAGACACTGTCTGCCACTGCCAGCACTGCACTGCCTGCAGGACAGCAGGGATGATAGCTTAGTTACTATCTGCTGAAAAGGGCAACTGAAGGCTTTACCTTTTGAAATATAGTAATTTACATTAACCAGCACACAGATCTTATCAGATTAGGACTAAGAAAATTGCTGCCATCTGCTGCTGGAAAGAAATATGTGAAAACTGCAAGTGTCTTCCAAAAATAAGTTAGGACCTGCCAATACCTTAAAGAAGTTCATTTCAAGTGGCAGATTAGCTCTGAAAAGGGGGGTTGTCACACACAGGCAAGGGAAATGTGACCCTGTGGTTTGGTGGCCAGGGAGTCAGGCTGTTTTGACACACAGACATTTCCCATCAATAGAATAAAGGCTTAAACCCTGGGAAGATACTTTATTTTGGATTCGCCATTTGCTTGAAATTTAGTAGATATATTTTTCCCTCCTCCAAGTTCAATTTTATTCATTTACAACTACCCAAATGTGATGGAGTTCATATATGCCACTGCTGGCTGGGGGAGGACAATCAAGTAAAGATGTCAGAGATTCATAGACAAACTTTATACTGTCTGCAGGGAGGTATTTCTAGTGAGAAAGTCAGAGAGAGGGGCCAGCTCTTAGAAGGGGGAGAACTTCAGAGTCTGGAAGAAGTTTATACTCATTCTAAGTTTTGGGGATAGAGCAAGAGTTGACAAATAGGAATTCCAATGTCCTTTTCCCAGTCCCTCTGCCCATCAGGCATCCTTGTGCTACCTCTTTACCTCATGGTCACTCTGAAAACCAAACTAATGTTTTGCACCAACAGTGTATTTTCCCTCAAAAGCATTTGCTTCAACAGCCTCAGCCCCTGCAGCACCAGTGCCTCTGGGGGTTTTATTTTGTGGTAATCTCAGGAAAGCAACATGAGTCCATCAACCTTCCTCACTCTCCCTAGTGTGCTGCTTCTTTAAAGGCTAATTTTTCCACTTAATTTTCAGGTGTATAAATTGTCTTCACTGTATGTGCTCAGCAGCTCAGGAATCCTGCTGGCTCTGCTCAGCCAAATGCCCTCTGATTGTGCATGCTCCATCTCTGCTCGTGGTTCAGCCCAAAGATCACCATTCCAGCACTTCCTCCTCCTCTCTGAATCAACTAACAAAAAATTGTTTGAGAGCACAGAGAAATCTGTTCCTTACATGAGGGCCCAATTCTGTTAAACAAGCAGCTTTGTCTGCTTTTCCAGGAAACTGCCCAGCTAGTGGGGGTGTTACCTTTGCCCTAGGCGAGCTCCAGGGGCTTCAGCGTTTGCCCAATTCCATCACACTGAAGAGAGCAAGCAGCAAGTTCTACCCTTCCTCTGGGACAGCCACAGCTCTGCTGAGCACCAGGATCAGACTGCAGCACCTTTGACTGCAGCTTTCACAAAGTCACACCCAAGATTTTGTAGAGATCGATGTCAAGTTTGGTGAGTCCAGCTGTGCAGCCATCTCCCAGAGCAGCCCCTGCTGTTCAGCTCTGCTGGGAGCACAGAGATGCCACCCCCATCTGCAGGAGGGGACAGACTGACAGAAAGGGATGAGGCTGAATTAGACCTATTGAGCTACAAATCATTTTCCATTTCCTCTTAATTCTCAGAGTCATATTACTCTGTCTTGGACATAAAGCAGCTGAGAAACAGCACTTAGACATCAGCCTAGACCTCAGAGCAGCAGTAATTAAGAGGGTGAAAAGCAATAATTTTCCAGAGTGTGTCATTCTCTGACTCCTGTACACACATCATGCACCACACATTGATTCATGCCAGCAGTGAAGGTCTACTCTATTCTCAAACATTTCCCTCAATAGCTGATAGTCAAAAGTATCTGAAATGCTAGAAACGTTCCCCAGAATCACTGGCAATAAATGGAAGAATCAAAAAAGCAAAAAAAACCACCCTCGCTCCTTCTAAAATATATTTCTATAAATTTAGACAAAACCAGGCCTTGAGACAAGTGTCAGAGACAGCAGCCACCATGCACAGGCACACTGCCCTGGACCAACACACTTTTCTGGGCCCCCCTTTGGCTGACTGCCGTGGGTACCTCAAGTATCCTTCATGTTTAGTGTTCTTTCACTGGCTGTACTCAATGATCTTTAAGGTCTTTCCCAGCCTAAACAGCTCTGTGATTCTATGTTTCAGTCAGATAACTTGCCTTGATTCAATGCAAGACAGCTGTTTCCAGGATAAAGTCCATCCAGCCAAGCCAGCTGGAAGTGCTGCCAGTGTCAGAGAGTAAATCATTCCTTTCAACTTCACTCCTAAGCTTGTACTTGCAGCACTTAAGGACCTGGTTAGGTGAGCAATCCTTGATGAGCAGGCAAGAATCTGTCCCTGTAAATACAGATTTAATCATGTATTTAACAGCTTTTCTGATCCAAGGTTCTGATGCATTTAAAAGAAAAAAAAAAACAGGGGTGGTTTTTATTTGTATTTTCCTGACAGAACCAGGGAAAATGTTTTCCCAGTAGGAAGAAACCATAGAAAGCTCTTTTTCCTCCTAGGAAAAGAGTCAACAGTCTTTCAGTGACACAGAAATCGGCCTAACAGAAGCATTTATGTCAGGTAATCCTACAAGGAGCTTTTCAGCTGTATTATCCAGAGAAAAACATTTGTGCAGTATTTGCCTGCCAGGAAAAAAGTCTCTATTGCATTTTCCCAAAAGAAAAATTTTATAACCTTTTGCTGACAAGGAAGTAATAATTATCCACACAGGAGCATACCATTAGAGCTCCCTTGACAATGACTGATTGGTTTACTTATAAATATTTGCCATGGAAGGGGAAAAAAAGTGATGAACAAAAGGCTGGTATGTTTCTTGTGCTAGCAGAGCTACAGGGAAAGGGAAAAAAAACCCCAAACCACAAGTTTCAGTGCTATTAAAGCACCTGAAAGAACAAATACACAGCAAAGCAAAGAGCCACAGGAGCACAGAGGTGCTGCCAGGGACTGGGCACAAGGACATGCCCAACTGCAGCTCTGGGGTGAGCACCTCACCCCACCCAGGCTGGCATTGCCTCAAGTTTAACAATTCATGTTTAACACAATGCTGTGCCTGCTCTGCCAGCCAGGGCTCTTCGGGGAGTGTGAGAAGGCTGAAGGAGAGAGGAAACAAGAAAGACTTCCAAAGTTATTTTCTAGTCACTGCCATGGCATCCTTCCCACTGATCTCCCTTTCAAGTGATCCTAAAGAGCTGACATGGTGCCCAGAAATTGTATACAAAACACCGTTTTACATACTCATTACTCTGAGAACAAGAGAATGCCACAGCTAATCACAAGGCTACCACAAGGCTGTTGTGAGATGAAAACACTGATTTTCTTTAGATGCTGAGGGGTTTTTGTGTTTCTTGTCTAGTTATTGTCATACAAGTCCTGTTATGTGAATCCAGACCTCTAGTTCTGTAGCTCTTTTATAAAAAGACAGTGTTGCAGTTTTATAGGTTCCTCTAGGATGAATATCACTCTTCATTTTTTCATTTTCCCAATGGATGTCCATTTCTCCCAGCTTTTGTCAGTTCGGTTTAGATGTGCTCAATAACCAGGGGTTGTCTGGATGGGAGAATAATTTACATTACTCTGCTGTCTTTATGGGCTTCACACAAAATTTTGGAAACCAGCAATTTCCAAAACCCCGGGTAGAGAAGCAACAAGAGGAACTCCTCTCCATGTACACAAATAGTGTCTTCCTGCCTTTGCAGTGTTCTGTGCTTTCATTGTCAGTGCCCAGCAGGATAACTCACTAATTTTGTTGGTGCAGTGACAGTGATTGATATCCCTCTGGTAATGGAGTGGGGAATGAGCCATGGCAGATAACTCCACTGCTGCTGCCCCAACAGGCAACAAAGCAAACCCAGGGTATGTCAGAGTCCCCCCCATGATTTATCCAAGGCCACGGATAACCCATTGGCATTTGTGCTGATCTTGGTGCCTAGCTCCTTTTCAGAAACTCTTTTCAGAGAAAGTAATCCTCACCACAATCACGAGTCTTTGTAGGACCCCTTGGTTTGGGGTCTCCTTCAGGTACTCAGCTGGAAGAAGCAAGAGATGGTTTCAGTCTGTGTTTCAAGAACCATTCAGATATTGCTCACAAAATAGTCAACAATGCAAAAGCCTTGGGCCAGGGCACACAACTGCCCTGTCCTGGGGCACCAAGCTTTGGGACAATAATCTCTTCCTCTTGGACTCAGTGAGTGCTGAATTCTTCTGCACAGAACTGCAGCTTGGGGCTGTGCCAGCCCCTCCTGAGGGCTGGAGACCACAGGAGCTTTTGCTAATGACACAGGAGGTGTCTGTTCATTGCTGCAAAGGAAGGAAGGGAGATGGAAGCTGAGTCCCTTCTCACATCCCTGCCCATGAGCCAGGTGTAAGCTGACATTTCCCAGCCTGTGAGGCAGCCAAGCACTGCAAAGTGCAAATGCAGGTGCCCACATATACTACAATTAATTCACTGAAGCAAAACAAACTCCAAGAACAGGATAAAAGAGATCTGTGTCCAGATCTTGGAGATAACAGGAAAGGACATCTGACTGCTGAGACTTTAATCCTGTGGGGAAGGCCAGGCTATGGAGGTCCTTGCTGTTGTACTGTCCTGAGTCCTGATCCTGGCACCTTCACTGAGCACTACCCTATTCACAACAGCAGCACCTGATGGGAGCACTGCTTAAATAAGTATGGTAGAATCAGCCCTGAAATTTCCATGAGAATATGATCACAATATTCAGCAGAATAATGTCTCATAGCTCCACTAGATTATTTATATCTTTGATTTCTGCTAACAGTCTTGTCAAATAGGGAGAGAGATTTATTATTTTAATTATCTCAAGCTTGTAGAGATTTAAACATCAGTTATAGGTGTTCAATAAGTATTAGAACAGCAATCAATTTTTTTCTTAAACAGGGGAGTGATTCATGGTGTTCTGTGAATAGATAAACTCTCCATGGTCAGTATCAGACAGATATACTGTAAGAAAGCAGAAGGCTTTTTAAATTAGCTTCTAGTTAACTCTATTTAAGTTGTCTAGATGGAACATAACATTTAGGAACACTAAGAATCATTTAATTACAGGATTTGGTATGTTCTTCTCAGATCTTTCATGGCCAAAGCAGCAGTGCTTTCTGTTCTGTTTCCCAGCAGGACAGTGTTTATGGATTATCTGTACAAATTTCATTGAACATCCTCTGTCCCACAGGGCTTTCCTGCTTATGTAACAGATTCATCATTTAGCAGTGATAGCCCATCGGAAGAATTCAGCCCAGAGCTTTTCTTGATGTGATTTACATCCCCCTTGGGCATGACTTAACATCAATAAAGATCAGAAAGGTGGAGACTGCCAGGCTTGACTTGGCACAAAGGGCTCAGTTAAAACAGCACATCTTAGAGAGCACAGACAGACCTTGGAGTCTGAGCCTTTGTGTCCAGCATCTGTTCTGAGGGGAAAGTTCAGTCCTAGAGTAACATCTTCCTGTGCAAAGCCATGGAACTCTGAGCGACTGTGCCACAGGCCCCAGGAGGATGAGAGGATGGCAAATCCCTGCCTCTGCTCCTCTCCTCCTAGGTAACCTTACTTCCATCATCTCCTGCAGCATCTCAGGCCAGCCCAGGTGTTTGCACCTCCACAGTGCCTTTTAATGCATCCCCCATTCCCAATTCTCCCACACAGTAACATTCCCGTCCTTGGGCCTTCTCTGTTGAGGATCTAGTCCAAAATAAAAGAAAAAAAGGAAATTAAAGGCAGAGCTAAGACAAAGATTGCTATTACTTTCTTAATGTCTTTCTTAGGGCAGTCCTAAAATAATTTTCATGTGAGATTTAAGGTAAGAAGGAGTAGAATTGGAAGATAAGGATGTGTCCCATGAATAGGAGACAGCAGGAAAATGAGACATGGGGCTGTTTATGACAGAAATGGATGAATGGAGTACTGAAACTCATCAAGTTAATGGGACAAAGACAGATGTCTAAACAGAGAAGACTTTAAACAGGATATCTGAAAGATGCAGTGAGCAAAAATAACTACCATAAATCTGATTGCTGCCCCCCAACAGAACGCAGAAAACTTTTAGCACAAATTATCCCCCAAAGCAATGATAGGAATATCATTTTTTCCTCTATAACAGATTTTATCAATTGCCAACTTTTAAAGTCAATCTTTTCTGCAATCAACAGACAAAGCCAATATTTTTAGGAATTAGAATACAGGTGCAAAAACAAAGGCCAGCTACAAATCTTAATAAATTCACCATCAGTTCCAAGAAAGCCTTTGACTATGTTCTGAATAGATAAAAATTAATACACTGGGTTTGTCAATCAGTAGAAATTTAATTCTGATGTAAACTTGCTCATTGCTCAGAGTTACTGATGCAGTGCAGGTGCTGGTTTCACACTCCCTATCAGTGACATTCTGTGGGCTCCAGGGACCTTGGATGAAACTAGACCTACTGCAGCACTTTAGAAAGAATGAGGAAAAAGCTCCTGAGATTCACTCCACAGCTTTCACCAGTGCTCAGTGTGTTTCTAATTTTTCCTAATTACATATGATGTTTTGCAGGAGCACAGGTCCTTCATTACTTTAAAAGTCAGACTGACTTTACAGTATTAGCAGTTTTGAAAAATATTACAAGACTGAGCAAATATGACAGTTTATTTAAGAAAAAAAGAATAATTTTGTTATTGTATTTTTTTTTTCAAGAACTGCATACAATTAGGTTTGGGGTGGGGGTTTTGGGTTGTTGTTTGGTTTTTTGTTCAACTGAATCTAATTCTTCTAATTCAGAGTCATAAACTCTAGTGGGGAAAAATATTTTTAAATTACCAAATGCAAGACACAAACTTTATATTTAGCTGTATTGGTTATAGCAATTTTCATAGTAATTATCTTATGCACATTATCTAACAACTTGTCTAGAGTAAATTCTCTACTTCATTTTAGTACAAACCTAGGAACATGTATTTAAGATGTTATAAGAAGAAAACAATTGCCTTGGGGAGTCACTTGCCATGTGCTCTAACTTTTAAAACAATACTTCTAAGAGAGTAGATGTTACTTTATGAGCAACATTATTAATTGAGAATAGGAAACAAAACATGAAATTTTTTACTGGTCTCATCTCTTAGGCAGAGGCAGGCACTCTTTGCGACAATGTGGAGCCTGACAACATTCTGCTTTCCCAACTCCTTCCACTGCAACAGGGATGGCACCAACTGCTATGCTGTGACCCTATGGAATATTACAAAGATTGACTCATCCCCAAATCAAAGTGACACAAGGGTGGCACTTCTTCAGCATCAGATGCCATTACTGAACTTCAGGAATCTTATATGAGGAAGCAAATCCCCACTGTGTCAGGGGAGGGGGCAGCATCTGTAGGGGGAAGTCAGCAGTCTGAGCAGAAGAAGCAGCCAAGGTTCTGAGCAGAAAGCACAGCACAAGGGTGAGCAATGTCCTCAGGGCTGCAGGAGAGAGGCTGGGTGCAGAACCAGGTGTCCTGGCTCCCAGCTCTGCTTACAGCACCACATCCCTGTGCCAGACACACAGATGCTGCAGTCTGAAGCCTATCAGTCTTCATGTCAGGTGTTACCTCAATTTATATGAGGTAAAGGTGTCATTGTAATTCCTCCCGAATTTCTGTAATTTTTTTTGACCTTGCCAGTTGTGTTAGAAAGCAGTTCACAAACACTACTCATTGGGATCTTTCTATTTGTGCCTTTTCTCAGAACTTTTGCATTGTTTTGTTTTCCTGCATGTAAATAAACACCAACCACTTACAAGTGAATAGAAAACCATAGACACATAACAGTTTTGGGTAGTGTTACATCTCTTCTATAACTCACAGCACCAGACTATCCATCAAGGATCATGCTAGATTGTTTCACACTCAGATAATCTAATTTAGTTCAAAAGAGTCCTCACAGCAAAATATGACTTTGAAAAATCAGTCAGCAGACTGTTGTCAGGAAGCTTATCCCAGCTAACTTCTACTTCCAAGCTGATTCCAAAGTGTCCCTTGTCTCTGACAGCTGGCTGTGCAAAAGAGGAAAGCAGCATACAGACAACGTGGCTAAAATCAGAGAGGAAGGCTTAGAGGAAAATCAGCAGGGAAAAAAAAAAATCACAGTCTAACATCCTAGTCTTCAAAGGCTCTGCTGAGTTACAGGAAGTCTATAAATGCTCTTAGATGCTCTGAGAGAGCAGGTCGCTGAGAGGTTAGGGAGAGGAAGAAAACCTGATGAAAGATCAGCAAAACGAAGGACGGCTGTAATTTCACCTAAAAGGACAGCTCTGAATTTGATGGAGCTGCTGGAGCAGACACTACCACCCAGTAGAACTTCTCCTCTTCCCTGTGGAGAATAAGCAGATTTGTGAAAACTCCACAATCTTCAAAGATTGTCTCATAATAAGGCACAACAATACCTGTAGCACAGCTAGAAAGCCAGAGGTAAGATTGCCACAATATCCTCCTTCTGAAATGTTATGGCAGGGGTTTTTCGCAGGAGCTTGAAACAGGAAAGGGACCAAATCACACAGATAAAAAGCAGCAGGAACTGAGTGTCTCCCAGCTTTCTTTGAGGGAGGAATGCATGGTATTAGTCTATGAAAAGTCCCAACAAATTATGTCTTGGCCTAAATCCTGCAGGGACTCTGCTGATGGTGGGTGCTCTGAAAACCCACAGGCATTTTTCTGCTGCCCCAGAGTTCACAAGTCATAGTGAAAAGCAAAAGCACAGTCCCTACAGTATGGACACAGCCCAAACTCTCAAGTGAGGTATGCCATAGGGCCACAACTGAAGGAATCCTATAATTCTTCAGTACTTTAGGTTTCTAGAAAGACTATAATTATTTTATGACAATGCTCAGTCTTATTCCTCTTTCCTGACTGCAATATGGTTGACCCTTCAGGCAGGATCCTAATGAACTACAGAAACCAATTCCATCCCTCTTTCTCTAGAAATTCACTGTACAATAAGTGGAAATTGATTTTAATTAAACTCTTCTTCCCTCTCCACTATTTCTTCTCTTTTCTCTCTCACTTTTTTAGAAGGTGAAAATGCAACGCAGACCCCTACATGCTCCATATACTCCCAGGCTGAGACCTTCAGAGCACAAACTCTCTCCCCACTGAACTTCTGTGGATGATGTGCCACACATGAGTTCTCCTTACCAGAGGAGATTTCTGACTGGCCAAATTAAGCCTAATGCCTGATGTCCACAGAAGTGCAAACAGCCAAAAACTTAACCTTGCACATAATTTTTCATACTTATCCCTTAGTCTGGGTATCAATCTGCATGCAGAAACTCAGACAAGAGGTAAAGGGTTTATTTCATGCGGATTCAGTGGTCTGTGAAAACCTTGTTCCTTACTGCCCCATGGGCCCCCAGGAGCTCCCACCATCACACAACACTTTGCAACAGGCAAGAGGAAGGAAAAACTCCGGGAAATGTGGAAACAACATGCAAGATCAGGACTGAAGCAGCGACAATAGAAGCTAAATGAGATGAACGTGGCAGTGCAAAGAATGTTTGCTTTAATCCAAGGCCACAGTTCAGAACCACAGCGCTGCCTTAAGCTATTGTAGCCAGTGTTAAAGAGAATCCAAATACAAATTTTTTTCTGTTGAAATACTATTACCACACTACTAAAAAAAGATCCAACAGTACATCCCCCAACCTCTCCATGACTCAAGGGGTCACAGTACAGATGAGGGTTTATGATGAAGTCCCACATATCTACATAGGCACCATAGTTTGAAGAGGCAATTGTCTGTTCTAATAGTCCAACAAATGTTCTTCCTCTAAAGTGCAGGAAAGACACATGGTAAGAAACTTGTGTAGAACATATGGTGCTGAAATAGCAAGCTGATAGGTCTTTAACAGCTTTTGACAGTGGTAAAAGATCAATTATTGCACTATAAATGTTAAAAAGTTCCTCCAGCCATTTGCTGGAATGAATGTATATTTTAAAATCAGTGTTTCCCTTTAATGGCAGCCAAATTGCCTCTGAATCACAAAGTTATGCAGCCCCACAAAGTTAAATTAAATTATCGATTGCTGTGTGTTTACATCTCCAGCTGCTGAAGAACCAGCCCAGTGACTGAAGCACAAACTCCTGAAGGCACTGAAGGTGCAGGCACTCTGGAAATGGCCCTTGATCTTTTGTTGAAACTGAATGTAAAATAGAATTGCCATTCCCTTCCTTACCCTTCCCTGCAATTTCATGAGTTTGCAACAGAAATAACCAAATATGGTTCTGAAAAGTATTGGGGAAGACAGGCTGATTTCCCAGCTTGACTGCTGCACCAGCTGACATGAATACAATTTTCTATGCATTTCTTGACCCATGAGATTTCTGCCTTGGACCAATATCCATGTGTATATAAATGTGTGTGTGCATACACAGACTCACACTACTACAAGCATTTGTTTGAATCATGAAGAAAGCTGACAGCTCTGTTTCAACAGTTCTCTGTGCAAAGTCCCCAAGTTACCAGAATGACATAGGTGTGCTACTCAGATCAATGCTATATGTGACATTGTTTGTGAAGATCTTATGCCAGAACCACATATAATGACCCCAGGCTCAAGTTCAAAGCACAAATACAGAGCTAAAATGTTGTATTGTGGTTCTGAAATAATTCATATGGATCCACTTCTATTCCTCAAGGGCAGCCTACTCCAGAAGCATATCAACTTCTTGCTCCAAAAAGCTTCCCATCCAAGGGAAGGTATCTTCTCATGTTTTGAGTTTTAAAAAGTGCCTGTCTTTGCTGACTACTGTAGGTAGGGCTGTTATAAACCATATACATTATTCATACCAGTGGGATCACACAGTGAAGGTCATGGCTTTGTTGTACATCAATGAACACTCCCTTGCCATGTGAACAGACAAAACAGGGAGACAGGCAGAATGACAAAGTGTAATGAACTCCTGAGCTCCAGCACAGCACTGATGAAAAGCAGAGGGGAGTTTCCTTGCTTCCAGGCCAGTGCATCACCTGCCAGGCCAAATCACTGCCCAAATTTGACCCTCTGTGATCCAGATTCCCAACGTGCCCTGAGGGCATGGCTAGCCTTACATACAGCAAAATATCCCGTCAACAGATATTGTTTCAGGATGTTTTCTGGCTCCTCCTATTGGTTTGGGGTTTGATTTTGGTTTGGATTTTTCTTTTCTTTTTTGATAGCTGGGCAAGCATGTTCAGGAAAGTAAGGCAGTAATCTCTCTGCCTTGAGCCAATGGAAGTGAAGTGCAGCACCTGCCTGTCAGATATTTTAGTCTCAGTTGCAGGGCTACAGTTCCCAACTTTCTTCCCTTTAGCACCAGCTGCAATGGGCCAGACTGCACAATACAAATGGGCATAAATGGAGATTATAAAGCCATGGAAATCAGATTCTGCAGGTCACGAGCATGGTCAAGACAATCATGTACCTACATTAATGAAAACAACTAAGTGTTCCACAACCCTTCTACTCTTGAGAGAGCCTAAAATGTCAGTGGAAATGTGTGAATGAATAATAGAAGATGAGGCTGAGAGGAGATGGGATTTCAAGGAACAAGGTCCATGGGAAAGAAAGTTTCCCAAAAGTAGGGTAGGTTTGAAAGCAATACTGATCTAATACAACTCCTAGAAATGGCACACCATGTAGACAGAAACATTCTGTAGGAAAAAAATTCACCTAAAATACTCTCCATCAATGAAAATATACCTTTTGCAAATCAGGCTTGATTGACTTCAAACAATCTCAAGAAAAGGTCCAGTGGTGAAACCTAGGCTGCGATGAAGTGCAAAGGTACTTGCTCAGTGCAGACTGGCCAGAGACACCAAGGACCATTGCAAGTCAAGGTGACACTGAGGGTGCATGCAGAGGATGGGCCTACAGTCAGCAACCCAGGAGCCCTTACCTCAAAAAAGGGCCCTGAATGGCAAACAGGCAAAGACCAGAGCCAGCAAAAGCAGCAAAGTGAGGAAACAAGGGAAGCTCAGGAGATTGAGCAGGCTCAGCCAGCAGTGGCACTGCCTTGGCACCTGCCCGGCTGATAGCCAGGAGCCTGCCATGGCCCACAGCACATTCTGTGGAACAAACACTGCATCATCAGCCCCCCAGCTGCTCCTGCCTGTTTCACAGCTTGTGTCAGCAGGGCCAATGCTGAGAAAGAGAAACACATTTTGCCCAAAAGGAGTGCGGGCCAAGGGGAGTAAATTTACAATGACGTCTTGCAGCATTTACAGAATGATATCCAGTTCATAGGAAGTGTCAAAATATTTATTAGCAGTCTGATTCAAACTGACACAAAATAAAATTTAAAAAAAGTTGTAAAACAACATGGGAAGTCTGCCTTTTGGCCAGCTCCAACTGATAGCCCCGTGTCAACACAAAGAACTTGGCACATGTTTCTTCCTTCTCTATTTCCTTGTTGCACTACACAACTGTAAGAACAAGGAGGTAACTGGCCTGTTACAATTCATAGGCTGATGTGGATCTGATCCCATTTTCAATCAGCAGAATTAGCAGTCAATTAGTCAAGTTATTTTCTAACATCACTGCAGGACATTCAAATGGTTGGCTTTTTTTTTACAGCAGCTAGGCTACTTTTAGAGATTTATGTCTTGCTTTCATGCCTTACAGCACTCCTTGAAACATTAGTAATATCATCTAGGCAGGAGCAATAAAATGCCAGAACCCCTAACCACATGCAACACTGCCTGGCACCAAATCAAGTTTCTCAAGTGAAATATAGATTGAAGAAAGAAGAGGTATAAGGAGCAGAATTAAATTCATCTCAGTTATGCGCATGTCACTGATGTCAATATATCCTTACCATGCTAAACCAAGAGTTTCTTCTGAAAGATTTTGAACTGGAAACAAAACTGACACCGGGGTCTGTGTCTATTTTTAACATTACATAGTGTTATACTTTGTAACTCTGAATTACTCTTTTTTACTACAAAAAATTCTATTCTTTCTGCTCAAAGCCATCTAAAAGATTTAATAAGGCTGTAGGAAAGAGAGAGGAGGAGTAACAGACTGATTTTAATCTTGCTATTAGTCAATGAAAAGATTGTAGATGAAAGGCTGCAGATTAGTCTTTTCAGTCTCTGTCTCCGATTCCCCGGATCTGGTGGGAGAATTAAATGTGAATTACAGCCACAGTTGAATGATCACACTAGATATTTATTTTCCAGACACTGTTGAAAAGAAACATTTATTTCAGCAGACTTTATTTCTGTGGAATCCTGAACACCAAATTGGTCCCAAGAAAAGACCTTCTCCTCACTCAACTTAAGATATTTCATGTTATTCTGACAGTACTAGGAGCACTTAATATGATCATGCCTTGTAGCCTCTGACATGCTGTCAAAGAAGGGGAAAATACTTTAGTGCAATTGAGAATTGAATTCAGAGTACATTAAAACAAACAAGAATGAAATCAAAATGCCATCAAAAGAATGACTTGTGTGGAATCCACCCAGGGGTTCTGAGGGAGCTGGCAGCTGAGCTGTCCTAGCCACTTCCCTTCAATTAAAGAGGCCACCTGGAACAGAGGCCAGACAGTGTTAGAGGAATGAAACAGGGATTTAATAAAAGGCCTTTAAAGGATACACCTTGGGCAGTGCAAGAGACTGGCCATGGCTCTACCCAGGACAGACCCAAGACGGGCAACCAGTCACAAGTTTTCACTCTTTTATAAATTGGTGGTTTTATAACCACCAATTATAACACTTTCATAAGTTGGTCCATTTACATACTGGGGTTAATTGTCCAATTACAGCTCCAGGTTATGAAGTCCCACTCTTCCAGATTACTCTCATCAATTCTCTGTTTGCACTTCTTGGGCCTGAAGCTGCAATGATGTTCTTGGTTTTCAGGCTGGAAAAGGATTGTTTTGTCTAACTAAACTGTGAAGAGAACTTGCTAACACTTTATATAAGAGTCACACGCTAAGGCAGTACAGAATCTGAAATATATAAAAGCTCAAACTTAAGGCATCACAATTACCAGCAACCCTGGCTAACCAAGGAGGCCCCAGCTGAGTAGAGGCTGGCAAATGTTATATCCATTTCCAAGAAGGGCTGGAAAGAGGATCTGGTGAACAAAGGACCAGGCTGGCGACCATCCCAAGTGCTGGGCACTGGGGAGGCCCCACCTCAGATCCTGTGTTCAACATTGGGCTCTTCACTACAAGAAAGACACTGAAGGGCTGGAGCTGTCCAGAGAAGGCCAACAGAGCTGGGGAAGAGGCTGGAGCACAGATTTTACAAGGAGAGACTGAAAGAGCTGGGAGTGTTCTGCCTGGCAAAAGGAGACCCAGGGGGACTTTATTTCTCTCTAAAACTCCCTGACAAAAGGGCACAGACAGGTGGGACTCAGTCTCTCTTCCCAGGTAACAAGAAATAAGACAACACAAGCCAAGTAGCAAAAAGAGGAGGTTTAGATTGGATATTAGGAAAAAATCCAGCACTGAAACAGGTGGCCCAAAGCAGTGATTGAGTCACCATCCCTGGAAGTATTGAAGGGATGTGTAGATGTGGCACCTGCAGACGTGGTTTGGTGGTGGGCTTGGCAGTGCTGTGCTTTTCCTACTTAAAAAAAAAATCAATTCTCCTCTGATTTCATAAAATGTCTAAGGGACAGAACTCAAACATTACTCACAGTGTTTGAATGCCATTACATAAATGCCAATTTCCATCCTTCAGGACAGGCCAGCAGCCAGATATTCATATATTGTCCCTCTTGAAGATTTCTGCTTGTTCCTAAGCAGAATTTTAAGGCTTTTGCCTGTCATGCTGCCCTTGTCAGCTGTCAAATAGGATCTAATTCATGCCAATAAGGCTGTCAAAAAAGACACACTGGTCAAAGCATTTTGTCCTTAGCTCACACTGCCATTTACTGCTTAGTGCTGCCCAGTTACTTGCTCTTGTAAACCCTTCTTCATACTCAAATTTAAATTGCTTCTTCCTCATAACATGCAGAAGTCCAGGGAGACCAGACCTCAGTATGCCTCCAAAGAAAAACACTTATTAAGACATTCATTAACACACAGGTTGAAAATTACTGGTTGCTTATAGCCAAAAATCTCACAGAAATGAAGCCCTGGCCTTCCAGGAATGGTGCCCTCCAATAATGATATAGTGACTTTATAAAGCAGAATGAGGTCTGAAGCACAAAACCTCCTGCCTGTGAGGGGCTGTGCTGCAGGGCTGATGAACAGACCCACGGTGCGCGTGAGGCCAGCCCCGAGTGCCTGACTCCAGGGGTTGTATTTCAGTTTTCAGCAGGGCTCACAACTGCACCTTCTCCCCCAGGCCAGAACACACAACCAAGAGCCTCTCTCGTGTCCCACTGATCAGTGACGATGCCATCAGTGCTCGGCCATCACTGGGGCACGCTGCAGGTGGGCTGTGGTGTGCCCATCCCTGCACGGGCAGCATCCCCACACTGCAGCATTCGCAGGGAGCTGTGCAGGAGCACCAACCCCTCTGTGTGATTCCCACCACAGCACAGCTCCCCCTGATCCCACTGGCTGCCTTAGCGCCCAGCCCTTCTGCAGGCTGAGAAATTTCCCAAAACTGAGCAGATTGGTGCCTTTGGTCTAAGGCTGACCATACAGACTGCTCCCAGGCAGCTTCACTTTGAACCCACACATATCCAGAACTTATCTTTTGCCTGGCTCTGTCTGCAGAGAGCATTGAAAGAGCACAGTGAGCATGCATTGCTTTTTAGAGATCATGACTGACAATGATTTATGCTTAATTAGCAAATTCCCTATGATTACTTGATAGTGCAGATTAAACCCTAAAAAATGTGTTTCCTGCAGGTTTAAGTGACTAACTCTATGATCTATTAGACTTGTCTCAATTTTTCTTGGTAACTGGAAATTTCAAAAGAACTGGCAGCATCTGTGCCTGGAGTATAAAAGAAATCTATTTTTATTTGATGAATTAATTCCAATCCTGTATATAAAATGCTAAGCTTTGTATTATCTCTGCATATTTATTAGAAAAATTCAGAACAAATCTCTACAATCAGTAAAAAAATTAAACTGTTAGATATTCCTCAAACATTATAACGAATCTTCTCAAGCTGCAGTTTCATATTTCATTTCCTAGTTGTTTTATCTCTCTCAGTTACACATTTACAGCACATAATATATTCATAATATATTCTGTGTTATTCCTCCCCATTCCTAGCACTTTTATGTGTTGATCACTATGGGGAAGTTTTAACATGCAGCTTCTTTTGGTTAACATCTGTCAGAAACCCAAGAAATTAATGTCCGGTGCTGAGCAGCAGGTCCAAACTTCACAAACCTCCATTAGTATTTTGATCACTCTGGAGGAAAGGGGTATTTAAGAATCTCTCTGAATGCTAGAGGGAGGGAAATAATCACTTTGAATGAAAAATCCAAATTCACACAACTGGTAATGAAATTGCATGGAATATTGATTCAGGGTTCTAATGAGCTAACAATTTCAAAGCAAGCACTGGAAGGCAAACATTCCTTCCTCTTCCTTTAGAGAAGTCTTCATTTGTACCACAAAGTAAGATTTCACTTTGTTCTAAATATACAAGATTATAAGAGTTCTGAAAGCAGTCCTGCAATAACACTCCCTGCCCTCCCCTTTCTCTATCTCCCTCATTTGTACACCAAAAATTTTAACATCAACTAAATTCCAAGCCAGAGAAAGCAATTTAAAGTGATTTACAGCTAAATTAATAGTTTTCTGTCTCCCTTTGGTTTTCAGAAATTATAGAATTGCCTTTTTTTTTTAACTAAACTAGAGTACTCTGAAATTAATGTTCAGCTAAAGCTCATCCTTCATTCCTCCCAGCTATGCCAGAGACACTAATGACAATGTTAGGAGTTAGTTTTGCAGAGGATTCCAGTCACCACAGCACAGAAGGAGAGTTGCAAACAGTAGAAAGGGAGCTCTTCAATTTATTTTTTTTTTACATCAGTTACCAACTTTTCTTTTCCCAGCAGATGGTGGGACAGGCTGCACAAAGAAAGGGAAGGAAGAAAGGGTATTTTTGAGAGTTTGTCTGATTAAGGATGTGCACATATGACACTCATCAGAGGAGGGTTTCCAGGGGTTGGCCTTCCAGGCTGTAACTCACAAAGGATGAGAGGCCAAGGGCTCTATGTTAATGCTGAAGAGTTCCTGGCAGCAGCAGGAGCCTGCCCTCACCTGCTCAGGAAGCTGAGGATTGCTGTGGGCAGCCTGGCATTCCAGAGAGTCCCAGGGAGGATTGGCTGCCCCCAGAACTGAGCTGGCCACTGCTTAGCAGTGCTGCCAGTGGGGCAGGCAGCAATCCTGACTGTGCTGATGACCAAGCAAAGCCCCTTCCTGTTCAATGCTTTCATCCTCTACCTGCAAAGCAGGAATGAAATCCACCACAAAGCATTATGGAAGCACTGGGCACACTGTCATGCTCCCTGGGGCTCTGTACCATTCTCAGAATGGACCAGCTATGATGGGAGTGAGTGTCACCTTCCCTGATCATACACACAGTTTGTCTCAGAATGAGACCCCAGAAATGCCTTCTCAAAATATGCTAGGTCATTTAGAGGACAGTTTAAGCTTTTGCTCCCATACTGTTCTTACTCTGATGTAAGATTTCTATGTGCTATCATTTTCCCATTATTCTCTGGATAAAGAGGGCTGTCTCTTCCTTTCCACCAACTTTTTCTATAAGAACTTAACAGATTCCAGCACTCAAAAGTCCATCAATAGCAAAGTCTCTGCTATTTGCTTCTAAGAGCTGGCACTTTTGACAAACATCTGTTTGCACTCTGCCTAGCTGTAGCAGGACTGTGAGGTTTCATGGTCACTAAGCAGTGTTGTGTGTCTGGTAGGCACTTTGGCTAATAAACTGTGTGCTTCAAAAAAGTATTGAACTTGGAATAAAATCCAACTATTTCTTACTAGACCACAATCAGCACAAAGATCATCAAGACATTGCTAAGGATGCTCTGTCCCAAATAGAACTGGGGATTTTGCTTTGCCAATATTTGTGACTCTGGGCTGGAGAGAGGAAAGCACTTTGTCTCCATGGCATCCTTACTGTCTGAGAAGCCCTAGAGCTGACATGCACGTCCCACTCCTGCTACCTTCTGTCCCCTCCTGGTAAGTCACCATGTTTCACACTGAGCCTTCAAAGAGCCTCTGGTGAAGCAATGCAGTCACACCTTTACATTCAGGAAGTGTCAGGCTTGGCTCTAGCTGCCAGCATCTCCCTCTCTGCACAGCATGACACAGCTTGCACACCAGCACACAGCCCCCATATGTCTGTTGTTATAAATCACAGCCCCTTGTGCATCAAGGATGTCATGGGATAGGGCAGGTGAGGAGAATAAACTGCTTAATTACCACTTACATCATGCACTGAAAGGATATTAATTATAGTAAAGACACTGGAGTATAGGATTAAAAGGGACAGTTGGATTATGGTGACCCATTCCCTGCTGTTATCAGTACCTTATCAGATCTCTCTTTGTCTGAACAAGCTCTATTTGAAGATAAACAGACCCTGGGAGGGCCGAGATATTTTTGGGGTTCATTGGCCCAAATACACCAATACTGCACAGCAAACTGACAACTATGGATGAGCCTTGTGCCTGGTAAACAGCAAGGCACCCAGCATGCTGCCAACTGCATTTGCTATCTCCATACAGATCAATATAGTCATTGGGAAAAAATACCTGCCAGATCCCTGGATGCAACATGAATGTCAGGGTGAAAATGAAAGGGAAGCACAAGCCACACAAACCGTCCAGAAACATCCCCCAACATGTCTGCTAATAGAGGAGAAAAGATCTCTTACTGCAAGGCCTAGCATAAGTTAAACCTTGGACTGTATTTTCAAGAGTTAGGTATTATATGGATAAACACAGAGCTGGCTTTGTAATGTCTCTTCACTCTTTCTCACAGTCTAGCTAGCTTCAGGATGCAGCCTCAGGCTTCAACTTCACAATTAGCAACTTCCACTCTGAGTATTCTAGTAAACATTATGGTACATGGAGCTGAGAGAAGAAAGAGGCATATGTGATCAGAACACAGAAACCAAACAATCCTGAAAAAACCTCAGCTTCTGTTACTTCTCAGATTTTCTTTCACTATGTTTATCTGTTATATAAAATGAGGGGTGGAGGAATAAATTTATACAAAGCTCAGGGTATGGGATAACTGGTATTGATGATCAGCAACATCTGGTTTTTGAAGTACAGTAGCTCTACCTTATCAGTTTGCAAAGGCCTGATGGAAAGAACACTATGTGAAACAAAACCTAAGGCATGGTGTAACAGTTGGGCACAGGAGGCAGAGCTGTGTATCTTTGCCATAGCAGGGGTTTAATTTTAACTTCTTGAACATTTCATTCTTTGTTACTCCCTTGCTTGAGAAAACCACTTTCCTCAGTGTTTGTCCATCTGCAATTCTGCAGAGAAAGAAAAGCTATAGACAGCTTTTCTTTCATCACCTACTTGCATGAAACTTACTTCTCTGAATTCTCATAGCACATAAAATGTCCCTGCTGCTGCAGGATAAAATGTGTCACTGCTCCATCTGCTACTCATTTGCTGATGATTCTGTGTGGCAACATGCTGCTGAGCAGAATATTCCAAAAAAGAAGAAACTGCGCAGCCCAACAGATCTGGTTTTGACAGAGGTAAGGCTTGGTCTCATTAATCGTTTCCCTGTGCTCCCCAAAGTACCTGGTGGAGTATTAAGACTGCCTCCCCAATTCAATATTTCATGGTACCATCACACACTTCTTGGAGAACTCTTCTTTTGGGACAGGAACGTCAAAAGAGAGGCAGCAGGAAATTCTCAGTGCTAAACAATTTCTTATTTTCGTGTGGCTCTGAAATTCGCAGGCACAAACCTTTGTTTGGGGGCAAGAAATGATGGCAATCCAGGTACAGAATGTACTCAGCTTCCTCTGTAATGTGCTAAAGCTGTATCAGAAGATGCCCAAGTTTAAGACACACATTAGTGAGGCATTGCCAGGTACCATGGATCCCTGCCCACTAAGCAGAAATTTTACCTCTGTTTTGGATAAACAAATTGCCCCTCAGCATCTGCCAGTGGGCAAAATTCAGAGGAGCACAGCAAGTGCAACTTTTGGCCACTCTCAGGGAGGCTGCTCACCATCAGCACAGATTGTACAGGAGACTGAGGAAACCCTTTTTAGAGGACAGGTTGGAGAAGAAATATAAATAAAGTTTCCATTCCAGTCACTCAATGGTTCCACTGTACATAGAGTTGCTGCAGGAAAAACAAAGGAATCTCCATTTTTATCCAGAATCAGGATCACAAGCCTGTTGTGCAGGGCCATAGATGGGAGTTTAGCTCTACCCTCCAGTGCATACTAATGCCATAAAGTCAGTCTCCTTGTCCTAGATCTTGTGACAGCCTCACCACACTGCTTCCAACTCTTCTTCAGTAAAACTGTGATTTAACAGGCTTCTTCAAACACTCCAAGGCAGCAAAACTCTTGCAGCAACTACCTGAACACTTCAAGACTCCATAAGAAGGCACAAGATGAGGTTAACTCTGATACAGCGCACAAATCAGCACAAACAAAAAAAGCTGCTATGAAAGTCTTTATTGCTCATTACCAAGATGCAAAGGAGAGGACATTTGGATGGCTGTAAGCAGAAATCTCCCATTAATATTCTTTCAAGCCATCACCCTCAGCCTTCCACATGGTCAGCAGTTACCACACCAGCCTCACTCCCCTAGGCACTCATATACCAACCATACTTCTTTAAAACTGTAAATGCTGAAAATTTTGTTGGCATGCCACTTGGCGGTTTTTTACAACAAAGGTGTAGTTTGTAAAAGGAAGTCTTTCAAAAGTATGAGAAATTAAGGGTATTTATAAAAATAACCAGAATCCTTCCCCGAGGCATTCTGAATAAGACATTCCTAACTGCCTAAAGGTCCAATGTCAGCAATGTGAGGCTTGATGAAGCATTGAAAAGGCACATCTCTTTCCATAATTAAAGGGTAACTTCATTTCTGATGGCTTCAGTGGAGTGACAGTGAGTACGTGATTAACTCAATATCCAGAGAGCTAAACACACTTGCATCCCCCAGAAGAATTCAGCATTGACAAGGTGGAATAAATGCCCTGCTTTAGTTAACAGATTTTTTTAAAAAACCACGTGCAAAATACAGTAACGTCAGCACACATCTGAGGCCAACTGCCTAGGTTACTTTTTGTATCAGGACTGCTTCACTGATTTTATCAGGAGCCAGGCAAAAATTTAGGAGACGTCTCTAAAAGGTTACCAGTGAAGGTTACCAGTTACTGTTGTTTTCACGCTGAAATTTAGTCATGACCTTTATTTATACTCAACTGATGAGCAGTCCCACCCAAGAACTTCCCCTAGAAAATGTAACTTTCATAGTAAAAGTTTCATTCTCTCTGATCTTAAGAGCCCAAAACTGAGAACTCATGTCCATGGAACCTAAGAATACACCTTGCCTGAGAGTGCTTAGGATCATATTTACTTGCCTGCAAAAAGGGCACATCAATATCCCAACCAGACATGGGCTCAGGAAAATCATTTCATGGAAAATGGACCCAACCAGCTCTATGACCATGTCCTTTCAGGCCCTCCTACTTTAGAGGTTAAAAAAAATCTGTCTCCTACAGGCAGTAATACACCCACAAAAACCTTGTCTTTCCCCCAAGTCTTTCAAAAAGTTCAAATTCTCACCTAGTCATCAATCAGTGCTGTAAAGGCTTTAACAACCCAAGAGAAACTTTTGCTGCTACACCTAATAAGTTGGCTCCCATACCTCACAACCTCACTCACAAGTCTATTTGTTCCTCATCCTCCCAAGCTGGGATACACTGATCTGCAATTCTTTCACCTTGCAGCAGCCAAGGTTAAAGCCATGTACTTTCCCCCCATTTATCATGTTTTCTTTGCTTAGGCCACAGCTTAAACTTGCTTTCTTGTTTCCTTCCTCCCCTGCCCCTTGGGTCCTTGACCCATCCTACAGGGATTAGCGTAATAAATTTATTAGCTTGGGTCTTTGACCCATCGTACAGGGATTAGCTTAATAAATTTAGAGCAAAAGAATTCTCTTCTGGCATGTTTTGCTGTGTCTCCCTTGTTTCACAAAGACCTTCCTGAAAACCTGTACTCAGTGGAAATTCCAGTCATGAGATTAAGCTTCAGCTAAAATCAACAACAGCCACTTGAATTCATAACACACTCTCATCCAGAACATCACACACCTTTTCAACAGGAATAGTTATAGCTTATGTCTGGATTTCAGCTCCTCAAAGACCTCCACCCCACCCCTCAGACATCTACATGTCCCTCCAAAAGACCCTGGGCCATGTGCTAAGCTGTGCATAGCACACTGAAGCCCTGCCTTTAGGGAAGCCTCCACTCACCCTCAAGGTGACCAAATGTCTGAACATCCACTGACAGCTCAAACACCTCTGTGCCTGCCCCACATTAAATGTCTAATTACTCTGTTCTCACATGTCACTAAGTCTGTCAGGCCTCAAATTTTGCCCTCTGTGCCCGCAGAGGATCTCTGTTAAAGAGAAGCCCTTCCTCCTGGGGCTAAGTGACAAGGCCACGTGTGCTGCAGCACAGACCATGGGCTCTGGGATCTGCTCAGGATGGGCTGGTACCCATCAGGAGCCTGGAGCAGAGGAGCGGGCAGGAGGGTCACAGGCTGCTCCCCTCTCTCCCTGCCCAGGGAACGGCATCAGCAGCCCCCTTCCAGGTCTGGTCTCCTTCCTCCTTCCCCACACACTTGTGAAGAAGTAAAATCTCAGCTGTCAGGGGCTGGCGAGAGGAGCAGGGTTTCTAGGTGAGAAGAACAGGCCAAATGCTCTCTTTCTATCACTCTCCAATGTGCCAGCTTCAAAAACCTGCTGACAGTCCTTGAGAGCTGATGACATTTTTTCAAAACACTGACAAAAATAGAGAAGCACTTTCCCCCACCATTGAAAAAAACTACTTCCTCAAAGTCCTTCTGCTCTCCACTCTCTTTGACCACCTTTACAGACAGCTCTTATCTATCAAAGCATTTACAAAGACTCACCCTGTTCCAGAGAAAAATGTCCAGTCTTCTAGGGAGAGCTGACACCCCAGTCCCCTAAGAGATTCTCAAATTTTAACAGCACTACCATACATTGTAAATTCTGTTTCTCTCCCCTTTAACAGAGGGAAGCAACTCCACAAAACAGATTTGCTTGAGGGAGACTTTAATGTAATGATTTCTCAAAATGTAAATGAACTCTGACTAACCTCTAACTAAAGCTGGGGAAAACAGTTAATGCTCATTGATCTCATAACTTCAAATTAAAAATTTATTTCTGTAACCTGAGTACATACCTTGTTATATAATACACAGTGTCCTTAGACATTATGCACTAAATTGACCTAAGTGTTTTAAAGACATATTTATACCTGTACCTTTTGTACTGATCTTTTAAAATTTGTAATTAAGCCTCTGTTGCAAAGGAAATGTACCAAGATAAATATTCTAAAGGGTCAATACAAATACTTTACAAAACAGGGATTAATAGGCCCATTAAATCACATGGAAATTAAAGTAAAATGGGAAGCATTTCAGCTCTTATTGTACTTAATACTTATATTTTGCATATGCCTGCATCCCTGTAGAAAAAGGAAGTTGTTTTTCACCAGATTAGGGGCACAAAGAACCAAACTCTCACAAGAAAACTATGCTGTTATGACAAGTACTGTGATATGTGTGAATAATCAGGTATCACATGCAGAGTAAAACCACACAGTTCTACTAGAGATGAAAAGCCAAAGCAATTGCGATTGAAATCTTACAGAGACCAGATCTATTTATGAAATACAGATGTTTTCTTTGAGCTCATTAGAAGTTAGTTTTGCTGTGTGTCGCTCTGATTTCGAAGAATTTCTCCAGTTTCTTGTGCCATTCCATATCAAAGGAACTCTTAGGCACTGCCCAGCCTTCTCCAACAAGTCGAAGAACATGCCTAAATTACTGGCAGCTCTATTTGTCTTTAAAATTAAAGGTCACAAATAAAAGCTGTTTGTGTTGCAAGCTCACAAATCTGAATGCAACATTTCACAAATCTGAAGACAACATCTTCGTTACAGTATGAAAGCTAGTAATCTCCAACCTTTCTTTTTTCATTTCTTATTTTTAACCATAACTTTCTGTAAGAGAGTCAGTGAAAAATCCTCCAAAAGCCACAGCAGGTATTACTCATTACATACTTAGAAGTTTTTAATTATCAAAATTCTATATTCAAAAACATCTCCAGCCTTATAGCTTAACCACAGTACAGATGTTATTGACTCCCCAAAGGCAGCTTAATGTTTATATACAAATGCTGACTTTTCAATAAAATATCCTTCTTCCTCAGAACTAACTCACAAAACACCAGTCTCTCCTATGTAAATCAAACATATTTTCAAGTTTTGTCTTAAGCGACATCAAATAATGACTTATTTGCTGGCATAACACTAAGCTGTATCCTGATCCTACACACTCCAAGCTCCAATATTTCTATACTTATGCTTGCTAGAAAATTTTCTCTCTGGCTGAATAACTTAACAAGTTCCTATTATGTACATAACCTAGGTAATAAAGAGATGACAAACTCCATATGTACATTGAGGTAGTCACATATCCCATAAGCTTTTTTTGGCAATGATCAATGAAGCATTATTGTCAAGCAGAAAAAGATGCTGTAGCAAGTAATTTAGCTCAATTCCCATCATTGCTTATATTTATTGAGGAAAGATGAAGATCCATGGAGCACAAATTATCCATAATTAAGTTGCTTACATGAGGTTAGAAAGCCCACATTAACACAAAGCAAGCCACGTAATCAGAAGAAAAACTATCAGCATGTCTGTTCTTGCACTGCAATGTTTTCAAAAGCAATGAAATTTATAATTGAAATCTCAACTCATCCAAAAAAAAAGCTCTAACTCACCCCATCATGAAATATTTTTTGCAACTGTTCGAGCAAGATGTTACAATAGGGCCAGTCAATAAAAGCTGCTGGGAAAACAAATGTCTGAACCTGTTCAGAAAGTTTCAGCAGCTCTTTAGACATTTTCATCAATTTTGTTTCATTACTAAATATGTCACTTTTCCCCTACTGACAAACATGGCCTGTTCATGCTGCCAATCTGCACTGGGCAATGTTGTCATTATACTGCAAAGATTCCATATTGTTGTTTGCTTATTGCAAGAGCTCCATACCTCCTTGGTGTTTCTAATAAGCAGCTCCTCCAAGCACTGACTCTTCCTTCTTCTCACAGCAGCCAACTGATTCCAGTTCCCCCTCACCCAGCCACCCCACTCTTTTATAGCATCTTCTTCTCATTGGCTACAGCTGTGGCCTGCTAAAGTCAGGCCTCCTCCTAGTCTTAAATAATTAGCCCAGCTGCAACTCTTTAGGGGTAAGATTACTTTCTACACTATCTTTATTTTCTTACATTCTATCCCCCTACAGGGCAAGACACTCCCACCTCCACACAAATGTGGGGCAAAGGAAGCTGGAGTAAACACTCATAAAACCAGCAGTAATTTACAGGGGTCAGCCTGGCACAGAGGCATGAGTGGTTGTGCACCCAATTTTCTCATAGCCCCTGTTTTTCTGCTCTACTTTGCCTCACATAACTATGCATTAAACACAGTCCTTGAATAAACACTTCTCATGTAGGCCAAGTGGTCTGACTTTGTATACTAGGTTTTTGTATTATTTTCCTCATTATTCCTCATTTCAGAATGACTTTTGTCTTTTTCTTAGTGCTCTTGGATCTGTACAGTCCCTGTGTGATGCTACAGCAGCCAGGAATGATCTGTTTGGCCACCCTCAAACTCTTAACTTTGAGAAAGTCAGATCCATGTGCTGCATGGGCCAAACACTGTATTTATGAAATCTACATTTAAAAAATGTATGGAAATCCCATTACATTGGATAGATCAGAGTACTGCAACATATTCTGTGCCAAATGCTCATAGAACAAAGAACAAGCACATATTGGCCTAAATCTTGTCTTGCTGAAAGCCAAGATCTCCACATCCATCCTGAGCATATGACAGTCTGGATCTGCCTAGTGAGGAACAGCTCAGAAATGAGTCTATGAATTCAAGTCTTTTGTCCTGTCACAGTCAGGCATATTCAGGCATTGTATTTCACTCTGCACAAACAAGCTCTTCCTTTTTCATACAGAAGGTTGAAAGGGACCTTTCCTATGCTGGGTATCTCAGTCTATCTGACTAAAGCAGAATCTCAGGGTTCAGATAAGCAGGAATCTTCTGTATTGGCTCTTTCTTTCCAGTTCCTTCTTGATTTATGATGTGAATAACACAGAGTTTTCATTGTTCACACTATTTTTTTCCTTCAAAATTGCAAGTATCAATGAAAGCTGCAACAAAAGAAAGGAAGTTTCCACTGAATTCTGAATCCAATTTTTAGCCCATTCTATATCCTACCGAAACATATTGTAAGAAAATAACTGGAAAATGTTATGTGCTCTCTGCTGAGAAAATCTCAGAAAATTCTTCCATAACAGCAAATCTTTGTGTAGCAGATAGATTTATCTTGCCTTGCCTGTGAGTGTGCAAGCACCATAACTTCTCCCAGCCCATTAAGAGACAAGGTAGGAAATCAGAGAGAGGCAGGAGAGAGCTCTAATGAGTGGCTACCTTCTTCATACCACTTGTCAAAGTCTTCAAACACTGTGTTACACCACAGACAAACTGTTTGTTGAAGGCTGCTAATAGAGGCTCTAATGCATGGCCTTGGGCAGTTGCGTTAAGAGCTAAGGATGTATCCAGAGCACTAGTGCACGTTAAAACTGCAACACCTGAATTCTCACTAGAATTTACCTTGGGCTAACAGTGTTAACCTTGAGTTTCCCTCAGAACAGCAAAGCTGTGAGGACTAGTACCCTCATAAAGGTTGTTCACAATGATGTTTCAGGGAAGGAAGTACTTAGAAAGGGAGAATTAGAAAGCAGCTGCTCCTTTAAATGTAAGACATGGAATCAAGACCACTGTAACCATGGCTGAGGAAGCAATACTGGAGGGGGGAGTGATCCCAGCTCCTGTGGGTACCTCCCAGCCAAGAACCCTATTGCTATGCTAGGCTGGTGGGCCAGAGCACCCTGTGCTCTTCACAGCTCTTTGATGCTCACTGCCTGGGGACAGAACAGCCTCTGCTCCTCCTGGAAACAGAGCCTAAAATCCTCTGAGCATAACTGGGACAGGGAGAGCTCACTTGTTTTCTGCAGGCAAGGAGGAGAACCAGGCTGGTGCTGGCCCTACTCTCATCAGCTACCTTACAATATAAATAGTCACATCCCAGAAAGATGCCCATAGTTGCTGAATCTGGATAGCAGCTAATTTAAGTCCATAGCAGAGCTTTTAAAACAGAAATTCTTTGTCAGCACAGCCCTTTCTTGCTGGAGGGTAACATCTCTTTCACCTGAAACAAAGACTTACATAATTCTGTCTCTCTGGTGACACTAATGAGTCGCTGCTCTGGGGAAAGCTCACTCAGATCCCTCTAAGTGATTTCCTTTAAGCTGTCCTAGCTGCTGGCTGCACCACAGTTCCATACTGTGGAAATAAGGCCTCCAGGGTAGCACATTTGCTGTTTGCTTTGTTTCTTTCATCTGTTTCCCCTCTCCTAAGACCTTACCTTTATTCTCTAAACTTAGACCCACCACAGGTCAGGGCATGAAGCGTCAGAATGAGCCTTAAATGTGAATTCATTCTCTTCCTCCCACATGAACCTCACCTGCCATCACCTCCCCCAGTATAGTTACCTTTCACTCTGCCTTCTCAATCCTTTACTCACACTTTGGTCTTTTACAGGTTTAGGGTTCTACTTTGAAATGTGACGTGAAACCTTGCACTGGATTCTATGCTCATTGTTTTTGAGTGACTCCAGATTGGACATGTTCAGTTCAGAAGAGGAGTGGGGGCAAGAGAACCAAATGCAGCAAAGTTTCCAACAGCTAAGGAGTTTGGCTGCCATTCTCCCTTCCTCAAAATGTTCTGCAGGATGAAGAGAGCATTTTGAACAGAAAGGTACCACTGTTCTCAACCTTGTTCACAGGAACAGCAGGGCCAAAATCCAATCCAAAATGAGGGCATCACTAAAGCCCTCAGACCTGGTTCCATAGGCACAGGGAACAGATGCAAATAGCAGTAATACATTCACAAAAGCCATCATGCTGTAAATTCACTGAATCTAAACCTTCTGTTTCACCTGGTGATTCTCTAATCCTAAAACTCATCCTAACCACATCTGTCTTCTTCCCTTTCAGAGATGTTACCAAACCCAGTGGTGCTGTTAGAAGCTCTATAGACAAACTGCTCTCTGGCTTCCATATCTGATACCTACCAGGACCTCAGCCTCCTTCCTCTCCTCTTCCTTATCTCTTGCATGTCATCTTCCATCAGTGGAGGCCACTGTTTTCACAGTACTGCCCACCCCACTGTCTTCCAAGTCATTAAATAAAGCTGTGGGAAAGCAGAAAATCTACAAAGTTTTCGTGGATCTTCATGGGAAAATTTTGCTCTTTTTCCTTTTGAGGAATTTCAAAACTTGGACCAGGCATTTTTGCAATGCTAAGGGGTCGGTGGGATATTCTAAACAAGAGATCATGATTTCCTGGGACTCCATATCTTCATATTGCTAAGATGAAAAGACTTCCAAGCCACAGAGCACTGAACAAATTGCATGGAAATAAGACTCTCAGGGCAGGAGAGAAAAGTGACTTGCAGGCTCTGTGGTGTGCAAGGACTGTTTTGGGCTCAATATTAAGGACAGGATTCACTGTGATCTGTCCTTGGGCATATTGGGAAAGACAATATAGACTGATACAAAGCTATAAAAAGTTCTAGAGGCATATGGACACTAAAACATCAGATGCTGTTGACTAGCAAGTTTAAAGCCTATCAGATGCAAACAAATGAGAGGAAAAGCAAAGGGGTAAAATAAATGAAAGATAATGTAAGATAGTCAGACAAATAAAGAAAAAAAATCAAGTCCAGAAGGCACATGGGGTGCTAGTAGTGAAGCAGCCAGAATGGCTCGGAGGGACACAGCAGCCAGGGAAATTCATCGAGATGGCAAAATGACGTTCTCTAAAACAAGATAAATTAATTATTTGCCTCAGCGCCCCAGAAGGAGAAAAGAAGCTGACAGAAAATGACATGTCATATAATTCTCAAGGTGACAAGGAGGGGAACTAACAGAGATGCAAGGGTTGAGGCACATATATCCCTGCGGTGCTTCTTGGCTGCCCAGGGCAAAGCCTTCAGTGGGTGAATGCAGAGAACATACCATGGCAGGCCAGCTGTGCTCTGTGATAGGGAAAGGCTCTGTCTGATCATTTTCATAAAGCTGAAGATTTCTAGGTCTGACTCTCCTTTGCCGCAGCCCTTATATCTTCATTTCTGCTTGCATAAAATAACTGTGAAATTCTTCCAAAGAAGAATTCTCCTTTTTCCTCAGTGGTAGCTCAACACTCCCAGTTCACAGGTATAAATGTTTAGACAAGGTGCCAAGAAAAAAATCAGATATTAACACTGCTATTTACAAAAAAAAAAAAAAAAAACAGGTCAGAAGCCTTTTCCAAAGTCATGTGAAATTAACAGTGGAGAGTTTTGACCTTTCACAAGTAAGGTGCAGCCCCCTGTGCTCTTGTTTTTCTGCAAAGTGAAGGCATTGCTGACTTCCTGATCCTGAATGGACCTCAGTAAGTCCTCTGAGGAGGACTTACATAATTATAACCAGTTTACAAGAGCTAAAATTGGGGTGAAAACTCATTTTGATTAATAGAGAGGGACATGTTAACTTATGAAAAGCAGAATGCAAAATTCTTTGTCACACTTTTCGAGATTTTAAGAACTACAAGAGTGATCAGAACTTGAGATAAAGACCATTAAAACAAGACCTGATATACATTTGGCATTATTGTTGATTAACTTCCCATAACCATAGAAAGTCTTTTAGCTACTATGACACATAGGTATAAAAAGATTGCATGGTGTAATATTATTTAGGATCATTAAAAGTGGCCTTACAGGCAAGCCTTATCAACTGCTGTTTAACCACACAGGGAGATAAATTTTGAAGAAGAGATAACACACTTGCAGTAAACTAGGAAAATTGCAGTAAACGTGGAAACTAACCTGTTAAATTTTATGTAGACTTCACCTCTAGATTCTACCAAACCATTTATTTTTGACTTTTTCCTCCTTTAACTTTCTGTAGAAACTGTACAGCATAGTTTTCATAAAGACTGAGCAACAAGAAGTTTATTTAAGGAAGGACACAGCAGCTCCCTTCTTGCCCTGTGTCCATTTGCTTTTAGTTTTTTTCTTAATTATTACACTATTTGATGCCCACAACAAGATCATTTCAGCTGCTTTCCTGGAACGCTGCAGCAAAGTTTTCTGACACAATTAAAACAAAGATTTTGTGATCCTGCGATCACAGCAGCAGCGATGGAGTTTTTAAAGCTGCCAGAACATGAACGCACAGGGGGAGCACCGAGAGCTGGGGAGCCCCGGGGGCTCGATGGGAGCCGGGCTGGGCAGCAGCGGCCGGCGGCGACACCGCGCGGTGCCCAGAGCCAGCGACAGTGCCGGGACAGCGCGGCCACCGCCGGGACACGGACACAGGGACACCGCGACAGGGACACCGCGACAGGGACACAGGGACAGGGCACAGGGACAGGGACACAGCGACAGGGACAGCGCGGCCACCGCCGGGACACAGGGACAGGGACAGCGCGACAGGGACACCGCGACAGGGACACAGGGACAGGGACACAGGGACACCGCGACAGGGACACCGCGACAGGGACACCGTGACAGGGACATAGCAACAGGGACACCGCGACAGGGACACCGTGACAGGGACACAGGGACAGGGACACCGCGGCCACTGGCCGGGACACCGAGACAGGGACACCGCGGCTGGGACACCGGGGCCACTGGCCAGGACACCGCAACCGGAACACTGCAACAGGGACACCGTGACCGGGATACTGCAGCCACCGCCGGGACACCGAGACAGGGACACCGCAGCCGGAACACTGCAACAGGGACACCGTGGCCGGGACAGTGCAGCCACCAGCCCCTCAAAGGCAGCGGGCAGCGCTCGGGCTCTCCTAGCTCTCCATCGCCAGCGAACAGCACAGGGACAGGTCGCACAACGGGACTCAATCACAGAATGGTTGGGGTTCAAGGGATCTCAGAGATGGGCAGGGACTCCTTGCACAAGGGGAGAAGAGAGAAGGCAAACGAAGCTGGAGTGCAGGCTCTGTGTGAATGAGCTGGCTGCTCAAATGCTGTGGCTGTGTTAAGGAAAAACTGCACTGAAAAGTCAAGTCCATCCTGAAAATAAAAGAAGAGAGCTGCTGGAGTATAAGTCCAATTGCTGAACTTCAAAGCAAGGGGATTTTCATCTTGTTTTAAGTGAAAAGTTCAATAGACCAAATCCATTCACTTCCATAAACCAACCACGGATTAAACCATCTCAGTGCTGGATAAAGCTGGCTTCTAATGGATTGCTGCCCACACATCCACTGTCTCCCACCTTTGAACCCACTCTAAACACCCAATGCCGCACTGAAGCCCACACCAATGAATCTCAGACAGTAAACCAAAATGAGACCATTTAAACACATCTATTTTTATCAGCCAGAAGTTCACCAAAATTTCTTCAGTGACATTTAGAAATCTTCATCATCCCATCAGGGGCTGCAAAAAAGTGCTGACACCAGCCTCTGTGTGCTCATCTTGCAGCCCAGGTGGGTGGAGTGGATCTGCTGCCTGGCTGCCTCTATTGAGCCTTGTTCCTCCAATTCCTCCACTCCAGATGCTTGACAGAGACTCATAGCTGTCTGCCATCCTTTGCCAGCTGAGAGACCACTGAGATTTATGTGGCATAAACTAAACCACCTCAAAGTAAAAATACTTCCTGACAGCCAGCCCTGCCCTGGATATATAGCAGAGGAGACTGAAACTCCTTCCTCCAAGGAGAGGTCACTGAAAACAGTGTGTTTTCCTTGTTCCCTGATGCTTCCTCAGTACATATGCACAGGGCAGCAGCCAGGCCAGGATAGAGCTGGTCCTTGCCTTGCAGAAATAGTGTAGGAACCCCAAGAAGAGCTAAATGTTCCCTGTTTGAGTGCTGGCACATGCCTCAGTGTCCAGGGAATTATATGCTATTGCACTTTTTGATGCACATTTGATGGATGTTGCCAAAACAGTCAGCCTTTTCACAATAAAGGTTGCTTCTAGAAATAGGTAAATATCCTTCACCCAAGAGCTGGGATCCCAGCTTCACCAGAATAAAGAGACCTTTCCTGCACCTACTAACAGCTGAAGCATTTCCTGGGCACAACAGATTCCATCAGTGCCAAAGAAAAAAGGTCACTGAAGAAAGAGAATGTCAGAACAGTAATGGGTACTACCAGCAGCCAGCTTTACTACAGGGGTAAAATGACACCTTCTTGAGAGAATCCCTCTAATTCCACCAAGTCTGGGATGAGTTTTAATTCAGAATTAGGGAACAATGCTTGTTAAACCATCACAGCATTGAAATTAACATAGTTATTCCTACATTCAGATTTTTAGAACATGAACAGTAAACAGTGTCTTATATAGAGAGAATTTCAAAAGAGGCAGGTAATTTTATTTTGTTGTTTGTCCCTCTGTTGTTATCTGGCCCTCATATCTCAGCACTACTTTTGCATTCATCAGCAAGGCCAGTTAAATATTGCCTGAACTGCCGTTTGACCAAGTGCTTATCTGCACAACTGCACAACCCATACCATCAGTTAGGAAAAACAATTTTCCCTGGCTACTCGAGACAGCCTAATTACCCAATCTGACAGGTTATTAATGGTCCAAGTCAACAAAAAGTATAATGGATGCTGATAAGCACGAGCTGCCTGAACATTTGGCACGTACAACCCAGCCAGAAATCTTTGCTGTGAAAAGCTGCCACTGGCCACAGGACTGAACTGTCTGACTTCTCAGGGTTTCATTAAACAGGTCTATCAACATGATAAAGAGACAAACTAGCAAGTTTAATCCATTAATGAGGACTGTGAATCAGCCGAACAGTATAAAAGATATTTATGTAGCAGGTTAATGTAAAAATAAATCTCCACTTCGTTTCTCAATAATTGTAACACCCTCGCCTCCATCCTAGGAAGGAGGGCAGCACATGTCCGTGTTCACCAGGAAATGGGCAGCATGAATTATAACAGAGCCCTTGTTTAAAGCACTGTCAGCTCTCCCATAACTCACCACAAGTGCTGCACTATTTCATGGGTCTGTTTTAAAGATCCAATTACGAGACTCACATGATCCCATCAGAAGCTCAGGTTTTCATTTTAAAGAGGAAAAAAAAAGATATATTACTTGCAGGTACTGGGGGCACTGGACAAAGGTGTTTCCTGAACAGCTCAAAGACAGAAAGTATTGAAACAGGAGCTCATGACACCAGTTATTTTTTTTAACCTCAGGGTTCTACAGGCCACTCATTTAATCATTTGGCTCCTTCTCAATGAGGTATAAATGCCTGGGGATGGCATCAGTGAGGCATTTAGGGATGAAAAGAAAGAAACAGATTTGACTGGTGGCATGGAGCAGGAAGAGGAAGGCCAGATATTTCTCCTTAAGTATTTTCTGATTGTGTCTTCCTCAAAAGTTAACCAGTCCATGATTCCACTGGCTTCATGTTTTTATTTAATGTCAGTTGTGAAGTTTTCAAGAGTAAAATCTAAGAGAGCATTTTCTAGCTTTCCTAGCAGAACACATTTCAAAATGTGACTGTGCAAAAAAATTAGGCTTTACACCAGAGAAAAAAGACATGTTCTCCACTTAAAAAAAATTAATTTATCAAATTTACTATTATAAAATTATCAGTTTTTAATGGGCAGGTAATGTAACAAGACGGATTGTGTAAAGATGATTGATGTGAGGCTGTCTGTCTGTCTGTCTGTGTGAGTCCTTTCTGTGGTATCTGGAGTTTTGGAAGTCAGAGACACAAATCATGCAGATGCTCACAGTCTGGCAGTGGCACTCTGCCTGCAGGGCCAATTGTCACCCAGCCCTCCAAAGCAATCAGGGATGTGCTCTGCAATTAGGCCCCCGGTGTAGCTGACAGTAATGAGCACTGGCTCTGTTCCTGGAGCACTGTGAGTGTAAAATAATAGGTAAGTTCCTCATGATGAGTAAATTGATGCTGTGGGCAGCAATGAAGGATTGTAGCCCCTCCATGAAATCCATTCTGTCCAGTCTGGTTCCTTCTAGATCTACATTTATTTACATCTGTGGCAAGGACACAGATTTCTTCCTTCTAGAAATTTAAGGGCCAAACTAGCAAGACATTTAAATATGTCTGAAATAAATGAGATGTAGCATAGCATAGGAATCCTTTAGATATATTTTGTGGCAATGCTAGGTGATAATTTATAGTGTGTCCTGAAGAACCTTCCATAGGGTAATTCCCTTCCACAGCCCTGCTCAGTGAACCAGGCACAGCAGCCACCTGAAATCCCAGCAAAACAGCTTCAGTCAAGCACTGAGCACAAGCTCTGTGAGCTTTTCAAGGCAAACCCTTCAGTCTTGGTACTGTCCAACCCACACTCAGCTAACAGAACCCTCTAGCCTCTTGTTTTCTGGGAGTTAATGGCTTTCAGTATGACTGCTAATTAGCAGGTCACAGCATTGCTAATAGTTTCCACTGGTTTCCATGCCACGACTTTGGCTTTCACGTGTGAAGGTTTCTGTCTCAAGTCAGCAGTGGTGAGCCCTGGGTGGTTTGAAATCCTGTGGTGAGTGGCCTGGTATCAATGAGCACTGTGTGGTGATACCCACATGTGCATAAACTGGGCTGCAAGCATGGCTGAGGCTGAATGGTTTGTTCAGTGAAGAAGAAAAAAGGAGAGAAGTCTGAAGAGCCCTAGAGATTCTCCTTTGCCTAGCTATGGTGCTGCAGCACCTGCTTTGGTTTCCAAGATTCCCACCTCAAGGTGTTTTAGCCTGGATCAAAGCTGGTGGCTGTCACAGGAGCCCTTTGAAACTTGTTCTGCTACAGGAAATGAAGAAGAAAGGAGCAGGCAGTGCCTTGGCAGGGCTGAGCACGAGGTGCTGGCTTTCCACCAGCAATACTGGTTCTGCTTCTTAGTGTGACAACAACCTGCTCAGCCTAGCAGGGCTGGAGCCTTGTCCTCTCTCAGGCAATTCCTGGGGGCAGGATTTTCAGCCAACCTGCACCCCAGTGCTCAGTGGGGGTATCGAGGCTGTGTAACTTGTGTGAAAAGAGGCTGTGACAAGTCCTGTCATGGCATTACTTCAGCTGCACAAATGTGGCTGCTGAGTGCGTGGGGAGTGGATGGAGGTGGGGGGCTTCCATCTGAAGTTTCATTTAAATACTGACATTTGCCAGTTATTACTGTACTGTGGCATCTGAGCAAACTCGAATATTTTGCCTTTCCACACTTGAAAAAATAACTGCTGTAGTTCAGACCTCAGGGTACTAAGTGTTGTCTGCTACTTATTTTTCAGTGGTAGTTCCTTATCTGCTTAAAAGGGCTGCCATGAACCTCAATTAGTCAGTGCTTATACAGTGCTTTGAAATGATAAGACACTATCTACCTTTTAAGTATCATAATGTTTCTACAACATATTCTAACAAGTACATGCTTCAGTGCATAGCTGCACACTCAGTGGTAGGCCAGAAATGCCTCCTAAGGGAAATCATCCAGGAGTTTCTGTCCCCATGGCACAAGGAAATCTTCATCAGTTTTAAATTTATAATGAGTGTACCTTCAAAGCATGGAAAAGCAGACTAGGAATAGCTGCCAAAAAACCCCAATATTTGGTGTAGTGCAAAACCTCTGCACAATCTGATCACAGAGTAGAGCAGGGCTGGAGGCAGATGGAGCAGGTATAGCACCATTGATTTCCAGTTATTTCCTCCAATATCCAGCCCAGGAGCTGCTGGTTGCTAAGAGTGTGCTGTGCACACTACAGATGTTCTTTTATTTTGATGCATTGAAGACAAGGATAAATCTGACTTCCTCATTTTGCTCTTCAGCCAGTGCTGCCAGTGGTGAATTAATTGCCTTGCTAAATTAATAAGTCATCATGCTTTTGTGCTGGGGCCAGGGAGCTGTCAGTGTGTGCTCTACACGTGAGCATGGCAGACAGGTTATCCTGGGGATACAGTGACAGCTCCAAGGGCTGCAGTGAAATCAAATCTGGATGGGACATGGGGCAGCCAGCCAGGCCATCTGTGGGAAGGGGCACCCAAAAAGGTGACTGGCTCAAAAACTCAAAGCACCCAGCCTGATTGTATGTAGCAGCTTCCATCTGGCAAATTTGAGAGTTGTGAGTGTGGCACTGAAGTTTTACAGTGATCTCAAGTTGTTAGGAATACAGATATTTAGTATTTTAATATCCATTATTGCATAACAATATCTAATAATTTTATTAAATATTAGTAATGTTTAATAATATTAACTATTATTAATATTAAGTATTAATATTTAATTAAATAGTAAACATTAAAATTAATATTTAAATGTAATAATAAAATAAAATTTTTAAAAGGGCTGGGACAGGGGTCTGGTCAGTGACACCCCTGCCAGGCTCTTGCCTTGCTTCAGCTGCAATCCCACACTCACTCGTGCCACCGGCCCCTGTCCAGACTTCACCCTGGCTGGGCTATCCATGGCTCTCACCTCAGCTCCCAGCACCATCCCAGGGACAGCGAGGATGGATGGGGAACCCCTCCCTGGAGCACGGGCTCACAGAGCTGCAGAGAGGCCATGTGCAGCCACAGAGGGTCTGCACAGCAGCAGACCATCTTTTAGGAGTTCAAAATAGCTTTAAAAGAACAAACATGTCTCAGAACTAAATGCTGGGTGCCACCTGCAGAAATAAAAGGAGAACTACTCATGCCTGCTTGCTGCTTTTCTGACAAACAGCTCCAGAGAGAAGTGGTACAAGCACAGAGCTGTCCTCTACATTCAGATTTCATCCTGCTTTCATGGGACTATTTTCCTTAAAAGCCTCTCATTCAGTACAGCCCCTCAGAAATCATCCACTTGAACACACTGCAGAGTTGACCACTAGAAATGAACTAAGATGCAGCTTGGCATTTGCAGGGGCAAAATAATTCTCTGTCTGTCCTGTATTTATTAAAGCAGCTGTTATATTCCAGCTGTTATACTCCAGCCTCCCCCTCCTCGTTGCACGGTTTGTGTGCGCGGATGTGGCTGTGCGGACGAATCGTGACACAAAGTAGTCCCACTCTGTGCTAGGAGTGTGGAAGGCGAATATGCGGAGGCACACCAGGTGTCGGTTCTGTATAATTGATTCAGATCTGTTTCTGTTTTTCTGTAACTGTGTAACACCAGTTACATCTTTAACAGCTACATGACTACTCTCCTCTCTGATATTCCTCACTTGCCTCTCAGTAACTTCAAGATCGGACTTTGCACCAGTTCACAGCTGCAGGGTACCTGGAGCTCTGGGCACACCCAAGTGTGTCTGCAGTAACACTGCAGCCCATGGCAAAGATATAAAGCTAAATACTGAAGTCTCCTTCAAACCAGGGTCCTCATCCTGCAGATGACTTTCCACAATGCTTCACTATAAAGTTTTAAAAAATTCTTCCCTGAGGGCATCAATATTTCCAGAAAAACACATTACCACAAGTGGCATTATGGACTCCAAGAAAATGCAGCATCTTTACAGAGTTAGAGCAACCTGCAGTAATCTGGGGTGTAGTACTCTCTGTTGCTATTCCTCTTCTCATCTCTAGAGTGCACATAATTTCCACATTTGCACATCTAATGTAAATGCTGTGTAAAATCTAGGGCCAAGCAGGCTAATGGATCACAAAATGAATGAATTTCTGCTGTTGGATCACAAACCTGAGGAAGAAGTAAGGGAAAGGGGAAAATACACCAAATACACCAAAGAAGTAGTAGAAAGGGGAAGTTACACCAAATGGCACAAAGATTTGCAGGAAGTGGCATAAAAAATTAACTACGGTAAGGTAAATATTCCTAAGATGTTCCTTCATGTGTATATGTAAAAATCAATCCACAGAGCGTATACCTAACTGTATTTCACAATTCTGCATTCCTTGACTATTGGAAAGCTGTGATAAAATCCAGCATTTAGCCTTGCTTTAGAAAGTTATTTGCTTCAGGTCTGTCTTTTGACCTAAGAAAACCTTTTATTTCACACCACTTCGGGTAACATCAGAAATCTGACTTTATTCTGTCACAAGATGCTAAGTAAAACGAACATATTCAGCTTCCCTCACTGTCACGGGCAGTTTCCCCCCAAACTTTCTTCACATTTCTACATGTGCCACAAGAGGGAGCGCAGAGTTCACCTTCCTGAAGCTCTGCCGAAGAAGAGATGAACTGTTCAATGTAGTCGCAAAGTGTGACCCAAGTCAGGCGTTGAGAGTGGTTTTGTACAGCACATTTTACAATTGTAAATGGATAAACATCAACTGTGTTTATTCTAAATATTATTCTAAACAGACCCAGCTTTCCCAGAGATAATTTAGTAGCAAAGAGTGTGTGACCATTCCAATTTCACATATGAATAAATGATGCATGTAGAAGTGGTGATTTGTTGTCAAGGACCAGCAAAGGAAGACGGAATGTGGTCCTCCAAGTCTAGTCCAACATTGATAGTCAGCCTCTAAAAAAAGTAATTTGAAAAAAAAGTAATTTTGACTCTAGGAATATGCAAACATGATAGAGGACTGACACCGCTAGGAAATAGTAAAGTATGAACCCTTAAACAGAGATAAAAAATGGGGGTTTAGTCTATTATCTAGCACTTTCTGAGAAAAAAAAATTAATATTGCATCCTTTTTGCTTATTCTTGGTCTTCTGGGGCCCTAGGTGTTACCAGTTTTTGCTCCATAAATGCAGAGTCTAGAAACTTTGAGATGTTAAAACATACTTTTTTTTTTTTTAACCTTTTAGAAGAGATGAGAGCCTCATTTAATTGTGACCCCAAAGGAGTGTTTTTGGCAGATCCAGTAAATATTAATTTATTATAACAGCATTGCTAGAGATACCTGTGCACCAAGGAGCTCTTCACTTTTTACCTGAAGGGTTTGAGAAATAACTACAGCAACTGCTGGGAGAACACCCAGTGCAGTATGTTTAGGTCATTCCAGGTATCTTGCAACACTTTCATGTCACTTCAACAGGAACCTCTTACATACCAGCCTTTCAAGAACTATCTATCTATCTATCTATCTATCTATCTATCTATCTATCTATCTATCTATCTGTCTCCTTCAAGAACAACTGCACAAAGGGAAGACTGAGGCTCTCCACTTGTCTGCATAAAATCAAAGGTCTGCAGAGGGGGAAGGAAGAGATCTGGAAGTGAGACTGCCAAAAGATTAGGATGAGGACACAAGAGAGGGGCATCTGCTCCAGGTGGGTTGGTCAGAATAAGCACAGTGACAGCAGCAGCTGCCATCTCAACACAATGCCTTCTCCACAGTCAGCAACATTCCAATCCTTATCTTATTCTTCTTTCAACTAATATTTTATTGTGCTTTTGAATATGCAGCACAGAAAGGGAAGCTGAATTGCCATGTACTGCACACACATTCTTTTCCAAGCAGTCACGTATGCCTCATCAGCAAAAAGCACTTACATTATTTTCACAAGTTATTAACTGAAATGGGAAACCAGCTTACTGTGATTCCATTACAAAAGAGTTACTGCACTCTGGTGCAGTTGGTATACTAAGTATCAATTGGCTTGAGAGAAACCAAGTAAGGCTGTACCACAATATTCAGTCTTGCATTTCCCCAGTATTTACAGGATTGCCACACACAACCTAGATCTAATCCCATAAAATGAAGGAGAGGTGCTGATCTCCAATTCATGCAGATCTTCAGGCCTCTGTGTAAAACAGAAATAGAATGAGAAACAAGTTGAGTTAATAAGAATATGAACAATCCAAAGATGTATACAGGCATTAAAGGTTTTCAGCACTTTTCATCTGCTTCCTTGGACATCAAGCACAGTCAATGCAGAGCTCTCATCAGAATCATTTCTGCTTTATCCAAGTCTTGCACTTAATTCTCAAGTTGGTAGCTATTTTCCTGCTTCAAGCCAATAAAGATCCATGCTGAGCTATCAAACCAACTCCTTGGACACACTCAAGAAATTTTTCCTGTTAACTTCATCATTTATTTAATCTCAGAACTTTTTTTAAATGTAGATATGGACAGGATTGTTTTCTAAACCTAAATATTAAACTTCATTAACATACATTTATATATTTAGGGCAGTATAAAGAATGCTGAAATACATTACCAACATGCCAAGAGACATTTCAAGCACAGCAAACACCGGTGCCCCTCATGCAGCTGGAGCTCTGCTGTCATCCACAAACACATGCATATTCTTCCCTTCATCTTTCCAACACTCCATGGACAAGGTGAGCTTTATGATTCATCTCTCACATTTTACTTTGCATGGGAGCCACAGAAAACCAAGAAAGCAGTAGCAACAAGGTTGGTTGAACACAAAGCAATGAAAATGTATTTAAATCACATTCTTTTAGGGCATTTTTCAATGCCATTATGCAGCAACTATAACATAGGTGGCTCAGCTCATGACAAGACACAATACAAATCCAAAATAACAACTCAAACATCAGTCAGCAGTGTAAATGTGGCCTGCCTGAGGACATCTGAAAAATACAAATGTATTGTGGGTTGGCTTTGGCTAAACACAAGTTGCCTACCAAGCTGCTGTCTCCCCTCTTTATCAAAGAGGGGAGAAAATGGGATAAAAATAATAATGGGCTAAAATAAACACAGTTTAATAATGCAAAAGCAGAGGCCAGACACAGAAGCAAAGGAAGAAAAAAGATATATTCTCTATTTCCCATCAGCAGACCATGTCCAGCCACTTTTGGGGAAGTAGGATTTCAGCCCATGCAGCAGCTGTTCTAGAAGACAAACTTCATATTAATAAGTGCCCTACACCCTTTTCCTTTAGCCTTTATTGCTGAGCAGACATCAAATGCTCTGGGATACCCCTTTGATCAGGAGGGGACAGCTGTCCTGGCTCCTCTCCAGTATGGGTCTCTTCCTCCACAGGCTGCAGTCCTTCAGGAACAGACTGTTCCTGAGTAGGTCCCCCATGGAGTCACAGCTTGTGCCAGCAAACCAACTCCTGCACTGGCCCCCACAGGATCATGAACTCCTTTGGGTACATCCACCTGCTCCAGCTTGGGGTTCTTCCTGGGCTGCAGGTGGATCTCTGCTCCACCATGGAACCCCACAGGCGCCAGGGCACACCTGCCTCACCTCAGCTTTGCACCACAGGCTGCAGGGGGATCTCTGCTCTGGCACCTGGAGAACCTCCTGCCATTCTTCTTCACTGACCTGGGTGTCTGCTGAGCTGTTCTTCTCATATTCTCACTCCTCCCTCTGGTTGCAGTTGCTGTTGTGCAGGTTTTTTCCTCTTCTTAATCCTGCTGTCCCAGAGGTGCTACCAGCATTGCTGATGAACTCAGCTTTGGCTAGCAGTGAGTCCATCCTGGAGCCAGCTGGCATTGGCTTGTGAATGTGCAGGAAGCTTCTCACAGAAGCCACCCCCAGCTCCTCACAGAAGCTTTATCTGCTGTTGTTCATGGATTTGGTTTGTATGGAAGACAGAAGTAACAAAAATTAGTCACTTCTAGCTCTTGGAAGATCCCATTGGAATTCCTGGGCATGCTCTCCAAGATGCAGGGGCTTCTCTTTGACCATAGACACATGTGCAACTGTAACACATTTGTAACTATAAAACAAACATATCACTGGCTACTTCATATCCAGGATATTCCTTATGAAGTTCTGACAGTTTCTTTAGTCAGAGGAAATTAGATGGCTCAAATCTTGTTTCCTGGAGTTGACAGCATTTGGTCCATAGGATGCATAGAATCATTGTTTTTCCCAACACAAATGAGTCCCTAGGCCTTTGAACACAATTAAGGGTGAATGTGGCAGTCTGAGATGTAGAACTTAGGATCAGGATATGAATAGGACAATAAACTAGGCAATATCAAGAAAACACTATGTCAAAAAAAACCCACTTTCTGTAGATGTTACCAGAGTCATCTTTCATACAAGCACCTTACTTTTTCAAGAGTTAGCATCACAGAGTGCTGTCCCAAACCTTCTCATAGAGAATGCCACACGAATAGGTTCACAAGGTATTGCCCCAGGCCAAACCAAATGGTAGTGAAAGGAATGAAGTCAGGGTCTGAGTCAAAGAAGAGCCCTGCAGCAGAACAGAGAGACAGCAAGAAGTTCTGTCAGTACAAAGATAGAAGCACTAAAGCAGTCACACAGCCCCAGTGAGGTGAGAGGAGAGAAGGAAAAAAACTGAAAAAAAAATTGCCTGTGGGCTGCAATGCCAGGAGTAACCAAAAGATTTTTGACAGGACACAGAGTCAGGAAGCATTTCTGCACTGACAGCCTCTATGTCTTCAGCTAGAATGTAAACTAATCCAGACTTGATATGAAGACAGAGAAAACAGAACTCCACCATTCTTGTTTCAAAATTTAGATATAAACACACAGATTTTAAAATCTTTGT
This sequence comes from Ammospiza caudacuta, assembly GCF_027887145.1. Lineage (NCBI taxonomy): Eukaryota > Metazoa > Chordata > Aves > Passeriformes > Passerellidae > Ammospiza > Ammospiza caudacuta. The sequence continues at coordinate 11,533,029 of NC_080606.1, read as the reverse complement.
CTTATTTCTAATCTAAATTTTTCTGGCTTCAGCTTTCAGCCATTATTTCTGGGGTTTCGGTGTTCTTAGCCCTTTTGTGCTGTACTCTCTGTAAGACTCTCTAGAAAGTAGTATCTCATTCTCATCCCCCAAAATCAAGATCTCATTTTGACATTTTGTCATCTCATTTATGACAGTCTCTATCAGTACACTACAGTAAGATCACCAAACTGCTGGAAGTCTCCCTGTGCAGGAAATCGTTTCCAGGCCTCCTGTTGAGGAACCATTGCTGTAACAGCGCCGACAGCATCATTACAGCAGGAGTGGAATTAGAGATCTCCAGGAAAAAGGACTCGGACTTGGACAGATTCGTGCATTTTCCCTTCACCTGCTGGCACACGGTACTTTGCAAGGTCAGCCTTAAAAAGCTGAATTCAACAAGTGTTAGGTCATGAGGAGCAACAAAGGTGAACACTAGTGGTGACTCTTCTCCCTCACTGCTGGGTCTGAGCCGGCTCGCTCAGCCCTCACTGCGGACCCATCGTCACCTCTTGAGGAGCACTAAAGGTGAACACTGGTGACTCTTTTCCTTCACTCCTGGGTCTCAGCCGGGTCCTCCAGCCCTCACTGCGGACCCATCCTCACCTCTCGAGGAGCCGGGCACGGCTCTCCTGCACCGCGGCGGGCACCGGCACAACTTCACCGCGGCCGCTCCGCGGCCCCGAACGAGGCTTCAGAAAGTTACGGCCGGCCTGCGGGAGCGGAGGGAGCGGGCGGTAGGGCCCCAGGGCAGTGAACGGCTCTGCGCCCGCCCGGGGGAGGCGGCCCGGCTCCTGCGCGGCGAGCGGGGCACGGCGCGTCCCACCCCCGGGCCTTGACGCCACGCGTTAATGAAATGCTAATGCCGGGGCGCGGAGCCGGGCGCTGCCCGCGCCCATAAAACGCAGCGCGGCGCGGGGGCCCTGCCCGCAGCCATGCAGAGCGCGGCCCCCGCCGCCCCGCCGGCCCTGCACCTCCTCACCTCCTACTTCATCGACAGCATCCTGGGCCGGGGCCCCGCCGCGGGCCGGCACGGTGAGGGGCGGCGGGGAGGGCGGCACGGTCAGAGGTGGCCCGGCGAGGGGCGGCGGGGTCGCTGCACGCCCGCCCGCCCCGGTAACTCCGCGGTTGTGTCCCTCAGGCGCGGAACGCGCGGAGACGCCGCGGCCCGGCCGAGCGCGCAGCCCCGCGGAGGAGCCGCAGGCGGAGGAGCGCGAGGAGCGCCCGCCCGGCTCCGAGGCGCCGGGCCCGGTGAAGAGGAAGCAGCGGCGGTACCGCACCACGTTCAGCACTTTCCAGCTGGAGGAGCTGGAGCGCGCCTTCTGCAAGTCCCACTACCCCGACGTGTTCACCAGGTAGCGGCGGGAGGGGCGGGCGCGGCCGGGCCGGGGCGGCGGGCGAGCTCCGGCTCTAACTGAGTGCTCTTCCCGCAGAGAGGAGCTGGCCCTGCGCCTTGACCTGACGGAAGCCCGGGTGCAGGTGAGTGCCGGAGGGGACGAGGGGCAGGAGAGGGTTGAACACAGCGCGTTTTTCCTCTGGTTCCGCCGGGCGAGAGCGGAGCAGCGGCGGCGCCGGGAACGCGTCCTGTCCGCGGCGAGTGGTGCTGAAGGGACGGAGGACGGGGCGCGGCACAGCCCGGGCGGGGAAGCGGCGGCTCAGGGACATTCCCCGGCTGCGCTTCACTCCCGCTTGTGCTGCCGCCCTCATGGGTCGAAAAGCAGGAATAAAAAAGCATAAATTAGGCTGTTCACAGAAAATGAGGGTCCTGTGGGGCATTCAAAGTTATTTACTGAGACTTCAGAATTAACATCCTTCTCTTGGTCTCACTTAGCTCAATAAAAATAAAAACGCTTCTAAATGACCGGTTAAAACAAATGAAAGATGAATTTGACATTCATATATGACAGTCAGGTCCTGTCCAGGAGAATTTTATGCCCAGCTGGGCTGTGATTGCAGCAATGCCTGTAGAACTTCAGCCTGCTTAGACAGACATTAATCCCCTGTAGGCTGCAGTTTGCTTAAACTACAAACTACTCTTAGTAACTTTTCCTGACTCTATGCACTCCTGCTTAACAATATCCCTTAAAAACCCTTTTCTTTAGATTCATCTCTTCATAACCTAGAAATCCCCTTTTTATACAGATATTATAGCCTAAAAAAAATTGTTCCAAAAGGTATGATGGCTTTCAAGTATTTATAAGCTGCAAATGACAATTGTACTAAATTTGGCTTGTGCTGTAGATTAGATATTGACTGTTCCAGCACAATTCTGGGTGTGTGCCTACTTGTGAAAGACTGAGAATTGGTGCAGCTGCTCAGTGTGACAGTCCTGCTTACTACTGAAAAGCTTTGATACTGTTAATGCCAGATCCTAGTTTGTATACTTTGTCATTACTCCAGTCACTGGATCTGCAATGGTTCACACCACAGTTACAGTCTGTAAAACTGTAACTTTTTTAGCTTTATATGCACCATCTAATATGTACCATCTTCAAAAAAGGCATTAGACGTATGAATGATACTTTATAATTGACTCAAAGAATACTTAGATGAGTTTTCAGCTCTCTTTTGTGGACTTGGGGGAAATTATGTATCCTTCACTCTTTCTAACACCAACAATGACTAAAACCTCCAGTCACTGACATGCCCCAATCTCTGACAATTGCACATGGCATCTAACAGTGAAAAAGACATGGGTGAAAAGTTGTTACTTTAAATGTTACTGTCAAATTCACTTTGTGGGGTACATATTCTGTAGACCCTGTGAAGGAATGATGCAATGGCACATGGCAAAGAGGAACTCATCTCCTAATGACTAATCTAGACACAAACAAACAAACAAAGAAAACATTTGTGTTTGATGTAGCCAAAAAGGAATTTACAAGAAAATTAACAAGAGTTGATGCATCCCCAGGGGATGGAAGGAGCAGCAAAGAGCTGTTCCTGGTAAGTCTTTGACTCCTTAATCTGTTAGGTCTTAACACAAGTGTCCTGAGCATGGAGCACAGAGTCAGCACAGTTGTTTAGTGTGAGTTTGCAGTGCACAGGGCCAAGCCCCAGTTCCTGTCCTGTGGGAAACTGGGCTCAGCCTGGAGGGAAGGGGATGTGTAGGAATAACAATGAGGTACTGCACTTCAACTACCATAATTACCAAATACTTGCCCATGCTCATTGTTGCTCTGTAAGGCATTCTGTGGGAAATGAAGACTTGCAACCCTCTCCCATGGTACCTGGCTAAATCAGCTGATATGGAAAGTGGCATCTCTTTACTTAGTCAAGTGTAAGCTCAAGAAATTAATCTTACCCAATGCAGTCAGACCATTTCTTGACCTCAATGTGTTTTACAAATGGAAGTTTGCTTCTCTGGGGAAAAACCAGCTGAAATGGGTACCAGCCACTGCATTCCTCCTCCTTTTGAGTCTTACATGAAAATGAACAAATAAGAAAAAAAATGGCATGAATAAATGTTCATTCCATCATCATTTCAAAGAGATCTCCCTCATCCAACACCCCCCTTACTTACTTTTATAGAATAAGGGAGAATTCCTTCCCAATAAGATTCCTCACCTTGGGAAAGATGCAGTCAGAGAGTCTGCAAAACCTTTTCATAACCTGGAGCCACTTTGGGATTGTTCTTCAATAGCATTTGCATCTGTTGTTGCCACTCATGCTTCTCATTATTCATACTGTTAGGATGGCAAGAAAATAAGAAAAAGTTAAAGGAATCTTTTGTCTCGTTCAACGTGAGGGGTAAAAGGTTTCAGGGTTATTTCACTGCCATAAACTGCATCAGTTTTAAAACACTGACTTACAGATATAACTGATCAAGAAATCCTTGTCATATTTTCTCATTACAGTCCTCTTATTCACTTACAGCAGAAACATGATACAGTTATGCACATCTATGTATCTTTCTAGCATCATTAGGTATTACATCAATTAAATAGGATACATTTTTACAGAAAATTACAGCAAGAAAGCAATCAAATTTTACCTGCTCACATTTTCCTTTGTAAAAGATCTGAATCTCTTGTCAGATATGCATGATGCTACTAATTGCAAGTATAACCTGGGTAATATTTAGCATGCAATTCAAAACTTAATGGTTTAAAAATCATTATTGAGTATTAAGTAATACTTTTTCTAGAGTATTTTGCCATTGATATTACAGTCATAAAAATCTTAAGACTGGTATAGCAGTTTCTGTTATGGTTAGTTTGTCACCTCAGAAGTGTCTGAAAATAGAATAAAAGCAAGTTAAGGCTTTTACTGGAAGCAAAGAAAAACTGCTTAACAAATGGTTCAAGATGACTTATCTGAACGTTAATGACTATAATATGTGCAGTAAATTTTGTCAAAAAGCTGTTTGTCGTGTCAGTCTAAGGTAAGAGGCATTGATCTGCTCCTGTTACCACTTGAACTGATGGGTTTGTACCAATAAGGAATGGAAAGCCAGCTTTTTTCTAACAGTATTTATTAGATATATATGCTGGTATTTCCTTCCAGTTTGAGAAATACAAAATCTGAGAGACAATTACATTTTGGAGTTAAGCCCAAAATCTGAACAATAAAAAAAAATACTTTGTAGTCAAAGTGCATGTCTGAGTGATCAAATGGATTTGCTTTAGTATGGAGAAAGCAGAAAAGCAGACATTTACTTTTGTGTTAGGCTTCTTTATGAAGAACAGATTGAAGAACAGTGCTACCATTTAGTAAGGACATGAACACCTTTACAGCCTTTATCCTTTTCAGGAAAGGCTGTATCTGCATATCTCAGTGTGAGACAGTTATTGCCTTTTCAACTGGATATTTTTCATAGAAAACACTAAAACCTTTGAGTTGGTGGTCTTCTCCTGTGAGATCTTAGGCAAGCTCCACTTACAAATATTTGGGATTACTGGTTAACAGGGATTTAAATTAATCTGTTCCCAGTAATTTAGTTTTCCTTACCAGACCCCTGTCTTGGACTGATACTGATGAAGTATCTAGGCATAGCTGCCTGGCATTTCACAGGTTCAGACATCCCTTTGTAAGACATCTGACTATTGAAAGCTGATGGTTGCTGGAGGAAAAACCAAAGAATGAGTCTTGCCACTCAAGAATCTCAAGTACAACTTCAAAATTTTGATGTTCCGATTTTCTGCTGAGTGCACTTCCCTCTGCTGACTGCCTGTGAGTGAGACACTTCTGGGTTACACACTCAGTCTGAGGGGTGCAAATCCCTGTGCCAGGAGAACAGCAGCTTTCCAGTGTAAATATTCTGCATGCAATGGAAGGACTGGCACAGTATTTCTTCAGCTGGATCCTGAGAACCCAGAGCAAGTGCTTTGAAAGAGTCAATTGTGTCTCTGTCAATTGACAGAGAGAAACAACATCAGGCTCAGGACAGCAAGGCTGGGCGTGCTGCAGCCTTGTTTGGGGATCAGCGCCCTGGTGTGTGCAGGGCTTTTCTCCCAAACACAGTTCATGACATTCAAGCACCTGAAGGTAAGTTACACTGCTGGAAATGGTCATAGGGCACGGCTGAGGTAAAGCAAGCTGGTTTTTAACCTCAGAAACCTGGTTTTTAAATACTGTAGGTGCTATTTAAAACTTTTGGAAAACAATTTTTGTACTGTATTATAATTGCCATCTCTTGAATGGCCTTGTTGAAATTTAACTTTCAATAAATAGGTTATGAAAGGAAGAATGATCATTTTTAATAATTGCTCTTGCATTTCAGTTTAACTTATGACAATGGCTTTAAAACCTTCATGACTCTTCAGTCAAAGAGTAGTCAAATTTACAGTATTGAAAAGTGATTTATTTTGTAATAAACCCACTAAGGACTTTATGAAAAGATCTTTTATATTAAAGAAGTGGGGTTTGGTTTAACAGTAATTATTTTGCCATATCAATACGTGCTGTAGTATCTGGTAAGACAAACTGCAGAGTAAGTTCAGCTAATGCCTTTATAATTTCTTGTTGAAGGTCTGGTTCCAAAACAGAAGGGCAAAGTGGAGGAAACGTGAAAAAAATGAAATTCTGGGGACTGTTCCAGGAATCTCCTTAACGCACCCACTTGGTCTGTTTTTGGATGTTCCACTGAGCCACTCTCCCCTCCTGGATCACACATGGAGGTCAATGCCTCTTTCCACATTAGCTGTGCCATCCATGTCCCCAGCTTTTAATCCTTCAACCTTAGGGCCATTTGGCCTCAGCAGTCTCACCTGGACTTCTCTCTTCAGAAATCCTATATTAAATCCACATTTTGGAAGGTATAGAATAATTTTCTTTTTTCTAAATCTCAAAACTGTTAAAAATGCTGCTTTTATATTATTTTGCTACTCGCATGTTCTCAATAAACTTACTAAAATGTAAGTAAATGTTCCTGTGTAGGATCACTTGATTAGGAACAGCTAGATTTGGGTTTAAGTCATGCTAATAGCATCTTAATATGTAATTGCTTCTTGAAGACAAATAGTGCATACTTACTGCAGTTTTGGTCTCACTGAACTCTAGTCTTCATACAGACTGCTGTGACCTGTGTGGCTGCAGCTCCATCCTTCTCTCTTACTCTCTCTCAAGCATAAATGCATTATATATAAAATACATAAATACATTATATATTATATGTAAGTGTATATATACATACATAAAAATATAAGACAGCACCCTTGCTGAAATTAGAGCTTGTATCTTAGTACTACATTAACAGACAAACAAATGCTTTTCACATGAAACCAATTGATCTGAACAAATTGTCTGCATAAACAGCTATATAAATTGGCCTTTTTATGAGGTGGTTTATTGCTTTCACAGAACAGGCTGATCTACAGCATCCAAGGTTTGTTTAGAAAGGATTTAGCATGAGGGGTTCAGCAAATGGTTGCTGGTTTAGATATCTGCATGCCATGTCTGATCATCTCTTGCTAATTTTATTTAAAAGTGGTTCGGTTTTTTATTTAGGGTGGGATTTTCTGCTTTTTTTTTTTTTAAGGGCAAGACACTATACTGCAAAATAAAGCTAAAAAATGTACATTTGGAAAAAATTGGAAATTTTGGAACTTTTTTCCCTAATGCTTTGTTGGGGGGAAGCTGCAATTCAGTATTTGTTCTCCAAAACAATTCTTAATTTGGGTAATATTGACTTCTTTCAAATACAGGTTTCTCAATGCTTTAAATCCTCTCGTGACAACAGCTTCAGTACTAATGAAAGCTCCTGGACCCCCGTCAGACCCTGTTCTCACTGCCTTCACTGATCCAGCAGCAGTTGAAAGGAAAACGTCAAGCATTGCAGCACTAAGACTCAAAGCGAAAGAACATTCAGCACAAATCCCTCAATTAAACCTCATCTCCAGTCTTACAAACACTAACAAAGAACTTTGTTAGGAGCTCTCCCACAGACTACAGCCACGGAGGGGAAAGTGAATGCCTTCTCCAATAAGTAGCTCTCATTAGAGAAACACATTTAAAAAAAGAAAACACACACACACACAGAGCTGTATTTCCTGCAGCTTCAGTAACAGACTGAAAGGAAATAAACCTGCTAAATATTGTTTTCCTTCATTACAACATGAAATCAGGTAGTAAATTGGCTTGTATAATTTCTTGCACTGCAGAAACAGAAGCAGGAACTATCTCATCTGTGTAAATCAGGCTAACATGTATCTGAAGCTTTGAAATCAGCGAACTCACCAGAAGCTACTCCAAAGGTTCAAAATTCTTTGTAGGAATAACCACTTTTCTAAGCAATTCTTAACTTCTCAGGAGGAACTCTTATATGCAGTACTTAAGAATCAGTACACAGTTATTAACTTGGAGACCATGCTTCATGTTGAAGTGCAAATGCCAGTGAAATATTGCATTCTAGACAGACTTAGCAGGGACGAGATGGGGACTATTTTCAGTATGGGCTTTTGATTCAGAATTAGGTTTGTGTAAAGAGTACCTTGTTTCAAATTTTAAAAACGTTTGCTTTATGTTCAGGGTGTCAATGTCTTAACTAAGAAAGTTTAACCTCTGTACATGAACTGTATTCTGTGAAAGTAGGCTAGCAGTGTGCAGTAAACTGTCTGTAGGTCTCTGTGTATGTATATACATGTCAATCAGTAGCTTATAGCTGTAAATATGAGGTTGCTGAATACTTTTAGCAAGATTTCTGGCACACCTTACCAGACCAGTAAGTTAACAGATTACTTGTATATTTTGAGACATTTCATGCCTTGAGTAGTTTCAGAATGTAAATGAGTACTCAATGTGTTCAATTCTTCCTTGGACCAATGTTGAAATGAGTGAACAGAGGCCTTACTGAGCGGGAGTCTGCAGTTCATCACAATCCCGGACTCCATGACATTTTAAAGTCTTTGCTGAACTTCCTCATCCAGGACATGGGACTGAGAACAACTTTCCACAGGTCTGATGCTTTAGTGTAAAGTGAGGATATGTACTATCCTCCTGGTGCTGTAGTGAAAAGCAAGGACAGGTCATCCTATGCTCCTTTGGCAGCTCACTCGCCTACCTCACAGGGCTGTTGTGAGGGCTCATTAAACAAACACGCTGTGCAAATGGCAGAGTGATATAAGTGCTAATTTTTGCTTCACAGCAACAAAAGAAAGGCCAATAGTTGGCTGCACATGGAGATCACCTTTCCTACACCTGTAGCAGAGGTCCAAGCAAAATCTGTTCCTGTGGTTGATGGGACAGCATGGAACTGCTCCACTGATGCTGCCTGTTTTCTCAAAACTGTCCTCAAACACATTTACACTGAAAAGATTTTGTGTATTTCAGAACTTCTTTCTCATGGCAGCTCTAGGCCTACCCTTAAGACTGCACAGTTGAGTTCTCAGCTAGAGTTTGAGGTGTAGAGCTCCAGCTACATCACTGCTGCCTCTGGAGACTGCACCAAGCTTGTACTTCGCTCCAGGACACAGAAGGAAGTTTGCTGGGTCAAAGACAAATACTCATCACTTTCCACTAGAGTGGAAGTATTTCTGTTGGGTTCATAGACCTCACTGGGAGCACAGGCAGGAGGAGATGGTGGTATCTCAGCTGCTGGGAAAAGCCAGCTCCCTGCTGGAGTTAGAGCAGGGCTGCACTGTGTGTCAAGCAGCAGGAGGCTGCGGAAGTGAAGCGAGCAGGACCTCTCACACAAAGTTTGAGTGTGTTTCTCCCACAAGAGCTATTTGCTTCCACCAGTCCACTCTCATGGCCCAGGCTGCCAACTGGCAGCACAACACTCAAGTGTTGAGTTGGTTCCAAATAAGCCTTTTAAGTAGGTTAAAGGCTTGAAAACTGTCATTACACAACTCCTGTTCTGTACAAGCTTCTGTGGTATCGTTCCTTGCCACAAGTGTCTCTCTCTTGCAATGCAGAGGTTCTGCAGGAAAGGAGACTCACTGTTTCAATTAAAGTAGCAGAAACTGTCCTGCCTTTGCCATAAGTCAATAAGAAAAGAACTCTGTAATAAAAATAAAACCTGGGTATTTTTGCCCAACTTATATTCGTTGACAAGTTCAGCAGAAGCAGCATGTGATAAGTAAGAGCTGAAGGCTGATGTAATACATTGCATAAAATACTAGGTCCTATGTTATCAACAAAATCTTCATCACTGACCAGAGGGCCTATCTCACTCAGGTATGGGGGAATCAAATTCACAAGCTAAATTTCAGCAGTTACATCAGAGATAACATTTATCTATCAAAAAAGCTTTTCCAATAGTTATGGTTAGAAATAATTTCATGGACAGCAATGAAACACACAGAGGCAAGTAACTCCACTCATGTGCATGACAGTCCTGCCAGAGCTGGGAGCTGCTCCCTCCACCCAGCACACTGAGCTACTTCAGCACCAGCATGGGAACTGCAGGGTTGGACAGCAGGGCTGGCTCCCAGGCCTTGCCAGTTTGGGTGCTGCTCTGTCCTCATCCTCCTTACAAGAGGGCATGCTTCTCCAAGCCATCCTCCTCTCCTGCTGAGAGCACAGCCTGCTGGGCACCACTCCCTGCCAGCTGTGAACTCATCCCAGTGCCACGCTGAGGCCAGGACTGTCTCCTTTGGTGCACACTCCTGCATGGCTCTGCAGCTTCCAGCTGCTGTGCCCAGTTTGACCATGGCAGAACAGCAAAGGTAAGTGCATTGCCTGTTTTGTTCCTGGTTAAGGAGAAGCTGTCAGCCCTGTGCCATCTGGGCAGAAGCCACTGTCTGCAATCATCAGCAGTTCCCAATGGGTACAGCTAGAGAAAACAGCTTTGTGATATTTCATCTGGGTTTACTTTGAAATTAAGAGTTTTTGTTTAAGGTAATTTCATTTTTTCTGCTTTAACGAGTCCTTCCAAGAAATGTACATTCTTCCATATGACTTGAAATCCAGCTGTGAGAACTAATGGTATTATGAAAATAAACATGCAGAGCAACACTTGAAATCAGCTTAGGAACCACAGAGTGCTCATAACCAAAACTCAGAAAGTTTTATGTGTTAATTATTACTACCTTAAAATGAAATATCACACCAAGGGAAGAAGGGTTATTTATTCAATTTGTTTAAATTTTAAATAAAGAGGCTTAATTACGAGCTTTTATGGATATAGTACTAAAATTGCATTTCAAAAAATTTTGGAGAGCTATTAGTTGAAAAACCTTCAGCCTGGTTTCATAGCTGCACATGGGGTCAACTATTTGCTATTAATCCAGCAGGAACATTTGCTCTCCTAGTCTTTCTCGAGGCAATGGGGTCTGCAGCCTCCCACATCCTGAACAAGCCATTTTACAGAGTGTGTCTCACACTAAACATTGAAATTATTTCCTGACACTTTATCTTGCCTCGTGCAATAAATTATTTAGTCCTAATTTAGGCAAAGCCTGCACTGACCTGGATTGAGACTGCAGGATATGTCCCTATGCCTCTCTTCTGAATAAAGAAAGGTTGCAGCCTAAATCTTCTCTGGGTGACATCAAGATTGTTTCCTGGCACAGATTTCAACTGAGGCAGGCCTGAAGCCCTGGTTGTTTTATTTGGTTTATCTGATTTTCCTGAAAGCAAAAATATTTGGGAGGATTTCCAAAGCCACAGAGAAATTTGAATACAATCCCACCCCAGCCATCTTCTACAACTACTGAGGAAAAAACGTTTCTCTTCAAATTAAACCTCTTAACTTTCCTCTCCACATCACATTTTGAAGTGCTTTGCTGGAAAATCCTGCAAGCATATTAGTATCTCTTCAGAAAACACTGATAAATATTTCTATTGGAGGACTCACATTTGGCTAAATAGTCAATTTTTTTCAGTTTGTTCTTTGGTTCAAGTTCAGTTCTGCTGCCATAGGATGTTGGATAAATTTCCGTATTTCCAGTGACATTATATCATCAGAACCTTGCCTACAAAGAGTGAATGATTTTGTTGGGGCAAAAATAAAAGGAGAATAATGGGCCAGGTGTTTGAAGAAAAGACAAAGAAACAAGCACAGTAGGGTGTTCTGACTCACAAATCTGTATTGAGAAGGAAGTATTCATGAAGAAAATTAATTTAAGAAGTATGTAGTTCAGGTTTTGAGCCCATAAGTTCCTTTCAAAAACAGATTAGTGATTAAAAACTTTTTTAGTCTAGCAATCGCTTAAACAATTAGCACAGTAATTGGAAAGGGACTACAAATTCAAATCTAGATGGACATAAAAGACTTTCCCCATAGAGCTTTGCCTTGGTTTTGTGGGTAACTGGCATGCACCTGCCTTTACCATCAGTGGGACTGAAATACTGAAGAAGTGCTCTGAATAGGGATACAAATGCCCCAAACAGTAATGCCATACAAATTACTTAATTCATGTAAAGTAGAAGTAATTGTATTGATTATGAATGTGTGAGTGACTCCTTTATTTCAGGTTATATGAGATGTAAGCCACCAGCTTTCAATGGAGTCCTTGCTGCAAATTTGTCAACTATAGAGTGAGATGTTACTTTTTTCCTTAGCTTGAGCAGTAAGTACAATGCACTGCCATTTGGAAACAGAGAGCTGCTGAATTTAAGCTAAACCAGGTAAATTAGGATTTCTCTCCTCCAGCCAGGTAGTAGTTTTGCTCTGCTTGTTCATTCTGTGAAAGATGCCTGAAATCAAAGGAAAGGGAACATAAGGGAGAAACATCCCCAAACTTCAGATGTTTTTCCTCAAAGCAGAACCTTTTTTTCCCATTTTTGATATTATTGTCATAAAACACCAGAGATCACCAGATAAAACCTACACTGCCAAAAGATAAGAAAAAGCAGGGAGGGAGGAAGAGATTGTGCACAGTGTGTCCCTAGCAATATAATTACTTAACAGCAAATGTCTGACCTATGGCTTCCCAGGAAGCTGTATGAGAGCACGTCTGGGAAATGCCTGTGATAATACACACACACCTGTACTTCACTTACTGCAGCTGCACTGCCACCCAAAAGACACAAAAGGCAGCTAAGGACAGGGCCCTTCTGTGCACCTTACAGTCAAGCAGTTCTACACATGGACGCTTCAGAAACTGAGCTAGTGGGCTGTGTCACAGCCTGCCCTGATTTTGGATATCCCTCATGTCCCATCCAGACCTGAGAACAGGGCTGTCCTTCCTGCAGGTGGAGGAGCCACAAGGCAGCTCAGGCAAGACTTCACAGCAGCTGCTTGTCTTCTCCTCAGCCTCTGGTCACACTGCCCTTACCAATTAACTACTGAGTTTACCAAAATGGAAGGAAAACCTGGAAAGAACATCATATTCTCTATTAACTTCATTTGTTGGCTGCAGCAATGTTTCCTATACTTCAGCTGGAGAATTGCTCTGTGCTGGCTGGTGAGAAGCCACTGGAAGATTGGGATGATCTTGCAAAGTCACACTGGTTGAGTAACAAAACTTTTACATTAAAAATATAACTGAATGGAGATTGTTGGTTTGGCTTGGTTGGGTTGTTGGTTGGGTTTCTTTATTTTATAAAAACTATCTCATCAGAAATGACCTGCAGAAGAACTAGGACAAAATATCTGATGTTACAGATAAAAACTTCAGCCTTTGGTGTGAGCAGCATAGTGACATTATTGTGAACTAAAGCAGAAGCAAACAAGACAGCCTGAATTACAGTTTCATCTGGTTCAAAAGGGTTGCTAGTGAAATGTATTTAAGGGATCTGCTAAAGAAAAGAATACATTGCATTTTGTAAGCACCCAGTCACAGCTAGAGATTTTGACAAAAGTTGACTTTCACACGCAATTAAACACAATAATTTCAGTTTTCTAGTTTCATAGAAGCTGATCCACAGACTGCCCTATCTCCAGGGTTATTTTGTACTGATAAAAAATCACGGGATTAATGTTTGTGAAAGAAGACAAGAAAGGACAGCATTATTACAGCCTTATTTTCTATATATCCCAAAGTGAATATAGGAAGAGAAGTGAAGCAGGCTGAAATGTTAATGTATGAGAATAGCCTGGAGACACTCTCATCAGTAAGTTATCAGAACATCTCAGTCTTACCTCTGTTTGTGCTCTCTCAAACTGAACTAGTAGAGAAGTTGCTGACAGCAGCAATAAAGTTTTCAGGTGATGTTTGGCAATGTGTACATTCAGCTTCTTTGTACAGAGCTGAGCAAAGAGAAAGCAAAGCAGTGAGGGGGCTATGTTTGGAGAACACAGGAGCAAATGGGAGAGATTCTTACTTGCTTCCCAGCTCAACAGCAGGGTTTCTGCTTTGGGACTGTGGTGAGCTCTAATCTCAGCCCTGGCTGTAAAACAAATAACCTTCCCCAAGCAGGGTGGATGGCAAGTACTAAGGACTGCCAAGACACAGCCTTGAAGACAAAAAAAAGCAGCACCAAGCATTAGCAGAGCATTCACAAAATTCTCAGTTTAAAAAGAACCCAATCTGCATTTCAATTTCTCATCCTGAGTCTAAGAGAAGGCAGCAGAGAACCTCATTTATTATTTCCAGCACAGGCATGGCCATTACTATTGACTCTTACAGAATTCTACCTTATGAAGGTGCCATTTCAAATATTTTCAAAACTAACTGTTCCCAAGACAAAAATGCATGGCTATGCTGCAGTCAAATATTTGAAATTATCTACAGCCTTAACACTGAAGTGTTCAGCAATTTTGCTTGTGGAAGGGCACTTTGTTCAGAGAAATAAAATGCAGGGAAGGCCATTCAAAAACCCCAGTTAGTTTCTTAGACATGCATATCTAGGGAAAACATACCTGGCAGTGAAAGAAATTTTGATTATTGTAGCGAACCTAAAAGCACTTTCAAAATTCCCACTGTTACTACTTAAAAACTACTCATGAACACCCTGTTTTTGACTAGGTGGTCTCTGTTCACTGTTATATCCTCCTGGCATCCACTCCAGTGTTTCTTACAGAATCTTCCTCTACATTAGGAATGGCTTAAAAAAAAAGATCTACTTCTACACTGAAAAACAAACAAATGAACAAGAAGAACAAGAAAACACCTAATTCCATGCATACAGGGCAACAAAGGCCTCATCAGCCAGTGGAATGAGAGCCAAACATCACTTGAATTAGAGCTAAACCTGCTCAATGAGAACATCCAACAATGCTGAACTGAGACTTTCTGGTCCCACTGATGTGTACTGTGAACAGCACAGGGTTTAGGGATGTTAAAAATTTCTGTCATACTTTTAGTAGCCAGAAAGTTGGGGTTTTAAGTGACATTTTCCACAAAATTTAGAAATTACTTTTTGCTTTAAATATCTTTTTCCCCCAGAACTGACCTTGTGCCAGGAAGCTAAGCCATGTTAAACACCCCAGAATATTACCCACCGCTTCCAGAGCTTGCCAGTGTAATTTTGAGGGTCTACTTTTTTCAGTTTTGTGTAAGTCCATTATTAATCAGTTAATATGCCTTGAAAAACACATTTTTAAAAGTTATTTTCATAAACACAACTCAACTGAAATCATGGCTGCACAATAACAATAAAACAAACCTACAAAATAACAGTCTTAGATAATTCCTGCCTTATCTACAGGGAAGAACAATGGGGATTGTAATGTCAGGACATTGTTGTTTGTCTCCCTTTAAAATTTAGAAGGCGTTACATACAGACTTTGCAGTTTGGCAGCTATACAGCAAAACAGATAGAAAATATTCTGTTCTCTGCTACTATTTCAATATGGAAAGGTCTCATACACAATGCAACGGATTCACAGCAGGTCTTTAGAAAATATTGTACCTTTAGTACCTTTGAGTAAACAGGCGACTTTGGAAGGAGAGAAATGAATACAACAAGCAATCCAAACAAATTTTGAAATAATTTCACGAATGGTTTCCCTTTCAGAAGGATAAAAAACTCTGTCTACTCTCTAAAACACTCAACTGATAGCTTACTTATTAGACAAAAATTAGTGTCCATTCAACCATGAAAAAGACAAGCCATTATATGCTATAAGGGAGATCAAACTGACATCAGCTACTGTACATCTTGACACTTACTACATAATCAAAGTAAACTTTGCTATATGTGTCTGATCTAATGTACCTGTCACTTATCACTGTCTCTGCTCAGATGAGTTTGTGTGTCACCTATATATGTGGGACAAAACAAATAAATAAATTGCAGTGTTATCTCTTCAAGCTGCTCACACAGTAAGGGGAAAGTACTTAGTATTCCGTAATGGAGTTAGGAGTAATTTACTGAGAGATAATTTCTTTTGGACCTAAAATCTCCTACCTCCTGTAGAGCAGACAAATAGAACAATCTTACAGGAAATGGGGCATGATAATACTGCTCTTTAAATAGAACTAACAAAATGGAAATACAATAGGCATTACAAAATATATAGCTAACAGTTACCAAAACCTTTGATGTTTTTATAGCTATTTACTACAAGAGATTCTATTAGCTGCTCCAGCCCATTTTAATATGAGGAAAATTTATCATGTGTTTTTTAAAACACTTTTAAAAAAAAGTTAAGCCTATAAAGTAGTACTCTCAGGTATGTGGAGAAAGTGAGCAGAAGGAGGGAAAGCCACTTGGTTGATGAAACAACAAAGATTTGGCAATCAGCTCCTGTAGTGGATAAGAAAAATCTTATGGAATAAGGGCCTTATAGGCTTCTGATCACTTCTGCTCCTTTCTGTCACTTATGCTCATCAAGAAGAACTCTGGGAAAGGTTTGTCCTTTTGCTAACAGGATAGTAGAAAACAAGTTACATACCCTAGAAAACAAGTTGTTGTGTTGATTTAACACAGCCTGGTTTTTTGGCAGGGGCAGTGGAAGCCACAGAGGCAGCTTCTTAGAGAAGCTGCTCAAAGCCAATCCCTGATGGCTCTGATGATGGACATGCTGCTGGCCCAGCTAGAGAAGCTGGTCACACCTCCGTAAGGACAAATTTAAGAGAGGAAAACAACCACACACAGCTCTTCCAAGGGGTGGGGAGGGGCCAGGGCCATCCCTCAGCATGGTGAGCGAATCCCCAGTACGGAGCCCAGACGAAATCAACCTTTCAGTGCTGCAAAACCCTGTAAGAACTTTCCAATTGATAGAATTTGAGAGCAAAAGAACCTATGGACAACAATTTTCTTCTGAGTCAGAGGAAAGGAAAAGGTGAGGACACATGAGGAGAACATGGTGGCACTAAGATTGGTGAAAGGAAGGAGGGGAGGAGGTGCCCTAAGCGCTGGAGCTGAGATTCTTCTGCAAGCTGTGGTGAGGATATAACACAACAAACTGTCCCTGTAATCCATGAAGTCCATGGGGGGATGCAGAGAGCCACTGACAACCCCTGCTTCCAGAGAAAGAGAGCTCTTGATTCCAAACTAGAGCAGCTTATCCTTGAAGGACTACACCCATGAACTAAAATGACCCACGCCATGGCAGTTTTGGGAGGACTGTTTACCCATGGGAGAGACTCATGGTTCTCACCTCTCTTGGCTTTTCTCGTTTGCCTTGGATACCTCTCTAAAATGAAAAGATAAATTATCCAGGAATAATTTTTTCCTGTAACAGAAAGTTAAATGACTGCAGCTACCCAAACCCAGCTTTGCTCTGCATCCTAGGGTCAAGTTGAATCTCCAGCCACCAAGAATGCTGCTTTATAACAAATTTTTCAGGGCATTCTGTGCTGAGCTTTATTCTAGAGCATCTCTTTTGTTCGTTTGGCTGGTGTCACTTCCCTCTCAGGGAACTTTGTCAGTACAACAAAATATTTATCAATGCTGAATGCTCTGTGAAGTAGAAGTGGGAAGATTCTCTTCAGTGGGAGATATTTAAAATATTTCACTTTCCAAGTAGCTCTGTGAATACAGGGAAGAAATGCATAACTTAAACACAAGGAGTTACTGACCCAGAAGTGATTAGCATTAGTGTAAAGCTTTCAGACCCTTTTTCATCTTATTGATTCTAAGCAGAATAAATCCGTAAATGATAATAGGGCTCAATTTAAATTACCTACAGCAAGTGCTGCTTTTCAGCTCTCATCAGACAATCATACTGTTCAATCAGCTCCATTCTGTATGTACAAAGCAAATTAATGTGTATAAAACAGTCGTAACTCAGGCCAGTTCTCAACAAAAGAATCTTTTATGTAGCACACAACTGCCTTTTATCGACATGCTTTTAATTGAACTTCTAATGCTATATCCATATTCCACCTAATTATAGCAGAAAATTAATATATATTTTAAAATACTGACCATACCTTTTCCTTTGTAAGGTTCCCAGATACAGTTAAGCTCAGATTTGTTTAGAAACACTGAAAGGCTGCACGAAGGCAATTCTGAGCCTATGGCAGCCAAGCAATGTCTCAAGGACAATTACACTGGTGCACTGAATCAGCAAGGCCAGCTCCTCACTCCTTGAATCCAGCCTGTAAATGTGCCTCCAAAAACCAGGCAGAGAGCATTGCACAAGAGGCATTGATAGAGAAGTCTCCAGTCTGCAAGAATTCTTTCTTAAGCAATTTGTTTCTGTTTCAAAAGGCATCTTTTGTGTGTCTCACTTTCTTTACTTGTGTTGCTGAGTTTACCAGGGAACAGGCAGACAGGATACCACTTCTTTAAAGGGAGAATTCCTGGGACAACAGAAGCGGCAATGGAAGGAAACAGAGAATTAAAGATGGACTCTAGAAAATGCTTCTGGGTCAATCCAAGACGTTTGGCCTGTGGAATTATATTTGAGAGGGCAGCAGCGCCAGTAATGGGAGAGATAACTTGAATTTGTCCCTGCCATTTCAAGCAGGATGGCTTAGAGAGAGTTAGTGAGGGATTCTACAGAGGTGAAAGAGGATAGAGCACAGGCCTTTTATTTCCATTTCAACATCACCAAGTCCAGACCTTGCTGTGGGTAGGAAAAATCCTGTTGTCAACTTCCACTGCCTTTGCAATAAAGCCTCAAGCTAAGACAACAGCACGTATTCTTCTTTAAGACCCATGCATGCCATACCATGGTTACCAGCAGCAAAGAGCAAATAAACCCAAGGCTAAAATCAACTAAACTGTTGACATTGATTTTAACATGGGTAGAACTCCACCTCAAGGATGTACATTGCAATTACTCAATTTTATTGCCAAGCTCTTCTGACAGGTCTGATCTGCGTTGACACGACACATGGGACTCCCATTTAATATTTTGCTTTAAACATTTTTCTATTAACCAGTCATCTCAAATACAGATTAAGGTGGAGAACATGAGTGCAGCCACCCTTAGGTGCACACAGATGCAGCAAGCAGCTAGGAACACCACAGAAAAAGGCAAGTTCTTCAGAACCTATTGATCCTCCTGATCAATAGGTACAAAAGAAACTTGTAGTGTAAATAATTCAGCTACACTTGCCTGGCATTCAGATGAGCAGGTGGAGCATGGCAGCCAGTGCTCCCACACAGGGCAGCAGCTCTCCACAGCAGTGACCTTCTCTTCCTCATTCTTCACTTCTCCTTTCTTGAGGAGTTTGTCAAGCACTGCAATTAAAAGTCTGTGAGCACTTGTGGAGTTAAAGTAAATAGATGTTTAATCTCTCTGGGGAAATATTTAAGAAATGTACCCAGATGTATTTACTGAAGATTTCACTAATTCAAATAAATCAAGTTAAAATTACAGACTAGACTGGCTATTGTCAGTTTTCTGAAAACCTTTCAATTCAAAAAAGCAAATGGAAATGGTAAGTTCATTTGTCCTTAGCTTTTTGACTGGGAGTAGAGCTGACATTGATGTGGTGAAAGACATTAGTATTTAACTACTTGAAGAAATTCACATTACCACAGTGTCCTTTTAAATTGCTGTACTTATGTTCGCCACATAAGTTGCTATTAGCAACTCTAAAAAAAAACAAAAAAAAACCAACCCTTATATTACAGTCCTGAACATATCAAAGGTTTATTGTACTATGTTCTTTGGAGCTTTCTTCACTCAATATTTGAAATAGAATTAAAATGCTATCCCTGGAAAAGAACTATTTCTTCTAAAGTGTATATATCATTCACTGTAAAAACAGACATTATAAACTAATGTAGCTGACAAGTAATCTCCAAGTTTTATATCAGAAAGTAAAACAAGTCCTTGTGAGAACATTGACTTGCTCCTTAAGCTTGACTTTCCAGATTTTAAGCTAAATAAAAGCACATTGCTAAAATCCTTATATTGAAGGGACTTTGATTTCTCTAAAGCATGTGATAATTCCTGTTTGCCCTTCAACACTTTTTTTATTTGCATATCACTTTTCCAAATTTATAGTACCATAAGGTTCTAGAGGAGTAGAGTTTAGATGTTATATATTTAAAGTTGAAGCAAACATTTTATCTAGGACATATCAAACCCTTTGAGAGAATCTGCCTTAAATATTTAAGTAATGATTTTCTAGGAATAAGGCAGGGCATCTGATGTTAAAAACAAAATAATTACTTTAATGTCTGCTTTACTAAATAAAATATGTGTCTAACATTCAGATTTGAGGGGCTGAGCTTTTCACTCAGGTAAACAACATTCTATTGAAATAGCAAACAAAATTCTTGTTTCTGAAAACACAGCATTAACAAAACAGAGTAACAACATGTCTCAAATTAAAAAAAAAAAAACAACATGCCTGTAGATTCTCATTTACCATACTTTTACACAAAAAGGAGGATCAAGAGGATCAAATTAAAACTCAAATGAAGAAAAAAGGTCCAATCTGGAAGCAGTGTAGTATTAAAGAAGGAGTAAAATCATTAAAGGAGCAAAATTATTAAGTCAGGAAGATTGTTGGAAGGTCCTGCTTCCCTTTCAACATGTGTCAGAATCCAGGATGGCTCAGAGCATTGTGTTTTCCTCTCTAAGAACTGGGCAGTAACACATCTTGGACTTACAGGAATGAACACAGGATCAATTTGCTTTGGTACAGAAACAGCTTTGCTGCTCTATGCATACTTAGATACAAGCATCTAACCTGTTTAAATAACACAAGATAAACAAAAGCTTCAGAGAATGGAATTCTTTCACTGATACTATGAAATGTCTCTCACTGCCAATTTATATCTAAAAATATAACTAGTCTCAGAATGTCCCTCTATGAAGTTTGGAGCTTAGTGCCTTGCAGCAGCACAGAGTCTCATGTTCCATTAGGCTCCATTATCAATAATATTCTTCATGGTATTTTAGTCAGGGGCACACAGCTCATTAACTAACCAGGAGGAAGGAACAAGACAAGAGTGACAAGAAGAGGAACCACAATGGCAGAAAATTGTTCACATCACGTGCACCCAGCATGAGAGTTTATCAGTTTGGAAGATACACTTTCCCTGTCAGTGCCAAACTTCTTCACCAAAGAAATGTAGTTAAATATGCCTTCAGGAATGGGCTAAAATACTGCTGAAGTGGCACTTTCAGGTCTTACTTTAAAGTAAGATTTTAAATTCTATTCTGTGGAGTTAAAGAGGGACCAAAGCTCCTTTTCCTCTTACACAAATACTCTTACCTAGACCACCTCCAAAATTACTTTTTAAAAAATTATAGCTGGGCTCAGATTCTTCTCAATTCTTACTTTTTTCTGGCATTACTGCTCAAGTTATTTTTGCTTGTCTCAGCAGAACAGATCCTAGATTTCCATGCATTTCTAGTTGCAAAAAATGCCGCTTTCTTCTGGAACAGAGGATCTAGATTTAGTTCAGTCACTACATTAATTTTTCTAATGCATTCCAAGTCTCTGGAGACAGGTGGTTCAGGATGGAGAGATAAATATAGCTGTTTCTCCATGGAGCATTCTGTTGCCTCAGGTTTCCAAATCCAAATTAAGTAGTTAATGATTTATGTATACACTGAGCATTAGCATCTTTGTGCCACGTTAGTCATCAGATCACAAGTGGCTCTAAAGAGGCTTTAGTCAAACAAATGAATATTGGGTTGAATGATTCAGATCACTCCAAGCAAACAGTTCCAGCATGTTCACATCGATCACCACTGAACAGCACAGAGGCAGCAGGCTCTGTTGTAAAGGTGAGGGAAAAAACCAACACTCTCATGGGAGCAGCACCAAGCCCCTGGCTCCTCTTTAAATTCAGATTTTGTCACACAGCTATGCCCTTCTCCAGATGTATTTTCCAAGCTTGCAAGCATTCACTGTAGGCAGTGGTTTTTTAAAGCTTCACCGATGCCATTATGAAATTGCAGGATTGTGTCTCTTCCTGTAAAGATAACTTTCGGCTTCCATGGTCACAAGAAACCCTGAAGGTGTAAAATGCATAACCAGAGATCAGCTATATTTATGCATACATGCAAGTATTAAATAAAATAATAAAAAATAAAACCTAATTCCTAGTGCAGAGATTTAACTTGGACTTTTTAGACACTGAGTAGGCAATACAGGGCAGGTGTGAATTCTTCATTCTCACCAAAGCTTCTGCTTGTACATTCTCCTCTTTAAACCAAAGTTTCCTCTCAGGGTGTTGGGTTTTGATACTCACAGTGAATCATTTAATCACCTTTGCATTGTCTTCACTGACCAGACCAACCCCCAGGAATCTCTGACTCAGGAAACCAGGGTGGAGGAATGTTGGAAGGAAGACTTGCTCAAGAAAGACGGGGTTGGAGAACACCTATGCAATCCTGACATCCACAAATCCACAGCCCTGAGCATTCTAGTAATGAGCAGGGTTTACTCTGCAACAAGGAAAGCAAAGTTGTCTCAAAAACAGAGATAACTTGCAGGGATGGCCTTAAAAAGAAAAATTCAGAGACAACTTGAATAATACCAGTTCTCAAGGTTAAATTAGTTTTGTTTTACAGATTCAAGATAATTACTGCTAATGGTTTGGCCTGACCAAGTAGAATAATTACATTTCAAGGAAAGAAGCAGTTGTAAAATTTTTGTTTGTTTGTTTATACTCTACTTTAGATAAAGTGACATCAAAAGTCCTTTAACAAAAGCACTCCTCAGCTGTATTCCCAGTCCCACATTGACAACAAGGCAATTCTCTGAATGTAGAGAAGATAAATTGTGCTAATGCCACTAAGCAAACATGACATTTTTGTTGTACTGTGATCATAGATGAGTCACCAAGTAAAATGATTAATCACAAATCCATGTTACTAGGCTCATTTAGAGATGATTCTCCCTTCACAAAGCAGGTAGAAGCTCTAAATTTATAGGCTAATGCGTTTATTCTAGCTGTAGCAGTCTCATTATTGGTCTTAAGCATCAGAGTCTGCAGGAAATTTGTGTGCAATTAAGCTAAAGTGATGACCTCCTTATACACATTTTGGCACTTTTTTATCTGACAGTCTGTTGTGCAAATATATAAATGAATTGAAGCATTACATAGAAATTACAGCTAATGCAATACTAAGAAAAATAGACATATCCCCAAACTTTAATACATATGCCAGTAAGGTATCTGGACCATAAATTACACTCATTTTATCAGTCTACAAATGGATTTATCAGTCCACAAATGGGTTTGTGCTAAGATTTCAGACTGCTTCATTTTTGCTTGGCTAACATTTGTAACTTCTACAAACAGTTTTACGACCTAAATTGTTTCAGGAGGAAGTGCATGCTTTTGTGGAACAACATGGTTATAAGTCAAACACATATTGTGAATACTTTCTATTTGGTAAATAAACTCACCTTATTTAAAAATTAAGCAGAAAAAAAAATTCTTTCCAACTTCATAAAGGCTTGCTAGCACCTTGAGTTTAATAAAATTAAACACTCACATAAACTCATGTATTTTTCTATCTGCCTACCAAATTAGTCAATACAAATTGTCACTGAAGTGATCATTTCCATGCACCAAGAGCAAAAGGTTGTACCAGTCCTAGACATGATAGGCCCTGGTCCTCTGAACTACCCTAGAGAGGGACTATTCCAAAGCAGAGCTGGCTGAATATCATTAAAAAACATGAAATAAATACATGACTATCTGATGAACTTTAATGTTCAATTATTCTTGCAGCAGGGAGTCATTAATTGAATATAATAAAAATACTTCTGAATCTGTAATGAAAGTCACTCAGCACCATAATCTCGAGTTTGTAGACCCTCCACAATGATTTTGCTTTGTTCAGTAACAAAGAGATGGGATACAGAGGTGCTCTGTGTTCTAGAAGAGCAGAGAGGAGTTGCCCAGTGGAATCACTCAGGAGTTGTGAGATCCTAAGCAAGAAGAACGTGCAGTAACTGCTAAGCAGCTGACACTGCTCTTGCCAGAAAGTACCAGCCAGGTACTGAACACACCATTGTGCCTGGCTTTGGAACAAGATCCAGAACAAAATCTCTGGACATGCACAAACCTGCCCTGCATGAGGAGCATTTATTGCTCAAAGCATAAGCCCATCATCAAAGTTCTTATAGTCCTCCAGTGCTCCTCAAGATCACAACTGCTGCACTGCATCATTAAATACATCTGCAGCACAGGAGACATGAAACCTACAAAATTATCTAAACTATGTTTAGGTGCTGTCCATACCTGAAAATTGACCAGCTATTAAAGTGAACTAATGTCTACCTTTGCTCCTATTAGGCACAATGGAAAGTAAAACAAAACCCTGTGACTAATTATTTATTTCTACACTGAACAAAGAAAGCAAGGACTAAATCAACTTCTAAATGACTAAGAAAGGAAATAAATACCATGAAATGAGAATTACCTAAATAACAAGGATGGTCTGTAATTAATTAAAACTATTTCAGCAATTCTTGCAATAAACTGCCATGTTGTACTCACAGCTTACTGCTCTCAGGTGTAGACAGGAACTAGGTGTCAAGAAAAAAAAGCTAAGTAAATATAAACAACTATCTGCCACATTTTAAATCTCTTTACTCTGTGATTATGATTTAAAACTTTATTCCCTCCTTTCAAGATTATTTGAGAACACATCTTCACTAAGGGAAATATCCTACAGTTGAAGACTTTAGAATCTGCTACTGTTTTATGACAGCTAATGACACAACAGAGGATGGCTGTGCAATCACACAGAAGTGCTCAAAGCCCTCCTAGTTCTGCACAGAACCATTAAAAGCTTGACTTCCAAGAATGAACCCAAGATACCAGGGAGAACTCCTCACATGTTCTCTGCAGTTACATGTGTTAATAAGCTTTTTGAAAGGTAGCAATAACTGTCAGATAAGCAAAGAGAGAAAAAGAAACACTGCAGAACAGCTCCCTTTGAAGCAGTACTTTCCTTTGCTCCAAAGGAAGCCCAATTCAGAGGTTATTTTAAAAAAATAAAGCTAGTCAAGGTACATCTTTTCTGCAGTGCCTCCCAGGGACTGACAGCTATGTACTTTATGAGACTCAGCACATCATAAGCTGGCTGCTTGTTTTCTATCATCACCTAATATTTTCAGCGGCAAAATGCTCAGCCCCCAGTGAGGAAGTCTGAACTCAGAACAGAAATCAGGGAATTTAAACAGCAAAGCAGTGCATACATAACACTAAACAGGAGTGTACTTCCACCTTTCAGTTGCAATAAGCAAGATCAAACAAGAATTAGCAATCATCCTGAATAGAAAAAGCTAACTTTTCCCTTAGTCACTGGAAATGTTGTTGTTGTAAAACTGACCCTTAAGAGACAGATCCCTACTCCAAAAACAGCATAAGAGGAAAAGCAAACATCTTTCACCAGGATGTAACAGAAAATAAAGGAAAGCATTTGTTGCAAAGCAACATTGGCATCTGCAGTTTAAAATCCAGTAAATGACCACGGTGCTCCCCCTGGTGACAACAAACAGGCTGAGGTACCTGTGGTGAGAATCAGCCACTGTAATAAATCCTCCTGCTTCGAAAAACTTAGCAGCAATACTACTCCCACTGAAGTAGGATCAGAAAGACTCTCATGAATTACCATGCTTTAGCTTCAGGAATTTGTTCTACATTATCAGAAAAAAATTCTAACACCAGTGATGCTGCCAGGTGTAAGTCACTGCAGCATGAAGGAAAGAGCATGAAATGAGATTTCAGAACAGAAATGTGGATTTGGATTTATATTTATATTTGATTTCAACACTAGAGAAACGATTTGCAATGGATGAATGTTCCAGAAGGAGGTGAAAAAAGGAAGTTTTCTACCCAGTAGGGCACGGGATCTTTAGGAACACATACAAAGGACCTCAGGAAACCAAAGTGTAACTAGTTTTGCACAGGAAAATGTTTGGGTGAAGTGTACTGTTCAGGCCAGTGTAGTAAGAATGGGTTAAGGATGGCAAGCCCATAGCCAATACCCCTGTCAATGAGGTAAAGCAAACTTTTCAATTGGTTTTGCCAGTGTAGAAATCTTCATTCAGCTTGTGCCTTGCTTGGCCATCAAATGAGACTTTCTCAATGCAGTGAAACTGGCTACACTTGAGAGAGAAATGAAGAAATGCTTAAGGATGGCTGATAAGAGATTCCTAACACCATTGGCTGTGCCCATGTAACCCTGGTGACAGGCAGGGCTTGCCAGGAGATCAGACCCAGCTGGTACCTGATAATGACCTGCTGCAAGAGGCCAGACTGGGAAGGTTCTGGGAGTCAGAGTGAGCATCAGCTTCCCTGCAGCTCCTGGGTGCTGTCCAAGGAAACATCAGCCCTCACAACAAGCCAACATCCTAGTAGGTCAAGGTCCTTGGAAACATTTAAATTTGGTTTTTGTTGCAAAACATTCCACACTGTCACTCACCTTTGGGTGAAAGCAGAAAAAGCACACAAGCAGGCTGCTCAGGTGGAGGCAGAGCAACACAAGAGCAAGAGCTTCCACAGTTCTGTTCACAACAAGTAAAGATCTCTCACAGTTTGACAAGACTTGCTGTGATATGCAGCATTTTCACCCTGTCCTTCTCCATCCCCTGACATCTACAGAAACTGGGATAGCAACACTTGGTCAGTTTTAACTTCTGTCAGTGTTTGATGAGAATCAACTCCCAAAAGTGTCTGATGAGCCATAGCCAGGACAAAGAAGGCAGTTTTAGATCCCTGAGCTGCTGCAGGAAACTTTCTGCAGGCTGAAGAATACATCCCTATGCCAGCTATCCTCTTCTCAGGTTTTCAGGATTTTTTTACTGGACTCCAAAGGGAAAAAGGAGATTTTGCAATATTACACTTCAAACTTCAGTATTGCAGAAGGCGATTTTGTTCAGGGACAAACTTCTACAAGCTGGCAAGTGTCCTCATTCTTGCCTGTTCAAAGACTGCCATGTTCTTGCTGGTGCTGAGCATAGATATAAAAAATACCTCTGGCACAGGAATCAAAACAAAGGACAGACAGCTTTAAGTACATGACCTTGGGTTATACAATTCACAACAATTAATTGCTTCCCTATGAAACCATTCTTGTCAGATTTTGCAGTTAACAAACCCCTTTAGCTAAGGGGGGACCAGTTTGCTTTCTGCCATCAAGAACAATTAAGATGTGCCACTTTATTTTTATTTTCTGCCTGGGCAGTGACAGAAAATTTGTATTTTCTGCCTGAAGAGTGACTTCACAGGTCCTGTATAAGAATCCCCCTTCTCTGAAGAAGACACCACATCATTTCATAAGAATATCTTTGCTATATCATTAATTTTAATTCCAACCTGTACTTCAATATGCACATAACTATTTTCAAATACAATGAAAACTTAAATTCAACAGCATCAGAGCTTTCAGTAAATCCTTCACAACTTCAGAAAAATCTCTATAAACATTGTGTAAAGTAGATACAGAATGTACAGAGAATGGTTTTCTATACAAAAGTGCATTTTAGCAATACAATTAGCAGAGAACCTGGGAAAAAAACCCCTCAATTTAAGCAATACCATATACTCTAATCTATACCCTCCTCTCTCCCCCCCGCAAAAAGAAAGAAAAAAAAAATCAACCCCCCCACCTTCCCCTTGCTTTGGTTATTAACTATATTCAAGGCTTTCATATTACAATTTTTTTTTTTTTACACTGGACTATTTATTTAAAATTTGGAAATGTTTTAAAGTTAGCCAGATGAGAGAGAATGCAAATATGATTCATCAGAGTTAACAGTCAAAATAGACAAACTTTGAATATTACATAGATTTGCTCTTGATAGATTAATAAACTAATCTTTGCAATCCTTAAATGGACAACCGTTGACTTTTCTGTGCCCAAGAATTGCAAGATCAGTACACTTAAGAAAATTAAACCAATAAATCTAACAACATTTGCCATGAAAATCTGGCTTATATGAATGAACTTTAAAAGCTCCCAAAACAGTCAGGTTTATTAATATTTATAGACCAATGCATCAACTGATTTCAAAGTTGAAGGAGTGTTAGAAGAAAAGCAATGGCTTCAGGCCATTCAGCATAGATAAACAGGAGATATTGCCATTTTTATTTTTCTGTGTTGTATATGCACTCTGATGTAAATGCATGTAAGTAAGTTCAAGCAGGTTGATTGGTTGGTTTGTTTTCTCCCCAGAGAATGATCTTCACAGGTTTCAAACCACAATATGAGAACTAAAATTTGAGGCCAGGAAAGTATTGTAAAGACTTTTCCTGCTCTTCCAAGTAAGCACCCCATACTGAGCACATTGCAACCATCTTTTTATGAGCTTCCCAGATTAAAAAAAAAATAGGCATTTTAACAAAAGATGACGTTAGATATATAGAAATCAGCCAATTTTGTCAGGCAGCTTTCTTCCTCATATTTAAAATCATATTAGAAAATAATGTTCTCTCTTGTTTACAGTCCTATTGCAATCAGACTTTCAGTGGTCCTTCTAAGCCTTTTTAGAGAAAAAGTTACCATGGAAGCAAACTGTTATCATTACAGAGTGTAAAATGTTTATATCCACACTGCAGTGGGTACAAAGTTCCTACAGACAGTTTCAGTACCATGAAGCCAAGTAACCATGAGCTTTTTCCTGTGTGTTTCTGTATTGCTTTTAAACTTCACATTTTTTCTCTATTAATAAAAAGCAGAGTTTTGATTTATTTTTTTAAGAAAAAAACTCAATAAGGATGCATTATTTTAGCAGTTTGTAACTATTCTTCATCAGAACCCAGCAGTTACACCTATGGCCACAAAGGCCATAACTTGTATCAGCAAGATCAGATTTCACTGACATTGCAACTGTTTGACTACTACCACAGGTATTTCACAGAAATTAACAGATTTAGATTGGAAAAGTCCTTTTAGGATCATCAACCCTAAATCTAACACTGCCAAGCCCACCACTAAACCATGTCTAGGTGCCACATTTACATGTCTTTTAAAACCACCATGGACAGTGTCTTCCTGAGTAAATGTTGAGCATGCTGCAGGGAAAACCATGAATCTGACAAAAAACCTTCCCCCACCACAAAATGAGTGTGTCACTGCAAGTACAGAGGGTGAGAAAGCAAAAGGAAAAAAAAACCCAAATGTGTAGAAGGATATGAGAATATGAGAACTCCTGAATGCCACAGTGACTTCAGGCCTGATTCTCTGAGATCAGGGAGAGACAACATTGTATCTCTGAGTACTCGGCAAAGAACATTCAAGGTAAGCAAGATGTTACTCTGCATTCTTACCAGAACATTCAGAGTTTTGTATTCTTTGTATTCTTATGAGCATCCTGGATCTATGAGATCACAGAGCTATAAATTATTAGCATGGAATCCCAGGAAATCCACTCTCTTCTATCATTTTAACTGTCACTCACATGACTGAAGTACCTGCTGGAGACAACACAGCACAATCAGCTATTCTGGCACCCAGGACCTTTTTGTCCATGTAACACATGAGCAACTGGACCCATCTAATCACTTAGAATAATTTATACTCACATGCTCACACTATGATTGAAATACTATCCTCTCTCACTTCAGGATCTCTGGAAGCTAGGAGACAGGTGGCCAGAGTGAACTGTACCTCATCAAAATGATGGGGTCTTCTCTCAACAAAACCCTGAGGCATTTTAAACTCTGAATAACTGCTGAAACAGAATAAAGTGAACACACTTTCATGCTCCACCACACTGAGATATTGCACCTTCCTTACAATTCACTTCAGAGTTTCAATTCTCTACAGTACAAAGTGTGCATTTTTCTTCAGAAAAAAAATTCAATCACATTTCAAAGTCACTGCAAAAAATAAAGGTTGTACTGAAATGTGACAGTGTACATATGGTGAAGTATTTCATGATGAATTCGTCCATTACCATGGAAGAGTTTAACAACCACACCCTGAAATTACCCAAACTGATAGCAATTGAATCTTATCTTCCATACAAGATATTTAAATGAAGCTCCAGATTTAAGTCAATCTAAATTCTCAGTAAAGTGTATACTGTTAAGAAGTTTTCAGTATTGATTATACAGGAGGGAGGCATCAATCAGCAATAGCACAGTACAAGCAAATACTGACAGGTCACAGACACTTGTGGTTATTGGACAGAGAACTGGCCACATGGGACAGCTAACTTGAGCTCAAAATGACATTACCTGGCTTTTAGTCAGTCAGTGGCCAAGCCTGGGGACCTGTTGTAGAGCAGCACTAAATTCAAACATATTAGTTTGACTCTGGACCCCATTTAATTCTTATCAAAACCCTTTCAGAGGCCAGTGTTCAGATAATTTACTGGTCAGTTTATTTTGAGGCTAAAAGGAATGCCACTTCTGAAAGAAAAATATTTCAGCTGTCAGGGCTAATAAGTCTGTGCAGGACATGGAACATTAATGTCAGTAGTCCTAAAGCTGACCATGCATTCTGCAGGACTGGGCTACATCCTACAATTACAGACACCTGTGGCCACACTAAACTGTCAAACTCCTTAATTCAAGAGCAAAATTAAGGTAATGAAGCATCAACATAATAAAAAAATTATTTCCTGAACTCAGAACTCAAAAACACTTTTATACACTATTAAATTTCACATTAAAATTTAGAACTATCATTTTTATCTCAGCCATGGGGGAAGGAGTTCTATAAAAGTAGTTCCAAGATAAAAACTAAAATCAGCTTAAAGATTGTCAGAGTTAAGAAAAAGGTTGAAACTACTACTACTTCCCTACCTGAAAGCCACAATTTTACCTGATTTTCTTATCATGAGAAATTTCAAAAGCTGATAGACAACAAAAGGAGAATTCTGATACATGTCATGGTGCAACGACCCACACAGAAGACAACCTCAGCTAAATATACAATTTAAAAAGTACAGCTGCATTAATTAAGTTCTCCTGTCAACAATATGAATTAAATATATTTAGATATGCTTCTGGGGAAGAAAACCACTGAAGTTGTGTGCCACTTGTTTGCACTTCTGTTTCCAGTAGTGTTTTTAACTATTTTAAGTAGTGTCCTTGACAACTTAATTGCAGGTTAGTGTATTTTCAATTCATAAATGTGTTTTTATTGGAATCTTTTCACAGAAATACTAGGGATGTATTGGTGAACCATTAGTAACAATCCTAAGATACTGAGCAACAAAATAACCTTCTGAAGACTAAGTCTGCAATTACTATGAGGGGTTTTTTTAATTTTTAGTTGGTTCCTAAGAACTACATTATTTAGGCAGTATTTGTATTACAGATTCTCTGCATTATATGTCCTGCTTCTTGTTTTCTGTGTAGTTTAATTTAAATCAAAACTTTTAGAAAAGTATCAACAGTACTTGGATTTTGTACAAACCAAGAGCAAGGCCGAAGAAAGCCCCAGAGAGCAAAAGATTTTTCCTCATGCTAAACAATCTCCCTAATAATGGGAAAGGAGGGCAGAAAAAGTCAAGTGTAATACTAACTCAAAGCTGAAAAAAACCTAAAAAAGCTGAAGCATAGTAATGCATGCTTTGTGTCATCCAAAAGTACCCCTAGACTTACGTGCAAGTGAGTTAGCATGTTAGCCAAGTTCAAATTTCTTTAAAATCACATCTATTCAGCAGCTTTTCAGAAGACAGGTAAGTTTCTGAATTCTTTGTTGCAAAATTAGTCTCAAAAAGCTGAAGTTACTCAATACTTAAGACCTTCTTAGCAAAATTACACTTGAGAAAAGATCTGGTTTGTATTGTTAATACTAATCAAAATTTGGTCAAGAAACATATGTAAACAATAAGGATAATACATTTAAGGCTTAGAAAGAACACTGATAAATTCACCCCTGTCACATTAGAACATCCACATCTCCTTCATGGTCCTCCTCAGTCACTTTTAAAGACAGCACTTCTTCATTAAGAAATAATCCACTCAGTCTTTCCTTACGAGCCTGTCTTTGCTCTTTCAGCTGTCTCTTCCTTAAGGCCTTTTGCTGGAGTTTCCGTTGCTTGGAACGTTTCTGTCAAAATACAGAAGAGACAAAACATAAGATTTTGTTCTGTAACTTAGAAAAAAACACCTCTAAAGCTGGCAAATATAAATTAACCTCTAAAATAACATCTGCTCTGAAAGATAACAAATACGAATTCTCAGCGGTGGTGTAAACATTCATCCAAAATTATACCTAATATTAAAATATCAAGACCATTTACCAGAACTGAATTCTGAGGCACAACATTAACCTGTGATGTTGCATAGTCAAGTCTTTGATTGGAGGAATCTTTATTGCTGGAGAAATGTTACAGTCTTACATTAACAAACCCAAGATGTTGAAGAACAAGAAAAAACTGCTCCTCTCCTACACACTTGAAATTTAAAATATGGGGACACAAGGAGTGCCACAGTTCTACTTTAAATGAGACATGCTTCAGAGAGTCCCTTCTCAGCAAGGAATCTCATGAGACATGCTCAAAAAATAAAGAACATTAAAAAAGCCTGATGAAACTTCTAGTTGAGAAAAAAACCAAAAACCATCACAGGTGTCTCTGCTGTCCAGAAATTATGCCTTAATTAGGGTGATCATTCTTAAACAATTTTTTTCTTAAGTTTGATGCATAAGCCCTTATTCGAGCCCACTCAACTTATCCTAAACAAAAGGAATTAGAATATCTACTACTACAAACACCAGGCTTCTGGTTAGAAGTGATGGGAAGAGCACGAGTTTAAACTCCTTATGATCATTGGCTTAGACAGACAACTCAGTTACTCTGCTCCTTCAGGACAAACATCCCAGGTAAGATCCCATGAGCAGGCTTCAGGAGTTAAGACAGCTTAATCAACACAGATACCCATAACTAGAAACTTTACTTTGGAATCCCGGATTCTCTCTGCAGCACTTGTGGACAAATTGCTGTCGCTGTGCGCTCGACTCATGTTGGCACTGGAGTTGGAGGCGGAATTGGCAACGCTGGAGCCGCTGCTGCTGGCTGAGCTGACCATGCTGGCACTGCTGCTGCTGCCACTGGCACCACTCACACCACTGGTGCTTGCACAGCTGTAGCTGCTCCTTTTCCAGCTCTCCCTTGCAGACCGCTGCCGAGGTCCGTGTTCCTTGATATAGTTTCTTACCTTTAGAACAGAGGCAGCAAAATTACTGCAGTTTGATAAATGCTGCACTGAGATACTCCTTTTCATGGAAAAAACACAATCTAATAATGATGAAGTTATTGGGTCAGCTCAGGCTTTTAAAACATTTTCTTGTGGCTGCTTAAATCACAAGCAATCTGGAGTGACCCAGAGAACTTAACTATGTTAACATTTGTGACATTTCACTATGGAAGGAAGAAAAATATGTAGCGAGGGCTGGAGGGTTCTTTTCTCTTCTGCCTGTCACGTTTGTGACTATGTAACAATATGTTATTATTTTAACAACAAACAGGAACATCAGTCAAGTTCAACTGAATTAAGTTGTTTACTTACAGTATCAAACCCCTTTATTTTGCTAGGTATACTCAAACAAAAGTATGTGTAAATAAAGAAGCTCTTTTCTACTTTAAGATGACACTTACAAAATGTTGGAAATATGAAACAGATCAAGCCCATAAAAGCAGTGAATGTTTTCCATTTTCAACTTAATTTTCATCATTATCAGTGCAACATTGAGGAGCTCGGCTTCTACGGACACTGCATCTCTTCCCAACAACACATCTCACTAATTCAATGGCTGAGAAGACAGTAGGATGTATCTACTCTATCAGCCAGGCACCCTTCTTGGTTATAATTTGCATCTTGTAACATCTTTAAAATGCATTATTCTCTATCCCTTTCTACATGAAATTTATGGTCTTCCCCAATAAATTCCATTTTTTTTAAGTTTTAAATGCTAGTTTACATACAATGAGCAAATGCAGACTCTCAGCTAGCTGATGGTCATGAAGTGGAGTACAGTGCCATAAGCAGCACCAGGTCCACAACATAACCCATTACACACTCACCAGCTCTGGCTTAACACACAATGAGAATATACAACCAGTCTTATGTCAAGGTTTAATACATATAAATATGCTTTTGAACTCTATTTTCTGTCACTGACAGTATTGTGCTGTAGAGTCTCTCTCAACATCTAATGGTTATGCATAAAAATTGATCACAAGTTCTTAAGATTTTGCAAGATATAATCCGATGCTGAAACTCTGAAGTCAAATGTACAAACTTTAACTCACCTGTTTCAGTTTTTCATCTGTGAGACAGTTCAATTCAATAATGAATTCACTATCTGTAGGTGAGATCTGAGCAGTAGGATCAATAATTTTAATAATATCAAGTTGCTCTCGAAGGCCCATCTCTGTACTGACTTTGCGACTCAAATATTCAATATATTCAACCTAGGACCCAAAGAAAGGCAGGTCATTTTGAAGTATTACTGATTCTAAATGAGAGACAGAAGAAATAAAGAATTGACAGAATAAAACATGCTCAAATATCATGGTTCTAGCCTTGGGCATCCTTAAAAACTTAGGGTGAAAACTTGAGTAAGCATTAAACTGGCTCCTATAGATCCAAAGGACAAGGTTTAGTTTTAAGAATCAAATAGTTCTGCACAGGTCTGCCTTTACTACAGCAAACAGCATGGCCTTTGTGTCTTTTAATTGGAAGTTCTTCTGTTCTCACATAGGAAAAAAGTCACCTGTTCATCATTTGTCATTGCACTCCATGGAAGCTCATCAAGATTCCTGTGCTTGTTTTTCTTTTTGGGAAGCAGACAGGGAGAGCTTGGAATACTCGGTATAACATCAGAGAGCACATCACTCCCACTTGCAATGTCGCTGCCAGGCAACTTGTAACATGCAAAAGGAAGAACAAAGCTTTAGAATAGAGTAGGCAGACTGTAAATTATTCTAACACTATTAACAATTCAAAACATCCCATCAAATTAGCAAAGCATTGATTATCTCTGTACTTTAACAAACTCTTTCTAATTACTCATAAACCTGCAATACTCCCTTGAATCTTCCTGTAAACACCAAGTGCAGCAAACTCAATTCACACTGTTCTGTACTCATCAATCCTCTTTAAAAATCTGTGTTTAAGAAAACACAGAC
Source organism: Ammospiza caudacuta (assembly GCF_027887145.1). Taxonomy (NCBI): domain Eukaryota; kingdom Metazoa; phylum Chordata; class Aves; order Passeriformes; family Passerellidae; genus Ammospiza; species Ammospiza caudacuta. The sequence goes on along the minus strand of NC_080606.1, from coordinate 11,498,272 downwards.
TGAAGTTGCATTTCAACTGTTTCCCTTCTCCATCAGTGGAAACTGTCCATTACAATCCAAACCTAAATCTAAACCTCCCATTTTGGAGCATAAGTCTAGTTTAAGGAAGATAATTTAAAAGTAGGTCTGTAATTCCTACCAAACTCCATAATTACACAAGAAAATTAAATTAAAATCACTGCCATTTGCCTGGAAGCAACTGAGAACTTCAGCTAGCTTCATTTATACAACTGATATGTGATTTCTGGATGCACTGGATTACTTGTGCTCAGATTCTGCCACATAACACCATAAAGAACTACAAAAAAAGTCTTTCCAAAATCCTACAAATCCAATCAAGTAAGTCTCTTGAGAAAAGCTTGTTTTAAAAAACAAAGAGTAATAAAAAATCTGGTTACCACTCAAACATACTGTCAGCTAGCTAAGGCATAGGAAATGGCATCTTTTCAAAACAATTGCCATATTTATCAGGCAATTGAAATCTCACAACTCAATAAAGCTCTGAATCTTTGGGATCCAACCTGAGCTGTTCCTACAGACTGCATTATACACACACACTTGTAACTGCAGTGATATAACATAGATTGTTGAGACCAGCAGCTGGATTAAACCAGTCAGAAATTCAAACCTGATCTCAGTACATGTCTCCAGTTCACTTGCATCTTCTGGAACAGGATTTGAGCTTTCTTGAAATCAATTTTCAGTTCCTGTACTGTCCTTACAAGACTCTCTACATGCTCTGACTGAGCTTTATGACAAAATTTTCAAGTATTCCCCAATAAATTCTGAAACTCTATGTTACCTATTTCAAAGTCATGTATACATTCATAGCTGACTTAAATCTTTAATATAAAAAGTCATTTTAGGTCTATAATGCACTAAAAATGCATATAATGTTTGAAAAAATGCTGAACAGGGAAGACTATCACAAACTAGAAATACCCAACAAGGACTGCATCCAGCAGAGACTTGGGAAAAGGATATGATTCACCTTCCCATTCTGGTGAGACAAAAGGAGCTCTGTACTCTTACTGGGGTAGAAAAAATACTATAGGAATAAACTATGGCAAGAGTTTGTACACTTTACCTAGAAAGTATCAGTAGGATCAGATATCTATAACCAGATTTCATTAGCAGGGCAGATCCTCAGTACACAGAGTCTAAGCTCATGGCTACAAGAACACACACTGGTCCCTAAAACCAAACAACCATAAGCGACCTTCTTTGGAGAGCTGACCTTCAGTCTCCCCTCCTGATTAAGCAGGTTGGAATAAAGTGAAACAAAACATTTTTTCTATCATTCAAGATTCAGATATGTGCTCCTAGTTACAAAGAAACAAGTGCTGAGATCACTTGGTTTGTTCAGAAGGAGACTTGAGGGGAGACTTCATAGCTGTCTACAGCTTCCTCAAGAGATGAAGAGGAGTGGGAGGCAGCAGTCTGTCCTCTCTGGTGACCAGTGACAGGACACAAGGGAACAGCAGGATGCCAGGTCAGGGGAAGTTAAAGTTAAGTATCAGGAAAAGGTTCTTCCCCCAGAGGCTGCTGGGGAAGTGGAACAGGCTCCCCAGGGCAGTGATCACAGCACCAAGCCTGACAGAGTTCAAGGAGTGTTTGGGCAACACTCTCAGACACAGTGTATAACTCCTGGGCTTGTGCTGTGCAGGACCAGGAGCTGGACTTCAGTGATCCTTGTGGGTCCCTTCCAGCTCAGGACATTCTATTCTATTACTTTTTAACTACAGCTAAATCCAGCATGCAATAGTCTACACAAAATTTTACATTTCCAGGGGAACCAGTTTACCTGCCACTCAAACTCACTGTCTGACCAATCCCAGTAAGTGCTGATAGAGGAGGAGACATCACTGCAGACACTGCCCTCGGGGAACAGATCAAAAGAGGTGAATTCCTGGTCATCCAGCAGAGAGTAGCAATCATCCTGGTCCCCCACAGACACGGATGAGAAGAGCTCCTCGCTGCACTCTGAGCTGGCCACACTCGTCCCACAAGATGTCAAGTTCCACCTGCAAAACAGGACAACACAATTAGAGAGCAACAAACCTTGGCATCATGTGTGCTAAGAAATTCCTTTAAGCCTTGTAAAACTATCTCAAATTTGCTAGTCAGTGATACTATACATTGATTTTATTGAAATAAGTTATAATTGTGTAAATTGAAGTATTCTGGTTTTAGGTATTTTTAAAAGTACATCAACAACATCAAAGCGAACACAGTGTAACATATATTGAGGCAAAATTTCATATACAGTTAGTATAATTACACCTTTATTGTCAGTTTCTACCCCAGAACTATGGCTCCTGTAATATGGAAATTGACCCTTTTTTGCTGCTGGTTGGGTTTTTAAAACACACTGATCTAAAAATAAAATTTTCCATGTGTTGGAATATTTTAACTTCCATATAAACCAGAAAAAACGGAAGTAAGTAATTAATCAATTTGACTTCAAGACAAATAGAAGTCAAGAAGAAATTCCAGATTGACAATCCCCCACAAAGTTAAGGCTTAATAAGGAAACATATTATGGATCTATTATTCACAACTCTGAATGTCAAAACCATTGGACATGGCACAGGGTAGGGTGGGGAGGTGACCTGTGTGAAAATGATACCATGCCAAAACTAAACACTTTTTTGCCTCATTACAAAGCTAGCTGAAGTTGTTGCTAAAGAAAAGCTATTGAGAACTCAATTTTCACAGAACAGATTTTTTACTCTAATGAGAGTAAGCCAGAATGTAACAAGCTCATGAAATCAGTCTCCATATCTGGAACTTATTTTACATATTGGAGAAAAGTAGGTCGAGACAAATATGAGTCAGCACAGCACTGCAATATGGCCAAAACAATTTGAAAAGGGCTTCTAAAATGCACCACACAAACCCACACAATCAACTCCTGTTCCATCAGCCTGGCTAACTAGAAAACACTCTTCTATCCCACTGAGCAATCCTATCACCAGAAAGGCTGGTCCTCAATCTCATTAAACCACATACCAGGCTGGCTAAATATGTTTGTGATGGATTCACTCCCACACCCACTTGGCCAGATGTGAATTTATCCAATGTTAAAGACATTTCCAAAACTTTCCTCATAGCAGATTCAGGAGCTCTTGCCCTGCCTCCCTTCCTGCATCCCCTACAGATGTGCAAAGCCTTGCTGGTACAGACTCTTGTGGGCAAGGCAATCCACTGGCAATGAGCAAAACAAAACCGTGGTGACACAGCACAGTACTCAACATGAATACACCTTCAGAATCCATGAAATAATAATGAAATGAGAGATAGAGTGGACAAAGTTCCCAGACATATCAAAACAAAGGATGAGGTCCAGGGGCTCTAGCACCAACAAACTACACAGATACTCCAGGTGCAGGCAGCCAGCCTCACCTTCTCATGGCTGGGGGGCTGCTGTGCTCCCTGGGGTGAACTGGATTAACAACAAAGGGGAACTGCATTAAAATTACTCCTAACTTCAAAAAATAGAAAGCCTTATGTGAACACTACAGATTGAGCTGCACATCTGCAATGGCTTAATCAGTGCAAGACAGGGCATGTCCTTTTCCAGAGAAGTCAAACAACCCCTTGAGAAGCCTGGGTTACAAACCTGGGCTTGTAAACAGAGCAAACCTGAGCAACACACTTGGGAAGGCAACACAGAGAAATGTACAAAATTAATTAAATGCAAATTTGGTGACTATCACACATTTATTTACAGATATTCTAAGAATATATCTTACTGCTCGTGTCTTATGACTCAAGAACTATACTATGAGAGTGTATCGTGTTTGATCAAGGCTCTTGATGCTGAATCATTTAGAAATGTATAATTAAAAGTTTGCCCTTGTGAATGACACTTTTAAAGTGCAATTTTCAAGACTTGATACAAACACACTCTTCATAATTATGAAACAGAAATACTAATAACCCATAAAAGAATCTTGCAAAACTGAAACAGGAATGTTGGAGACATGTATGTTGGAGACTGAAATCTCATAGAGTATTCTCAAAGAAAGCTATTGCTATATTCAAGCTTAATACTACATATTAGCAGAACTAGGTTTTTAGGAAAGCAAGACTGTGATTTTGATTTTATGAACACAACTGGAATTTCTTTGCATAGCTGTATTAGCACTTCTACAAATTACAGGCAGAATAATTTGCCCTTAATTAGCAGCATGGGGTGGAAATGTTTCTGCAGGAGTCAGTGGAGTCACCACGCTGCCTAACTCATTCTGAATCTCTAAAGGTCTGCCTGGTGACCATGCAAGGCCTGCCTTTAAGTCTTATAAACACACCATTCTGTAGCTGCCTACAGCCCTCAAAAATTCAAAATCTCATAAATTAAGAAACTCAGACTGAGGGTAGGAGCATCCTGATTCAAGTGGATGGTGTCCCAGCCAGGGTAGGGGAGTTGGAACTAGAAGACCTTTAGGGTCCCTTCCAACCATTCTGTGATTCTATGAAAAAGCACTTCTTATAAAACCCACCCAGCTCACACCGTCAACCGTAACGTGATGAGCCGAAGCCAGACCCAGCTAAGGGGAAGGGTAACCCGGCAGGGCGTGGGGCGGACACGGGGGGCACCTGCAGCTCGGCCGTGCTCGGCCCGCCCCGGGCAGGAGCCGGGGAAGGATGCGCGGCCCTGCCAGGGGCGGCCCCGACCCCGCCGCGACCCCCGCACCCCGGCCCGGCCCTCAGCATCACCCGGCCCGGCCGCCCCGAGCGCCGAGCGGACCTGTTGGAGTGGAAGCGGTGCAGAGGGTCGGTGCGGTGGCAGGAGGACAGCTGGCAGCCGAAATCGCTGACGTCCAGGCAGCCCTCCTCGCTCAGGCTCAAGCTGCCGCCCCGCGGCGGGTGCTGGTGCGAGAGCAGCGGGCACGGCTCCTCGGGGGTCAGGAACTTCTCGTACGGCTCCTCGGTCATGGCGGCGGGCGCGGGCGCGGCGGGAGCGCCTCAGGCGGCGGCGGGAGCGCCTCGGGCACACGGCGTCGGCGGCGCCGCCATCAGCGGCCGGTCCCGGGACGCGCCGCGCTGTCGCTGCCGCTCCTTCCGGCGCTGCGCCCCCACAGCGCCCCCTGCCGCGGGGAGGGCGCGCGGCCGGCGGGCGGGAGGCGCGGCCATGGCGGCCGGCGCGGCGCAGGGGCTCGGCGAGGCCGGCGGCGGCCGCGGGTTCCTGGGCCCGCGAGTGCCGGCCGAGGTGGAGGCCATGGCCAGGGGCGTGCAGGACGTGGGCAAGGAGACATTCCGGCGGCTCCTCAAAGGTAGGGCCCGTGCGGGGCCCGTGGGGCGCCGCCCCGACGCGGAGGGGCCGCGCTGCCCCCGCACAGGGACGCGCGGGGTTCCAGGCGGAGCCCGTGGGCAGCAGTCGCGTTCCCCGAGGAAGCCGTGGGTCCTCTCGGGAAGGCAAGGACAGCTCTTAGAGAGCTTCCAAAGGACACCCAAGCGTGTGGTGAAAGGCCATAGCGGGGAAACCGCCCGGACTGAGGTCACCTGGTCCGTTCGGTCTAGAGGGGACTGAAGAGACACCGCAAAGCCGGCTCCAGCCTCCTCTCGGGAGGCTGCGGACAGACGGACACTGATGCCCGCTCTGGCGACCAGTGACAGGACTCGAGGGAACAGCGTAATGCTGTGTCAGGGCCCTTCAGCTTAGCTATGAGGAAAAGGTTCTTTCCCTGGCAGGTGCTGGGCACTGGAACGGGCTCCCCAGGAAAGTGATCACAGCCTGACAGACCTCAGGGGGTGTTGGGACAATTCTCTCAGGCACATGATGGGATTCTTGGGGTATCCTGTGCAGGGCTGAGCTGGACTCAATGATCCTTCTGGGTCCATTAGAACTCAGAACATTCTGTGATTATGTGACAGCTGGAGGGCTGCAGCTGCAAGGCTGCAGCTTCCTGGAGCACTTCCCTTTGCTTTTCCCAACAGGAAGCTAGAGCTGAGCTTTAAATAAAATGAGGGGCTTGATTCATTGTATTCTACAATTCTGTGAAATAATGAGGAACGGAGTTCTGCAGCTGCGGATGGGCCTCAAAATCAGCTGAGTGCTGTAAAGTCATTGCAGCAGCTCAGTCCCTGTCAGGCTGTGTGTGGCAGTCAGAGACCCCTGGGCATCTACAGAATGTCCAGGAGACAATACAGCAACCCCAAGGTGCAGGTGTCCTGTTGAGGTTGAGGCTGTAAGATTTGCAATGACTGATTTCATTTTTGTCTGTGAGGTTTCTCCCTCTAGTGAGGATTTCTCAAGGCACCCTTGACCATCAAAATCAAGACTTACACAGTTGAGTAAATTATGGTATGTAAAACAATCATGGAATAATGGAAGAGTTGATTAGTGGAGTGAAAGCACAGCTTGCTGGAGGGTAGCTGCTGCCCAGCGTGGTGTGACCCTGGCATGTTCTCTCAGCTAACATCTTGTCAGGGATTTCCTTTTTGATTTGAAGGACTCAAAACATCTGGTAGCTGGTTTGTCTCTAAAAGTGTTGCTGCACAGTAGCAGAAATGATCAATGTATTCAGGGGTTCCTTGTAATTCTTGAAATAGTAAAGCTGTGTATAGGCAGAGGCATTTGAGACAGAAGTAAGTACACATGTTGAACTATATTTGCTGTCTGCTGCAGGAACACAGAGACTGAAAAGCCTTTTCAGTGCCAGGAAGCCTGACGGTATGGGTTTGATTTTGGAGTAAGCTATCACCTGCTTTCAGGAGTGCAATAAATGCTGCCTACCATAGCAGGGGCGGACAGTCCTCCCAAACCAAGTGCCTGGAGCCAGGGCAGTGACCCCAGTGCAGATTCCCCTGCAGTGGGTGGGCACAGGTTCCCTCTGCTTATGCAGAGCTGGCACAAATCCCCCATCACTGTCTGCTCCTGCTGGCCTGTGACTCACTGTTTGCAGGGCTGCAGTTTTTCCTCTGAAGGTTTTGTAATCTTTGAAGATGTGATGGATTTCAACACTGTTTATCTACATCGCTCTTGCACTTGCCCCAGGTTTGTTTTTTGAGGCTGTTGCTGTTACTCTATTGCTAAACAAAGACTAATGTAAAAAATGAGATGCAGTTTCATGTACCTGGTCAGTTCACATGTAAAAACTGCATGTAACAGTATCTGAAGGTTATACAGCCAGTGGTGTTGCAGGCTCTGCTACACTGTCTCAATGATTGATTTAATTTTTGTCTGTGAGGCTTCTCCCTGTGATGAAAGGTTCCTCAATGCACCTTTGATCATCAAAGTCAAGAGCTACACCGTTGATTAAATCAAGGATCTTGCTTTGCTTTCTTATTCACAGTCACTGTTAATGCATTGGAAGGAAAAGACTGCAGGGAATCTGTCAGGCTGATTGCAGAAAGTGCTAACCTCTCAGAAGAGCAACTTGCTTTCCTCATTTCTGGCATGTACACCCTCCTCCGAGAAGCATTGAGACTCCCCTTATCAACTTTCAAACAAGAAGTAAGTTCTGGGAGTACTTGGAGCCTTGATAAGGTAAAAGCTGCATCAGACACAAGTCACCATCTAAATCTCATTTGCCTGGGTGGGAAAATGCACATAAAAATTGTTCTCCAAGTTTAGGCTGTTGAAAGAAACTGTTAAAAATCTGGAACTCATTATTTTACTTTTTGGGTAGATTTAGAGTGAGCTTTTTGAAAAAATATTTAAGGTTCAGGAAAAAGATTCCTATATCTATTTCTACTTCAGTACCTTGTTCACTGTGCATGTTTGTTTTCACTCATAAATTAAAACGGCCAAAGAAATCATAGCAAAATGTTGTTTCACAGGCATCAACACTCACTCTTACTGGGTGTTCACACATACCACTCATTTTTGCCCATGCTTTCAATTTCTCATATTTGTTTGCCTCCTTTGTTCACATTTCTTCCATAGAGGAAGGAAGATATTAAAGCCAGAACAATATAGTGGAATTTGGAAGAAAGTGCAGTTTCCATTTATGCTGTGGATGTTTGGTGTGAATATGCACACACCCACCATGTTCCCAACCCCTATCCCTTCTTCATGGCTATTTTCTTAATTTTTCATGTTCCCTTACCTTATAATTTTCTTTTCTCATTTTTATGTGAGTGAGCCACTTCAGGGTTTCCAGTTTACCAGTTGTTTAAGATACAGCTTCATACTTACCCAGGCATACTGGGAAAGCTCCCATATTGCAGGAAACATAGTGGAAGTATGCTTTTAATATTCAGACCTTATCTTCTGCCATTTCTTTTCTTGTCATAGTTTAAACAAGTTACTGCAAAATGTATTTGAGAATAAGGGCATATAAGTCAATATAAAAGAAAAATGTTTCTGAATATCTAATAAAAGAAGTGGCAGAAATGTTGTTTTGAAAAATAAAGGCTTCCAAGATATTTAGGTCTTTAAATCACAACTTAATTGAACACTTCTGAAAATTCTTTTCAATATATTACCAGTCACTTCAAAACTACTGGCACTCAAGTCTAAAATTTTTGGGGAGAGATACCAAATAAGTAACCACTATTGTGTCAGTAGGTAAGAAATTATAATTTGAGGTTATATCATGTAAAATTTCATCTTCCTTGTCTTTACAGGTTTTTAAAGAAGACTTGAAGGAGCTCAGGTATGCCTGTATACACCAGTTCATTTAATGTTTGTTTTTTTCATGGCTTTTATGTAACTACTTCCCCAAATTACCTTTTTTACACTAAAAAGTTGATATAAAAATTACGTGTAAATACCTCTTAATGCATCTGTTGCCAAACATCATGTAAAGGCAGAGGGAAAAAACAGGTGTTGTGTAAGACTTGATTTAGCACTGAGCATGAGCAGTTTTATTTCACCTGCTGGGGAAAATGGTCTGATTTATTCTGTAATGTAGGTTATGCAAATATGAGTGACCTTCTCTCTGCCATCCCCATCTTGCCCTGCAATATTTTTTTAAGTGTTTGGTAAGACAGTGGTAGCATTTCAGAAGCTAAGAACTGCCCTACTTCTTTCCTTCTTTGAAAGGTCAATGATATAACGTTCATGAAACCCGACTACCATGTTCAGCTATGATTTCTCGTGCCCATTACCCAAGAAATCATGACCTTTGTTACAGCCTTTGACAAAATCTATATCAGTCTTCCATGAGTATATCTGAAGGGATCATATCCTAAAAGCTAGAGGTCAGATGCTAGTAATATTTATAGGTTTTCCCTTATTTCTATATTCAGTACCAATGGGAGAATAACAGCAGTTGATGTTTTCCTCTGTAGTGAAACATCTGCACCAAGGCTTAATTATTTTAAAACACTATTTTTGCACATTTCTTTAACATTCTGATTGCTACCTAGGAGAAATAGATGTTTCTAATTCTGTCTTTTTTCATCCTTATTTGTCCATTAACCTGTACAATAATGGCTTTCTCCTCATAAGCAGTTAAATCATAAGCACAATTTACTTTATAAGCAACTTCAGGCAAGCTAAAACTGCAGATGTAATTGGGGTGTAATCAATGAAAGGTGGCATTTGGGCCATAGTGAAAGGTGCCTTCCAAGTTGATACAGTTTTGTCTGTGGCTCAGTGCTGGAGTTTGGCCTGCCTTTTGTCTTGAGAGCTCAAATGCAAGCTGCTGCCTCTGCCACATCATGGAGTTCACACCCAGGTTAAAGTAGGTCAGCAAGAAACTGATTAATTGCTTTTGGCCCAGTGGGAGCTGGTGTCTTTTGAGGTGCACACAGAATGTGCCAATGGAATATGGAATAATGAAGAATACTAAAGTTCTATGCCAAATTCTCTGGGGCTGGGTGAATATTCCTCTTCTGAGCAGTGGAGAAAGTTGGTATAGGAGTGTCAGAAGTCACTGTCTGGGCTGGCTATGTCAGAAATGCAGACTCCCAGGTCCCTGTCCTTGCCATTTGACCACACTTCAATGACTTACATTTTTGTAGTTGTGTTTGGGATGTTTTTTCTCATTTAATGATTTATTCATACATTTTACTCAGATACTTTTCAGTCTTTATGACTTTTTTTATATCTTTTATATCTTGGTAGATCTTTTTATGTTATTGTTCTGGTTAATAGGGCTTATCTAGCAGCAATAGTTAGGTAACTGCATTTGTGCTGCTTGCAGACTTGAGTGTTTTATGGGCTGCTAGTTGCTGCTATGCTCCCATTATTCTCACAGTATTGGGACTCTTCCTAACTTCTACCTCTGACACATAATTCTGCCCATACAATATCCTGTAATTCTCAATTTTCTGGTGAGGTACCTGATCTTGGCCTCTAGTTTTGATGAAGAGAGAGGCTGGAATACATGCCCAATTCTGATTAACTACATCAATATTACTAGTTTAAAAAAGTTGCAATTCCCTATTTCTTAGCCTGAGTGGTTGAGCCAGTGGGAATAAATTCACACTTAATTGTGGGTGCTTTTTTTTCCCTCCCCTCACAGATTATTTAATAACTTCATGACTCAGGTGAATAACATGGGATTGAGACATCTTCACACATTTCTTGCCCTTTGAGTCCCTTCCTCAGAATGTTCCAATGACAAGTGATAGCTATCTGTAGTTCAGACTGAACTGTGCCATGTTCTATCTTATCTGTGTCATGTCTGACTGGCCTCAAGTGTGCTGAGGAGCCAGGAACAGAATTTCCAGTGAGATCATTGCACAGCAAAAATAATGCAAACTCAAAGGTGGTGTTAATGCTTCTGTTTTAGTAATGCTCTTGAGTCAATCAAGTGTTGTGGTAGGTGTCATCATAATCATATTACAGCCCTGTCTCCAGCTATTCCACTGCATAGTCAGGGTATCTAGTCAGTGTCAGGATGGGCTAAATGATACACTTGCACAAAAGTGTGAGTAATGTTTGCAGAAATAGTCTTGTCTCTTCTGAAAGTCAGACTCTTGCAGCCAAAAAACACTGTTCTAGTGCTTGCTAAAATGAATTTCTTTTTATCCAAGCACTATTTTAAAATGTGGTTTAACCCCACTTCTCCCCTTCTGAATTGAAGCTGTAGTAACTGCTGTTTCATCATCCCACTGTGTGAGTTGATGAGTTGTTTTTTCTCTGGTCATTAGACACTGTAAGCTCTTTAGGACATATAACTTCCTTGTTTGCTTTGATTTTCCTTTGATACACTGCTGTGTGTCTCAAGCCACTGGTGAGTAATGTCTCTGGGCACTGATTCATGGTGAGTGCTGGATTTAACTGTGGCAGCAGCTGTAGTGGCTTCTCCCACTTGTCCAACCTGCCTCTCTGTAGGAGGTTACTGTCCCTGTGGCACAGGCAGCTCAATGGATGGTGTCTGCTCTGTGGTCTTTGCAATTCACAGCCTGATCTATTGAACTGAAAATCAACAGTGGCTTGTTTGTAAGGCAACAGCAGTGTCAAAGGAATGGTGAAGGAGTGGAAAGGTGGGGGTAGATGGAGTGTGTTAGTCTCTTCAACCAGTCTCCACATATGCTCCTTTGTAAGTAGGGCCTCTGTTTGAATGTTGAGAGGCAATTCCTTCTGTGTTCATTACACTGGAGGTGAAAGTGAAATGAAACATGTCTTTTGGGATTTTTGAAAGCATGCATTGCTGGCCTGCCTTCTGCACTTGTCAGAGCCATCAGTAAAATTTTTCTTGACTTTACTGAGAGAAGTTAAGCCAATACTGGGTTCTTTTGAAATACATCATTGCCATACAAGGTAGGATGGGCAGATGCAGCAGTTTTTAGGGTTCTTGATATATAAACACAGATTGTCCTTTTGAGAGTCCTGACTGAATCAATACCGAAGTGCTTACATAAGAGCTGGCAATTTTAAGCAATGGAAGATGGAAAATGTTGACACATCTTTTGTGTTCTGTAAGAGATTGAGGGTTTTTTCAGGTAAGGCCGTATAACTATGGTTACAAAAAATCCCTAACTGTTTTTTCTTGCTCTTCTTTTTCAGAATACCAGATGATTTCATTGTGGACTTTTCCAGTGTAGTCTTTGGTAACAGGTTAGTGTCTTCATTGTGCAGACAGCAGGGCTGCACAGAGCTCTGCTGACACAAATCCTTGGTGTATTGAAGGAACAGCAATATTTTCCAAGTTAATGAGAACAAGACTTGTCCCATTATCTTGATTCAGCACAGTGTGATGTCCATCATGCATGGCAATACATACATTAAGTAGCTTTCTTGCCAATTCTCAGTTTTTCTGTGTTCATCAGTTTTTCTAATGTTGTATAGACTGTGAGGTTGATCAGTACCTACAGATGAAAAATGCAGTGCAGAATTACTCATTTTTACCATCATTATCATTGCTAGGCAGGCTTCATAAGCCCCCTACCTGCTCTGGTTCATGGCAGCTCTCTCAGAGAGCATTTCTCAAGTCTTAATGTACAGTTCAGTTGGGAATTCACACCGAGTGACTTGATGACAACACATATGAGATATCAAGTGCTCTGCCTGCTCTAATTCACTTCTTAAGCAACATTCCTCAGTTACTCTAGAGTAAGTTCTAAACTGAGAGCTTTTTGAACAGCCTGTCTCTTTTGTCACTTCTTGGGATTCCCTTTTTCTAGAAGTTTCTCTGCTCAACCATGTTTAGCCTATTCTACATCTAGAAATTAAAAATCCTGAATATTTTGAATATGCAAACTTGTACAGGGCGAGGAGTTGGACTCAGATGATCATTGTGGGCCAACTCTCCTTCTTGAAGCTTGAGGTCACTCAGTACATGACATCACCAACCCAATGCTGCTTCAGATGCTCTGCCTGGAATCCCAATAATCATAGCTGTGGTTTTTCAGTTACCCTCAAGGGTCTGAGTGCTGCTACCAAATCTAAAAATATTCCTAATTTCTTTGATTAAGATCTTGGCTTACAGATAAAGGTTCTTGGAGTAAAAATAAATTCAGTCATCTCGTCTTTTCTTTGCTCTTCTGTTTGAATTATAGGTGTTAAGAATGCAAAATTTATGGTTGCAAAGTGGAAATACTGCTTGCAGTAGGGAAGGAAGATAAATTTAGATGTAATTTGAAGCATGCATGATTGTCTGTTTTCTACTGTGAAATCACGATGCTGGAAAATTTAGCTTTTTCTCATTTTGAAAGCTGTGATTATCCAGTGTAATCTTCCTCTGTGTTTTGAGACCAGAGATGAACACCTCAGGTTTGATTTTTAGACAGATATGCTTCTACAATCTTAAATGTAACACTGAATCATACATATGCTTATTGAGTTGTAAATATATATATTTGTGATGGTAAGAGGTGCATTAGCATGAGATCAAAAATTCAGTAATTCAGTATGAGCTAGATAACCCAGAAAAATCCATTTTTAATACTTTTCATGGCATCTTATCTTATTTTTGGAGTTCTTTTCACTAAACAACAACTCTGAAGTATTTGGCATTTGTATTTGTGTCCCCACAGTTCCACCAAGCTATGTAACTGAAAGAAAAACTTGCCACAGCAAATAACTACATGAAATTGAAACTGTCTTTTAAGGGAAAGGGTAACACTAACTTCACCCTCTCTGAATGTTTATAATAAATGCACTGGGTTTTTTTTTTCCTAATGGTGTACCTTTAGTTTCTACCAGGAGGGTGCATTCTGTGTGCCATTTGTCAGCATTTCACACATACAAGTTTGCTCAGTCTTCCAACTCAGTGGCCTGCTAGGCATGTCTTGTTATGTGCATAGGGAACCCTCCAGAACTTGTCTTTAGTTTTGGTACTGGTCAGTCAGCTGCTGCTCCAAGTTCTCTAATCTTTCATTTTCGAGTTGCATTCTTTAGCAGGTGATGTTCTTGTCACCAGGTGTATCATCCTTTCCAGCACAGCTTGTGGTCTCTAGGATGGTCTCTACCTGATCCATGGTCTTTTGCTTGTTCTGACTTCTGCACAATGTGCTGACAGTATATTGCAGTTGCTGGCACAGAGTGTTTACAAAATGTAATTATAGGCTATAGGTTTTAGATGTAAGATTCATTGAGTCTTTTCTGCTCCATTTTGCTATTCCTCTCAGAAATCAATGGCTTGATTAGCAGCCTGTGTAATTTCTGTATGCATGTTGGCCACTATGCACATTCTGTCATCTTTGCAGGATTCTTGCAGTTCCCATTGTGGTCTTGTCCAAGCTGGGAAGGTCCTGACAGAAGCTTAAACTAAGCTATAGAAGCTGTGACTCTTCCTAGGAGAATGGCACAGAAGTGCAGTCCTGACCAGAAATAAAGCTTTGTGTTTGACCACAGAAATGCCATCTCTCAACAGTATTCAAAGCTTCCCCTCTGTTTTGGAGGTCACCATTTCCTGATCTTTCCCACCACTGCTAAGTAGAATATCTTTCTGTTTTTAAAACTCCTTTCTTCCCCCAGGGTGCTGGTGCTGCACTGAATGGACTGACTTCCATTGATGGGAGTTAACATGTCTTAAGGAAACAGTAGCAGTGTGGCTATTTTTAGGGAGTCTCCAACTTAAGCAATACTCTGGCAGCAGCTCTCCAGTGAGGGAAAGGCCTATTCTTACTGTTTAATCCTGCTAATGACTGTTCTGGACTCCAGCTCCTCATGGCTGCACCCAGCTGTGCTGACCTACTTCCTATCCAGGAGCTGACAATGAGTAAATGAGTAAGAACCAGCTGATCTACTTTTTTTGCTCATTTCTTTACCGTGCTATTAGGAATGTGTCTCACTTCTGACATCACCCAGCCTCCCCTCACCAAAGAGATAAATTCTTTCTTATATCACCTTTGCAAAATGCAGGACACTTGGAAGATCTCAGCTTGTGAGTCCCTGTACCTTATCAGATCATTAATCTTTCTGGGCAGTTTCTAAAGGCCCAGCTAACTTGCTCACAAGAATCTCAGTAGTGATGTGAGACTGCCATTCCTACAGTGCTTGGTTTGCTCAGAGAGGATTCCTTTCTGATGCAAAGTCTGTAATTAGATTATGTCTAGCACCATGGATAAAGGATGTAATGTTTCTTATCCTGCCCTTAGTGGAAGTACTGGAGTAGCCTTGAAATGTACTGCAAATAAATTCCAGGGACATGGGATGCTTAGAGAGAAAAAAAAGAGTAACTCAAAGTCCAGAATCTACCTCCTGAATGGACCAGCACAGTGACCTCATTCTGAAATTATTTCTGCATGTATATCTAATGGTTATTATGTATTTGTATCAGATTTGCTGTTTAGTTATCCAGAACTTAGCATGTCGTTAAAATTTTGAAAGTTGTCAACCATCTGAAGTTTAATTGCTCCTAATTCCCACACAGAAATAAACTAGGGTTTGGTCAGCCTGATTCTTCCTGCAATACGAGTAACAAATGAAATGCTTGGCTTCTTACACATTTAGACTAGACAAAAATCTTGAAGGCTGAGCTGGGGCTGGCAGTGAATATTATGTAAGAAACTTAAAGTTTGTAAATTATGTTGGATCAACAAGAACCACTGTAGTTTTTTTTAAGTATGCTTCAAAATACACTCAATACACTAATATTATATTTTAAAACATTGCTGTTTGCTAATAGTAGATGGTTTTTGCTGAGGAAGAACAGTGACCTTATGCAACTGTTTTGCCTAAGTCATCTGTCTTGTCTCTGCTTGCTTGTTCCTGTTGGATTTGCATGAAGGTAAGGGTATGTTTGCAGATCCCTTTCTATGCCTCACAGTTGCATATAATTGAAATAATAGGTATGCCAGCCACCACAATGACTCTTACTAATCTTTGTAGTGACATCAGTTTACTAGAATTATACAGTCACTTGGTCTCTTTTTTCAACATGGACCATAGTTAAGCATCAAAAATGGGATAATCTGAGCACAACTATCTTAAATCCACAAAAACTCTGCTTATTCAGGACTTTTTAAGTGAGGACAGATGTAGGAGAGAAACAAATTCCAGACAGGTTTGTACTGAGGAATCCTATTTTCTCTTTACATTGTTGCTTCTTTTATGGATTTACATTTCAGTCTCCTATTTCTGATCCACTCTCCAGGCGCCCCCCTTCTGAAGGCACAGCTCTGGTACAAAGAAGTCGGCTGCCAAGTATCCAGGACTTCAAGTGGAGAGTGGATGTAGCTATATCCACAAGGTACAACAGAGAATCATGCACATCCCTGGAATTACCTAAGATCAAACTGATTTCTTGTGCTGCTTAAACATTTTAATGGGGTTAAAACGTGCCTTGATATTAGGGATTGGCAGGTAACCCTAAACAGTAAGATACAGGTGGAATTTTCTGAACAGTGTAGAAGTTGGTGTATGTAGACTTTAATGCTGGTAACATTTCAAAGTTTAAGTCTCTTATTTTAAAACTTAACAGAGCTGGTGCAAATTCACAGATCCTGGTGATAATGGCATAAATTAGTCAGATTGAGCCTCAAGCAGCTAGGCAAGCTCTTAGTTTTACTGGAACAGGGGAGGGTATTCATCTATTCAACTTCTCAAGCAGATCATAATTTTTTGCACATGTTAAATGAATTTCCATCTCTTGTACTCTGCTTCTACAGAGAGAAGTTTCAGGCCAGCACCTTTACACTGCCATAGTTATGTAACTGGTCATTGAACTACCTCCTAGTTTCTTTCACAGCAGGAGTAAAAGCCTTTGAGATCATCCTGCCTGTGCCTGCAGTGAACGGCTTCTTACCATCTGCCACAACAGAGGCATGTGGGGGATGGATCTTTGGCTAGACCCAGAAGGAAACAGAAACCTGTTGTCTGTGCTGTTTGCTCTCTGGCTAGTCCTAACCAGGACAGACCAAGCTGAAAGAAATTAGATGATCCAGTCTTTGTTAGTGGTGTAATTTGTTAGCATGAGTGACTCCATGTTGTGTGTCTGAATACCTGCATCTGGGAGAGAGTGCTGTCTCTTTGGTGCCAGGGAGGCCCATGGCTGATCAGGATTGTCTTCCTGAAATCAAGAAATAAAACTCCTAAGAGAAAATTGGAATGGCCACAAGCTGCTAGTTCAGGTGACTTTCTGATGAGCAGTGCTGTAAGCACCACACAGGTATCACTCTGTAGAAAAAGAGTCTATACTGATAGGAGAGCAAAATGTCCAGGTAAACATCCTCAGGCACAGTGCTTGCAAGCTGAAAGCAAATCCTATGATTTGTTTTCGAAACTACACAGGAGGAGCAATACATTACCGGTTTTTGTTTTCCTTCCTTTTAATTTTGTTTTCAGTTAATCTTCCCCCTGGGATTTCTTGTTTATCATCCAGCAACAGCCTCTGCAGGGAGGTATGGCAGCTTTGGGCTGTAGTGCCTGTCTGTACCTGAGCAGGCTTTGGCAGTGTCAGTTGATGGAAGCTGCACAAGAATGACTCACTTCCCTTCTTTGGGTCATCAAATAAAATAACACACAAATTTAGGATGAAGCCTGGAAGAGGCTGATTCCCCGAATGAGGTGGCAGTTGAACGTATGAAGAGATGGAAATGATTAATGCAGCATGGTAAACTGCATGAGAAAACTGTGCATTATTATTAGCAGGACTTGGTCAGCTCTTATCCCTATCAGAGTTCCACTAAACCAATTATGTAAAAATGAAAATGCTCCTAAACTTGCAGTTACTAAACTATTAACTAAATGTTAAGTCTCAATACTGAGGTAAATTGGACAGAGCTGTTGTGTTCATGAGTTTCCAGCCAGACTCTGTGACTAAAATTACTCATGTTCTGTGTAAAGCCTACATGAACATCTAAAATTGTTAATGTGCAATGCTGTACTCATCACAGTGCTGATATGTACTGCTGTAATCCTAATGATGTAAATAATTTCAGTTCACTGGCCCGTGCACTCCAGCCATCCATTCTGATGATGATGAAGCTTTCAGATGGGACAGCTCATCGCTTTGAAGTAAGTCTGATTGCCATAATAAAACTTCTAGTTTTATTTAGAAAGTTGAATTATTATTTAAAATACTAAAGCTTTTGTAAATGGTGTATTACCATTGGTTGGTTTGCTTTGGAATCCTTCATGTTCAGTGTAGCCACATGAAATATTTAATGAAATACCAATCAAAATCATTTCATACCTTGTTCCTGCACATGTTCTGCTGACCTGCAATTTATTAGAAGAATATTAATTACTGGAAAGCACTATTACATAATGTCTGGTTTGATTAAAAGTTATGAGGTTGTTATGAACTGTAACCTTCAGACCTGATGTTGTCTCTTGAGGGCAGAAAAATTACTGGGATAGTTTATATAATGTATGAGACACTTGTAAATCTTCTGCATTTGGCAGAGAATGGTAACATTCTTTTCTGTGGCAGAGGTAATTTTATTCTTTTTCTTCAGAACTGTTCTGGCTGCTAGAAAGTAAAAAAAGCCCTCTTTGCTTATTACAGGATTAGTCAGTGGCAGTATTTATGACACTGTACCTAAAGGCTT
This sequence comes from Ammospiza caudacuta, assembly GCF_027887145.1. Taxonomy (NCBI): domain Eukaryota; kingdom Metazoa; phylum Chordata; class Aves; order Passeriformes; family Passerellidae; genus Ammospiza; species Ammospiza caudacuta. Next base: position 11,479,930 of record NC_080606.1, on the reverse strand, counting down.
GCCAGAAGATGGCATAAACTCTTCCATAATTTTAACCTTTGGAAAGGAATGCTATTTGTTCTATAAATAGCATGGTGGTGCGTACAGGAATTCAACGCACAGCAGGCATTGTTACACTTGAACTCTGTACAGATTTTGGCTTCAGTTCTTTCATTAGTAGTAGTCTGGAAGAAGCACCAAAGCCCTGTGGGTTGAAAGAGGTGGACTGATTTTGCTGTTGAATTGTTTTGCAAGAAAGCATCTGTAGAGAAGGGCATAAATTCTGTGCTACATTGCAAACTGTTGGGGGTGTCACTTCACAGGAGATCAAATTTACCCCTCTGGACTGTCCAGCTCAGAGCATCCCATACACTGTGTTTGAGGGCTTCCATGGAACTTAAATGATGCCATGGACTCCAGGTTAACCCTTTACAAAAGGGTAAGTTTCACTTGTGAGGATAAAATCTAGTTTATTCCCACTTTAGTTCCTGGCATATCATGTTCAGTGTTGGTCTTGGTGCCATTGCTTCTGACTGTTTTGGTTTGATTTTAGGGTTTATTTTTTGTAGGTTTTTTTCCTCAATGTGAGTCTGTGGAAGACCTTTAGTTATTCTGCAGTGAAGATGTGTTTGTCCAGCACATGCAGATATCTGATAACAAACAGTGTGCTTCTCTTAGAATCAGCTCTTTGCTGTTGCTGCTGCTTGGATCTGAATGCCAAGGGTGTGACTTCAGACAGGATTTCTAGATCTGATGAGAGGTCTTCCCACAGTTAGCTCTTTGGAATAAACTTGTGTTCTGGTTTGAGTAAGCAAGTTTATGCAAGTAAACATAGTCCTCAGATGTTCAGATTTCCTTTATTTGAACACATTCAGTATGTTGTGCTAACTAACAGGGCTTACGTAAGATGGTAAGTCCAGAAAATAATTCTGTTGTGAACAGTTTTAAAATGTGTATAGCACAGGGAAAAGTTACATTCTTTGGTCTCCATTTGGTATTTTAATCACAGTGTGGCTTCTGACTGAAGTTGTTTTTTTTAAGCAGTGGGAATTGCAGCATTTTGAGTCTTGTTGTATATATGTCAAAAGTGAAAAGGACATGGTGCCTTTTTATGCATGTCTGATATATGTGGAAAATGCAAATCAGGTGTTGGATTGCTCTCATATAACTGGTATCTGTGCCAGAGTGGGCAGGAGGATGACAAGGGGCTCTGCCAAAAGAACTGCTGTCTTCAGTGCAGTCTGAGGAGTAAATTAGGCAGTGCTGTGCAGACTGTGTGGGACCAGCCAGACTGCACTGGGCACTCGTGTGAGTGTGTGTTTGTGCACTGCACTGGTGTCACCAGGCTGTGTCACAGGCTGTGCCTGCACCCAGCTGGGGGTCTCTGTCTCATAGATAAAATTTCCATCCGCTGGGTTTCTCAGGCTTGAAATGGTGAGGCCATGAGTCTCCTGCACAGTTGGAAATGCTTTTTGTGTTTAACCCTAAATCTTTTGCCTTCCACACATAGTGGAAGTGCCATTTGCTCTTGAGGTTGCTGCCAAGTGTCTGGCCTCAAGTCTCAATTTCTTTGTCTTGCAAGTTTGGACAAGCAGAATATCTTGAATTTGTTGCTTGAGATTTCTGTAGTCTCCACGACCTTCCAGATGACTTTCCTTCCAGTCCGTGACTTTTATATCACCCAAGCAGCTCTCAGTTTACATCCTTGAGTATTTCTTTTCTCTCATCAGGCAGAAAATGTACAATCTAGGTGTTATTTCTGTTTTTTTCCCACTCTTCTTTTCCATGGGGATTTAGTTGAATTACCTGAATTTTATTAACCTTAAATCCTTTGTCTTAAGACTGGAAAAATTAAGTATTTTAAGAGAAATTTGCCTTACAATGCAGAATGTTCCATATCCATAGGCATGCCCTAGTCAAGTTCCTGAGATGTCTTGTGTTTTCTAACCAGAGCATTCTGTTTCAGGTGCCAGTTGCAAAGTTTCAAGAACTGAGATACAATGTTGCCCTTATACTGAAGGAAATGAATGATTTGGAGAAGAGGAGCATACTGAAGATCCAAGACTGAACACTTTTAAATTGGGAGTTTATGGAAGAGATCTGAAACCCTCAGCATGTTTGGTCAATGCAAAACAGGGGACCATCACCACTTTGCCTCTATGAACTTAAATGTGGCATTTATGATGTCTGCTGTAAATATTTTTTTTTCAATTCAAGTGTTTAAAGCACAAGCTCTTTTTGTAAGACCTAGGAAAAACAAAACATTTATCTATGAAAAAAAGTATAATGCTTTTGTGAACATTATTGCATGATTCATCAAAACATTTTTTAAATAACCATCTTAATAGATGTTAGAGTCATTTATCTCTGATTATGATTCATAATTCTAATTTTTTTGATAGTGTGCTACCGGAAGCCCTATCAATGTGTATGTATCATAAGAAAGCTCTGCAATATTTCAAATAAAAAATAAAATAACAAACTCATTCCTGCCTTCTAGTATGACAAATGTGATCTTGAGTTTTGCATAAAATTGTTGCCTCAGTTCTTACTAAGTGACTACGATTTAGCTATTGATAGTTAATTTGGAAGAAAATTGGAAGACTGTGGATCAAGAAAGAAGTATCATCTGGGCTTCCAGGACTAATTCCATGGAATTATAGCAGTGGAAAGGTGAAATTTATTTCTTTATCTCATTGATCAGAATGGGCTAAATAGCTGTAATCTCCTAGTTTTGTGACTGGAGATGCCTGCCTCTTGTTTCATGTGCTGCCTGTGTGTTTGATTCCATGGAATCAGCTGCCATGACTGGGCAGAAACCCCTGGCCCTGGTGGGGAGCAGCAGGAGGCAGTGATCTTGTAACCCACCCCAGCTCATCAGTCCTGCAGGCCAGACCCCAGGGTGAAGGGGCTGCCTACAGCTGGGGTGGAAGTCACAGGTAGGAGCATATCCAGGCCCCCAGGCTGAGAATGCAGTTCAGCACAGGCTGAAGTGTCCTGAGCTGCTCAGGCAGTTGGACTGGATGGTCATTGTAGGTCCCTCTCTTTGCGCTGGAATAGTCTGTTCTGAGTTATTCCTTTGGTGAATTTACCTTGGAAGGACTCCCTTAATGTGAAACATGTTTCAAGTCTCATTTAAATACCATAGGACCACATGTATGTCCCTAAGAGCTTTGCCAAAAAACTGATGAGTTCCTCACTTCTTGGCTGAATGAATTTTCCCCAGCAGCAAAGACAGGGAGGCTGTGAGCAATTGCCCAAAGACAGCAGGCTGTGGCTCTAGAACTTAGTTTGTCAGAAGTCAGATGTATTTTAGAAAGCACATGCCACTGCTGCTGTTAAGCATTGGTTCCAGCTAATTGCAGGGTTTCTATCACAGAAATACCACCCATATTTGTCTCTTTCATGTTTTATGGTTGTAGAACTTGCCTTTATCTTCCTCACCCCCTGCAGAAAATTACTGAAATTAAAATTGTGGGTTAAGGAGGCCTTTTACACTCCCACAGATGTTTGTGTAGGAAAGGATGACTTGCCTTTTGGATTTAAAAAATCACAACAAGCATAGTAAGACTTATTTGTCATACTTCTGAAGAGGAGACTTCTTTGACAGCAGTCCATACCAATCTAAAGATAGCTGAATAGCTGTGGTCCAGAAAGCTTTTAAAACCTATGCAAGAATGTGTCCTGTAGTTTCAAATAAACCATCAGCAGGATTTCAAATTGTTCAGAAGCTTCCTGTTCCATTTGCTTTGTAGTGGACTCATCAATAACTTCCAGCTTTGATCCATACTCTGCCTCTTAGTCTTTTAACTTCCAAGTGGACTGCAGACTGCATTAATTCCTCTATAAACCTTGTTCATCTTCCTTGTATCTTACCACAGGCTGTGAAACAAAACACACATCCTTGTGTTCCTTGTTACATTTCCCTTCTGGCTGCTTAGACTTGCATTGTTTCAAACTGAAAATGTATCCCAGCTAAGCCTAGGTAAAGTCATTTCAGACAAAGGGAATTCTGCTGCATGGAGGTAAAATGACCTGTTGCTAAAGGCATTTGCAAAGTCATTTCTTACTGGTCAGAGCAGAGGAATCCATGAATAACTTCTAGAATATATTCATTTTGTTCATGTTCTTCAGAACTGGAAAGACTTCTTGACTGGATTTGTCATATTCTTTGGACCACTTAGTCTTGAATTTGTCTTGCCACACATTAAGCAGCAGTTTACTGTAATTGGAGGGTTACCATGTATGCTGATGGGTGCTTAAAAACTTGGGGTGTTCACTCCTCTGTACTTAAGAATTAATTTGGCCTTTCCTCCTGAGAGATTAGTAAAGCAGAAGTTGTCACCAAAATGGTTAGTGGGAGTGCATAGCAGATAGTTCCTCAGTTTTGCTAAAATGAGAGTCTTCAAAACATTGTTAGGTTTTTCAGAATTCAATAATGAATTACTTGTTGAATATTTGTTCAATGCTGAAATATCTTCTTTCTTCACAACTGAAACACCCTGGAATTTGAATTTCACTGAATTTCTGTCTGTAGCCCTTTCATTCCAATGCAGAACAAAAGTAACCTTCTAAGAATCTGGGTATGTCTGAACAGAAATTATTTTATCCCAGTCACTCCAGGTTTGGTTATGCTTCAAGGGCACATTGTGAATCCCCCTTTCAGTGGCACACAGTGAGACACAGCCTGAGTGGGATGCTTGCTTTGTCAGTCCTGAGGTCTTGTCAAGCTGATCACCAGCCAGTCATCAATTAGGCAGGCAGGGGTTTGTGTGGGAAGGGCACTGAGGATTTTTCTTATTCCACAGTTCATGGACCAGTAGGCAACAAGAACCTTTTGCAGGGTCTGTTGGTATTTTTCCTTGAGTAACAACACCCTGAGATAGCATTGCTCTCTCTATTGGTGCCTTGCATTTATTTAAACTGGATCATGTATTTGTATCTTAATTGTAGTGATTTTCTAACTATGGCATATGAACATAAACTTCTCTCTTAAGCCTTTTCTTTCATTTCCTTTATAGAGGACAGAACATTATGCCTTTTCTTTCAAGATTAATTAATTTAAACAGATTTAAAGTAAAACTTGGACTTGATAGTTTCTCAATGTAAATCATGTGTGTATGATAGCAAGGATGTCCAGTACATGAAGGAGGAGTCAGAATAGGCAGAATGCAAAATAATAGGTAAAGATAGTTGCCAAAAGTCATTCAGAGGTTCAGTGGCAAAATAACACAGAAGAACACACACATCTCCTCTTGTTCCCTGTGCATATGTTAGTGCAGCTTCCTGACATAATGGTCAGGCTTCCTGCTTGGTGCTTTTTGGAAATTGCCTCAACTGCAAGGGCCATCAGTCAAAATCTGTTCTTGCTATGGGTTATTACAGCACATGCAGAGCACATGGAAATGAAAAGCCATCTGTATTTGTGATGGGACTTTTCACATCCCTTCTTCCACTGGAGAAGGAGCTCAGTCAGTGTGACTGGTTTGGAATTTCACACTTGAGTTAGTTGTGCTTGAGAGGGGAGCAATGCAGGTTTATTGGTGGCTTTTGTGGACGCAAAGCCTGATGCAGTTTATGGATTCAGAAGAAGGCTGAAGAATGTAGTCATGCTCTCATGCTGCTTGTTATGCCAGCCATTAACTGCTGGAAGAAGATCAGTATTGTGCTCATTGTCATTAAAAGGAAAGAATTAAACCTCCCTTTGCAGAGAAATCATACAAGGGAGATGTGCTTTTGCAGAATGAGTCACCTCCTCACTTTAACTTTTTCTGTTTAAGTAAAGGATAAATCCGTTCTTGATCTCATGAACAATGCAGGTAGGCAGGAGGGTGCTTTTTTGCCTCTTTCTTTTTTTTCTTTTGCCTTCTAATCAAGTACACCTCATGACCTACTGCTGCTCCAAGTCCATGAATATATGCATGAATGTATGAAAACTCTATGCTTTCAGGATGTGTTATATAAAAACACCCCAGCATATCTAGATTATGTATGATCAACTCACCCAGCTGTTTTTGCTAAAAAAGTCTCTGCAGAGCCAGGCCTGGTATCAGAATCAAATATTTTGTAGTTGTTTGACTTCTAGTGAACAGTAAATTAGTATCTTGGCTTTAAAGTATTTTGCAGTTAGTGACTGTACGGCTCACTCTGTACCTGTCACACCCCACCAAGTACCAACATTTACCAAACACCACACATACCAGGAGCTAGGAGAGGCACAGCCAGCTGCTTTTTCCCCTGAAAAAAGGGTCACAGAGTTGTTGCCTATGGGGGCCATCTGTCATAAGCTCTTAACTATTTGCAGGCTCAGGATAAAGCTCTGTGTTCTGAACCCTCCTCAGCACACAGCTCCCACCACGGGGAGTAGCTCAAAAGCACAGCTGCTCTTTTCCCTTGAAATGTTTCAGCCATGTCCTGCTGGTAGAAGAGAATTCCCAGAAAAGCATTTCCCAGTGCCTTTCTGAGACTCTTTCAGTCCAGAGTGCTCAGACTGCGAGCCAGCTCTGCAGCTGCTTTCATGCATGGAGAATAGGAACTGTGCAAATTCCTTGCAGAGCACAAATGCTGATTGCATTTCCTATGATAAATCTATTCCCCTTCCCAGCTTGAATTCATGTTCTGCTAGAAACCCTCCTTTTATACCATGACTTATCTCTTTAAGTGTCTGCTATGTAACTATGTAAATACTGGTGGCGTTTCTCTGATAGAGATTGTCACTGCATTGCTACTGGTAACCAGTGGTTATGTCACTTTCCCTCGCTTGAATAGGCTTTGACTCATAGTGGTTTTCAGGACAATGGTTATAAAATAACACACTGAGGGGTTGCCGAGACTATAGTTTTGCAATAGAGGCAACTGCTGACCTCAAGGCTACAAGAAAGCATTTTTCTTCTTTTTCTTAAGGGTTTTGTTCTTTAATAGCATGAGATTTTCTTGCATGGAAGTTTGGAAAACAAGAAGTCTATGTTAGCAGGCTGGAGCCTGGAGGGAAAACCCCACACTCCTGAGCACAAATGCTCATTCTTTCTAACTCTTCTGAAGCACTGCTTAACTGAAATTTTAAGTGCTTCACATGTCCCATCTTTCTTTGGTTTACTTGCTGGCAGCCTGTGCCATACTTTGGATTATTGTCTGATTTAAATGATGGCAGAAAGAAGTACTGAAACCAGTGCTTATTAAATTCTTTTTTTAATTAAAGGACTTGCTTGAGAACAGCAGTTAGATGTTAAACTTTTTCTTTCTTTTTTTTAAAGATTCAAGAACCCGAGAGACAAGGGCCAAATTTTTGGCAGATGCAAATTGTCCTCATATCACAAGAATCAAAAGACAATTGAAGGGTCTGATGGCTGGCTTCTGTTCCCAGGTACAGATCTGATTTTCTGTATGAGCATAATGTTGCCTACACATGGACACAATCTTCACAGAATTAGTGTGTATAATTAAAAGTTAAAATCCAGATTTTAAGCAGCTTTAAACTATTTTTTTTTTTAATCTGAGGTAATCTGAATTTTCTCAAGTATCCTCCCTAAGCAAGGTCTTGCAAAACTCAGGTTGCCTCTCCTTACTTTCATCTTTTCTCCTGTCCATCCAAGCTCCACAGGCAGGACTTGTCCCTTAATACCTGCTTAGCTCATGCAGTCTAAACTGGGGAGTCCAAACATTTCTGCAAGTAAGAAAATGGAAATTAATTCCTTCAACCCCTCTCTTGAGCTTCATGAGGAGGCTGACTATATCAGTAATAGGACATCATCAGAAATTTCAAATTCTGCAGTGGATTTTAAGACAGTGTGAAAAGTGCTCTATATTTTTAGAGCGTAAGTGTATGTATACATAACATGGGCATTTCTGGTAACTGTAAATATGCATAAAGCTGCAAACAAAAAGCATTACACAACTTCTTTTAGAACAGCTTCTTTTCTGTAGTAGCACAGGTGATTTTCTCCCTAGACTACATTTAGCACAGACAGTTACACAACTAGTGCAACTGTCTCATCTAACAAGAATTGGTGGGAACATGCAGATTGAAACGGTCAACAGAGCTGCTCTTAAATAAAACAAAGATACATCACAAGGCATGTGCTTCTTCTTCGAGAATCTGGCACGGATAGGTAGAGCTGTGCAACATGCCACACTGCAAAACTAAATAAACACAACAATGTTTTCTTTAGTTGTTCTAAAACCAGGAGTATCTGACATTAAAATAGCTTCACTACTCCGTAGATTCCCTTAAAGAGAATGATTAACTGTGCAGCTACAAAGCTTCGCGATTCCTGCTCTAGCAGGAAACGGCATTCTCGCTTTTCAAAATCACTCCGAGCCGATGTTTCTTTCGCATTACCGGAGGTACCAAAACACCGGACCCTGGAGAGAATTCCGCGTCTCACCGGGGCGCCGGTGCAGCCCAGCGGGTCAAACCCAACTCCGCGCCCGGTGTGCCGGGTGGGCAGCGCTGCCCAGCCCGGCGCGCCAGGCTCTCCGTACGCTCAGACCCCGCCGGGACGGGTGTCCGAGGGCGCGGAGAGGGGCAGCGAGCCCCGGGCCGGGTTCGGGGCGGCCCCTCCCGGTGCGGACCGGGCCCGGCGCGTTACAAAACCGCCTGGTTTTGTAACAACCTGCGGGCGCGGCCAATGAGCGCCGCCGCCGCCGTCACGTGCCCGGGTTTATATAAGCGGCGGCGGCGGCGCGGGGCGCTCCCGGCGCGGGGCGGCAGCAGCAGCGCCATGGCCCGGCGGGGCCGCGCCGCGCCCGCGCCTCACGGCGTCCCGCGCCGCCCGCCGCGCTAGAGGAGCCGCCGCCGCCATGGGCTCGCACCTGCCGCCGCGCCCCGAGCCCCAGCTGGTGCTGCAGCTGGCGGCCGGCGCTCTGCAGGCGCAGAACTTGGAGGCGGCCGGCGGCGGCCTGGGGCCCGAGTGGCAGGTGCTGCTCGGGCGGGCGGACGCGCTGGCCTTCGGCGGGCGGCTGCACGAGGCGCTGCCGCTGTACCAGCTGGCGTCCCGCCACCAGCAGCTGCGCGCAGAGCAGCTGGAGAAGCTGGTGGAGTGCCTGGCGCAGAGCGTCCGGATCAAAGAGGGACTGCCCGCCGCCGGGCAGCCCGCGGCACCCCGCGAGTGGGACGTCTTCAGGTGCCGCAAATGCCAGGGCTTCCTCTTCGAGCCCGTTTCCTTGCCTTGCGGACACACGTTCTGCAAAAAGTGCCTGGAGAGGGACCGGGCGCCCGAGCCCCGCTGCGTCCTGTGCAAGGAGGCGGGCGGCGCGGCGGCCGGGCAGCTCCTGCGGGTCAATGTCATCCTCAGCAACCTGCTGACCAAGTGGTTCCCCTGCCAAGTGAAGGCTTCGCAGCTCCGGCACGAAGGGAACCTCCTCTACAAGGAGAAGAAGCTCCAAGCCGCCCTGCAGAAGTACAACGAAGCGGTCAGCCTAGGTAAGGGCTCCCTCTCCCCGCTGCTGGTCCGCGGCTCCGCGCCGGGGCAGGGATAACTTTCCACCGGCCGGGGCTCGCTGGCGGCCTCTCGTCCCACCGAGCCCCGGGCTCGGCCGGGGATACCCAGGTGTCCGGGAGCGTGCCGCCGGCTCCCCTGGCCGGGTCCTGGGGCCGGTGTCCGGAGGGGAGCCCCAGGGAGGGGTCTCGGCTCTTTGGCCCGCGGTGAAACTGGGTCAGGAGAGCAGCGGTTGCGTAAGCCCGAGCCTGCGGTCCGGCTGGGCTCCCCCCGGCCGGCGCCGTTGTGTAACCGGCGGAGCCGGGGGGAGTGGAGCGCCGCGCCCTGGGCATCCCGCCGCGCCCCGGGAAGGGCTCCGGGCGCGGGGTCCCCGCCGAGCAGCCGCTCGCAGCCGGGGATGCGTGTCCGGGCCGCGGGCGGGTCCCGCACCCCCGGCCCGCCCGGCCCCGCGCTCCCGCCCCAGCGCCGGGGAGCGCCTGCGGGGCTGCGCAGGGAGAACTTTTGATGCGGTCCTTTTCATGCAGTTCTTCCTGAGAAAAAGTGACTCACGCTGCCAGTACAAAGTAGAAGTTAAAGGCAAGGTATTACAGGGAAGCGTTTCACTGAAATGAAAATGCTCCCAAGAAACTGCTCAGCCTGTGTCCCGATGCTGCAGTGGGTGTAACTCAATGATCATTGTAACCCTACCTGATTCTTCTTTTCCTGTGTTTTGAGCTCTGGCATGAAAAGACCCTAATTTATCACTTAAAAACTTTGATGCTACCAATTTTGAAACTCCTCCCTACAGTACGACAGCATCCTTCCTGCTGTCTTAAATGTCTCCTGTGTGTCTGTACCAACGATCTGATCTTCAGTCAGTGCTGGTAATTTATTGTGTGAGTGTCTCAGCATTTATTTATGCAATGTTCTCTGCAGTTATATAAGACATAGCTGGCATTTTGTCTGGAGTTGCCCAAAGAGGTTTCCAGATTTAATTTAGTGCATGGATGTTTTGTGGGTTTGTGCAACTTGGAAGCACCAACATGTGTTTAAAAGAAATTAAAAACTAAGGAATAAAGCTTATATAACTAATTTCTTTTTACCTAATTGACCACTTTTTCTATTTCCTACAGCTCCAAATGACCACTTACTATATAGCAACCGGTCCCAGATTAACTCCACTTTGAAAGCTTGTGAAGATGCATTGCATGATGCAGAAACAGCGTGCAGGCTCCAGCCATACTGGTTGAAAGTAAGTTGTGACACTGGTTGAAAGTAAGTTGTGACTCCAGTTGTACTTTCTTTAAGCCTTGATCGTGCCCTGATAGAAAACAGTTGCAATGGTCAGACAGTGGAATCTGAGGGAGGCTTTAAGTCCTGTAACTTCTTGGACTCCTGCAATTTACAGACATTTAACCATTATTGAGCTTCCTGGGGTGAAGAAAGACAGTGCTAGTCCTGGAGAATGAGCCATGGCTATTTTCCTTGACTTGGATGAATAGCAGTTTTGTGAACTCTCTAAAAATTGAATGCTAAGGACAAAATTGCTGTTTTAGAAGATGGATGTAGGGGAGGTAGATGTTTCCAATATCAGTTGAGCTCAGGTGCTGTGAAAATCATATTTGCATGAGTGGGAGAATGTCCTGTTTATGCTTGCAGTTTTTAGGACTGTTGTGTTTAGAATCCCAGGCACTGGTGGTGTCTAGGTGTAAGACACACTTATAGTGATTTTTCCTGGCTAACTTTTCTTTCTTCAGAAAGATCTTTTGTACTTTCACTGTGGTTTTACTGTATATTTTCTGGACAAAAGCTGCAGCTGTGGATGTGTTTCCTTGCAGGGTCACCTAAGGAAAGGACAAGCATTAGCTAATCTGGGGAAAACAGAAGAAGCTTTAAGGGAGTTTCTATTCTGCCTTGCTCTAGATACTGGGAACAAGACAGCCAAGTCTGAGGCACAAAAGGTGAGTTCCCTAAATCATCTGGATCTGCACAATTGTTTTCAGGAGCCTCTCATAAAGGAGGATACAATTTTTTTTCTTTTCCCCTCTTTCATTACTGCAGAGAGCTGGATGGAGATAAAAATCCAGACTGTTGTTCACATTTGAGTCGTGTATTGCTGATCTGAAGATAGGAAGGTAGCAAGAAAATATAATCAGCAGCCATTCAGTTACAGTGCTAGCATCAAAAAATTTGAAGGAAAACTGAATTGTTAATAATTGCCACCCACAGACTATTGTGATTCTCAAATTTCTAATTGATTCCTAGCCTGGCAATCTATTCCCAATGCTGGAGTGCAGAAGAGGGGGAGTTGCTATTGAATGATAGATCAGGCCAGTGACTGGCAGAGCACAACACGCAGCACTCATCAAACTCCACTTGGGAGCAGCAGCTTTCTTGCTACTGCCAGTCATGCTGCCCCATGTCAGTATGTGCAGGAGGTGTGGAAGAGGAAGCAGTCAACAAAGGAAGAGCAGTTTTAAAATAGTTTTTTAGGGCTAATAATTAATGCTAAATAAGCAAGAAAATTAATTGATCTGCACTGAGGCTTTTTTTCAGATGCAATTTACAATGTGTGTGAATTCTCATATGGCTTTTTGGAATACTGCTGTTTTGCCCACCCCTCAAATCTCTGATATCCTGTAAATCAGTATTTTGACATTTAATAATTTTTGTTGTTGTTGTCATAGTTAAAAGGCTCAGTGTTGCAGTGATTACTTATGACAATAAAAATATAATAGTTTTATTTTCCTTCATGACAGTGTATTTATGCCATTCTCAATCCCTGGTGGGATGGGAACATTAGGGTTTTTATGTTCTGTAGCACATCAGGCTTTCTAAGCACAGTAGAATTCTTACAGTAAAACTCTATTCACAAAGGTAACAGAGTATAACCTGAATGGTTGTAGTGAAATCAAATTTCTATCTCATTTTATATATGGTTGAGATTTCAGCCTCTGAGGGTTTTTTTGTCACTGATGTTTGAGGGTTTTGTTTGCTTTTTTCCCCAGTGGTTTCCATGCAGTCTTTCATTGCCATTATGTCATGATTTGTGCTCACAGTCATGCTGGAAGACTTTCTGTGCACTAGAGCAAAAAGACCAGAAACAAACAGATATGTTTCTAAATTCTGACTCCAAATAGCCATTTCCAAGACATTTAATTTCTGAGCAGTGGGACTCTGAGAAAAAGTAGGCTTCTTATGACTGAAAGAATTACTTGTGCACTCATCAGACACAGAGTTCATCCATGATGCAATATTTTACTAGGTCATTTCCAAGGCTGGTCACATAACAGTGACATACTACATTTTACCAAATTCTTTGGGTGCAGTTGTGATGTTCTGCCTGCATTAACTGTCTGCCTGTGTTAGTTTGGACATAGTGTGATCCTGTGAAATCCTTTTTGGCTTTAAATAGAAATCTCAGCTGTCATGTGGCTTCCTCAGGCATCAGCAGGATCACCTCAGTAGTATGTTGAAATTAGTTTTTGAAGTGTGAATCTTCTATTGATGTCTGTTTCTTTCCTTAAATATTCATCTGATAATCTATGCCATACAAGAGGCTTCAAGCTGCTACTTGAAATAGATTCACTTATTTTCTTATAGAAAATGAAAAAATGGCATCTTTCTACTGCCTACCTTTTTTGTATTCTCACATAAGTGAATTAAAAATAGCTACAGTTTACAATATCAGACACATTTACCCAACTGATCTTGGATTAAGCCTGTGAGATGAGTGCTTTCTGTGCTAGTAAACTCCACTGAAAGATGATGTGCAGCAAAAAAAAAAAACCAAAACAACGACCCAAAAACATTCAAGAAAGATGTTAGCAATTTCTGGTGAACCCTGAACTGCAGGACAAAGAGGACAAAAGTATGTGTGTGTCACATCACAGAGAATGGTTAATGACTCTGTGGGCTTGTTTAACTCTGAAAATGTTTCTTGCTGTCTGTTTGGCCTGTACTGCATTAGCTCTTGCACTTTTTGTTCCTACCCTCATTTAAAGGGCTCTTTAAATGGTTTTAACAAAATCCTGGATGCTTCTTTCAGCTGTTCCCTTACTTGCTTTTTCATTTAGAGGTTGCAAGGAAGGAACTAAGCAGTGAAGTGTTCTGTTTTATATCACAGCTTCTACTTAGTTTGTTTTCACTGATCCCGGGAAATGCTCAGGAACACTTACCCGATATCCTGCAGCTGTTGTCACATCACTCTAGATTAAAGGGGAATCTCCTAAATTCAGTGGGATCTGGAGGCACCAGCCATAACCTACAAAGGTTGCTCAAGGTAAAGATCAAGTCTGATGTGTGGTTCTTAATTTGTTGTGTGTTTTGTGTTCACATTGGGAAGCCTTCTCTCCTTTTTGCCTCTGGGAGATAGGAGGATACATTTTCTCAAATTTTTACTGAATTTCAGAACCTACAAAACAGTGTTAACTAAGGAGACTGAAGTCTCCTTATTTGACTTTTTTTCTTTAATGTAAGTCCTCTGTTCTGATAAATTTTATATCAGAATTGAGTGGGTTCTACTCCTGTAATTGTCTTTAGGTCTTCCAAGTAGTTGGCAGTGGAAAGGGCCTCTGTAGATTGGATTTAGATACCCTCAAATGCTGTGAAATGCTAAAATCTAGAGCTTCAACTTGAAATGCTAAAATCTAGAGCTTCAACTTGAGCTATAGCTGGTGTGCAAGTAATGAAGTCATTCTATACTCTGTACAATACTTACAGGTTATTGTAGAGCTATATATGTGAGCTACTTCATAACTTTGGTTTTGCAGCTGTGGTTTGTAAAGGGCTGCAGAAGTTTACATTCATAGGTTTGTAAGGATCACTTCTGCTTCACTGAGACCTGAACTTTGGGATGGGTTTTGCATATATTGTATATTTAGGAGAAAACTTGGCTAGTCCTTACAGACAGAGGTGGAGGTTTTAGCTGCCTTGTTGAGACTGATAAGAAACAATCAGTGACACTGCCCCATGGAAAGGCTGTTAGGATATTCTGCCAGGAAACCCTTTTGCATGACTCTCACAAAGCCATTCAGGGGACAGTTCACTCATCTTCCTGCATGTCACACATCACAATCCAGTGTCTGGTTTGGGTCCATCCAGGGAGGTGATGTTACAGAGCTGACAGGTGATGTCAGTGCAGGGGCTGCTCACAGGAAGTCCTGTGGCCATGGCAGATAAACCCTGAATGGTTTATCCTCTGAGAAAGGAATCTGCCTTGCAAGGGGAAGCTCTGGGCATTTTCTCTCTTATAAATTTTGTGTGTTTTTACTGCTTCCTTAAAATGAACTGAATTGTTTTGGTTTTTCTGTTGGTTGATACCATCACCATGATGTAAACAATATGCATTTTCCCATAGGTTCAGTGATAACAATATATTTAACATGAGATTTAGCCACCTTTCTGACTGAATCCAGTTTCACAACCTTTGAGCTTTAAAGCCACACAAAAGGGCTGAAAACCCTCAATGGTGGGGAGGGGAAATCAAGTTTGTTGGTTGCTTGCTTTTTGGAGTTTAATTTTTTTAAATTAGTATTAGCGATTCTCAAACTCTTGCTTCTTGACCCACAAAGTCCTTCCTGGTGATCTATAATATTAAAGATTGTTGACAGGTTGAGTTTTCTCCCTACCAAGTTGTTGGAAAATTGGTCTAATGTCAGTCCTCTCTTCACACAGGTCAATGTGGAACAGAAAAAGGGTTTTTCCATTCAAGAGGAACCAAATGTAACTACTTCTGGTAGTTTGAGGAAACCAATACAAATTACAGAGAGCAAAAAGGACTGCTCAGAGGAGGAGAACAAATTCACCTCCATGCCAGAGTCTACTTTTCTCCTCTCTGAGAAATGCAGCCTCCTGAAAAGGAAGTGCTGCTCAGAGGAGATGAGAAATGCTGAGGTGCCCTGCAAGCTGATGAAGAAAGGTATGTTTAATTACAGGACAGGTTCCATGGCAGGCCACCCATGGAAACTTTTCTTCTGTAAGATTCAGACAAAGAGGGACCAAATTCCACTTTGCCTTTTATATTTTCTCTTTTGTCTAATCAAGGGATGCATGTTGTGGAAGCTTTACTGTGTGCAGAGAGAAAAAAATGTAAATAGGGGCAAAGAAGGTCATGTGCTTTTCTCAGCAGAGCTCTGAATCTTTTAAAGAACATCAGTGTTGCACATGGTCTCAGACTTTTCTATAATAATTTTAAAAGTTTAAAAGTACAACCTCTATTTGTTCTTGGTATCTGGCCTTGTTTTCATGCTGTGCAATGTATTTACAATGGTATAGGAGAAGAACTTGTCTCACTTTAGACTTTCAGCACTAACAAAGTGTTTGGACTTGGCCAATGCAAGGCCAGATTGATCCCTCTGTTAGTGGCTATAATGTGACTAAAATCAAGGGGAGATGTGCTGATTTGTGCCAAGGCTTTTGAATTTGAAGCTTTGATTAGAAATTACTGTGATGATGCTTCATGGTTCAATAAGTTGCAAATATCACATGCTGGTGTAAATACATGAGATGGCATTGTGCTTGCATGGTTCTGTTCAACTGCTTTTTTTTTTTTTTCTTATTGATAGACATAGTTGATATTAGGGAAAATAGTACTGGACAACATATTCCATTTGAAGTTGTGGATCCATCAGATTTGGACTGCTCCCTGTGTATGAGGTGTGTTCTTTTCTCACAGATATCTATAGCCTTCTAGCTGTATCTTCCTCCCTTTTATGACCTAGAGATTTTCTAGCTTGCTTGGTACTTTTTTTTGCCTGTGACATGAAATTAGCTTTGGCTGTGATTTTCACTCCAGTGATGCATTTCTAGACCTTTGGTTCTGAGCACTGTTGATGAATGGGCACTCTTTGATCTTCTCTGGGCTGGTGATTGCTTTGGAAAGGGCACACAGTCACGTGGGGGTTCAGCATGTTAGAGAAGGTGTCTGAAAGATTTGCTCTCACTACTGACACAGTGCACAAACCCACAGTTGTCACCTGGGAATTTGTGGAGCTGTTTGTCAGAAAAGCATAAAATACCTAAAGAGACCACATCCAGTGAATATTCTGAGTTTGCATGTGAAGTACTGTGTTGTTGCCATAGGAGGATCTTGTGGGTAAGCGAGAGTGTGCTTTAACTCTTGCTTTAGAGATGTGTTCCTCGCTTTACTGAGGCAGACACTCCATTTGCTTGAAGATTTCTTCTTCCAGTAAAGAAAATTGTTGTTAATAGAACAGCAGTTATTCTTGGGAACAGCAATGGCTTAGTAAATCAAGTAGGAGTTGTCAACTGCACCTATTTTACTACTTGTTTTGTACAAAACATTTTCACTTTGGCAAACACATTATGTGGGGGGGGTTTAGTGCCTTAGAAATATTGGGAAGGTGTTTCACTTGCTGCAGTGGGTGTTGCTTAGGTTGTTTGGTTTTTTTAATTACCCACCTTTATGTATAATTCATGCTGGGGTTGGTTTTGCACAATATTTTAAAATTCTTAAATAGCAAATAGCCTCTTTAGGGATTTACTTCTGAAGGCATGTGTTTTGAGAAATTTGGATTTTGTTGTTTGTATGCAGAGGAGGAGGCTTCAATTTGTTTCAGACAAACTGAAAGCTTTGAGGGCCAACTGCTGTATTGTCTGATTTGCTTCTGCTTGGAATAAATCAGATCTGCCCCCTCTCCCTCTGCCTGTCTACAGCTGAAATATGTTCCAAAAGTTTGTGCAGCTGTCAAAACACTCAATAGTGCAAAGAGCAAAGCTTTCCTCTAACAGGAAGCCACACAATTAGGCTTAGATGGTTTGGTGATTCTGCTTGTTTATCATCGTGTCCACAAACCATTTTTCAGATGTTTTAAATAAAATTAATTAATCCTACTTTCTCATCCTCTATGTTAAATCAGAAACAGCCAGACTAAAATGCATTTGTAAAAGAATTAACCCAGGGATTTCTGTTTCCCTTATAGAACAGAGGATGTATAGGTGCTGTGCCTGGAATCATAGTGCCAAATGCAGACTTTGCCTTCAGAAGGATGTTGGCTTTGTAACATCACTGCACAAGGAGGGCGAGGGCTTGTGCTCAGGAAAGCTCTCCTCAGATCTTCCTGGTTATTTATGCAGACCCATTGTAATTACTTCCTGCCATGTTCTTCAGAAGCCTTTTGGGGTTTTGGTTCCTGAGTGCTTTGGTCTAATTACCCAGTAACCTACTGACCTGCTCACAATTAACTGCAGGAGCTGTTATTAACCTGTTTGTCTGATGGAGTGGCAAAAATGTTATTGATCTACCTTTGCTCCAGCAGCAAGCAGAAAATACAAAGTACTCAAAGCAAGGAACTAATGAGAAAAGGAGTGTTATTCCACAGCATCTTAGTTTCTGTGTTGCAGTAGCTCAAAATAATGTCATGGCAAGTCTTGGTGTGGGTGTGTAGTGTTTCTTTCTGCAAATCATGGAGCTTGTCCAGGTCCTCTTAGAGTTATTAGGAAAAGCTGGCTTTTGTTGGAGCTAGGGCAGGCTCAGGAATCTTAAGAGGAGCATTTTGTCTTTATGCTGTGTTTCAGATGAAGTCAGTCCCTACCAAATAATTACATGCAATGCAGTTCTTTCTGGAACATGGGGTAGAATTCAGTGTTTCACATGGTTTACGTGAGGTTTCTGCTCATGAAACAGTTAACAAGTGTTTTCAATTACGCCATCAAGTTGCAATAAGATAGGTGTGGCATTTTAGGTACTATTTCATATGTTCCATTGCTTAAATGTCAATGTTTTTAGTAACTAATGACATTTAATGAGCTCTCTATAGCAGTCTTGTTAAAAGCCAATTGCATTCTTAAATACACTCATCTTGTCAAAGATGCTAATAACTGTGGGTTTACTTATTTTAATTTCCACATGTTTAACAGAACATAGTGTACTGTTTTGATAAACTAATACTTTTAAGAAAAATTATGAATTCACTTAAATTATAATGAGACTAGTATTTAAGACCTTCAAATGTTCAGTATGTTATAAGATACAGTATATTCCAGACAATTTAGTCGCTAGATTTGTATTGCTTCTATTTTTAAAAAAACTTCTATCTAATTTACATCCCCGTAAGGTCTTTATTGACAAGGAAATATGACTTTGCAGTGTTGCATAATCATAATAAGGAAAAAAATCTTTACATGAAATTAAGTGTCATAGAGGTGCTTGAAATTGGTAAAGAATAGGTACCATGATACTTTGAATACCTGGCCTTATATATTTTTCTAAATATAAAATATGAATGTCCTGTCACTCATTTTCCAGAAGAGCAGTCCCTTGAAGGTTAAAAACTCTATTAAAAAAATATACCCATTAGAGCTGGCAATAATAGAATCATGCCAAGTCCCAGTTTATTGTAATTACTCTTGTGGGCTATTACTGTAAATAGGTATTTTGTGCTTAACTCCACACATACAAGTAATCACAAAATTTCAGTAATAGTTGTGGAAGTATTGCTCAATTTCATTAGTGAAGTCAGATGGTCCAACTTCTGGGTCTGTTTATTGCTCACACGGAGGAAAATTAAAAGCTGGCGTGTTGGAAGTTCATGATAATATTGTCCCTCACATTCACTGAAGTCAGAGTTCATGGGCTGCCTTTCATGTTGGGTGGCAATAACAAAGTCTGTAGGCTGAATAAATACAAAAGTTGGTTGAAGAAATTAAAAGCAAGAAGAGACTTTGTCCCCGTAGTAGTCAGTAGTTAAGTTAGTGAATAAATTCAGCTTTTTTGGTAGCAACTTTTTTCTTTTACTTTAGTACACGATATTGTTGTCTTTTTGCTCTTGGATTTTCCAATCCAGGCTCTTCTATGAACCTGTCACTACACCTTGTGGACACACCTTCTGTCTCAAATGTCTGGAGAGATGCCTGGATCATAACCCAAAATGTCCCCTGTGCAAGGAAGGGCTCTCAGAGGTAACACTTGGATTTTTTCAGCATAAGTTCAAGTGATAGGAACCACTTCACCTTCAGACAGCCTTGATATTTCCCAACACAAAAGAAAGCTTACATAACTCAGGAAGAATGTGAATTTTAAAATGCTCTTGTGAGTTGCCATGCATGGCTAGTCTCTGTTCAAACCTTAGGACCAGGCCTGTACTTGGAAAATCTGTAGGTGATTTTTGCTTTCCAGATTTCCTAAGTGAATGTCTGTAACACAGGGAATAGTTAAAAAAAACCCAATTCTTCAGTGGCAAGTTTGACAGATGATAGACTCACAGACATCAGAAAATGGGGGTGTAATGGGTGATGTCCTTTGCACAGGCACCAAACAAACACTGTGAAGTGCTGGGTGTTCTAACTGCTTGTGTGTGTTCTTACTGCAGTGCTTGGCTATGAGGAAATATTGTAAAACAGTGCTAATGGAGGAGCTAATAGCCAGATATCTTCCAGAAGAACTCACTGAAAGGAGAAAGATTTATGAAGAGGAAATAGCAGAGCTTTCCAAGTACGTAATCCATTTATGTAAAATCCCATCTCTAATTCTGCTGCTGTTGGCTGGAGTGGCTCTGGCTGCTGTGGAACATGAGCTGAGATGCTGATGGAGCTTCTTTCTCTGTACCATGTGATTTCAGAGAACAGGGTCCAGGGGAAACTGTGCTTGAGTGAGCATAAAAACTAGACACTGTGCTAAAGAATAAAGAGAAGTAAAAGAAAGAGAATAAAGAGAAGTAGAAGTCTCTTTATAAACAAAGTACAAAGCAATGTGTCTGCTTTCAGTGAACCTCTATAAAAGGCACAGAGTGAGAAGCAGTCTCACAGGATGGGGTTTGGAATATACTGGATAGGGAAGAAATGGGATTAAGGGAAATAAAGTAAATAAAAGCAATACTAGAGATCCAATAATGCTTTCACAAGCAAGTCCAGAAAGCTTAATGAAAAAAATATCTGTTATTAAGTGGTATATAGTTTTCTAGAGTATTTAGTCAGTTAAAGGGAAAATAATTTTAGCTTTTACCATTCCATTAAGAATGAAATTAAGCTTTTACCAATAATTTTCTTTGTTTATTCCATTAAGAATTCTATTCTAAAGATGCTGTAATTTCTATTTAAATATGTCATAATCTTAAAGAATGTGAGCCTTATGTGTCAGTAGTTGGGTAAAACGTCATATCTGATTTTTCCTTTCCTTCTTACAGCCTAAATAAGAATGTTCCCATATTTGTGTGCACCATGGCCTATCCCACAGTGCCCTGTCCTTTGCACATCTTCGAGCCCTGCTACCGGCTGATGATCCGCAGGTGCATGGAGACGGGCACCAGGCAGTTTGGGATGTGCATCAGCGACCCTGTCAAGGGGTGAGTGAACAGCCTGGACCATCTGAGGCACCCTCTTAGTCTGGAGCCAGTGGAGAGGTGCAGAAAGGTCCATGGCTGTAATATCTGGGGTAGCTCTCCAGTAGAGAAATTTTCTTCCTAATCATGCAGGTTAAAGTTTCCTCCTAATCATGCAGGTTGAGGAGACAGAAGTTTTTCTCTTGAGGACTTGGATTCTGACTAATATAATAGTCTGTTTTCTCAGAACTGAATGTGTGTCATTATGTGACTGAGCTGCAGACCTCCTGTAGTACATGAAAAAATGTGTATTTTTCTCCTGCTTTTAAATCTGCTGTTTTGGCACAAGAAATCAAAATGGTAGTAAGGTGTGTTCTTGGGCTAAATTTCCTTAAATTATAGGATATGTTTATATCTTTTATATATTTATAGTAGTGGCTGCAGAGGTATAACAGGACCTTCATAAGGACTGGCTGAGCATTTACATTGAGCCATTTACAGTCAGTCTTAGGTAATTTGACTTCAATGTTTAACTCTATTTAGCTTTTCTTCCTTCTTTTTATGCTATAAACTTACTGGGTATGTATACTCTGTGGAAAGTATGATTTACAGAAAATACCCACCTGCAAAGTAAAATATGCTGAAATAGTGCAAACACTTTTTTCTTCATAGATTTCCTAGTCCTTCCATAATGGTAATATTCTGAATTGCACTTGTCCTTCTGTACAAACTGACTGAACATGTTAGGATTATGGACAAAGTATGCTTCTGATCTGTGTATCTTTCTGTTTCATAAGATGTTTCCTGTATTCCAAAACATCCAGTTAGCATTAATCAGATTAGACAGTCTGAATCTTCCTGATAGTTTTGCAAACAATTGTGGAATAATTTGAACTAGAGCAGGTCAGTGCTATGAACAATAGAAATGAGCTGACATTGGTAAATACCTTTGTGGCAGGGACTGGCTGCATGGCAGCTCTGTGGAACTCAGGGTGGAGAGAATAAGATTTGTTTACTTGCTTTTGTTCTGATTTCAATAGGTTTGCAGATTATGGCTGCATTCTGGAGATAAGAAATGTTGAATTCTTTGCTGATGGTCGCTCTGTTGTAGACAGCATTGGCAAGAGGAGATTTAAGGTGATCCAGCACAGCCAGCGTGATGGATATAATACAGCAGATATTGAGTACATTGAGGATCAAAAGGTAAGTTCAGAAATATTTCATTTAAACTGTATAACATGTGAAATTCTAAGCATGTATGGTTTTAGTGGGTTTTATTTTTGTAGATGTATCTAATACAACAAATTTGTGGTATTTAATAGCTGCTCATGGTTAAGGTGGGACACATACTAGTCAGCACAAGCATGCACACACACTGCCCAAGTACTGAAGTGTGTTTCCTGGAGGTATTTATCAGAGGACCAGAATAAGTGTATCCAGGATGAGATCTTACTGCTCTTCTAGACAGAAAAACTGCAGTTTATAAGAGGGTGGAGGGGGAGCCTTACACTATTTGTATGGAAGCCAATTTTAAAATCCCTATTCAGGTAAGAAGCAGCAGGATTGAGTGCACCATAACTTTCAAAATTGCTTGCATTAATTCTTAAGAGCTTTTGGTATGTAATGGGAAGGTAAAATGTCTACTCTGAGGTTCTACTGATTTTTTTTTTTTTAAAGCTTTGCACAATCTTTTTTTCCTGTTTTTGTGCGCTATTCGTGTAAAGGTTTTTTCATATGAAAATCCAGAAACTGCAAATTCTACAAATAGATATTTTTGGTTTAGAATACAGGCAAAGTGAAGAATTTGGTTAGTGGAGGATCATCAGAAGAGGAAACACCAAATGAGCTCTCACTATTTATTCCAGAACTTTTTTGGCATGTTTTTTTTCTTTTCCTTTCCCTTACCCAATCCTGAAAATCCTGAAAATCCTATGCCTTCCCCAGCATGCAGCCTGAACTAACAATAACCTTCCCCCTCTCATTTCTCATTCCAGGTGCAAGGACAGGAGTATGCTGCATTACTTGTTCTCCATGACTCTGTCTATGATCAGGCCTCTACATGGTTTAACTCCCTCAAGCAAGCACTCAAAAGTCGAATTCTCAGTCATTTTGGTCCAATGCCAGCTAAGGATCCTGACCCACAGGTATCCACAATCAGTGGCTTATGTAACTTTTTGAGACATAAATAACAGGGATATCCGATAAGCTGGCAGGCATTGTGTTTTAAGATGAAAATATGAATACTCTGCATTTACCCCACATAAGCTGAGCCTCTAAATTCTATTGCCACACACCAGTGGTAGCACAGTTGCAAAGAAAAAGTTTGTATTTAATGTTGATAACTTTTTGAGACTATTTATCTTACTGCATTAATCCCAGGAGACTGAACTGCCTTTTTTGCCTGCTCTACTTCCCCAGTTAAATGACTGAGAGTAAATAGGCAACTGGAAACTTTTACTTTTGATAAAGGACTGCAAACAGTGGGGAACTGCAAATGGTGGGGTCCTAAAATATAACAAGAATATAACAAGAGCTAATATGAGGTAGTGTCATAAAGTATGGAGAAGGAATCCTAAAGATCTGGGTCAGTAATAATATGAGAAGAAAACAAATTTTTAAAAATCCAGAAGGCCTAGCTTATAAATTGTTGCTAGTAATAGAAAATGCATCCTTTTTCAACATTCTATTTTTAGGAAAGCTGCCACTTGTTTGTAATGTGTTTCAGGCCAACCGGTAATCACAAGCCATTAGTCAGGCAATGAAATAATCCACTTGTTACATTGCTATCATAAACAGAATTTTCAGAGTTAAATCTTCAAAACCAGCCCCTTACCAGCTGTCTGAATGCTGACTTTTAATTTATAATTTTGCCCCCCTGACTGCAGGCAAACCCCAATGGGCCAGCCTGTTGCTAGTGGGTCCTGGCTGTGCTTCCCCTGGAGAACAGAGCCCAGCCGCCCTTCCTGGCCATGCAGTCACTCAGGGGAAAAAAAATAATTTAAAAAAAAAGGGATTTAAAAATAGGTCCACCTCATCAATTGTTGCTAGTAATAGAAACACATTCTATTTTTTCATACTGTTTTTAGGAAAGGTGCCACTGGTTTGTAACCCGTTTCAGGCCAAGCCATTAGGCTGGCAGTGAAATAACTCACTTGCTGCATTGCTATTGACAACTGCGTTTCAGAGTTAAACCCTCAAAGTCAGCACCTGACTTCTAATTTCTATTTTTCCCCCCGACTGCAGGTAAACCCCAACGGGCCAGCCTAGTGCTGGTGGGTCCTGGCTGTGTTGCCCCTGGAGAGCAGAGCCCAGCTGCCCTTCCCGGCCATGCAGTCGCCCAGGGAAAAAAAAAAAAATTAAAAAAATTAATTTTAAAAAATCCAGAAGGTCCACCCCATAAATTGTCGCTAGTAATAGAAACACATTCTGTTTTTTCATACTGTTTTTAGGAAAGGTGCCACTGATTTGTAACCTGTTCCAGGCCAAGCCATTAGGCTGGCAATGCAATAACTCACTTGCTGCGTTGTTATCGACAACCGTGTTTCAGAGTTAAACCCTCAAAGTCAGCACCTGACTTCTAATTTCTATTTTTCCCCCTGCCTGCAGGCAAACCCCAACGGGCCAGCCTGGTGCTGGTGGGTCCTGGCTGTGCTGCCCCTGGAGAACAGAGCCCAGCTGCCCTTCCTGGCCATGCAGTCGCTGCGGGAGCGCCTGAGCGGCATCCGCCGCGTGCTGACCTTCATGGCGCGCGCCCGGGCGCGGTGACAGCCAGCACCAGAGCTGGGCAGCTCCCACTGCCCCCTGTCACTCCAGCTAACTGCAATAATGTCTTACAGATCTGAGTGTGTCAGGATGCTTCAAGCCCTGAGTTTCAAAGAGAATGACTTATAAAGAGCAGGGGATGTTTATGGATACTTCAATAGTTTCCTTTCGGAACTGAGACGAGTATTCAATCGCTGCACTGCTAAATTTATAACAAATGTGATAGAACAAAAAGTGATCTTGTTTGCCATAAACCTTTTAAAAATCTTAAGGGTTTTTTTAATTTATTTTATTTTTATTTTTTAGTGGATAAAGGATAAACTGTGCAGTTTAATGTGAAGCAGAAATAATAAGGTTGATGCATTATTTCAGTGAACTGCAAAGTCTTTTATTCAAATGGTTCAGGTTTTATATAGCATTGTGTAAAATAATGTTCACAACTTCTGTTTGATAATTTATTTTTGCACTATGATTTTTTTGTTTCAAAATGTATATTATTTATGTGTTCATTCACTAAAGGAAAGTGAGCTGCTCTATTTATAGTGTTTTTACCCTGTATTTATGACTGGGGACAAAAATGATGATTCTTGCAGTGCACAAGCAACTGCTTTGATAATTTTTCAGTTGTGTTCAAATACTTTGAATGTTTTTCTACTCATCCCCAGTTCTGCTGTAGCTTAAGAATGCCCCCAGAACATTCTGCCTTGAAGTCTTTGATTACACAGATTGTCTGAGTTAATTGAAGCACAGCTGTTGAAGGTTCATCCTATGCTTGTGGAGAGGTTCCTGATACAACCAAACAGTCAAGCACCTGCTTAAGCATGTGTTTATGTGCTTGGGTAAATTCAAGTACTGATGGTTGATGTCAGTGGGAATTGACCATAGTGGTGACAGAAGGATCTAACCCCTAATATTTCACAGAACAGAATAACTTGAAGTTGAATTTATATCTGAACTCTTTCTTGCAAAAATGGACAATGGCTACGAACAACTGCGAAGAAAGAGCTGCAATATTTGGAAAGTGGCTTATTCTAGAGAAAACTGGAAGTACTGGTGTCATTTCATTGTAGGTTAATACATAGATTTATTTTTTTTCATCAATTCCTGTTGCTGTTAAGATGAGTTTTATTTCTTTTAACTGTTTGGTGGGGTTTGGCTTTGGAGTGTGTGTATGGGAGGGGGAGGGGGGAGTTATTTTGAACTGTAGGACTCAGAGGGTAGCTTGTGTCACATAAGAAGGATTATGTTGTAATAAATGCTATTTATTTCACCCCAATCTTCAGGTTTCTGTTAGCTTCAAATCTCTACCCAGCCATTGCTTTTCTCTTAAGAGATTGGGTAGTGTTGCTAATAATAGTTATCTCCCAAGGAAGGCAAGTGAATTTTAGCATGATTACTTCTAGCTATAAAGCAGGTAAAAATAGGGCAGAAATGAGAACAGGAAGTATCTTGGTTTAGATTTTTTTTTTAATCAACAGTTCATATACTTGTTTTGCTGCTTGTATTGCTTTCAGTGTACCACTTTTTGAGACTGCTCTTACCTCCATCTGATTTTGACTTTGACTAATTTCAATGTGAGCAAAACTGGGCCTTTATTCTAAGCTACTGTTTTCCCTTTCAGTGGCAAAAACTAGAATGAAGTGAGAATGTTATGGAATGCTATAAATTTCTTTGGGTTTTTTTATGCAGGATAGCACTGCCATTTCATGCCTTTATGAAAAAAATGCAGTAGGATTTAATGTAACTTTTCTGCATGTTTTTCCATTATCTCATCAGTAATATTTGTTAGTTAAAAGTAGTTTTCATAAAGCTACCTTTGTTCCCCTTTTGTTAAATTCTGTAAAACTTTTTTATAAGGGTACCAAAGAAACAAATGGAAGACAAACATGTTTCACCCTTGTGGTGCACATGGAATCTGTGTCCTGTTTGCATTGAGCTACTTTGGAAATGCTGTAACTTCCTTCCATACTGCTGGATTGCTGCACTCCCTCTGTGAGTGGTATTTGGCATGCTGAAAAAATGTATAAAAGCATCTACATCTTCTGAACAGTACCAAGTGATGGTGGCTGACACCTGCTATGGCATTTTGTGTTCTTAAGTCAGCAAAGTGATTTATATTTTTTTGGAAGTGAAGCTGCATTAACTGCAATTCTTCCACAAACCATTACATTTGCAGAACATAAGTGTCTCATATTGCTCCCACAGGAAAAAAGCTTCCACTTTTGTTACTCTTATCTGTGAGAAAATTAGCTTAAATACCTAATTTAAACTGTTTTCTCACTGATGTAATTATTTTTTATCCTGCACGCTGTGTCTTCTACATACTCATTCTGCCTATTTTGTTGTTTTAGAAAAGATGTCATGGAAAGAATCTTTGATTTTAAAGATGAATATTGTCTTTTCTGTTAGTCTTGAGTAAAGCAGCCAGAATTTCCAAGCAGAGACTTGTGTCCATGCCCTGCATCGTGAGCACCCAGTGCATTTGTTGCAGCCTGGAAACACTGGACCTACTGCATGTAATGCAAACAGGTGATCTGCATGCACAACAAATCAAAATTCCATCTGTACAGGTACAGTAGCATTCTTGCTGGGGCTGCTCTATGGCCACACATCCTAGGTTAATGGCTTAAGTCTGAAAATTCCATCAGAAATGAAAACCAATACTGAGAAAGATTTATGCTAATGAACACAAACCTGTCCAGGAAAAACTGGACAAGGAGTACCCTTAGCCTTCATTATGTTGAGATGGTAAAGTTTCAGTAATGATGCTTAAAATAAAAAAAAATCTAGGTTTGCCACACTACCACTGTTTTTTTCAGTTGCATAAATAAGTATAAGCATGTAAATGCAACATTTATCACAGGCATGAGTAAACAGCTGAACAGATTTAAAAATACCTTCAGTTTAATTATAGAAATAGCATTGATCAGATAAAATACTAATTAGGGGAATCTTTTATTTAAGCTGCTCACATTTTTCTAGACACCAAACCCAGTTTTATAACCAGTCTTGCTCATCTGCTAAAAACAAAAAACTCAACAAACCAAATCATGATTCAAATTTCATTTCCTGTGTGGTGTGAGGTATTGATTAGTCGTTGTGTGGGCATAGGTAATGCATAGGATGCTTAGACAGTAGTTCAGTACTTTTAATAATAAATGATAAAATGGTGTGATAGGCCTTCATGCTAAGTCTTGAATGACATTCTGGTGTTAGCTGTAGAAGTTCCTCTTGCTTTTTTTCTGTCATTACTTTAAGTGCTGCTATCTTCCATGACAATGTAGCAATAAGAGATACCAGCTGTCAGATGTGGCTCACCGTCCTTCTGTCCTGCACCACTGCTCACTGACAGAACACCTCAACCATGGATTTATTAATCCAAAGATTGTTTTAATCTAAAAAAAAGTGGATTTGGATGTAGCAGGTCTGTGTTAATCTGTGCTGTGGAGAAAGAGCTTCATAGAGTTGAGTTCTGGTTTAGATGGTCTTTTCACAGAATCAGAATCCCAGATTGGAAGGGACCTCAAGGATCAGCTGGTCCAACTTTTCTTGGCAAAAGCATGGTCTAGACAAGATGGTCCAGCAGGCAATCCAGCCAAATCTTACAGGTGTCCAGTGTTGGGAAATCCAACACATCCCTGGGAAGATTACTCCAATGGCTGATTGTTCTCATTGTGAAAATTTTTCTCTTTAATGATTTCTACTTGGTGCTGAAGTTTTACTGGTGTTTAAATCAATGACAGGAGTTGTATTTAAATTCAGTGTTTAGGAATGGAGAACATGTTCACAAACACTTATTTAAAAAAGAAAGTGAAAATTATCTATAGGGGTTTTGTGCATAAAAACCCTATGGACCTATATGCACTTAGGGTAGTGCTCCCCATTTCCCCCAAGTCCTTCATCAGATGAACACAATCCCTCTTTTCAGCCCCTGCTTAGTTCTCATTTAATTCACAACTGAAACTGTAACTAGTGCAGCATGTAGCTTAGGAGCTGGGCTTTATTTCCAAAGCCCAGCAAATCAATGGAAGTCTTGTGGCAATAGCAAAATGGTGGTTTGAGCAAAGTCACTCTCTTGAAACACTTTGCTAAATAAATATTGTCTGAAAGAAGAAAGAAATCTGCTTAGACAGGATTAAAATGGTGGATAATAAAAACCTGAACTATTACATAGACTTACTCATCCAGGTATCATGTGAAGTGCTTACTGATGTTGGATTTTCATAAGGTCTAAAGTAACCCTCACATAGAAGTGCCTGTATTCTGTTATTGCCATTCTTGAGCTTTTTAATAGTCATAGCCATATATTTTATAAATATAAAACATATGCAGCTTTTAATCTTTACATTCAGTTTGCAGAACAAAGGTTTACAGAGCAGAAGTGTAGCAAAAACAATGTTATAGCTTCTATAATTCCCTGATAAGGAACAGGTGAAGTACAAAAATGAGGAGCAAAAGACTATCTGTGTAAGATGTCTTAATTTGGAACCATATACTTGTCCAATTTAATTCCATCAAGCTATGTGGTTACAAGAGTGCCAGAAATATATCTATCAAGCCATTTTAAATAAAATGTTTTGTGGACTTGTATATTCCATTTGTTTGTAAAACATCCTTTTGTGCACTGTAATGAACTTGAAATGAAACTTAAGTTATACTCTCATATCACTGGACAGAATACTGTTCAGCTACCTCTACATAAGTTTGAAGTAATTTGTTTTTTTCCAGACTTGTTTGCATTGTCATATAAAATATATTTTAAAAAATCATAGTCCAAAGAACCTGTATGTGTTTGTAGATGTACTTATAACTCTGTTGTACCAACAAAGTCTGTGTGGAGAGTTGTT
Organism: Ammospiza caudacuta; assembly: GCF_027887145.1. Classification (NCBI taxonomy): domain Eukaryota; kingdom Metazoa; phylum Chordata; class Aves; order Passeriformes; family Passerellidae; genus Ammospiza; species Ammospiza caudacuta. Next base: position 11,450,647 of record NC_080606.1, on the reverse strand, counting down.
TCCTAATTAAAATTTTTGTCTTCTTTACTCTTTGGCTTGCATAACAACTACAGAGGCAAACAAATATTATAGGAGAGCTGCTTTTTGCAGGTCTTTTAGGTAAAGGAGCAAAGAACAACTCCTATATCCTGCAGTCACACAACAACACTTGAAGTCAAGAAGCCAAACCATAGAAATTAAGTTGTTCAAACCTCAAATATTATAAAAGATGACAGCAGGTGCTGCTGGTGTTTTGGGGGGTTTTAGGCTGATTTTATTGCCTTTCCTCTCTTCCTTTGTTGCTGTGGTAAAGTAAAAAGGATGGGAGCTGAAGAAGGCCTGGCTTACTGCATTACCCTGCACTTCTGTGGGCTTTGGTTCCTCTGCTGCATCACTGTTTGCTTTACAGCTTGCTGTTATTTAAACCTGTGACCAGGATACCCTTTCATGTACTGTGTGAGGCAGGAGTGCATCCCAGCCACATTTAAGCTGTGTCTTTGTGGTGATAAAAGGACTATTTCCAGTGATGACCACTTCAAAAGTTCCATCAAACTCCACAGAGAAAGCTAAAGAACACCTTTATTCATAAACCTAATACTAAGAGTTTGTTCTACAAAAAATATGAAGATTTAAAATTTTTTTACAAGTTACATATGTATGGGCTGCTTCCTTTGCCTTGTCATTTAATCTAGTTGTAGCATGCTTGTGACTTGCTGCCTAAGGCCCAGCCACTGCTGGGGTCAGAGGTTGCCTTGCTGGCCTCTTATGTAAGCTTGTTCAGGCTCTGCATCTGCTTTAGAATCCAGGGCACAGGCTAAGGCCTGTGGTGAGCCTACAACTCAGTATGTCAAGGTCTCTATCATCTATAACAAAATATATTTGTGTCTGATAAGAGGAAGTTTTGGTTGAAGTGCATTTTCATCAGGAAATAGTAAATAGTCAAAACTGGACCTTTTCTTGGGAACATGTTGATTTAAACTATTGTTTTTAAGTCATAACTTTAATTTTGAAAGCTTTAAGAATGGTTATAAAAAAGAGGGGTTTAGATGCAATATGAAACAGAATTTAACCCAAATATAGGATAGCAAAATATTTCCCAACTACTTTCTCACTATGTCGTCGTTTTATAACTGTACCTACACAGATTGATTCAAATGGTATTTGAAATATGCTAAAGTCATCCACACTTACATAATGCTTCATATTAAAATGATCATTAGCAATTTTGGATCATTTCTATCCTGTGAAGCAGTTAAAGGAAAGCCGCTGTCTCCAGTCAGCCTTTGCTCCCCAGTTCCCTGGCACTGGACCCTGTGCTGACTTTGCTGTGCATGGGATCAGGACCCTGTGCCATGCTGGGCAAAGGGACATGGGACAGCTCCTGGCTGTCACCTGCCCCAGCTTCAAAATGCTGTCAGTAACACGTTTTTACTCTAAAAGATGCCACAAAATCCTGGAACTTCTCTTAATGTGCCATGGTTCTCTGTGTGACTGGGTGAAAGGTATAATGGCAACAGTTTTATCTTTAGAAAACATGCTGACTTCTTAAAATCAACAATTCTTTAGCCTCTACTGTAGGAGCCATAGATTGCCTGGTCTTTGCTCCATACTACTCACAACCAAGGATAAGGTAAGGAATGCCATCTCTCAGCCTCTTGGCCATATGCACAGATGAAAGAAGACTAGAAACTGCTTTACTAAACTACTGTAGGGCTAGGATGGGTTTTTAAAGGTTTTCCTGAGTTTCAAACAGGTTTTTATCATCAGTCACTAATATCAAGCTTCTAAAATCTACACCACAGAAGAACTGGTTACATCATGCTTACTAGACAAGTAATGTTATATTTTAACTACACAGATAAATTGTATATTGATACCAAAAATTGATATGCAGAGGCTACTAGAAAACTGATGGAAAGGACAAGCTTTGCTGTGGAGACCAGCCTTCAGCTGGCACGTACTAAATACTTTACTTCTCAGGACAAGATGATTTTCAAGTTGCTAAAGCCCAAAAATCACTGGCTGGAAGAATCTATATAATGAAAGTATGCACATGCTGTCAATACCTGTTTTATGCTGGTGTAACATCCTTTGTTTCAGTAGATCTCTTGATTTATAATTCCATATAAATGAAAGTAGAATTAAGCTATTTATGTAAGGGACTTTATATAACTGACTTATGCTGTATTATGTGATGGCAAAAAAACCAAGCACATGTCTCTTTTGTGTTTTCTATGAGCTACAGAAAGATTTTTGTGAAAGTAATGCTAGCAATAAACAGTTTTCTCTATGAGACATTAGAAATTCATTCTCATCCACAGGGAGGTTTTATCATGAGTAGAATACAGGGTGATAGATGATACGATAATGTGGAAGGATTTTAGCAAGTCTGCAGACAGTCTAGAAAATGTGAAAGCTGCACATCACAATTTAGACTGCAAATCAGTTCAACAAAGCAATTGTTATTCAGGCTCTTCCTTGGATGAGTCAATGATTTGTACTGTGACTATTAGTACTGAATGTACCATCTAAAATTCATTTTGAAAGATTACTGAAGCATTAATGATTTTTAAATTGGTTCTACAAGTATTTTTTTTATCAATGAGAAGTCCAAACACTATCAAGGCTAAAGAGCATAACACAGGGATTTTCAACATAGCAGAATTAAGGTTTTTTTCACGTGCTTTTACATTGTTTTTACTCCTTAGTGAACAATGACTATATAATATTTAGGAAATCAGGGTCAGTAGAGTAAATGCTTCTGTAGCAATGTGGCAGACACACCTTTCATAACTCATAAAGTCACTACTGGAAAGGCACAACTGGGTCACAGAAGTGCATGGTGGGATGCTGCTTTCCAGTTATGCAACCAGGGTAACTAAAGGTTAGAGCAAGTACTTGAATAACGAGATTTTTGCCAGAAAGAGTGGAACAGAAAAACAGTGTTTTTAAATGTTGGCTTCTGAGCAGCAGCCGCCTAACGTGTCTCGTTAGGAGTCATCACACCGAAATAGAACCGGATGCGTCAGAACTTTGAAGAATGGCAGCTCAACATCCCAAAAGAAAAATACATCTGCTTGTGTTCCAAAAGCAGATTCTACCGGTTCTCTCTTTCCCACAGATGATACTAGAGACATTTGCAGCATGCTGCTCCACTTTTTCTCCTGGCTCACTGTCACTGGCTTTATCACTCATCCTTTTACTTTCTCCATCATCCAGCAACATTTCCTACTTTAAGGAATTCCGCAGTTTGCCCAGTTCTCTTTCCTCCTTCTATGCATATGTTGCTGGATTACTTCTAATAAACATAATTAGTGCAGAATTCTTACCTAACTTCTGACAGAGGAAAAAAGAGAGGAAGGAAATTGTGTTTCCACACTACGATTTTCTGAGGTTTGGAAAGCTAGGACCACAGCCCAAAGGCACAAATTATGACATAACCAGCAGCTAACTCCCATCAGGTTCAGGGATATTAGTTACAAAACCAAAGGCCATTGCAAAGAGACTAAAGAAAACGGTGGTCTTTTAATCACAATTACATGTCCTGTTCCAGCTGCACACCAGATAAATACATTAATCAAAATGACCTCATTTTAGGCATGCGTAGCAGTGTGTTATATAACCGTGTTAAGTATGCTATTTTATTTTCCTCCCGCCAAGGAGAAATGGTATTTGTCTCACAAGAGTTCCAAATAAGTCTGGTTATAAAGTGATGGAGAAAAGAACAGGAGGGAGAGACAAAAGTGAGAGCATTAATAAGCAAAGTGACTCATTTCCCAAGTGCAGAGGTGATGTTACACTCTGCTTCTATCTCACGACTCTGTAGGAAACTAATGTTGTCATCAGCAGTCTCAGCATTCCTAGCATGCCCAGTATTTCTCAGGATGGGAAAAACAGATGTGTGACAAGGATGGACGCTATATCTTTTGGGACCTCATTGGTTCACGCATTGCTGATTTGTTTTCAAAGCTGTTTTTGAAGGCTGCCTCCATAAACAAGGATTTTGCAGAATCCCCATCACTCTTTTTGTTGCTCACTTCTTTAGTGAAAAGTGACATTCAATTAATTCTTTTCTACTGCTGCTAATGATGCTTTAAACGAGCTCAGAAGCACCCTTAAAAGTAGAATACATCCCCCCACACACACAAGGCTGAGGCTGGTCTAGATTCATACTGCACTACAGAAAAAAGGACCAAGAGGCGTACATTTTTGCAATATAAGATCACTCAGCCAGAGAACTCTGATAAGTGCTGAAAATGTGAAAAACAAATGGCAGGGTATGCATTTCCCATTTGCTCAATACACACACATAAAAGAAACACTGTGTAGGCTTCACTGCAGCATACCAGTGCGTCCAAAACTCAAAGGTTAGTTACATAAATGATAAGGCGTGGGCTTAAATGCTTCATTCAGCTTGTTAATTACTTGCTTTGTGGCCTGAGCCAATGTTCTGAAGCAGGTTCATCCAATATTGTGCTGTTTCCTCTGAATTTTCATTTACTGTGTTAAGCTGAAGTGCTGGGAACAATTTGTTGCAATACCTAGGAAGAGTCTGTTTTCTTTTCAAGCAATTCACAGAACAAACTTATTCAGACTAATCCACAGATGCTCTTTAAATGTCCTTGCTATTTCAGAAAATTATGAAATTTAATTCTTTGAGTATTCTTCTTAAACAAGGGAACTGCTGGCTGCATTAATATGCATGTGCTATTGGCGTATGTTCGAGGGCTCCTTTTTTGTGTTCTTTTCAATCTACAGATCCAATGCGGGGAAATGAATAGCAATGTGTTAGAAAACTCTCAAAATGCTTATTATGTCTCTGGCAGAATATGAGAAGTTACATTTTAATAGCAGAGGGTAATATTTCCACCTTCAGCTAACTGGGACACCTTGTTGGTAGGGCTCTTCAATGCCATGGCTATGAACAAGACCTCATTACTGAGCAGAACATCCCCAGCCAGACAAACCATCAATCTATTTCCTGAGATGTGCAGGCAGAAACTGGAGTTTAGAATTCCTTACCTCCGTGGAAATAAATCGCACTGTGTTGGGAGAAAACTGTAGTTTTACCTCAAGATGTCTCCTGAAGATTGCACCTGGGAAACCCGAGATTTACATCTAACAACAGAATTTGTTTTAAAATTAAAACTTCCTAACGTGCTTTGATTTCAGCAGTGTATACTTGCAGACAGTTTGATTTGCAACTCAGACATGGGCTAAGAAGCCTATAGAGACCTTGAATTTAACAGCTACAATAATGTGCAAGCAAATTGAACACAAACATCTCAGAAGTTCTTGACTACCTACATTTTAAAAATTTAAAAACATCCTTCAAACATCACCTTTCTATTTCTACATGAAGGCTCCATCTTTTCTTTCTTTGGTAAGGATGTCACTTAGAGATTTCTGAGTCACAAATGCAGATTAGAATTTGGATTTGAATTACATGTCAAAAAAGGAGGCTGAGTGAAACAGAAACCACATCCAGTCCATGATATGGACCAACTGCAAAACACAGATCACAGCTGCAGATCTGGGCTGAAGCTCTCTGGCTGTGTTGACTGCTGAGGGAAAGGTGATGACATTATCATGTTGCCACCCTATGTAAAACCTTCTTTCTGTATCATTCTCCAGACTTTTCACGAGTATTACTTCTGAAGTTGCTCATTCCTTTTGTTTCTTCATTTCATATTATTTTCCCTACTTCTACTAGCTTGCTGTACTTTGCACAATTCCTGATTTCCTGCCCGTGGGTCATATCACATAATTTCATCAATATTTTACCAGAATTACTTCCTACTGGAATCAGTACAGATTTCTGCTTAAAAATTGATGGTGCAATATGGCCCCATATTTCTCTCCTTATGCACCTGTTCCCCTTGAGGTACAATCCCCCCATGTCTTAATACCTTAATTCTTCATATTGTTCAGAATAGCAGAATAGTCTTAACTCTATTTAAGCTATCAAATGCATAACATTTTTAAGTTAGAACATGTATAAAAATGCCTTTTCCATTAGCAAGTGAGACTCAGCCACACCATTTAGCTGATTTCACTACACCGATCACTTTTGTCTTCAGGCTAAACATTGTTTCTTCAAACTGAAGATGAAAACTACAATTAAATATAGGCCACAGATGTTCAGAATGCAGAGGACAAAAATATAGGTTTCATAACTCAGCAGTTATGCAACCAGTTGCTTTTCACATATCAAAAGGAGCATTTAATTTTATCATCTTATTTACCCTTAATCTAAACACAAATAAACCTGTAAGGAGTCCTTGAAATGGTGAGACTTAAAGGAAGATATTTCTGATCTATTTTAATCTTTGATAATAATTTCCTCAAGATGTTCATTATTTTCTGATTTTACTTCAGGTCCCTAAATATTCAGACATCCAGTTCTCCATTGCATTAATGAGACACCTAAATAACTTTGAGGATTTCAGTCTTAATTTTGTCACTTCTCTGCCAAAGGCTAGACTGTTTGAAAATGTTGTCTATTATATATAGATGCTATTTAGCTCACCTTCTGCATTTTACTTCAAGTATCTACCCTGATATTAAAGTCCTCCCTGGGACTGGCTGCGTGACACCCTGCAGCAGTGAAACCTTCATCTAGTAGAGCACAGTCACACATGCAAGAGACAAACTTTTTATAGCAGCTGAATCTAGACTATGGAATTTAATCCTTTAGCAGATAAAAATGATCAGGGGAATAAGCACTTTCTGTACTTACATAAAAATCCCTTTTTCCAACTTAGCTTCCCTCTAGTAAATCACATATATTAATTCTCTCACACAGAAATAAAGCAGCAAACAAAACATGCTTGGTAAGCGGAGACAATGTAAAAATGAGAGAATGTTCTTCTTACAAATATTTATACTTTTAGCCTGCCTTTATGCAGAACTTCACCTACACTATGGTCCTGCATGTTCATCGTCTCTGAGAAGTTTTGAACAAGACTTTTAACCAATTTTTAAAAAAATATTTCTATCACCTCTTTCCAAAATTCAGCCTGCCATCCAATCCCCCAACATGCAGGTGCACACAGAGAGAATGTGGTGAACTTCCAGGTGGCTCTGGACTGTCTGCAAGGTGGATGGAGAATACAAGGGACAGGGAACAATGTGGTGGAAATATAGAAGAGAAGATACACAACTCTGTATGAGAGAAAACTTCTTCAGTGTCACTATTTACAGAATTAACCTCTTAATTATTCAGAAGACACTTGAATATTTTAGCAGTATAAGTACAGTTCCCAGAATAAGAAATGCAAACTGAGCCTTGCCAGGTATTTCACAAGTTTTTAAACTAAGGCCACAAAGCACTGTCTTAATGATAATACCAACCAAAAGCAGAACAGGGAGACAAAAGGTTTGCCCAGGCAAACCTGGGCACTCATTCCCACAACAAGTCATGTTTTGTAATCAACGAGATAGGCTTTGTACATATGTCAATCTGTATTTTTCACTAGTGTGCATATGCAGAACTAGTAAGCTTTTATTTTTAAGCCAAAGAAGTTCAGTTCAGACACAACCCAGAGCCTCACAATGCCATTTTTGCAGCATAATTGCACTCTGAAGAATGCAAATCAGACAAACTAAGAGTCTAAGATTTCTTAGAATAAAATCCATGTAAACATCTAGAAGAGCTCTTGACCCTTTTGCAATGTCTGAAGAACTGGAAAGCTACACAAACAAAACACTCAATAAATCTGAATTACAGCTGCTGGTAAAAAACCCTAATATGTGTGTCTGCTCATTCTGGGTCCCCAGAGCCCTGCAGAGGCAGAATCAGCTGTTCCCAAGCCCTGAAGAAAACCTTCATGAATCTTTTCTAGGAATCTGACACGGGTCGGTTGGGTCTGTCAGGTTCAGCCAAGCTGCCTGAGTCAAGAACAGAGATTTACTGGTAACTTGGAGAGAGACAGACAGAGAGATGGTTGTTTTAAAGACCCTATAATAGCCAGTCAGAATCTGGCAGGCCAGTTCCTCTCCACAGCACAAAGCAAGCTTCTCACAGTTTCTAAATGAAGCACAAAGTCCTTAATGCAGTTACTAAATGAGAAGTGGCATCTCAGTGGGCTGCCTCAGTGGATTAATTTTAAATGCATAATTCAATATAGACCCACATAAACCTTTATGAATAGAAATAGAGGTTATATAAGCATGTTCTTACAGCATATATTGCAAATTTAAAGGCCAGTTTGAGTATAAATCAACTCTATCTTTTATTAATATTTTCACCTTCCCATTGGTTCATTTCTCTAGCAAATGTGCTAATCAGATTACTTCCTCACTCATACATTGAGATGCCTAAAATAAAAACAGCATTTCATTGCCAGAGACCAACTTTTCCCCTCAATCCTTTAAGAAAAGTTTACACTGGATTTATTCTGTGGAGGCAGTTCGCATCAGTGGAAGGTGAAACCACCATTTCACATTGGTCAAAGCCAACCACCCACAAGTCCTGCAGGTCTCTCAAAGCCCTGTCTCACCAGAACATAAAAGATGTTGGACAAGTTTCCATAGCAAACCAGTGCTAGAAGGCAAATTTGCAGAATGTATTCAATGAAATGGGTGTCAGGCAAGAGTGAAGTGGGATATCCTGCAGAAAACAGGCAAAAGCTCCACGTCTGCTCCCTGCCTCCTTTGGAGCCAAAATACACACGCTCTTCTGGGAAACCAGAATGGAAACCTGCTTCCTATTTTCAGCCCTTCCTAGCTAGAGAAAATTTGCCTCCAAACATAGGCCTGCATTAGACACAGGCACTTCACTGCTTCTGTGACAATAAATGGTCACAGGTCATTCAGGTTAGCTCTCATTTCTGTGCTTTAAGCACACAGCTGTTAACTCATCAAAGACTTCAGAGAGCAAAAATAAACTGAGACCCACCACAAAACCATTTTTCATGCTGTAGACAGACTGTTTCCCATAAACTGATTTCTTTCAATGCACATCACTGCTCTACAAAGAATAAAGGGGTAAAAAAAGGTTGGTTTGATGATTCCAAAAATACAAAGACAGTCATCTTTTTAGCCAGGGATTAATACTGCCTTCAAGCAAGGTAAATCCCTAGCCCAAAGAATGCCATTTTAGCAAAACTGATTAGCAGCCTCACCAGTTAAAAAAATATGTCCAAAGCATTAATATAATTTATTATTAAGCATAATCAGATTAATTAGAATCACGACGTCAGGCTTGGGCTATTAGTAGAAGTATTTATGATTATGTGTTGATAGTAGCAGCTATTTTGCTATTAGGCTGTATATTAATAGAGTGACTCCAAAATTAACATTGTTTATAAGAAAAAGAAAATTCTATGGGTTTAAAAATAAAAACAATCCTCCAAGTACCTCCACACTTTGAGAGTTCAGATCTGAACTCAGACCAGAGCAGCAGCTCTGCATTACCGTTCCACAACACGCAGAACCAAAACCTCAACTCAGCTGTGGTCAGGCTGTGAAATAATCTCCCACCTTGGGCAGTGATAGACAACTTAAACAAATGACATTCACCCAATTCCTGTCAATTCCAGTGACTTTGGTGAAGTTGCAAAGGAGGCTGTTGCTGCGTGTAAATTTGAGGAAGCCAAAGAAGCCAACAAAACAGTATTTCCAGTAAGAGACTAGAACTGGTAATTACAAGTCATGTTCTGAAAGGGCTACCTAGGAAACACAAATATGTATTCAACCATTTTTATGCTGTAGGCTATCAGGCAGTCTTAATTTGGGGCAATTTCCCCCAGTTTCAACATAGTTCTGGCATAGCTAAGAGCAGACTTGACCTCAAGTTGTTTACTGGGATTTATTTTTGAGCAATGCAGAAACAGAAAGGCCCAATTATAATCTTATTTAGACCAAACTAATTCCATTTGCTTTAGCAGATTTGTTCCTGTCTGACAGAGTTGTTCCTCAGATTTGAAAGAAAGCCCCAAGTGCCACTTAACACTGGAATCCTTGTTGCTTTTTTACATTTCTTTGGAAAATTGCATAACGAGTGTTGCTGTTTAGGTCACTCCCTAAAACAAAAAACCTTAACTGCAGTACTGTGGTTACAGGCCCACAATGTTAATAAAAACAAATGCAAAAGTCTAGGAAAAGTATGAGTTCTGTCTGGAAAATTGTCATTTTTTTTCTGCTCAGACAATACAAAAGTGTGTGCACGCACTTCTGAAACTCCCATTACTAAACGGGGTGGCAAGGCTGACAAGCAGCCGGTCCGAGCAGGGGAATCAGCTGTTGCAGCAGCTCCGGCTGCGCTGCTCTCACATGGCAAAAGCCAAGAGAAAGTAACTTTGAGGGCTGGGTTATTATGCAATAATAACCGGCCCCGGTTACATCAGCACGGCGAGGGAAACGCTGCGGGAGAGTCAATAAAATAAACGCGGGGATGGGAGCCTGAGAGCCGCGACTGCCTGCGGAGAGCGGGGCAGAACGGGGGAAAACGGGGGAAAACGGGACAGAGCGGGGCAGAGAGGGGAAAAACGGGACAGAGAGGGGCAGAACGGGGCAAAAGGGGCAGAGAGGGGCAGAACGGGACAGAACTGGGCAGAGAGGGGCAGAAAGGGGCAGAACGGAGAGAGCGGGGCAAAACGGGACAGAGTGGGGCAGAAAGGGGCAAAAAGGGCAGAGAGGAACAGAGGGGAACAGAACTGGGCAGAGAGGGGCAGAACAGAGAGAGCGGGGCAAAACGGGACAGAACAGGGCAAAGAGGGACAGAAGGGGGCAAAGAGGGGCAGAGAGGGGCAGAACAGCCCGGCTGAGGCTGCCAGCCCCAGAGGGATCCGACCCGACGCTCCCGCCTCTGCTCTGCCCCGCTGCTCCCCAGTGTGAGAACAGCTCATCCCTAACCCCAGTGTGAGAACAGCTCATCCCTAACCCCAGTGTGAGAAACAGCTCATTTCCAACACCAGCCGGGGCTCAGGCTGCTCACCCGGGCACGGAGGGTGGAACAGGGAAGGGAATAGGCTCTGCCACACCGTGAGTCTCCACAGAGGGGTCCGGGCATCCCACCGTGCCACCCCGGCTCCCTCTGCTGTGTCATCAGCTTGCAGAGACACGAACTGCCCTTCTAAAGGAGTGGCGTGCTCTAAAAATCAGTCAGAGCAGTGTGTCTGTGTACTCTCACTTTTGAGCTGCTGCCTTCAAAGGTGAAATCCATAAGAAAAAGATTGAATAAGATAAAAAAACCCAACATAAACAAATTACATTCACTCAATTCCTGTCACTTCCAGTGACTTTGGTGAAGTTGCTGCATGTGAACTGAGCACACCAGGCCAAACGATAAAAGCCAGCTGTACTGCAGGAAACCCACTGAGGCAGGTTAATCAAACACACCATGAAACACACCTGACTGGCCACAGCTGTCTCCAGAGAGCCCTAAACTGAAGCTGCACCAACACCTCTGCTGCTGTGTGGCCGGAGGGAGCTGCTGTCAATGCAAAGCCAAACACGCATGGCCCTCTGGGCACAGGGGCAAACTCACTGCACAGAGCAGCTGCTGCTCATGGGGATTAAAGGACTCTCAGGGCTGAGAATGTGGCTTTAGAGAAGATTGCTTGGAACTTCAGTGCACTTCAGATCCCATTTTGGGGTGCATTACCTAGGAAAAAGTGAAGACCTTCACACCCAGCAAGTCTGAGACAAGCGCACATCCCAGAGGCGTTAGACTGAGCACAGCCCAGAGCACCACCAGCCTAGTTACCAGGCTTGGATTCCCAGGAGTAAGTGCTAAAACTCAACTTTTCTCCCATCCAAGTATGCTTGGACTCAAGACTGAAACATTACACTTTGTCACATCAGCCCGTGCCATATCAACCCCTGAGTTATATTGTTTGAATTTGCATGATGTGGTTTGCTATTAAAAAAATAACACACTTTCCTGAAAGCTTTTGTTCCCCTTTGCTTAAACATCTCCAAAAAGGGGCCTAATCCAATTTTTCCAGGGAAGAGCAGGATCTGAACCACAATCTGCCTTTGGACAGGCCCCATGGGGTCAGTCTAAGCCTCAGCCCACACTGAACCATGATGGAGCATCTTGCAGAATTGGGCTTTAGTAGAAAGTAATGCTCTGAACTTATTGAATAAATAGCAAATAAGAACTGATATTGATTTTTCTAGCATTTTACAATGCAATTATTTTGTGATTATTCTACCACAGTATGAAGTATATCTCACAGCCAAAGCTCTTATTTTATAAACAATGCAAAGTAAGGAGACAATTTTTTATAGGGATCATAACAATAAGGATGCTTATATAATAAATTATTCTCTCAAAGTGGAAGAAAAACCCCCACAAAATGAGGCTCTGCTCTGGTTTCTCTTCATGCAGTTACAGATGAGGTCACACATCTTTGGGCAGAACTCCCTTTACAAATTGAATGCTGTACTAAAACATATATTTATTCCTCCTCTTTGAAATATGCATGACTCAGGATCCAAACTGAGTCCAAAATGCCTCTTATGTTTAAAACACAGCTCTAGTTTAATGTAGATATATCCTAATTTGTACATCTAGCCGTGACAGAAATGTCACTTTATTTACTCCTGTATGAATAAAACATGTTCCTACAGCTCACAAAGTCCAGGGAAGTTATTTCACCCACAGGCAGAGCTGGTAAATTTGCACCTGTGGGGTGCAGTCACCCCTGCACAGCTGCTCAGGGACTGTCACTTTACCCCCTGCCCACGTCACGGGTGGGACAAGGACATTGAGCAGAGCCCGAGTGCCGCCCTGGAGGAGCCAGCAGCAGCATCCCCTCTGCCCTGTCAGCTCCCAGCACTGCCAGGGACACATCGGGGGAGGCTGCTCGTGGAATTTCAGCTCTATGGAAACACAACACAGCCCCAGGACTTCGACCTTTTCCCATCCATTGCTGCAGTGGCTGCAGGGAACTCGTTGTGTAACTTGGGGGAAGTTACCTCAGTGCCACAGAAACATATTCCTAAGTAATGTGGAAAGGCTCCAATTTTAAGGCAGTTAATCCCACCCTTCTGTGTTGGAAAAATACCTGTAAATCAGAGCTAATTTGGAGTCAGAATGGTATAATAGAGAAAATGCAAGGAAGTATTGGTTTAACCACACAGATTAGGGTGAACTTTGAACAAGAGTTGCCAGTGTTGATAGGTGATCCTGCATTTGTCAGCTTTTCATCCAAATTCCATAAAATAAAATTTCATAAAATAAAATTCCATAAACTGAGTACAAAACAGGTTAAGTAAAAATTGGACTGAGTACAAAAGAGGTTAAAAATTGATCCCCCAAATGAAAAGTAAGAATGCTTAGAGAGGGAAGAAATATATTCTGAGGCAGAGAGAAGAAAGGCTGGAATGAGGCTTCCAGGTACCAAACAACCTTTTCCATGTAGGTTATTACACTAATCAATCTCTTCCTCTGTCTTTCTATTTCTACATCATACAAAATTATATAAATTAAATACACCATGCTTCACCCATTTCCATACCTGTTTGTTGTTTAGTGACTAACTTGGCTTACAGATCAGTCCAAGACTTGACAGTTAATAATCCTGTTTAGATAATCTGCCTCTAGATTCTTCTTCTTTGAACTGCCTCTAAAAAATAAACAGCTATTAAAATAGCTTCTTTTAAAATCAATCCTAGCACAATGAGAATAAAAATAGCATCTCACATTTTCCATAGTCAATAATCTGCCCCTCAAATCAGAGGAAGCTGCTAATGTTTGGCTTAGCTCACTCCTGAGAAGTTGCATTTCTAATGCACAGATCATACAGCAATTCCCTTTAAAGTGCTGCTCTGTGTGGACTTGATCAGCAGCTCACAACAGGTTTTGATTTGCAGTGCAGTCATGGTGCTCACCTGCTCAATGTGGTTCAAAGCAATGAGCTCTGGTATCCCTTACATGCAGGGGGAAATGCAGGAAAAATCACTATTTAAAGATTCCTTTCAGTGCCCTTCCTTGGCCTGAGATCAATCCCACAATGGAAGGGTGATTTCAACTGCAGCTTCCCATTCTCAGCCTTTCATTTCTCCAGCTGAACTTTCACTCCCCATCGAGCCATGGCCCTTCAACCACCCAGCTGGAAATACCTGAGTAACCTTTGTGTTCTGGGCAAATGAATGGGTTTGTGCTCCTAAACAAGAATTACAGTTTATTTAATCTGCCTACCTCCATAAAAGACATAAAAAGCTGCTTCCAATGACAAACAGAGGTTTCAGTGAACTTCTGCACCAAGAACCATCCCAGGCTGTAGCCTGCAACAAATATTGATACTTTGGGTGCAATATTTCCTGACAGCATAGAGGAGACAGAATTCTATAGTATAGCAAGCAAATCAAGGTCAGAATCTTAAACAGATGCTCAGATTCCCCAAGAGGTTCCACCTCATCATTACTAATATTTTGGTGATGACTGATGTGACAAATTTGTCAAATCTTATAACTAGGATAAATCTCTAAGAAAATTGTAGGTAAACTATCAAACATTGGAGGAAAAGACAAAGAGAAAGGTTTGCCTTTTTTATTAGGCTGCTAATCCCAGCTCTCATTACCTGTACCCTTCAGATGTATCCTCTTCCAGGAACAGCTCTAAAGGACAAGGCACCCTCACAGATATTAGCCTGGCTAAAATCCTTCCTGTATTGATCTGGAAAGCACTTAGGAGAGCAGGTGGCACCACTCAGGAACTGCAGCTTTTCTGAGCTGAGAGTTTCACTGTAATACTTCAAAACAAATTACATCTTTTATTTTAGACAAGAGCCCTTAAGAAGACATAACATAATACATATGGGGGCTCTATCCAAATTCCTACATGAGAAAGCTGGTGTTTGTGCTTTCCTCTCATTGTGAGAGTGCAAACATCCCCTGAAATCCCCCTGCGCTGCTCAGGGATGGCACCAGCACCCTCTGCTGTCACACAGAGCCGGGTTGCAGGCACAGGGGATGCAGAGACAGCTTCCTGCACCCTGCACTACAGACTCTGAGGCACAGAACCTCACAGCGACATTCTGCAACCCTGCACTTCAACACAGCTTATTTTCAAACACAGTGACTGTGTCCAGAAAAAAATCACCCCAAAATGAGCTTATTATATTACTTATTTTTACTCGCTGAACCCCTAAAAACTGCACTAGAACAAGAAATCAAAACCATGCTAATAGAGTTGTCAACTTCTGCAAATGCAACAATAAATCACTGATCTTTCAACATTTATCTAATATTCCCATTTTCTAACCTGCTGTGATTACATGAGACTCAGTTTTGATGCTTTCTCTACATGCTTTTTGTTCTCTTAGTTGCAGAGATATTTGAAAACATTAACTGCAGAAATGCAGAATGCAAGTGAATTTCAGATATACATCACACGATTCTCTAGTGTTTTCCTTCTTCGTTAAAGCACTCCAAAAATCTCCTAGAGCAGCTTCTTTGAACACACACAAACAAGTATTTTCAAGGCTTCCTATGCCCAACCCTCAAACCAGCCTTTCACAAAGGAGCAGTAACTCCAGGGCAACAGGAGAGCCATCAGCACTCTCATGATGTTGTGAACTTAGATTTAGAAAAGTTCTTTAGTCTGACCAGCTGTGCTGATAAGTCTTAAGTCACACAAAATGACCCCAAAACAAAATCTATGCAGTTTATCATGTACAGAGTCAATATTGACCAAAGACCTGGTTTTATTTCTTCCTGAATGAACGAGGGCCATCCATCCCTCTTCCCAGAAATGATATCATCATCACTGGCAACAGCATTTAATAGTAAACCGAATAGGGGGATGGAATAAAAAAGGGGTTCCTTCAAGGATTACAAAAACATATATACATACCAAACATAAAAGACAGAAACAATATTAAGATCAAAAGGAAACACAGGGAAAGAGAGATTATAGAATCCATTACAGTGCTTTGGGTGAAGAATCACAATCCACATTAACAGAATGAGAAGAGAGTTCCCTAAATATAGAAAGGCCTGTGTTTTACACAGGGTCAGTAACTTGTGGTGGGATGACAACTGTACAGAACTCCAGGAATCATAGCTGAGTAAATTATTTTACATTACACTCAAAAGTTTCAGAGCAATACAAAAGTTTCAGTTCTTTGTAAGGAAATATTTGCTTCCTAAAGCAGAGAGAAAGAAGTTACAAAATAGGCATTAATTACCAAGCACTCCTTGTTTCCTTATCAAGTGAAACTCCTATTCTTTCTGGTGTTAGTCCAGAATAAATAGTATCTATGGATTCTGAGCCTTCCTGGGGAAGTAAGTTTTCACCTTTATAAAAAAAAAATCACAGTCTAGCTCCTAGTTAATACTGTTTTCAAATTGCAAAAACTACATGTTAAATTCAGGCCCAAAATGGAAGATTAAAGTCTTGCTTGAGCTGATCTGAAACCAATTTTCTTTGGTTTGCAGTTAATCCTATCATAGATCATATTTTCCTTTAAAAATTCTGACCAACTTTCCAGCTAAAAACAGTCAATCAGCTTTCAAAGTTTGCACTGACTGTAAACAAAAACTACATAAACGTGCAATTCTGCAAGAACTGGAAGCACCAGTAAGTGCCACTGTCTCTTATGCCACCAACATCATTTCACAGAGCTTATTTTTCAAATGTCTGCATCCTTCAAAGTCAATAGCAAAACTTTTTGAGTTTGAGTGACTGCAAGGCCAGGCCCTGAGAGGATAATCTGTTCCAGCTGCACGTTCTCAGACTGATGTTGAGTTAATGGTAAAGGCTGATGAGACAAGAAGGAAAGCAGATGCCCCTTTTATGACTAACATCACATACAATTGACTAAATATACATCCTTATGAACATGGAGGGGGGCATTTCTTGAAAAGAAGATGCCACTTTCTAAGGAGCAAATTCTCCCCCTACCACACTCTTTAAGAGAGAAAATTGGCTGAGGAATCTCACCAAAAAATCACTATTTGCCATAATTAAAGAAAGGAAGAAATTCTTTTTAGTAGAATGTTTAATTTGCCCAGATTTCTAAAGGTACAACTAAAAGCAGACACATGCTACAGTGTGGTGGTTTTCCAGTGCATGGCAGAGAATGGAGTGTGCAGCTCTGGGCCATTCCAGGGGGTATCTGTGAGCAAGCACAGGACCAACAGCACTGAGACTTCAAATCACACAAAAGCCAGAACCACTCCAGCTCAGATGTGTTTAGACCTCACAGCTATCACAAAAGAGATCATTAAGAACCTGAAGCAGAGTCAGGCTGCCCAGCATAGAGCCCCAGAGAAGGAGCTGTGATGACATCAGTGTCCATGACTCACAGTGCGTCAGTGCCCAGCACTGGGAATATTTTAAAGCATACCTTAATTTCTTAGCTCAAAGCCAAACCCTACAAAACACTGTACAGTCTTTTTAAAAGAACAAGTTTCTTTAAAAGAAACTTTAAAAACATATTGTGCTAGAGAAATGTTCCAAAAGCCTGAAGCGTGTCTTTTCAGAACATCACCATCAGATGTGGAAGCATATAAAAATGAATCAAATTTTCCTAGTGTCTGGTAGTAGGAAATGCTCAGCTTCCTAATACATCAGATTAAGCCCACAGTGGCATTTCTTCATTATGTCTTTGTATACAACAGTCTGATCAAAAGTTTTAAGGCTCTTATTTCTCAAAAGAAAAAAAAAATGGTCACAGTAGAGAAGGGATTAAGTGGAGTTAACACAGCTATTGGCAATGCAAAGGATGGTCCTGTCATTTGCTATTGTACAATCTGGGGCATTTCACTCCATGCTTTGGCTTTCTTCTTGGCCAGGGACAGCCAGGGAGGTTCAGCAGGACTGCAGGGTGTCATTGGCAGGTTAGGGGAGTGCCTGGCTTCCTTTCCAACAGCAGGAACCACAGAAGCTTCCTGAGACATTGGTCCAAATTTACCTGCCCATGAGAAGACACACATCACTCATCAGAAATCTTGAGAGTTAAAAAATCAATTTCTGCCAATAATATTTTCTTCTCTCAAAACTGTTTTACAGCCCAAAATGCTTGTGACTCACCAAGAAGGCAAAGGAATTATTAATTGGCTGTTGCTGGCACTCTCTGGTCCAGCTACAGCAATGGTGAGGACCAGCTCTTGCAACAGGAAAATTGATACTAAACAGTGAGCAATGTGCCCATAAAAAAATCATCTCCTCAGTCCAAACAGCAAGTGTCTAAACCCAGATAAATGAAGGACATTTTTCAAAATTGTTCAAGCATGTGAAGACTATAACCCCAGTTATTTGTCTAACTCAGATTCTTGGTTAATTAATCTCCTAATTTTTCAAACCCTTGATTTCTAATAAAGTGCACAGCAAGGAGTTTCACAGGCTAATTATGCTCTGTGAGAGCAGGAAAATCTAGGAATAAGAGTTCTGAGTATGCAGGAAAACAGAAACAAAATAGCTGCAGGATAAGAATTACCCCAGGCTTGCTGTGGAGTTAAAAGTTTATGTTTTCCAATACTGAGAAGACTTCTTAAAGATTTCTTTTAATGTTCACTGCCAACACAAATATTGCTCCAGCAATATTATTGAATACCAGGTAGGAATCAAACCATTGCTTTATGTACTTCCACTTGTAAGCCATGATAGTAGGATTTGGATGGTACTAGGTGTTCCTCTTGATGCAGCCTAACAGAAGCCTGTCATCCTCACAAAGGATGAAGGAACACAGATAATGCTCCTTTGATGGCTTTGAGTTCCTATCTAGCTCTGCTCCATTCATTTTGTTTGAAATTTTTCAAAATTAATGTCAAAGCCATGCTAAGTAAAAGAAGCTTGATCTTGCTTGCACTGAAATCAATGGAAAATATCCATCAGCTCCATTAGTCACACTCCATGAGTAGAGCCAAAGTAGTTCCCATTTTCACTCAGGAGGTCTCTGGTTTTTAAAAGTTCTGGCTGGTTGATAGTTCTTGCAGGAGGTAAACTATACTTAATACTGGAGGTCCATTAAACAGGCTGCAGCTCTACATACACAAGACATTTTCAGATTGATCTAAGATGAGGTAGGAATTCAACTGTTACTGGAATTTTGATTTTGAAAATAATTTCCCCATTTTGGGAGAAAACCTTTGTTGTAATAAACACAACAATCCAAATAAATAACTCCTCTAGATATTAACTCTACATCATTTCCACCACCAGTACTTTCAAACTCCTGGTTGGGCTAATGGGAACCAAATCAGAGAATTTCTAATTCTGCTGTAAGCACAACAAAGACTGCAAGTTCTAGTAAACAAGTAGCAGAGAAATTTGTGAAGTTCTGAATTTTCACCAAAGGCTGCTGGGCTTCCAAGGTTAGGATGATGCAATATACAGAAATCCAGTCAGCCTTTCAAAGGAAGACCTCATCTGAGCAGAAATCAGCCTGTTTATGTTCCCTCATTTTGCACCTAAAACCATAAGACAAGCAGAACCCTTTTTAGAAGGTGTGGTATTTTAATCACACATACACACTCACAAAATTAGCTGCAACCAACATCAGAGCTTCTGTGTTGGTGCAAACACCCTGAGCCAGTCACCTGCTGCGGTAAGGGAGAAAGCTAATTTTGTAGAGCCTGCAGGTTCAGAAATGGCTAACAGCTCTAGCAATAACTACTACAGGTAGTAGCACAGAGGTACTGCCAAATATCTCCAGTACAACAACCCTGGGTCCTGCTGGATCACACAGGGAAGGAAAGGGGGCAGTGCATGGGCTCTTTCCACACAGCATCTCTCACTGTGTCAGCTGCAATCTGATGATGAAATCTGCAATGGGAAAGCCACAGGTCTGGCACGGGGTGCATTTATTCCCTACTCAGGGAGTATCTGCAATCAATAGCTCTCAGCTAGCACAACGTGCTTTTAGAGCTGAAGGACTGGCTTCTCTGTGTCTAGCTGGAGCGTGCTGCTGAGGCTTGGCACCGCCCTGGTGAGCAGGGAGGGAGAAGCTGCAGCCCAGCAGAGCCTTGGAAGAGGCAATGTGAGTCACCAAGTGAGTCACACTCTCCCCCTGCATCTTTAATGCAGAGAAACAGAGCTAAGTGCTCAAGAGAGGGGCCCTCCAGCCTCTGTGCTCACCTGAGGGTGAAGCTCACTCTACATAAATTATCCTTGATACATGTTTATCAAATTATTCTTGATACATGTTTATCTATCCTGCACATCCTGCCTTGGAAACTGCACACTCTCCATATGCAAGCCACGCTCTTCTGCACCTCACAGCTCTTATTGTTAGAAAGAATTTCCTAACATCTAAGCTAAACATCCCCTGGTGCATTTTAAGTTCATGTTGTCCATAAAAACCGGTCTTGTCCTCTGCAGAAAATTTAGTTGTCTTTTCTAGACTAAACAACTCCACTCCTATCAGCATTTCCTGGCTGACTGGAGATCTAGAAGACCTGACCTTTTTTGCTGCTCTCTTCTGGACACTCTCCAACTTCAGCTTCTATTTTTTAGTACTGATCTTGGCCAGTAATAAATCACCAGACTGTTTATGTGCCATTTCATGAACTGGCAGTTGAGATAAGAGTTCCTCACTTGCTCTCTCTGCTGAGCAAACAAGCCATTATGTTGACTTACACAAAAACCATGGTCTGAATAGGTCTTACATAAAGTGTGCTGATTATAAAAATGGTGTCTCTCTTCCCCCATCCCTGCCACCCACACCACTCACTGGTAGTGAGTGGTGAGCAACCTGTAGCCCTACATAAAGAAAGAGAATACCTGCTGCTGCAGACACACCAGTCTTTCTTTGTGTTTTCTTGTCCTGAGAGCTGGGAGGCATCCTCTTCTTCAGAGTGTTCGCACCAACACAGAGCCCTGGCTGCAGAGTGAGGAGAGAAGAAAAGAAAAGAAAGGAATGCAGCTGACTGCCAGCCATGGGCACTCCTAAAGCTCACCCTGGCAACTCTCAAACCTGCCTGTGGAAATGCAGCAAAGGCCAGGCAAGGATGGCTGGGAACATCCTGGAGGAGGGAGGGAGAAGGCAGTGAGGAAGTAAATGCAACTCAGAGCAGCCACATAAACATGCTCTGGGCAATCAGAAAGCTCTGAAATGTTCAGGTTTGAGCAGTGGAAAGGAACATATAGGAAAAGAACATATAGGAAAATCCAGCTGTGAAATGAATCCCTGTGACAGTGCTGTCCCAGGCATTTCCTCCCTTGCGTCACTTTTCTGTCTCAGGGTTTTAGAGGCCAGGCCTGCAAAGCTTTCTTTGGATAATGCTCACAACACACCTCCCATGGAGACAATACCGAACAGTTTGCAGAAGTACCCAGGTGGCCTGGGGCAGGATTCACACCCATGCAGAATTACTTGGTACCCTACCTCCCCTTGATCCACTTTGGCCAAAGTTTTGTCTTTATGTTCTTTGGCAAGAGGGTGGTCCTGGAAACCCTTTCGTTTCAGCTTTGCCATGGAGACCCAAGCTGGTTCAGAGGAAGCAGTTTCCAAATATGGAGAGACTTTTTCTACAAAAGAAGCATTTTTGAAGTAAATAAGAGATTTAGGTCAAGTCAGTCTAAAGTTAGTGCTTCACATTTTAAATCCTTCAGCATCTGTAACACCCTTTGCACATGATGGAGATAAAATTACCTTCCCTGATGATTTTGTCCTTGGCAATAACTGTTATTTCTGTTTATTCTCCAGTGTTGGACTCAACAGTGCTTCTGTCTAAGTCTATGGCAGATGTCCCACTGAGATCACTGTGAACTGGAGTTTGCCTTTGAAACTACATCCTTCCATTGCAGATTAAATGAGTACTACAGTAATGATTTTTTCATGTAGGCAGTAAAATACAGGCTTCCTTGTCACTTTTTACATATTTTAAATTAAATTATTGTTTAAAAAATAATCTCACCTAATGCAACTCCTAGTTAAGGTTTGAGCAGCTGCAGTCTGAATTTTTAACTAAAACTGCAGCAAGTTTTAAAAATCTGTGTTGAAACTCCAACTATATGTACAAATACCTCATACCAGAAATGTTTCAGAGGCATTTAAGCCATTATTCTGTTGTTCTTCTTGCTGGAACACACCCTTCATTAAGATAAGCCAAGAATTCTCTTGACTGGCCAAATCATCAAGCCAATTAAATTATAGTGGTGATGAACTCAAGGCTGAATTTGGTTCTTAGCCAAGAAGATTTTTAATTTTTTTTTTTTTGTGCTGCTCTGCCAAGGCTCTTTATATGACCACTGTTTTCCACAATGTTTGGATACAAAGACAGCATAAATACCTGAAGGTTTATAACCATTTTGCTTCTTTGCCACTTCTTCTGATCTTGCCTTGGCAGGATTTTTGTCTTCTAGGAGATCTGGTTTTTTAACAACTGATTTTGTATGGACAGGAAGGCTTGGAGGAGGCTTCCCAGTGCCCATCAGTTTCTGATCCTCCTTGACTGAAGCAGAAGCAGCAGCTGGAGCAGCTGGAGGGAGCAGCTTCAGGGGCTTGACACGGCTTTCGGTCTGGTATTTCAGTAAAGATGATGTTCTTCTTAGTCTGACCCCAAATGGGCTCTCAAAGTTCTGTGTTTCGTGGTCAGCCCACTCCATGAAAGAATTCAAGTGCAGATCTCTGTCCTTACAATCTCGATCAAATCTCTCTGAGTTGGTTTTTGCTGATTCCTGCAGAGCTGCATCAAAACATGAGGGCTCTTTTGTCATTCCTTCAAAGAACTCTGGTCTTATAGGGGATGTTGGAGAACTTCTGGAATAAGAATCTTCCTTTGAGTTTGAACCCCCTGAGAGAGACCTTTGCCATGCTGGTGCAATGGTGAATCTGACTGGTCTAGCAGAAGCAGTCTTCAGTGGAGTTTTTACATTTTCATCTGATGATTGGCTGCGTTCTGCTGCTTTTCTGTGAGAAGCTGCAGTGCTTACCTGGTGCTCCTTACTCTCAGCATCAGAAGATATATTACTCTTCAAGCCAGCCAAACTTGAAGAGGCAAGACACCCAATGGAAAGTTTTCCAGAAATGCAAGATGTGTTGCCCTGTTGACTGCCTTGGTTACCCTTTGAAGCAGGAACCATTTCTGCTTTAGAACATACTTCCAATTTACTGCAAGGTACCACACAAACTGCTTCTGAGACAGATGCAGCAGGGTCTATTTTTTTTTCTACACTGTCCTTGGATAACTGAAATTCCATAATTTCACAAGTTTCTTTGTCATTTTTTGCTACTGAACTCTTTTCAGACCTCAAATCAGCCCCTTTCTTGATGTCAGAACAAGACTCCGTGTCAGCTACTGCAGCTTGTGGAGCATCTGAGACAGCATGGCTGGAATGATTCCCAGCAGTACCAAAGCAGAATTCTTCTTTGCCACTGAACAGGGGATCCCCCTTTTCCTGGGCATTAATGTGTGAATCCACAGAATTTACTGAGGAACTTGGTGCAACACCTGGCAATATACCCATGCCAGATGTTTCCACACCAAGGCTGAACGAGTCAGCTGTGGGTATGTCTGGAGACACAGCAGCTTCTCCTTCAAGCTGCTGCAGCTCTGGAAGTGCAGGGGCTTCAGCACTGGTACTTTGAGGATGTGTTTTTGATTCATGAGCAGACCCATCTGCAGAGCACATCACTCCTGCACCGTGGTGTCCTTGTAGGTTCACAGGAGAAGGCTCAGGCCTCAGGAGGAGTGTGGCTCCTTTGCAGGGATGGCGCACACCAGTAAGGCTCCCATGCTCCTGCAGCAAAGCACAGGGGTCTTCTGCCACAGGTGTGGGATCACAGGAGTCAGGGGCAGCATCAGTGGGGGATTTCACACCTGGTGTCTCCTTAAAACCACCTCCCTTTGCACAGGGTCCCACCTGGGCTGGTAATCCTGCATTAAACAGAGGAAAAGGTGACAATCCAGACACCATCTGTATGCATTGCAGATAGTGCAGTCCTTTAACAGGAATGCCCCATGTCTGGGCACTGCTGACTGATAAACAAACTGGTTCAGAGCCTGTTCAGAAATGGGCTCTCCAAGTGAGGGATTAATAAAGTTTCAGTTTGAACACACCTAATCCAGGGAGTGACTGAAAGTTGCTGTCCGTTTCAGGTGTACACATTAGTTGCTGTTTAGCTGTTTCCTGTGCATACCCTTAGCTGTAAGACTACCAGCCAGATTTCTCTAGACATTTCTGCATGTGTGTGCCTAGAAAAGCCACCTACAATGACTGGGAGAATTCTCTCTGGGTGAGTGGCAAAGGAAGATCCAGTAAACAGAAGCCAATCAAAGTCACCTGACACACACAACATATAATGCTGTGGTTAAGGTTTTTCTGAGTGTCAAGGAACTCAGTTTCACACACTGAGGTCCAGCCAGCTGTGTAGGACATGTGCTTTTGGACATGATGCTTTCAGCTCTTTTTTTAATGCTGCCCTCAAAGTTCACCACTTCAGCATCACTTTGTTGAGTGTACTTGACTTTTTCCATCACAACAATTCAGCAGCCAGGATTGGTTTTATGTTATAGAACCAAAAGATGCCTAGTTTGGAAGGACTAACAATTCAAACAGGTCCTGTCAGTGCTATACAGAAGAGTTCAAGCACCCAAAGCAGCAATACCTGTGTCTTCATTACCTTCCCCATCACTTTTATGTTTGCCACTCTCAAGTAATTCTGTTGAATTTCCCTTCCTTCCTGGTGTTGCAAGAAGACAAGTTTCATTTTCCAGCTGTTTCACCTAAAGAAGTGAAGATGCTGTAATTAAAGAATTATGCACAAAAATGGCAGTTTATACACATGCATTTCTATGAATACTCAAATCACAGAAACAAAGCCTCCCTCCTGTAATTTACCAACACTGTGGGTAATGAACTATTCTACTTAAGAACTAGATTTGTAAAACTAGACTTAGGCCCCTATAAAACTGACATTCAGCTTTTCAAACACCAGAAGTCTTTTTACAAATGAAGCTTAGCCCACAATTTTTGGCTAAATAATGAAAACCAAAAACTGTGGTTTTTTTCAGTTTTCATAATATTTAAATTTTCAGAGTCTTTTTTGGTTGGTTGATTGGTTGGTTGGTTGGTGCAAAAGAGGTGTTTTCATTTCTTCCAATGGAAAAGTAAAGGAACGTGGATAGGAAAGAAAAAGAAATTAAAATATTTAAAATAATAATTAAAAACTCACACTAATTTCCTTCTGCCCAGTGATTCTTTGGCAGCAAACACCCACCTGGAGGGGCAGCAGGTGCTTGCTGGTGAAGCCCCTCTGCCTGCGCGGGTTGATGGCAATCCTGTGCCTGGCTGCGGACGTGTCCAGGCAGCCCAGGGGACTGGCAGGGCTGGTGAAATCCACAGGGAGGGAGCTGCTGCCTCCTGACACGGGGGTGCCCTGGGTGCCAGAGGATGAAGGACTGATGGGCCTGGAGGAAGCCCCAGAAGGGATCTGTAACACAGAAATACAATGCTGTTGCCACATTTCCCTTCACAGAGAAAAGCAAGGCGCAATTCTTCCCAAGGATTTCTGAGATTCACCTTCTCGGAACCTCAAAGAAAGAAAAGACAATTCTTATTTCATTTGCTGTGCCTGTGTTTGTGCCAAAGTAGAATGCAACCTGGAGATTGTTCATCCACAGTGATGGTGTTTGGTATCAGGTATCAGGGCCAGGTGTGTGTGTGTGTGTGTGTTGGGAATGTCACTGACAGCCACGAGATTCTGTGCAGTGTGTGCAGGGCTGAGTCCTTGGCAGAATCAGTTTTAGATGTATAGAATAATATAGTATAATAAAGTAATTAATTAGCCTTCTGATATCTTTGGAGTCCTCCTCATCATTCTCTCCCCTTTGTCAGAGTCGCCTTTGATTTGCAATACAATGCTCTGTATATTTTGCTTTACTTCCCACATCTCTGGAACATTTCCTTTGTTAGCTCATTCCATTTCAGAAGCTTGAAATGGCCATAGTTTCGGGCATAAATCCTCGTTTTAAAATGCATGCCTAAAGTCATCTGTGCAGAGAGATCACTGGGTTCTGTGAGTTCAGCTGAACACACAGCACAGAAGGAAAATCGCTGTCTCTGCCACAGGGAGAGCCCCAGCCCGTCCCCACCCCAGGTCCCATCTGCAAAAACCTTTGCAGTTTGTGCACACACCAGCAGGAGACACTGCTGCCGTTTGTACAGCTGCCTCTTCATGCCAGTAACGCGACCCGCCGCACAAATCCATTATTTAAAAGCCACAGAAATAGCACGGATGCCTGCTCCTCATTGTCTCTAAGAAAGCTGCCATAGCCACTTTTGTCTTTCAATACCAACTTTCAGGAAAATCAAATGCTTTTCAGAATATCAGAACCATCCTCCAGACAGTGCTGTGGATCTCATCCTCACAGCAATGCTGCTCTGGGGAACTGAACAGCAATAAGCTTAGATTGTGCAATCAAAATAAAGGGTTTACAGAAATGTTTGTACTAAAGCCCCCTAAACGTGAAGTTTCAGTGGTTTTGCTGCTGTTTTGAAAGACCAAACTTTCTGGAACACTTGTAAAATGCCAAAGAAGATTCATTCACAAAGCTGGGTGACACTCAGCCATTGCACTGTGCCTGGCATTTGTAGTTTAGATTTGTTTAAGCTTAGGATGTAACACAGCATTTCAAACACATGTGCTGATGGAGTTTTAAAGATCATGAAAACATCTTCACATCTCATCGACAAAAACTGTCAAGGTACATCAAAAAATATATGACCTCTGCAAATTTTTCCAATCTGGTCAAGGACTGTGTTGTTCTGAGAGCAGAACCTGCTGCTTCTCATGGTCATTTATCATCCAAAGAAAATTTCAAATTAAAACCCACCCTTTCCTGTGGAATACCTGCCATCAGGAAAGGCTGGTCCTGCAATCATTTCCCATGATAAGAGAGATGGAGGGCATTGCTCACAGCCACTGCTGATGGGAAGATGTGATTATTTGATATGGGGGCCCTGGGATACGGGAGCAGAATTGAAGAGCTTTGCCTGGTCCAATGTTTTGTGTAACTTTATAGATTTGTACTGTCACAGAGCTGCCTCTATGCTGTTCACACAACCCACTTACCAATAGATTTCTGCCTGTCTTTATTTCTTATTGAAAACCCTGAGAGGTACATTTTAAATATAATTTCCCTCGCTCTGGACTCTTAAAGAAATGTTTCCTAGGGTACACTGTACCCAGAATAAATTTGAAAAATAAAATTACTGTACTGGCTCCATACAGACTCCACATATGCCATCTCAGGGAAGTTTATGATCAGGAAAAGGAGCTATTTACCTGTTCATCTTCACTGTCTGTCCCTCCTAAACTCAAAGAGCTATGACGCTGAACAGGGTTGGAGGACTGTGGGATAAAAGGAGGAAGAGGGTAAGTCAGGGGAAGTGTCACACTGAATTATCTTGAGCTGGATATCCAGTGCTAATTATGAGAAAACACAAGAGGAAAAATAAAGGAAGGGTCACTGGGTCCCTGCCTTACACAGTGGGTTTAATTTCTTCATTGGCATCAAACATAAAGCAGGGGAGATTTCCCGCATTGAGATACACCAGGAAGGCTGACCACAGGAGGCAGTACATTTTATAAAGTTGTTGTTTTAAAATCATCAGATTTACAAATTCTCACAAGTTCACTGAAATCTGAAATCACACATTTGCTAATGATAGAGGTCAGAGTTCTGGTCTACATAAAAGCATGGAAAATTGTGCACAGAAAAGGTATTTGTGGATCAATTTCTAGGTACACCTCAGAGTGAAAAGCCCACAATCCATGTGGTTGTTTCTTCTGGTTCTAACTGATCTGTACCATCATGTACAAACAAACAAAATGGTTTTCCCCTTCTCTAGGCAGATTCTCTCTTTTCTGTATGGATGGTCAATTGTACCTTGTTTGGCGAATCTGTCAGGACTCCATGAAGGGTTGAAATTTCAGGAGGGCTCCTAGGTAAACCATCATCTTCAGAAACAGCACCTGCATCTTCCAGTTTTTTCCCAGTTATAACAAGAGGAGGTGATCCAAGTTTGACATTCTGCTGAAGCTGAAGCTGTGGTTGAAATACAGAATATAAACTTTAAATGATGTAATTTAAAGATGTTCTGGACATTGTAAGCCAGATGCATAACTAAAAGATATGCAGAATCCTTTAGTTAACAGAAAAACTTGAAGAAACAGACCATTTATAGAAAAGAGCCATTAATAACATTTTATCCAGCTACATTCATCAAGGACCCATCATTAAAACTGGTGTTGGCATAAAATTAAAAGTAAAATCAGTTTTATTTAGTAATTTAGCAAAAGGAGACAGGAATTTCACCATTCCAGAAAATTTACTACAGATTAACTCCATTTAAATTAAAAACTTTCAAATTCCGGATTTAATTATTTAGTCACATTAATCTAGGTATTTATGTGACTAAGTATAACAAAGTATTGCCAGTCAACATTCCCAATCCCAGGTTTATGTAGTCACCTTTCCCTCACAAAGCCCTTCCAAATCTGAGAGCTTGTTACAACCTTCTCCCACACAAGTAGCTGAGTCACAATTTTTATACAATATCAAATTAATTTCATTTCTGGTCCACCCTAATAAATTACTTGTTAATTTCCCCCACCACCACATCCTGGTCTACAGCAGGAATGGTAACAGCAGCCAGGAACAACTTTGTTTGTAAAGGAGAGTGGGGATTCTTTTCCAGGATTCACAAAAGAATGCTCTGGCCAGCCCTGACCCTAGAAAAATACAACAAAGTCTGCAAACTCAGGAGCAGGCAGATGTTCCCTCAAACTGAAAATAATCAGATCTCAGGAAACACCATCACTAAAATTCTTGGCCTAAGTCTGTCAGCTGTGACAAAGCTGGAATAAAAACAAGGTCTGAACACAAACTTTTTTCCTTCAACTGAAAACATCTCAGCAGAATATTCCCAAGATAAACATGCAGACTCATTTTTTCTGTTTCTTTGCTTATTAAACCATATTGGGTAATTGTAAGCCTAGTTTTGTGTTTTCCTGCAATCTATGCAGTCATTTAAACCTCTTTAAAATAGACCTAAAAAGCTGCAACTCTTATTCAGCAAGGTTCATTTACAATGCAATTCCTATAGATCTAGCTGCCACACAGGGTAGCACAATATCTAGAACACCAATCCCCCTTTCAAACAGTTTCCTTTTGCAATTTATGAGCAATATATTGCAATACTGTGATATATGGGCAACATAAGGTATACAACATAAGTGTGCACTTAATGGGAAGGAAAAAACAGAAAGTCAATTTTGCTTTGGTCTCTTTTCACAACTTCCTGTCTTAGATTTATTAAATTTATTACACGCAGACAGCAAAGTGTAGGGGGGAAACTGAATTTGCATTCTGTCTTCTAGTGGTAGAAGTTAATTTACATTGCTAAGAAAGTATCTGCTTCTATTAGTGCTTGGCTTTTATTCTGACAAGAGTCAAGCTCACAGAAAAAGCCTGTCTGTCAGAGCTACCAAAATAATGCTGGCAGTGTTACATTACTGTGCAGTGTGATGGATGGGGAGAGGGCACAGTGGACTGCAAACAGCAAGAGAAGAGCTTTTTTGCCCCCTAACAATGTTCTGCAATATAGAAACATGTTTTCTTGTGCTACTCTTTCAGTTATACAAAAAATAGCCTTGCCTGTTTTGCAGCCTTAGAGAGGAACAAGTCCCACTGTGCATCTTCTATTACTTAACATGTGACTCAATTGTCTTTTGCAACATGAAGCTCACACTGAGCAAAGGAGGAATTTCAATGACCTTTGGCTCCTTTATCAAGCATTTGTATTCAGTCTCTGGAAAAAACTTAAACTTTTATCTGAGTTTTCCAAGCTGGGCAGTTAGTGAAATGCAATTAATATAATCAACAGTTCATAAGGGAGCTGTCAAGGAGGGTTCAGTGTTGCCTTGGAAGAAGGAAATGACCCAGCAGAATACGGTATCTTTTGCTAGCAGAGACCAAGAGAACAAATACATAAATAAAGCTGTCAGAGCATCCTGACATATCCATCATCCCACACACTCACACAGCCATTGGCACTACCATGAATAGTGAAAACATCTGAGCCAGAATTGCCAAAAAGAGTAACACAAATAATATTTAAAGAATAACAGTGTAAGGGACACACTACCATATAAATAAATGGCCTTAACCCAAAGGCAGTAGCTATGAAGTAAAGAACATAAATCCCATTGGAAGAGGACACACTTAATAAAGAAAGTTTCCAAGAGTTCCTGAACTGGATTCACATCACACACTATGAGACTTGGGCGAGGCTGGAAGCACCAGGACTGCTCAAAAATTCAGCTTCCAAGAGGCAGAGTAGATCCAAAAGTAGCAAATTTGGCTTTAGACACTTCAGTCAGCAAAATCCTAAGGCACACAGCAAAAGGAATCAAGCAACAGACTTTCCTGGGAGACAGCTGACAAACAGCAGCACTGCTGACAAGGGGGTGATGTTCTCACCTGCAAAGTTCTCACTCTCCCAGCTCTGTTTTCCTGAGACAAGACATCACCTGTCGCATTTCCTGGTGCAGACTCCAAAATGAAGACACTGTCGTGGGACAAGGCTTTGTTCCCCATGCTACCCTTGGGCCTGGAAAGGAAGGAATGAGTGGTCATGCACTGGGCACATCCCCACACCACCAGGGCAGAGGGAGGATAGAGAGGCCAGAGTGGGATGCATCATGCTTCACTTCAGATTTGTGCATGTTTAGGACAGTCACTGTTTGCTTCTTTTATATCGGAAGGGAGGAGGAACACCTTTGATCAAATGCAGATGTCCCTTTGCAACGCACTCAGCATCAGCATTGAGCACACAGCTCAGTTTTCTGACTAGAGAGGGAGTCCAGTGTGATTAGGTCCTGTGCTAGGAGTGAGGTGGACGCAAAGCACCCCAGGAAAGGTGCAGAAAGGACAACAGGAGTTCCCTGCCCTCCTTTGGTGGCAGTGTGGCTAACATCAGACATTCAGGATACAGCTTTTGCAGCCTGGAGTGTGTCATACCTGCCAGAGATGGTGGATTGGTTCTTTTCCTTCTTGTAAATGTGGGCAGAAAATTTAACTTTGATATATTAACAAACTTGACTCGAATCCTCTCATGTCCAGCAATAAAACCAGCTGCATTCACCCATATCCTAAATATTATTTAAGTGTATTAAAAAATGTAGATGGGACAATGTCCATGGCTACAGTTACAGACCCATCAATGGCCAGGTTGAAGTGTAGGGTAAGACATTCCTGCTCTGTTTCTGTGCTCATTGGCTGTTCAGCCCAGTGAAGCAATGATGAGTTCCCACAGCAGCTGTTAACTGAGTTGTAATTAACTGAGATTGATTGGGCTTGGGCTATTAAGTTATGTAGAGCAAATTTTTTTTGCACTTGAGTGGCACAACAAGGAAAGCTCCAAATAATTTATTAACCAAGTTCCACCAGCATAGGCAGGTACAGTTTGTACATTACTTTGTCCAAAAGACAACAAGGATAGCCTCTACCAGGATTTCATCCCAGTCTTGAACTGGAAAGCATCATAGAATATTTTCTCATTGTTGGCCATGAGACTATTAACAAACACAAATTACAAGGATTCCTTGGCTCAGATGCTGCACAGGCAATGCTTTGCCTCTGAAAGTTTGACTCTGGGGAACAGAGCATGATTAGGAACACAATTCTGATGTGAGAAGATCAGTATGTCAAAGTTCTTCTGCAAGGAAATCAAATAGGCTCTTTGCCTAACCATAGATTCTCTCTTTATTTAGAAGCTGAGAAAGACTGTGAACATTCATTAAGCAAATGCACTATATAAAAAACCCCCAAAAATGCCTCTTTTTCCTCCTGCATCCCCCTTCTTCACATCTCCAGAGACACCTCCCCTAGCTGCTGGACTAACCCTTCTGCTGCCCCAAAGGTGTAGTCAGTCAGTCTGCAGTTATACACAGCCTCACAGCAGGACAAAATAAATTTGCTGCAAGTTTCTGTTGTGTTGAAGGCAATCAGAGCTGTTTCTCTCACAGCACAGGTCAGAGTTTGTGCTTCCTCCCATTACACACCATGGTTAATGTCTGTAAGTCTGCAGGACAGCAGCTCTGCATACAAGCAAGGCACTTGCCTTATTTCATCATTAATGAAGCCATCCCATTCTTTTGTGTCTGATTTTATAGTCCTTTTCAGCATGAGAGGTACTCCATATGGGCAAGGCATAATTTTACTGCATTAAGAAAAACAGTCATGTAGCTTTTATTTACTGCAATGTATGTTCACTATTAGCTGGCATATTTTATTTATTGCAAAGAATGCATGTACATTAGGATGTATTTGCCTTTCCATCTGGGGAATTCTTTACCCATAAGGGCTGAGGTCTCCTTGTTCTTGAGACTGTCAGTAAAGGATCTCTGTATTTTCCTCTCTCTCTGCATATATATCAGATGTGATGGCAAGAGAATTACTGTATTTTCTTCTGGCAGTCACCAGCATTAAAAAAAAAACCAAAGGATTAAATATAGAATTAACTGCAGCTTTAGTACACTCTTATGTGCAAATCCACATTCCTCTGTAATTCCAGGCTGTACATGTATATGTATAGGTATATTTCTGCTGAAGCTAAAGATGCACTAACTAAAGCCCAGATGTTTCAGCCATTGCCTGGCCACACTGATTTCCCTCTACAAATGCTCAATTCATTCCTGTGTATCAACATTCAAGCTTCCCACCAAGCCAGAGGAAATGATGGGACTCTAGGCTTGCAAACCTCCTTACATGCTGCAGGGGTGACTGACACAAAACCAGGGCCCTTCAGTTGTTATTTGTGCCTGAAGGGGTAGGTAAGAAAGTTAAAGAGGAAACCACACACTGATAATAGACCAGAAATACTTTTCTCTTTGCTGCAGCCGTGACAGAGAGCATCACTGATGCTGAAAATCACCCACACAGCTCCACACATCTCCTCTGTACTGGCAGTACTCCTTCACCATCCCCTTCTTGTAAAGGTGCTGCTGGTCAGACCCTCCCGGACAGATTTCAAACACCAAAAACAATCAAAGCAATCTGGGCTATCTGCACCCTTGGGCTGAGAGGTTGGATCACCCTACCCCTGCCCTTCCCCTCCTTTCCAGGCTGACTCCTCGAGCTCTAGCAAAGAAAGAGGAAATTCCTGGGATTCCTTCATCAGCATTAGGGCTTGTTTTGCACAAATTTGGACAGAGGCTGCTCCTAAGGGGCCAACTCATGCTTTCATCCGACTGCTGTGAGAGGTCCTCTTTTATTTATTTTCCTTCCCTGGCAGCTTACCCAGCCTCCCCCGGTGAATGAAGTGCAGCAGTGTTGAGCACAGCGATGCTGACATCGCTGATGGACTGGCAAGGTTTTAAATTACTCTCTCCCCTGGGAGCTGGAGGTTCTTTCCTTTTCTTCTTGGCAAAAAAGTTCTTGAACGTCTGAAATTTGGATTTTTTCTTTCCTGCAACATGAAAAAAAAGATAATTTAGGAAAGTTGGCGGTATTGCTTAACTTGGGTAATGTTATCTCTTAAACCCTGGAGGAAGCCTCAAAGCCAGAGCAGCCCATTCAGTGTCAGCTCCTCTGTAAATAATTCAGTGCTGGAGTCCAGTGAAAGGTGAAGCTTCAATTCTTACATTTGGTTCCTCTAGAGCAACACTGGCATTAAGCTGACAATAGTGGTGCCTACCAGGGTTCCAGTCTATGCAAAAATATACTTTATATAGAGAGTGTATCTATCTACAACTGAACAGTGATCATGCCTGGTGTATTTTCAATAAAAATTGCTGTCAATGTCTTTAAATATTAATGTTCTTTACTTAGTTTGGTTTAGTTCTGCTTACTCTTTATTCAGTGCTCTAAGGAGACAGCACCTAAAGGACATTCAACATTGGCAAAAAGATTGAAACTGGAAAAAGAATTTATAAACTCCAAAACCAAAATATCTGTTTCCACATTAAATAAACACATTAAACACCTGTCCCAAAATAAAATCAACAACTCCTCCAGGGACAAAGAAGCAAACTTAAATTAAGACATTGTCTTGCAGGACATGAGAGCCCCAAACAGAGCAGCCCTAAGAACACAATTGGAAAAGTGTTAATTCGGTTTCAGATTTTCCATAGTCCAAATGAAAATACAAAAAGAATTTAAAAACCCCACCATGAAACATCACTGATCTTTCATTATTAATAGGATCGAAGATAATTCAACATTTTCTTTCAGCACACAAGTTCTGCATTTTGTCCCTGACCCTTACACTGAGGGGTCACTTTGAGTGGTTTGGGCCAAACTATTGTACTGAGACCCCTGTGATTGACTTAAATACATACTCAGAGCAATAACATCATTGCTTATCTGAGCCAGCTTCATTGTTCAAATAATACTTCACAGCAGTTGGCATAACACATGCCCACAGCTGGAGGATTCCTTCATAAGCAGGGCATTATTTCAAGACAATTATTTTCTCTCCCAGCAGTGATTTAGTTGGTGATGCTCTGTCTCAACGTGTGCCCTGTACGTGCAGGGATCTGTGCCAATGGGCCTTATCTGGGCTGAAAGTGCCACCACACAGCTGCAGCAGACAGTGGCCACTTTGAGAGACAAACAATGATACTGAGATCCACTCCCCCTGTCTCCTCCCTGCTCCTCAGCCCAGTGCCAGCACCATGTGTCAGGACACACGAGGACATTGCCACAGTGTCCCCATGCCTGGTGACACTGCCAGCCCTGTGCAGAGCCCCCAGAGACCTGCAGCTGCTGCCCAAGTGACCTGGGCTGCTCCTGAGGCCAAAGCAGCTTTCAAACCATGGAAAGGGAGCTCTCACTGCAGTCCCTCAATAACAATGGGATGTGGCTGCTCTTGGGGAGGGTTTATCAGTGGAAGGCCTTGTTATCTTCCACTGCTGCTTATCAGGCAATAAATTAATGAGACAGCCACAGAAAACACACAGGTTGTATTTATTGCTGTGCCCAGAGCTGATCCCAAGGGTTTGGGGTTTGTTAAAACTCCCAGAGGGCTCAATGAGCCTCATGCTGCAGATGGAGCAAGGACTGGCAGGAGAGGAGAGGTCAGCAAGCACACTGAGCCTCTCCAGTAAAACAAGCATTGTCAGTGTGCCTCAGAGCCTTTGGAAACACATCCTGACCATTCCTGTCTTCCCTATCCACAACTAGACAATGTGTGTGGTATTCTTCCAGGAAACTTGTCAAAGCTGATCTGGTTTATCTTAGGTAGGCAAAACAAAAGTTTAACGAGTTTAATGAAAGCAGTTCCCCAAAATTATCAATTCTGCAATGTCTGCTAACACAGTCAATGACTCCAAGAATGAAACGGCAAACTTTGAGACAGGCAAAGAGCTCTGCAGCTCAAAAGCTCTCATCTAAATGAGAAACAAGGACATATACATTGGTCATGTACACTGGTGAACTGCCAGCTGTAGAGACAGAAAGCAAGCTGAATTCTAGTGCAGGCATTATTGATGAGCTTCATTAGATGCTGGCATTTCCAGAGAACCAGGAAAGCATTAAAAAAAACCAAACCACCTTAAAAGCCCACACCAAAAACCCACGACACAGCAGCAAGTGATCCTAAGGATGTTTGAGAGAAACAGTCATGAGTCTTGTCACTAAAGCAAACATTGCCAAGGTACTGCTCCAAATACCTGTCTAATCAGAAGTGGTGCTGACTGTAGAATGGAGGCTGCAGAAAGGATTTCCAAACACTGCCAGAGAGCAATCCCCAGCCGGCATGGGACAGCTCTTGTACCACTGTGCAACAGAGAGGATCTGATGCAGACACATCAGGCACTTCTGTGCCTCCTCTAGACTCTAATTTGTTACTGGTGTGTGGGGTACATCCCCTCCAGCAATAACTCCTCTTCAACCATGCTCTGCTCAGCTGCAAACATTCAGCTGCCTCAGATGAATGAGAAGACAGCAAGTTTCCCTGCAGTTCCAGAGACTGGCACTGGCCATATTGTTATGTAAAAAAAGATCAAATAACTGCTGGGCACTTAGTGCTGGGTGCAGATGGAAGCTGTGGGACTGTTCTGTGAGAGAGCACTCAGCAAAAAGGACATGGGCACAGAAAGACAATGCTCTTGTTTGCTCCCTGCTGGGAACAGCTGTGCTCTGGTTTTGCACACCAATAAAAGGATGCCACCTTTAAACTAAAGGTGCCGACACCTCAGTGCACTGTGAAACAGCCCAACATAACAATAAATTGGTAGAATGCTCAGTGATACTTGGACTAATAAAATACAAGAGGACCTTAATACTTAAATGGGAGAAAAACCATTGCACAACAAAAACCCAAGCTCAGAAAACCATGCCTATTTTCCCTTCATCCACTGGTGGTTTTTGATATCTTATGGTTGCTTATCTTCAGTTTTACAGCATTAAAATTAGAATACTACCTTTCTAGGTTACTGCCCTAAAAAGGAAAAGCCTTCCCAAAAATTAGTTGCTTATGCTATGTTTTAGCCAACTGTAACAGAAAAGAAGTAGGAATAAGCATTTTCTTTTATCTGTAAAGTCTGTGAATTCTGTATTTTTTACTGTATGTGTATTGCCTATATCATTGTGCCTCCTGAGCACAGAGAAAATTAACTCAGGAGTTTCTGCTCTTTGAGTAGTCTTTCCTTATAATAAGATAGAAAATAAAAGGTTGCTTCTTCCAGTGCAAAAATTGAAACTGCAGAAAGCATAGGAAACATCTGATTTGGGAGGTCAGTGATCATATTCAAATTAAACCATTCATTTGGGGATCTCCTATGGTCTCTGACTTCCTAGGGTGCAGTCAGGAAGTATTTTCTATCTTTTTTTTAACCCTCAAATCCAAGGACTAGATAGTTTCAACATTAAGAACACCTGGAAAAAAATCCCAACCCATAGACAAGATTCTCAGAAAGTGTCATGATTCTTCATACAAATACCAGATATTGGCAGACAGGCAATGAAATCATAGAATTCAGTACCACCAACATTGAGTGCTGGCAGGTTTTGGTTCCTGCCACAGAGAAGGAGCAGCATGCACTGGGAGCCCTGCACTACAGACAAGGCAAACCTCAATAAATCAGTCTAATTGACTGGACTGTGAAGGTGGGGATTTCACACTCCCAGAGCCTTTACATCAAGAGCTGATTATGGAGAGGGAGAGGTGAGGCAATCCTTCATCACCTTTGGAAGCAAACAGAAGATCTAAACTGCTTTGTCCAGGTCCAGCCAAGTGTCTCCTGAACTCCTTGGCAACAGCACAGCAGCCTTTAACTACTTAAAATGTTCATTTAGGGTCAGAAATACTCCTGGAGGATTTAGAGGCAACATTTCAGATCATGAGCCATGTCCTGCTTTTCCCATCATCTGGGAAGAGAATTTGATCTCTTTTCTGAATCTTCTGGTAAACCTGAACACAAAATTTTCATGCATGGGCTCCATACAAGCTTACCAGATCGCTGGGATAGCACCAGACTGTGTGACAAACTAGATTGTAAATCTAAAAACCAGAGAGTGCTGAGCATCCATCATTACACTTTCTTCACCTCTATCCATCTGCCAAGCAGAGTTCAACTAACAGTCTCTCTGCCATTTGCTTATCTCTTCTAACAATATTTTGATAGTGGTGAATATATTTCTAAAGGATAAAGCAAGATGACCTTTAAAACACAAACATTTAAGATTATTGCAAAACATTAGCCAAAGAAAAGAGAGAAAAATCAAATGGTGTGACAGCCACTTCTCCAGAGATGCTTCAGACATGATGCTATCCCTCATATTCAAACTGGCAAAGGGGATATCCTTTAAGGTAAACAAGTCTGGCATAAGTAAGATATTTTACTTTCTTGCCTGTTATTCCATCCCCTCACATTGTTTGCATCAGACCATGCCACAGATTAAAGAATAAGTAACAAATGTCTGCCTGTGGCCAGAGGCAGAGATAGAGAGAGGCTGCTGGGGGTCTGACACAGCTCCCACAGACAGAGGATTTGTAACAGGCTCAGCTCCCACCTCTGCAGGATCCATCAGTGCAGGCACAACGATCAGCCCTTCAGGCTCTGACATCCTGCTTTTAAAATCCAGGTCAGAATCAAAAGGAATATCCTCCAACAGGATATGTCACTCCAGTATTGCACATTAAATCATCTTTTCCATAATACTGACAGCTGACAGAGACACACAGAATTTTCTTTACACTACAAAAGAAGCCTCCAGAAAATAACACTGTAAAACAGGTCACTACAGACCTGAGTAATTGAAGAAAACAAATCTTCCACATCAGGTGTACATTCAGAGAACAGCTGCTTACCTGTGCACTCTTCCACTGAGTCTCCAGGTGACTGTGTGACCTCTGTGGGCCTCGTGGCCATTATATAGTCACTGAAACAGAGATTAAAGCATCAGTTTAATTTTAGTCCATCTCCCCAGCAGAACATGGTCCCACCCAGAATGAAGAAAAAATACAGCAGAATCTTTTCTAAAACTACATGCCCAGATGGCTATCACAACCATGCCTTGCACACTTTTGTGCACTTTGGCCACAGAACTTTTCATTTTTCAGTGACACTTACTTCTCCAGCCACAACTAACAATCCAGTCTAATCATTGCCAGCACCTCTGTCTTGCTAAGAGACCAGAATCAGAGTTGCTCTCAGGAAAGATGTCATTAGACTTGCACAGCAAGCACTGTAATGCTTCCCAGTTTTAGAATAATGAACCTTTGCTAGGGAGTGACAGCTCCACACCACTGTTAAAAACAGAAGTTAGTGCTCAGCTGCCCAGGGTTCATGCATCACAGTGTGCTCACAGCAGGCACCAGTCTAGTCTGTCATCATTAAAACCAGTTAAGCATCAGCACTGAAACATCATTCCAGGCTATGCTACATTTGTGGAAACCAATAGATCAAATTTATTTTGGATACAGTGCAATCAGCTTTTAAGCACAAGCTCTGAAACCTTATCGCCAGCAGGGCTATTGATCAACCAAATTAGCAGATGGCATCATCTTCCTCCCTGATGAAAACAGAAGTCCAGCCTAGTTTTAACATCATTCAGTGGTAACTGGCTCCACTTTGTATTTTCCAGAGGGGTGTCTGTCACAGACAAAGGAATGAAGCAGCACACCACAGGAGGTACAAATGTCAGGCAACAATGGGAATGTGACAGTTTAGCAGGGCAGCTCACAAACACTGTCCTTTGCCATGGAAGGTACCTCAGTGGTGCTTTTATATAAGTAGAGGCTCCCATATGCTGTCAGGACTCCAAGAATCTTTATAATCAAATCCTGCTCTCTTTTCTGCATAGAGCACATATAACAGTTTGCCACAATTAAGTGCTGTAACAGTACAGCCAAGTCAAGAATCTCCACAGCAAACAAGACTGTGATTCTGTACCAGTTTGGCCAGTCACTAAACTCTTCCATTTCTTCTGCATCACCCACATACTCTAAAATCTGCCATGCCCAAAAGCACTGGGACCTTTCTATGAGCCCACATCCTCAGACAGCCTTGAAAGATAAAGTGCACAAACTCAGAGGCACAGGTGTGTGTCAGAGAAAAGAAAGGAGCAGCTCATGGAGGTAAAACAGGAGGGCTTCTGTGACAAAAGAGGCCATGGAGTAAAGCATTCCCTGCACTCACCACACAGACATGGAAAATGTAAAGCTGCTGAACCCTGGGGAGGAATTGGGGAGGTACAGAAGAGAAGCAAAGTGCAGTCAAACAGATCCCCTGGGAGCACTGGGCACAGGAGAGCATCAGCACAATCTAGTTACAAATAATCTCACTTCAACTTGTTAAAAACCAATGAAAATATTGCAACAACCAGGACTGATTACACCTTTCCTAACTGAGTTGCACTGAGGTTGTTCTTGAAACAATTCTCAGAAAATATTGACAAGCAATAAAAAATAAAATTTCCAAGTTTCCTTCAGGATGATCATAACCATTCATCCTTTTTCCCCTTGTCTCATCAATTATCTATGAAAATGTTTGCATTTCCTGCATACTTTCTTTAAAGCAGTCATCAGTAGACTTTCTTATAGGCTCTTTCTTTATATTAAAAAGAAATTTGGTTCCAATTTTTCCTCTCAACTTTATACACCATGCACACTGAATTAGATTTTTCTGAGGTAAAGGGAAATGCATTTGAAATAAAATATTGAGAAAGCATTCAACAAATTTACAAGGACAAACTGACAAGTCTCCAGACTTGAGTCTATTTTTATAGAATGTGAGTGGACCTGGAATTTGGCTCATCTAGACCTCTAACTTCTGCTTCTCCACCTTTTGTTAAACCAAAGCAAGATAAAATTGATGCTTTCAGATCCAGATTTGTCTGCATCAGTTCAACATTTATTTAACTCAATCATCTCAGCTGCTCACTCAGAATCCTTCCAGCCCTTGAAGATATTTTGACTGTAGTGTTTATTGTAACTGCAAGCACATATTTCCAACTGGTCTATCTTTTATACAAGTAGAGCTTCAATGCAAAGCAGTTCAGCTCTGAGGCAGCTTCTTCACAGTCAAATCAGCTCCAGCATTAACTCAATTTTATAGTTGAGTTCTCTGGGGCACATGGAGCTCAAATGTCAACTACAAGGGTGCTCCATTTAGGACCTCATCATCTTTTTCCAGTGAACTGAACATCACAGATTTTCACAAGCTTCGAGTCAGCTGAATTACAAGGAAAAAGCCCATACAATATATGGTGTATACATTCCACCAGCAAAGTGGAGGTTCCATCATTGAAAATCTGATGACATACCTGGAGGAGAGTTAGCAATTAGGTGACATTTAGACTTCAAATTCTGGTGGCAGAGAGTTGTACTTTACAGAGAACAGTTAGCAAATGTTCTGAGCCACAAGCCCTAGCCTGGAGGTCAGTGTAATGGAGAAAAAAAGGACAAAACCCCATCAATACAAATACACATGAGTGCACAGGCATTAACCAGTCAAACCTCCAGACATTCACCACTGCAGACAGACACAGGGTCAGGATGTATCAATACCCTGCACATTCAGTGCAGTCAGCTGTACTGACCCCCTGTGAGCTCCCCCAGAGCATTACACCATTAGAGACAAAGTTTTCAACAAATTCTGTCTGTGTATTGATTTTCAGTGATAAAAATATTAGGTTAAATAAATGGCCTTTAGAGCATATTTCTGATACTCCTGAGTGCCACAGGACAGCTGGGAAGAGATGCTTGCACAGGGATGCAGGAGACTTCTCCTCAGTGTGGAACAGCGGGTGCATTTCCCCAGTCTACACCTTTCTAATGTTCTTAATCCTCTCTCTAACAGGATTTTCAATCCTGCATGTGCAGCCCTCCTGCTGCAGAGGTACAGGGCACACAACATGTTGAATCTGCCACATCCCTCAAAATCCAGACTCAGCCATGGCCAGAAAATCCACTGCATCAATCCCTATGCAGGGCCATGGGAAATACTGAAAGTTTACCAAAAGCAGTGTTTGCCTCCCCCTGCACAGCATGATGGGCTGGATTACCAGAAATTGGAATTATTTAATTACTTGCAAAGAGTGGCTCCTATGTAGCCTCAATCACACAAATAATACTGACATTATTAGACCTCTTACACATTGCTAGGGTTGCCTTAAAGCAATTAAACTCCTTCAAAGTTGCAGAGTTTGCTTTCCCTTTAAAACAGAGAATGGAACTTAGCAGTCACCATTACCCCCATTTGGTTTGATGTTTAGATCCAGGTTATCCCTGCTATCCCACATAACATTCCCATTGATAACCCCACTGTGCTGCATTCACTCAGAGCCCTTCGACTCATTACAGGAACTCATGAGTCTGAAAAGCAATAAGAAATCTCCAGGAACAGGAGAAATGTCCTTGTCTCCCCTTTGCAAACTGAACCAACTGGACAAATATTTGGAGTTCTCTATGGGAGGGCAGTGATGGAAAAAAGAAATAAAGCTCCAGGATGGTGCTCTGGCCATTGGCTTTGCAGAGCTGAGCACATGACTTAATCCGTACATGGGGGGTAAGGGGTGAGAGAATCTCACCAAATGAATAAAAGACAATTCCCTTTCAGTGCTTGGTTTGTGTATTTAAGGACTCCTGGGAGGTTAGCTTTGTACAGCACTCAAGTTTCCTGCAAACAACAGAAGTTCAAGGGAAATGCTCTCTGCTCAGCCTCAGAAAAGGACACAGCCTCAGAAAGGGACACAGGCTCCTTGCTGGCTCTCCAGTGGAGCAGAAGACTTGGAAACTGCACAGCAGGCCAGCTCCCAGCCCACCTTCAGAGCTTCCTCAGCTTCAGTCATGGTTCTGCATCAGCATCCCACAAGGCCTAATGACAGAGAGATCAAAGGAGATGCTGAACCCTGAACAGCCTCTTTCTTATCAAATAAATGCTTGAGGAAATAAAGCCTCCAAAATGCAAGGCACTGCATTCAGCTAGCATCCTCATGGCCTTTAGAAGACAGACAGTGGCAAGCAACCAAGAGAAAGAAGTGAAATTTTTGCCTGGGGCTTTCAAAGACCAATTTCCTCCATGCTACAAAAATTGTTTGAAATCAAGCTTATGCTCCAGATTTCAGGGCACACACTTTTCACAGCAAGAGGCATCAGCACAGGAAAATGGAGCCTGTGGACCCCATCTGGTCCTCCAGGTCACCACCCTGCAGCCAATCTTCCCCAGAACACACTTCCAGCCACTGCAGGAGCTCAGAGAAAGCTCCTCTACTTCTCCTGAAAACCAAGGTTCAAAAAAACACAGAATGCAGGATGGTTTCATATTCAGATTACATCCTGCAGCAAAAGGTGAATGAGAGGTTAAATTTTCTTCTCTCTTATTAAAGCACATTAGAGGACTCTGTTCTGACAAAATGTGGTTGATGGCTTTTCTCTCTGGGAGCCCAACAAGCTATCAATGATCTCATTAATGCAATAACAGCTAAAGAAGTAAAGTTTACCCTCTGCAACTTCACTGAACAGGATCTCAGAGTCAATCATAGCAATAGCAAAGCCAGCCAGATTTCTATTCAATTTTCACATCCTTTGAGCATATCAGAAACTCAGCAACCAAAGCTCCCTTTGCTCTACATGAGATGAGTGCCCTGCACTCAAGGCCCACAGCACAGAAAATGCTGAACAGTGTGGGATTCAACAAAACAGCTTTGTTGAAACAGGGTGCAATCCAACAGGAGAGGGGGAACCAGGATCTGACCTTGTACAGCTGATCCCACTGTGCTCTTCTACAATGGAGTGTCCCTAGGAAGGAATTCCCAGGGTTTCTGCCAGCCCCTGGCTGGTGTCTCCCATGGGGTCCCTCCCATGACTGTTTAATGTAGGTACAAAAGAATAGCACAAACAGCAGTTTACACCAGGATTCTTGCTACTCTCTCCACTCATAATGGGGAGGGAAGAGTTTATAAAGTTGTAGAATATTGATCTTGTAATTTTCACTGAAGGAGGGATAGTTTAAGAAGGTTTAAGGTCCTTGTCCAAGGATCACAACTAATAAATACAGCAGCAGTACCCACCAGGAAGTCTGGATAAGCTTCTAGATAATATTTAATATCAATAAAATATCCTCCCAGAATCAAGCAGCGGGTCATAATTCCCCATAGCAACAGACGACATTCAGCTCCTAACCTTGAGAAAATATCCAGAGCAGCAACCATGCCCATGGAGAGATCTGTTCCCAGCTCCCACACCTTGCACTCAGACACTGCCCCCGACCCCCTGTGTCCCCACACCTTGGCTCCTCTGTGAAGACTCTCCAGCAGACAGGTCCCAATGTGCTGAACTCCTGTTTGCTACAATCTG
This sequence comes from Ammospiza caudacuta, assembly GCF_027887145.1. Taxonomy (NCBI): domain Eukaryota; kingdom Metazoa; phylum Chordata; class Aves; order Passeriformes; family Passerellidae; genus Ammospiza; species Ammospiza caudacuta. Next base: position 11,406,957 of record NC_080606.1, on the reverse strand, counting down.
CCTTGGGAAGCCTCTGCCTGACAGCAGCTCTGAAGGATTTCTGCTGTTCACCAGTGCCTGAAGCATTATGTCCTGCCCTCCTAGTGAGTGTGTGTGCAACACTAATGGAAAGCAGCTGGTGGGCTGAAGCAGACTTTCAAAAAAAAAGTAAGAGGAGGAAATGCCTTTCATACAGTCACACAGACTCATTCTGTAATTGTGTGAGAAGCCAAGAGGATAAGAAGGGGGAAGGGTAAATGGGAAAAATTCATAAGCACTCTGTTACCAGTCCAGAAACTGAGAGAGTCAAATCCTCTGTTCCCTGCTGCCCCATCTCCCCAGAGTCCCTGCACTCCTGCCCTTTGTTGGTTTAGGGAATTGTGTCCCTGCATGTGGGGACTGACTGTAGCACAGCCCTGGTGCCTTACACCTGAGCAGGTACCAGCAGCAGGGTTTGTACTCAGCTCAGGAGGCCAAAGGGAAGTCCCAGGGCTTTGCAACACTTGGCACCAATGCCAGACAGATTAACTTGCTTTGGTGCCACCTCAAGCTCTCCTCATGCCCCTAATTACTCTGCTGTGCTTATTAGCATGATCTTGGGTAGCCGCTGTCTGTGCAAGGCCTCTGCTGCAAGTCTGCATCAGCTCAGACAATACAGCAAATGTTTACCAAAAGCCAAGGAAAATGGTTCTTGATAGCCCACCCCTAATAATAATTTATCACAGATTTTACAGTGCATTGGCAGAGAAATGTGACAGAAATTTGCCCAAATCAAGACTGGCTCTAACATAATCATGATCCAAGCCACAGCAAGATTTTGGCCCCAGACTGTCTCCATTTTAAAGGAATGGCCAATAAATGACCCAGTTAAATTCCACCACTTGACAATGGCATAGGAGTAAGATTTTCCCATGTAGTAATTCTTTATCTTCACACCAACACACTGGGGAAACTTCGGGAAACAGCTGGAATGAGGATCTTCCCCCACTCTTCCTGAAAAGAAGAAAAGGAATAGCAAAGCCTTCCAGCAACCACACTAAAGGAACCATTTGCCAGCAGCAGGAGACACCCTCAGATCCAGTTGACAGGGGTAGATTTGAAGTAGCTGTGGAGGAGGAGGAAGAACATGCATTTAGAAATCATCAGGGATGTAACCAAGGCTGCCTTTGCCAGCTGGGAGCTGCCCACAGAGAGCATCACTGCCTCTGGAAATGGTCTCAAGGCAAAGCAGCAGGAAATGTCAACCACTATCACTGAGCAGCAGACAAGCAGGGTCAAGGTGTCAGAGAGTCAAGTATGGGAGTAAAAGTCAAGCTCACTTCTCTGCCTCTCCTGTAGCAAATTCCACAAGTGTAATCTTCCATCACAGATCTGGAGGTGGGCATATTTAGGCAGTGTTTTCTAGCTTGTTCATGTGCTTTTTACCCCCTCTCCAAATTCCTAATTAATTTAGTTTCCCCTGGAGCATTCAGGCATCAATTTAGATGACTGGGGTCTGATCTGGGGTGTGCAGAGCCCTGGGAGATCATGGGCTGCTTTGTAGGGGTCAGCAGAAGGTGGCAAAGGAAAGAGGTTTGCCATCAGCTGGCTTCAACATGCTCTACAGGGGCTGGAAGTCTGTGAGCCTGAGAAAACTTCATGGAAATGGCCAATATCTGCAAATTCTGAAGGTGACAAGTATTAGACAGCAAAATATATGAGACTGAGCTTGTCTTTTAAACATATTCTAGCAGATGGAGACTATTGGGCTGGGATTTGGGTAAATTCACTGGTTTTCCTGGCTCAATCAGGAAATTGCTGGATTTCTAACAAGAACCAGGTTATATATCACTTAGCCATGAGCTTCTTTACCAGTGGAATCACCATGGTCACACTGAACTCCTGCAAAGCTTCATGAGCCCTGTGGGAGAGTTAAATATCACCTCTGCTGCAGGAGAGCAGCATGCTGGGACTGTATGGACTGACTCAAGTGCTCGAAAGACATAGAAGGTAAATCACAAAAAAACCCATAAAATTTCACAGGAGCAATCTGCATATCTGCCTTGCCCCCATATTTGAGTCACAGTGATTTCCAGTCTCAGAAACTGGGAAGGATCATTACACCCTGAGCCTGAAAGAAAAGAGTCTGGAGGCATTTTCACCAAATTTAGCTGTCTGACTATTGCAGGAAAAATGAGACTGAAACAATAGAGAACTGAACACCAGAACTGAAACATGGAACTTCAGGCTATATCTAAAGCTTTCTCCTCTTTTAAGGTTTTTCCAAAACAGTCACTTATCCCTCAACTTTTAGTTAAAGATGGAGGGGAAAAAAGTCTTCAGATACAATGAAACTTCTCAGGACAAGAGATAAAACACTTAATGGCCTAGAATTCAAAGTGCGCTTAAAAAAAAAAAATTTAAAAAGGGAGGGACAGAAAATGCTGGGAGAAACTGTTACAATTTTTCTCTGAAGATCAAAATGCCATAAAACCAGCCAGCCATCTTTTGGCTATAAAGAAGCTAATAAAACACAGGCTTTGTGGTCTCAGAAGCTGCCTTTGGCAGGAAGCTCAGGAAATCTCTCTTCATGTGAAGTCCCAAAATCTATTTGTCAGTATCTGCTGCCTGTACACACAACAAATAAAAACAAGGCCAGCTCCTCTCCAGTTGGAACACACAGTGTGGCTGGCTCAGCCCGAGTTCCCACTGCCCTGGGCATTTCTGCATTTCAGAGCCCAGCCTGGCTCCTGACCAGGGAAGGGCAGAGGCAGCCTCTGTGCTTGCAGAGGGAGCTCTGTGGGAAGTTTGATGGTTTGATTCCCCTCCCTTCTTCTATCCTAAAGAAAACCTCCTGCTGTCCCTGCTCTGCTCTCTCTAGAGCCCCAAGTTAGGCAGTTCCTGAAGTACAATGGCCTTGAAGCACATGGAGAAAGAACTCTTGGAGGTCATCCATGTGCTCAGGGCAGTTCCTGAGCCATTTCTGTCCCAAGGGCAGCTCCTGACCTTTTGCTCTAGCATGAGCAACTACTAAAAAGGGATCCTACTTCTCTGGGATTCCAGACACAAATACCGCTCTAAAACAGGATCATCTAAAATAAGATTATCTGAGCTAATACTGTTTTGCACCAATGGAGTATCAGGCAGAATTCCCATTGCATTTTAAGGCAGTGGTACAGCAGCATCAGGGGGCAGAGATGGCACATGACAGCAGAAACTGGCACCAAAGACAACAAGAACTGCAAGATGGAGCAGTGACAAGCAGGCACATGGGGGAGAGAATCAGATGGGGACAGATTCTGTAAGATCTTCATAGGCCAAGGCTGCAAGAAAGGAAACAATGAGACTCTTGGCATCTTTGTAATTTAAGCTTTTGAAACATTCTTTTCACTGAACTGAAATGATGGAAAGCAGTTTGGCTGCCACAGTGAACCAGCAAACAATTCCTCCACACCTCTGCCAGGTCTATATTTTCTCATGTGCAGAGATAGTTTGATGGTTACCTTGTGTCTCCATCCTAATTCTGAGCTAGCCCACTCAAATTAAAAATTTGCATCAGAGCTACTGTGTGGATCACAAGCGCCTTGTTAGATGAGTGATACCTGGAAGCCCCAACAGAAGTGCACAGCTACGTGTTCCTGAGAATGTATAAGCATAAATTAATTCATCATGAATACAAGCCAAACATTTATTTAACTCATTAATTAACACCACATCCTTGAATCTCAGTGGCCAAAAGGAACAACCACCACAAAATTTTGAAGCTGGAATGCCACCCTGGCTGTGGATGGATGGTTAGAAAGCAAGATCAGGCAGCTTTGTCTGCACAGCCAAGTTTCCCTGCTCTGACCAAGTGCCACAATTCCCTCTAAGAGCATCCTTAGGGCTGGGACAGAGTTAATTTTCACCCTAGCAGCTGGTATAGACCTGTGGTTGGGATTTGTACTTGAAACAGTGCTGATAACTCAGACATGCTTCCTTTAGCACTAAGCAGGTCTTACCCAGAGCCTTCCCTGCTCCTCACCCACCCAGCAGCGAGAGGCTGGAGCTGCACAAGGAGCTGGGAGGGGACACAGCCAGGACAGCTGAGCCCAACTGAGCCCAGGGATGTCCCAGACCATATGAAAACTGGGGAAGGAGGAAAGGGGGGCATTTGGAGTGATGGTGTTTGTCCTCTTGTCACCATTACATGTGACAGAGCCCTGCTGTTCTGGGGATGCTGAACACCTGCCTGCCCTTGGGAATAAATTCCTTGTTTTGCTTTGCTTGTGTGCATGACATTGCTTTACCTATTAAATTGTCTTGATCTCAACCCACGAGTTTTCTCACATTTACCCTCTCCAATTAATTAATAATTCTCTCTCCAGGCCCAGCAGGGGAGAGGGAGGGAGTAGCTGTGGTGGGGCTGAATTGCTGGGGTTGAAGCACAGCAGTCACAAAGACACCAACATGCTGTAGCATGGAGACAGGACACAACAGAGCACAGAATGTCCAGGCACCTGGACACCTCTCCAAATGCAGCGGCACACACAGGTGTAACAGCTAAAGAAATGAATAATGGTGTGTGTGGCCTTTTTCACACACACTGTGTTGGAAACATTGGGCTGTTGGCACAACCTTGACTTTTGGCACAGGGATGAGCAGTGACAACTCAGCATCTGCAAGCAAAATCAGACAGGATATCAACTATCAACAAAGAATCAAACTGATTCTTTGTTTATACAGTGACTCCCCCAATGGAGTGGGAGGTCACCTGTGAACTTGAAAAAAAAATTATTAATAAAATAATAAGATAAACAAAATAAAATATGAGAGTTTGCATTTAGTATATGCTGTATTCAAAATAATATTTAAAACTACTTAATCCATAATGGTTTTACCAACCCTGAGACTATAACAGATGTAATGCAGAGCTATAAGCTTGAATCACATTCGTGTAGAACACCTTGTGCTCAGCTGTTTTCTTACAGCAGGAGAAATATGGGGGGTGGAAGGGAATCAACCTTGGAATTACCTTGGGCTTTTTCCTGTTTCCCCATGGACAGACTTATCTCAGATTTTCTCAAATCTGGCTGGTAATCAGCTCCAGCTGCCCTACACCAGCCCAGGTAGGTTATCTGCTGGAAGCACAGCTTGAACCCACTGCATTTTTTGTCCCATATATCATCAGATTTCAGCTTTTATATCCAATTCTAGGCCTTCACATCACAGCAGATATGAAAGCCTAAAACTCTGTAGAACTCTGCACAAGGAGGAAATGACAAATTAATCTCTCCAGTTGGCTCTAGGCATACAAAGCCAGACACTTGGAGCAGCAGAAGTTTCTGTCTAAGAGAACACAAGGGAAAATTATGACAAGATGCTTTCATGGCTCAGTCTGGCAAAATCATGAAGACAAAAAACCTGATAGTCAAAGGATGCAGAAGAGTGAAAATCACATTTAGCAGATTGTCCCAGCCCAAGCTTCTGCTCCTCTGCAAGGGATGCAGGACAAGCAGCAGTGGAGGTCAGTCTGACAGCATATCAGCCAAATACTCAGAACCCTGGTGATAGCAAAAGGGCTGTTCTACTGAAACCAAACAAACAGGACTGCTTGGAATTCCTCTGCCTACAGCCAGCAAACACACTGTACCACTGTGGCTGCAAAAACAAACACATCCAGAGAGAAGCACGAGCAGAATGAGGAGATGGGAGTGACTCACTGGTGGATTAGAGCAGAATTGAATTTCTTGCACAAAGATGAGTCAAACAGAGTGAATCACAAAGAGAAGTAGTTGATTTTTTGGTTAATAATACAGCACCATTGTACTGACAGTGCCCAACTGCCTGCAGTGCCATGGCTCTGACACCTCCTAACTACCCCTGTTCACCCTCTCTGCTGTTTTTGAATAAGAAAACAGGACTTAAATCTCTATACACTTAATGCCAGACAGAGCACTGAATGACCCCTGTGGGCTGAAGACAAAATGCTCACAAGTATCCAAACACTGTACAATTGCCTAATACAGGAACATGCTCATAGACAGTGCATGGAAGGATTCCTCCAAGAGACTCACAACCCCTGAGGAGTCTTTGTACCTCAGCTCACACTCCCTGATTTGGCTTAGGGGGAAGAGCTCTCCACCTTCCATAAAACCTGTTTCTTGAAACTCATCCAAGGATTGTCTCTGCACAGGTGAACTTGCTTTGCTGGGCAGAAACCACCTATCATACTCAGATAGTTTCATCTCAAAATCCCCCAACACTGAAAAGCTGTTAATGAGGGATTCTTGCTCTTATTTTGAAATAATGTGCTAAAGTGATGTAGAATAAAAAGACATGTAAACAGACATATTTAGGAATACCAAAGTGTTTATGGGAAGCATTTCACCTCTCCTGAATTCACCAGCCACACAGACAGATAGATCCCAGATCACCACAGGGGCAGTGGAAGCCTGCACTGATTCCAGAGCTGCCAGCTGAGCCCATGGACCACGGCTGAGCCGAGATGATGCTGGGGGATGCCACAGGCAGGGATGGCCAGGGAACTCAGTGTCTCACTTTAAACAGCCCTGGAGTCTTGGAGAGATGCTTCATGTCTAAAACAGCGCCAAAGAGCAAAGCATCCCTCCCTGCAGCCAGCAGCAGCAGTGCATCCCTCCCTGCAGCCAGCAGTGCCTCTCCTCAGCCCTGCAGCAATGCAGCCTCCAGCAGGAGGGAGGCAGGGGAGGCTGAGGAGCTGCTGACAGAGAGGAGCCAGCAGGCTCAGCCTGGCCCAAGCTGCTCCTGCAGTAGCAGTTGGAGGAGCTTTAAAGCACTTCCCATCCACTCATCACTGTCCCAGCTAAAGCAGCAGCTGCTGGCTGTGCAAGGCTCAAAGGACCACACAAACATGTCAAAGTTGTAAAAAGTGCAACTGGCTGTAAGGACAAAGGGATTTTGGGGATTTCCACCATCCCCTATGAGCCTCTTCAACAAGAAGGCTGGGTGAAGGTGCAGGGCAGTGAACAGACAGCCTGCCCAGTGGACAGCTCTGTGCCATCTTCAGAACAAACCCAGCAATCACCACAATCTCCTCCTGACACTTTTCTGAACAGGCAACAACACAAAATACAGCAGCAGCACCTAACCCAGAGAACATATTTTACTCAACTTCATGGTCATAACATCATTTTAGATGGACAATTGCTTTCATCTCAAACAATCTAGAAATATATTCAAAATTCTACTGATGCATTCCTTGATCAACTTGCTTTACCCAAATGCTGAACTTCTTTGCAGGATAAAAGTGCACTTCAGCATTTTTTCACAATTATGGAATATAAGAAAAGAACTCAATACCCCACTGGAAGTGCAAAGCTTGGCAAAGCAGAAGACACTCAAGCTAAAATGTCCATAATTTGGGATTGTTTGTGAAAGGCAGCATGAAATCCTGAGTGACCACATTAAATACAGTTAAATACATTTTCTTATAGTCTCCTATAGAAACCAGACTGAGTTGGCACATAAAACCTTCAGCCAAATATTTTATATAGCTTCTAACACACTATATTTATCTTTGGAAATTGGCAGTTTGCACTGACCATCAGTGAACCTTGCTATTCAAGCAACCACATTTTCAGCTCATAACAACATACTTGGCTAGTCCCAAAAACTGAGCAGCACATGAAAAGATTCCTCCACAGGCTTTAGGAAGCTTTATCATATTTGTTCAGGTTTAATATTTTTTTCTGGCACCATGCTTGGAGCAAGAAAGAAATGGAACTCTGCAACAAGGGTGATGATAAACTCAGCAGAACAATTCAAGATTACTCAGGTTGCCTATGCTGGTTAAAGAGAAATATGAAATCAATTTAGAAGTTTTATTTCAGTGAAATAGCAGCCAAGATTGGGACTATGATGAAGAATTACCTGGATTAGGCTTTGGGTTTTCTTTTATTTTCATTTCACAAGAGGACATTAACAAAGCACAGGGACAAGACTCTGTGTACAAAATCAGATCCAGCCTCACATTATTACAGTGCGCCAAGGCACTGTCAGAGCCAAGAGCCTTGGCTCCTCCTGTAAGATGTGGGGCAGTGGGGTCAATGTGCCAGCAGCACAGGAGAGCACTCCCTAAAGCAGCTTTTAAAACACCCCAGGTGCTGTAGCTGGACCCAGCCCTGGGGAACCCTTCCCCAAAGCCCATGGCAGCTTTCCTGGCAGGCACTGAGCTCCAGGTCACTTCCGCCAAATTCCTGCTGGTATCCAAACCAATTGCTTAAAGCATAAAAGTAATTTCATTCCAAAAGAGCTTTCATTCAGAAAGCAAATTAACTTCTACGGGTCAAATGACCACGTGACAATTTGGGGAAGTTGTTCCAAGGACACTTTTGTCCAGAAAGACAAATACTTCATGTTAAACTGCAAACAAATTTCATTGAAAATTAATCTCAGGGTAAAAACATCACTATTTCTGCAACTGGTGTCTTGAACTCATTTTAAGTGCCTAAAACCACAGCCAAATCAGCACATAAAATCTGTGAAGACTGCAAGGGGTTGGTAGTTGCATTAATTCACCTGGGAACACATCACAGGGCTGAAATAAGAGGCTGAGAATAGAACCTGTGCACATATATCAAGTGTAGAGACCTAACTGAAGAATACAAAAAAAGAAGAATCTGTTGAATTAAAAAAAAAAACAACAACTGTTCCTCATAAGTCAGGTGGAGATTGACCAGAAAAGATGGTTTAAAAAATGTAAAAAAGCTTCATCCGTCTAGCCTTTATACAGCCTCTCTCTGAATTACAAATTTGTTTTAAGTGCATTAAATTCTGAAGGACTTGGGGGGAAAATCAAACAATGTAAATTTACTACTTTTTGTCAATTCAAGTGCCAATCCACCTACCTTCACCAGGACTCACTGACAGCCCTTTTGCTAGTTCTGATGGCACACTCTCCCTTTACCCAAATCAAACTTCTCTGCCAAATATTAATTCCCTGTCACAAATTCCAGAGGAGGAAAGGAGTCAATATGGGATGGAAAAGCCAACAGAAATGCAGTAGGAGTTGTGTGCCTTTGAAAATGCACATTTCCACCAGAGTAAAGTGAGACAAACTGCTGGTGTGAGGGATAAACCTTTGGGAGAAGGAAAAGGAGTTGCCAGCTCCACTTTTGAGCTATTTTCCTCCCTCTGCTATCCAGGGCTTACCCACACATTTAACTATCAGTATTCACATCTTAAGCCTCAAGATACAATTTCATTTGCCCTCCACTGTGCATGTTCCCTGTCTGTAATCTTTCACTGGGTGCAAGAATAGAGCCCTCTGCAGTCTGCTGGTGCAAAACAAGACCAAACCACTGCTCAGGTTTGGCAGCAGGAAATTTTGTTCTATTCCTCAGCAGGGAGAATGTCAAAGGAAAAACAGAATGCATCTTCATGGTGGTTTAAAGCACAAACATGATTCTCTCATTCTATTTTCCCTTGATAGCTTACTCCAACAGAACATGCCAGCACAGCAATAAAAAATATTTTTTTTAAATACAACCAAATCTCTCAACAGGGAGCAATTACAGAAACAAACGTCAGATTGCTTATAGAAAAACTGAGCTCATCAAGTTCTTAAAGAGCATTTACTGCCAGACTTCTAGCTGAACATTCTTTAAAAGCCACTGTGAATTTCTGTATTTCTCCTTTTTATGTGTTAATATAGAAACAATACAGCTAATCACTGGGGAAGAGGAAATTTTCCCTCTTGTTATAATTAAACAGGAAAAGGTTCTTAATGCCCTTTCCAATATTTCATATTTATACCTCTGAAGGAGAAAAACCACGACCAATTTTCACTAAATGAATATTTTAGCCAGGACATTTTTTTTGCACTTTCGTGCTCAGGCTGGCACTTCAGACCCAAGGCAAACCCACTTTGTTCACGTCTGCAGCTGCAACACAACAAAGACGGAATTTCAAAGCACCCACCAGACCCAGCTCCCTTTGGGAAGGTGCAGGGGAGGGCTCAGCTTGGCACTTACTTGTCACTTTTCAGGCACCCGTAGAAGCCAGCCATGGTGCTCCCAGGGAGGAGTGTGTGCATTTAATTCATTCCAGGGCGGGATTGCCAGCCCAGGGACTCTGTGCAGAGCTCCCCAGAGCCCCGGCGTGCTGCAGCAGCCCTGGCCAGATAAAGTTCCTGATCTGAGGCGCTCAGACTCTGCTCAACTGGCTCCAAGGAGGGCTGTGCCTGCTCCATAAATGGATATGAATTGTTAACTCCCCCTTTTCCTGCCTCCTTCCAGCTCTTGGTACGCACAGCATCCCAAGTGTAAAATACCATATGGCATTGGATTCCGTCCCCCTGTGGGACTAATGAGGGGCTTGCTTATAATTACAATGTGAAGAAGCCCCGAGGAGATTAATTGTTATTGTTACTTTTTAGACAGAGGAAAGCTACAGAGAATACTTGCAACATCTTTGAAATAACGACTAAAAGCTGTAGTTGTTCTCCAGCACAAAAGGGGTGCACAGGATCTTTCAAAACAGGCATTAGCCCAGTTCCCTGTAAATCACAATCTACTCTAACCAGCCATTCTGCACATTAACAGGAAAAAAACCCAAACAACTGCATCCCTGCAATATTGCAAGGTCAGGCAAAACACTTAAGGGTTTAAATTAGCCAGCACACCCATGTGGCAGAGTTACTGCCTGGTGATGACCTCTGCCAATTTACCAGCAGTTGTCACTCACTGGGTGTAGGAGCAGGTAAATGCTGGGGAACACAAACCTCAAGAGCCTCATTCACAGGGGTGACCCAAATCCTGGGGACAATACAGCTGTACTACACATTTCTGGCATTACACTGCATTAAATGCATATGGAAATGAATTTGCATCATGGCTATCCATGGCCTCTGCTGAGGTAAAAGCAGAGAGGAGGCAAAACATTGCTGGTGCTGCCTGCACACAGGGAGGGAGCTCAATGCCACTGCTCCTGCAGTCACACGGGCTGCTAAGAATATCAGCTCCTCATTAAAAATTGCATGGCTATTTCAAAGTAGGAGGTTCATAACTCTCATAATAGCAAAGCAAAGATTTACAGTCATTCCTAGAAGATCAGAAGAAAACCACATTTGTGTTTTTCAGCTGGTACAGAGTGTTCAAATACTTGGGTCTTTCAAGCCAGTAGGAGGGAGTATTATTAAGTATTTTTATATGAGTTTCTTAAAGACATTTAGTAGGAATACCAGATCTACAGTTAAGAAGTCCCTTTTGAACACTTGGAAAAAATCCTTTAATGCCTTTCTGATGAGAGACACATGTAGTGTGAGAAATGGACCTCAGGTGAGGAGTCCATCCCATCAGTGGCTCAGCTACAGCAGTTTTCTCACAGTGCACAAGTTTGACATCTGTGAATGGACAACCCCATTTCTCAATTTTCTATAAAGGCCCCTAGACAAAGGAAAGCTGTCACACAAATATCAGAGGACAACAAGTGTAAGGGCCATCACAAACAGAAAACAAATCATATTCTACTCTAGTTTCCCACTTAGCTGGAAAGCAAAAGCCTCCACAAGCAGCCAGCTTCAGTGCCATCATCAGAGTGCATTTGCATCTGCAGATCAAAGCTGACCTCAAGCAGATATAGCACATTTTCTGTCTCTTGGGAAAACACAAAGCAATAAAAATACAGCAGCACTAGAGGAAGTTTGACTGGAATGAGTTTCACTGTTGGGAATTACTGCACTTGTCACGATGACTTCACACTGAACCCTTAATCCCAGCAGAAAAAGGATCACTAGAGAGCATTAATCTCCATCCATCAGACAAAGCCCACAGAAAAAAAAAAAAAAAAGGAAAATCAAGGCTTCAGTTATTGGGCAACCACCACCAGGAAGGAATTCCTGGAGATTACTGGAGAAACATTCTGACTGGCTTAAAGCACAAAACCTTGGACATAGGACTGCATCTGAAATCTGCCTGGCATTTTGTTCAGAAAAATGCTGCCAACAGAAACATTTGTACTACAGTAAGAAATGAAGGCGACCTCGTGAGAAATTCACATTTATTTTTAAAATCAGGAAAGATCAAATGGCTTTCCAGTGGGAAGGCGCAGTTCCTAAAGCTCATGGAAGGGTGTAATCCTGGTGACTTTGGAAGAATTTCATCACTTTAACTGGCATAGAACACAGCCTGGAAGCTTAAAAATCAGCATTTTGCTAACATAAAGCAGATTTCCTGCCTCCAAACCTCCTCAGATGGCTTGTCGTTACTTCCTTTCAATATTGTCTTTTCTTTCATGAATTTTTGTCTTGAAGTTACTTACCTGAACATGCAAAACTTCATCTGTTGGCTTCCATTTAGGTCAAACATAGTCCTGTTCTCAGCAACCAGCACCTAGCAATACACATTGCACCATCTCAAAACCCCCTTACTTTCTAAGAAGCACAGACTAGTAAACAGTCATTAAAAATAATTATCCCACCTCAGGATTTAATACTTTTTGATTCTCTATCTTCATATCACCCTCCAAGGCACATCATGCTAGATTTATTATTCACTCCTCTGCCTCTTTATCACCAGCACAGCTTCAAATGGCTCCACACTGAGATTTTTGGTACAGCCCTGAAATCTTAGATGTTGATAAACATCACAGCTCTGTGTCCACAGGCAAATCAGTGCAAGCAAGCAGGTATGAGCTGTACCTGCCCTGAGAGCCAGACACCCCTGCACTGACATTGGCTCCCCACTTGTCAAGGGCTGAAGTGAATGGGCTGCTCTGCTGCCAGTTAATTATTTGAAGCTGTTTTCAGCTGGGGGGCAGAGGAACACCAAATAACCACAGACTTCGGCAGAGTAAAGATGGTTCTTCAAAGATAGGAAGGAGAGCAAGTTTAAACACCTGAAATTTCAATCAGATCTGGATTTCCTCTAAAGTCTGTGGCTTGGCTTGATTGAAATAGCCCAGTCTAGGCCTACTTTCATTTGAAAATCACGGCTTTCTTCAAATTCACTGTCATGGCTTTCCCTTAACAGCCCAGCATTGCATCAGGCCCCTGCACATCCAAATCACTGCATGTCCAAATCACTGCATGTCCAAATCACGGCAGATCCAAATCATTCCCCATCCAAATCACTGCCCCATCCAAATCACTGCCCCATCCCAATCACTGCAGATCCAAACCACTGCCCATCCCAATCACTGCAGTTCCAAATCATTCCCTATCCAAATCACTGCATGTCCAAATCATTCCCCATCCAAATCACTGCAGATCCACATCACTGCTCCATCCACATCACTGCCTATCCAAATCTGCCTCACTTCCCCTGCAGGGAGAACAAGCAGTCCCAGGGCCAACCTGCCCTCCCACAGTGGTACCAGCAGCAAGCTCCCAGAGCCTGGTAAACTTCCCAACAAGTTTCTTAATTTCTCCAAAGGGAACAAGGGAGGCAAGACTGAGCAAGGTCCAGCCAGCCAACCATTGAGAAATCCCTGCACCAAAATACAGCTCCTAAAATCATCAAGCTCTTTGTTTCATGTGCACTTGAGTCATTGCAAAAAGGCCTCTTCAACTGAAGTAACCAACAGCAATCACTAATCCAGTGGAGAAAACTCAAATACACAAATATTACAAATAGCCAGGGTACATGCCAACAGCCTGAGAGCTGAGGTGTAAGGAGCTACACACACAACCAGCAATCCTGAATATATTTCATGTCCAACAGAGCTACTGTGGTTCTTGCAGCCTCTTGCCACTGGATCTCTAAGGGCAAACCCCTCCCCAGCTCCCTGACTGCAAACACTCCACGTTTGCAAAGTGCTCATCCAAAGCTTGCATGGCAGCAGGACACACAGCAGCAGCAAGGGACCAGAGGCCACACAGTAAGGAAATCACAGCTTTCACAAACTGTGTTTAAACAGGGGTGTTTGGTTTACATTTTTTTTAATTTATTTTCAGAAAGGGACAAAAGTTTCCTTTGAGAATTTCATGACACAGATTTAGAGGTAGGAGTAAAAATCCTACACCAAAGTGATGACCATAGCATTTCAGATTTCCAGTACATTTTGATGTCTCTGAACTGACTTCTTAGCAAGGTAAATGTCACATTGTGATAGGGTGAGCCATCATATACTGATCCTTGAGCCACTTGTGGTTTATGGCATGAAGACTCTGTGTGTTCCTTACAAGCATGTTGCATTTGTACTCCTAGCAACACTTTGCAGCAATGTGCCAACACAAATGTGGCTCTCAAGAAACACTTTGCTGAAAAAGAAAGGGATTCAGCTTTCCTAGAAGTGAAATTTACAGACTGGCAAATTGGCCAGGCTTGGAAATTTTCTGTGAAAATTCTCCAATTCTAAAGAAACAACTAAAGAGCATCACTGTTAAAAGCTGCACTATCAGAGCTTTAGACAAACAGGGTTGGGAACAACACAGTAGTCTGCAAACAACAAAGAAATGGAGATAAGAGGATTCTGCCTTGCAGAGTTTGTACATCCATCTGTGATTAATATTATGAGGAAAATGAGGGTCAAAGCCTATCTGTGAAACTGACAGTCGAGAGTACAGTCAGAGGCATCCAAATATGCACTATTTCAGCTTTTCATTCATGTATTTATTCATATATGTACAAATAAATTCTTCATGCCAGAAGAATCTGCCATGATACTTACTCTGGAGTCTAATTACTCTCTGTTGCTCTAATTATGTGTGTTTTCACACTTTGCATATAACATGTGGGATTTGGGAGATTTTTGTTGTTGTCATTCCCTCTTAGAGGAATTTCCTGCAATCTCCTTCAATAATAAGAATATTTCAAAGACTGCAGCAATAACATAATCTCTTTGATTCCAGCGTTTGGCAATTTTGAGTCTTCATTGTTTCTTGCAGTTTGTCACAAACACACTGTCTTCTCTTCTGAGAAAGAAGTGAAGAAAAACTTTGTTATGGTCTATCCAGTGCATTACTGGATTCTAAAATATGGCCAGAAAAATACTGGCACTCTAAACCTATCCTTTGTGTCCCCCCAGCCAAATGTGAGCTCTTCCTGGATTAACTGGAGATGAAGGTCAGGCCATGTGTCATTCAAAAGGTAATTTCCCCTGGATTTGCAACAGGATCACAGATGTAACCTCAGACTTCAGTGACAGAAAATATCAATTGCCTAACAAATAATACAGATGCAGAAATAGAATTGTTTGTTTGATATTTTACAATCTACAAGGATTTATTTGCATATAAATATGCAATTTATTTTTAGATAAGTAATAGCATCCCTGTATACACAGACCAGACCTCTCACATCTCTGCTTTTTTTATCCACAACCATAAATCTAAAATCTAAGATTTTAAATAATCTGAATGAAAAACAGATTATTTTTGACACAGTGGAAGAGATGGTATTTCCTGTGAAAATAACTAGCATGGTCAATATTTTATATACTGGGAAACTGTGGTTCTTTTGTCCTGGTGGGGTTGGTGCAGAGGTTGAACAAAGGAGCTCTATTTCTGCACATTCTGACTTTAAAAAATACCGTGTTAGAGAATATTAAGTTCCAACAACACAACTTTTCCTTCTCAGTGTCCAGGCAGGCACCAACACGAGACCATCTGGAAAGAAATGTGAGAACAGTGTGTAGCTACAGGCACATGGAGTAGAGTCTGCTCTGAGTGTCAAACATCAGAGGTAACAGTTACTGAGTCTAAACAAATATCCTGAGATGATGTGAATAATGAATTGAGTTTTCTACACACCATTCTTCCCAAATTCCCCTCTAGGGATAGATCCAGTTAATGTCCTCCAAACACTCTTGCCAAGCTGCCTTGGAGACAGATCAGACCAAGGCTGCCACTAATGCCTGTGCTGTGAGCAGAAATCAAGCTTAATGACTTCCCATGTATATTAGTTTAACACTAATGTAGGCCCACCTCCCCAGCACACTGACTTCTGATTTGTTTGTACAGGTACAAGCAAGAGGAGAACCAGGGATTCACGCATCTGGAATAATATTCCTAAAACCATCAACATCCTGGATTCCAGCTGCAGCTGAAATCAAACTTTGAAAGTGGAGGTCATCCCTGATACCATCTCAGCAATAATACAGGAAAGCACGGAAGCACAGCTCTGGGGAAAAGGCTGGCTGGCTCCAGGGCCTGAAAACACAAGGCTAAAGATAAGGTGACCATTAACCTTCAGAGAAAGGCAGGGAAGTCCCACAATGTCCTGCCTGCAGGCTTTATTTCTCCAAGGGGAAATAAACAGAAAAATAAAACTCAGAACTGCAAACTCCTGACATTTAACTCAAATGAGGATGCAATGGTAACAGGGTGTTTTCTCTGTTACCTTTCCTCTGTATAAAGGCATGAATACAGTACCTAGTTCATCCCTCAATCAGCAAAATAAGTGAAAATATTGAGTAGCAAAAAATTTATTCCTACCACTTGATATCTGTGAGATATCAGACCTGTGCCCCCCTGCACAGAATGCATTATTCCATACTGCAGGTACAGTGGGGAGAGCTGAGGACAAATAATTCAGTGACTGCTCCAGAATCCATAAGCTCCAACTGAACTCAAAAGTTCTGGTGACTGAATCTGTATTTTAGAGCCTTTCCCCATGAGTCCTTGCTCAATAAGGACAGCCAGAAAGACCCCACAAGAATAGCCACCCTATAAATATCCAAGATAACTTTGAGTTCACTAGCCAGCCTTCAGCCATGGGAACTCATACAGGAATACTGGCACCAAAATGCTGAGTTCAATTAGAAATCAGTGACTGCACAACATGATTTGGCCCTGCATGTTGAGAGTTTTAAAATCATCACATAATAAAAAATACCTCATACTGAGCCAATTTCACCAGAGTAGACACACAGCACATCAGAGTTCTTACACCGTAGCCTAACATATTGCTCAGACAAGTTCTGGCAATCTTTAAATACCCCATTGTGCTCCCAATTGTCTCTTAAATATGCTAGCACTGTCCTCACAGTAGTGGGAAGGGAAAATATCTAATATATACCCAGAGGCAGGAAATAAGCTAATTGCAGAAGAATTTTACCTTAAAGTGTTGAATAAACCACTGTTCTGTGTCACTAAGTCACATCATCACATGTTTAAGCTGAATCTTTGCTTGGTCTTTCCCAGCCACAGAGCCTGGCACACACTTGAGCTATTTGCTGGGCTGATGGGTGTGTCTGATGTGTGATCATCCCAGCATCAGTGGTAGCCAAAACACCTGCAGCTAAGAGACATGGCAAAGTTAAGTTCACTGTTGTGGTATCTCTCTGCTTTACCATGGTGTTTAGGGAATACCTGCAGATTTCCTAGGATAAACGGCACTCTCAGCCTCACCACTCCAGCCCCTATAGCTAATCTTTAAACAGAACATACATGAGATCCACTGGTATTGGCATCAGGTGTTAAATCATGCTGGCTACTGAGTGAATCTTTCCAGCGAGGTATTCATACAGGGAAATGCCAGCCAGCACTGCAGGTCCAAACAGAAAGGGGAGCAGCTGTCACCATGCTGAAAGTCTTCTACCCCTTCTGCAGATTTTATCAGCACCCACCCAGGAACACAAACTCAGCTCCTCTCATGAAACAGCTGCTTTGGACACAACACAGAGGCCAATAGAACTAATCCTTCCTGGCATGGTTCTGACTGAGTCCTCAAGGGATTGTATATTGCCTGGAGATGAACACTGCCTGCTCCTAACAGGTTTTTGGGAAGTTATACTATGGGTCTAGAGTTTAAATATATAGAGAGATTCTTGGATCATTTCTCAATTGTCAAGCAAACCACACAGCCTACCTCTACTGTTTCCTTTCACTTGTCCTTTCACTTCCTCCTCCTGAGATAATGAAATCATTATCATATAAAAAAAAAACAGGTAAATTCAGCAGAGCTCAGAAATCCTGACACTCTTGGAGAGACAACAGGACCAGAGAATGCATCCTCTCCAAATGCATCCCCTCCTGTCATTACCAGTGCTTAGGAAAATACAAATAGCTTCTTGAACAATGGGATAAAATTTACCCTGACATTGTGAGGAAGAGCCTTAGATCTCTGTTACCTGGCTGCAGCCACGTGCAGTGAGTGACAGAACTGGGAAAAAAGGTCAGTTTGGGAGACACAAATGTCCCCATATTGCCTGGTAAGGGCTGCAGCTCAACTCTACCAAGCTACACATCTTTTAAAAAGAAAAAAAAAGTCACAAAAAAAAGTCTTGGCACTCAAAAGAGCAAAGTCTGGCAATGGACCAACCAAATCCAGCAGCATTAACCCTCTGGGTGCTGGCAAATACCCTTCCCACTTAACCTAGTGGTATACAAAAATGGTCTCATGAAGCATTAACTGGGAGAAAAGAAAGGACACATTTAACCACAAAGCACTATAATGTGATTTGCTGCAAATTGTACCAATAATATTTAACAGACTCCTATGAATGATGGCAGCCTTTTTTATGGGCAAATATCAGTAAATTCTAAGAAATGCCTGTTCAGCAGAAAGAAAAATGAGTGGAATGGCAGATGAAAAGAGTGGCAGTGAAATGACAGGATGGGGTGTGATTCCTTGACATGCCATTTTGCTGAGGTTAACCCTACAGAGGGTGTCAAAGTTGTAAGCAAAATGAGTGTGCACACTAAACTCCATTTCCCCTCACAGGTTTTTAAGCAGCAATTTCAAGAAGTAAGATCCTCATTACTTCCTACAGTTTTAAGAGCTTAGAATAGTGCAGCCACCCCAAATTCAGCATTCCTGAAGCAGCTAAATTATGAGACAGCTTAAACAAGTAGGTATATTGGAAATAATATTTGGTGCTCTCTTAATTTTGAGTTTCTGAATCATTAAAGATCCTGCTTTCAAGCTTTGTGACTGTGTATTTTGGCAGTTTTGCTGCAGTTCTGGTTACTCAGAATAATGTTCAGAGCCTTGCATGATCACTTGGCTGTGTGAGCTATGACCTGATGAGGTCTTAGGAGAGTTTGGGGGAGAACTGCAATAGTCAGCAGGAGTCAGGGATGAGCAGCAGTTGAAACAATCCTTGTTAATAACATCAGTGAGTGTCTGCTGCTCACCAAAGAGGTGGTTTCAAGTTCTAACCTGTAGCACTCCTTCCCATTGCACACAGAAGCTGTCAGCTGAAGACACGGAGATAAACCTCTCCAAATGGAGAGAAATCTGTTTATGTTTAAACTACACAATAGATTGAACTTAGAGGAACTGGCATAGAAACTCATCTGAGGGAATGATGAGAACTGCCATTTCCACTAAACCCAGTGTCAAGTACCAAAATCTCATGCAATGTGTTTGAATTCATTTGGAAGAAAATGATGAAATGCCAATGGCATCTGTGCTTGTGGCATTGGCACTCCTTTTAAACGTTAAGAGGATGTCTGTGTACCTGTGCACACATGACTCAACATGATGCTGGTGCCACTCCAATAAAACCAAACCACTGGGCCATATCCAGACTCATTAAAATCAGTGATACCCTTTACACTAAATTCAGCTCCTCAGATCTCAGCAGTCAGCTTGCAGACTGATGTACCAGAGGCTGCAGCCACACTGCTTTGTCCCCTGTTTGACTTACAGCACAGCCTGATGTTTATGTTACATAACTAAAGATATTGAGACCAACCACCCCACTCACACTGTCCACAGCACAAACATAAGGATTACTGAAAATCCTCAGCAGAAAAAAAAAATCAGCTCCCCAGTTTAATATATACCATGTGTACTTCCTTTTCATTTATATGTAGAGAAACTTCATACAAATCAATAAATACCTATGAATGAATGCCTAACACACTTCAACAGTATCAGATACAGGAAACATCCCAGTCAGAGTTGTAGAGGATTTTAGCTGATATTAAGCAGGAACAACCAAAGATGTGTTTGTTTGTATTAAATGTATCATATTCACACACACAAATTATTGCTCCCTGAGTACCCATTTTCACAGCTGTTCAAAACTGAGTAACATCTTAGCCCTTTTCTTAATGCTTATGCAAGATTCCAGTATTTGCACTTGCAGCTACTGCTTTCTTGTGAAATATTCTAAGTACCCACTGATGTCTAAATAAATGTGTTTAGAATTTAAATAAATGGGCCTGTATTGAGCAAGTCTTTGGACTAAGTACAACTTCTTGTTTCTTCTCTGCCATACATCATCTTCTGGAGAAAGAGAACAGAGCTGTGCATCTGTCTGAAGGAAATTCCCTGACCTACAAATTAAGAACCATTACAAGTGGAAAAAATATTCACTTGGAAACAGAAACCAGTGCCAGTAAAATTTCTTAAGTGATAAAATTTAACTTTTGATAGTTGTCTGCACTTAATTGCTCCCAGAAAAACTAAAAAGAAGTCTAAAAGGGGATCTACTTCCCAAATGTCTGAATACAGTCAAAACCCCCGTACTGTGGGTTCCAAAGGACAAAGAGTTTTGAATCATCAAATCTGCATTAGGAATGCCTCCATCTCTGTGGTCACAGGAATCTGACATCTCATTTTCTGAAAACTTCCATTAAATCTTTGACAGAATCATAAGCAAACATCTTATGTGGGAAAGGCTTCCTACTCACAGTGATCTGGAAAAAATAGAGGGATTTATTTTTACATCCAAGTAATTTGGGTTTGCACATTAGAAAAAGCATTTATATACATAAATAAATCCCCTAAATATCTAAATATATTCTGAACTTGAGTCAAGTCAGGTGAAGTCCAAGGTAAGAAGTGCTTTGCATTTTTTTATACTACAGTGAGAACCAAGTCAACTTTTAATTTTTGACCAAAATTCTACATTGGACTGGACAGTTCTGGAATCCTTGCAAGCCTCACACTGCCTGTGTCATAGGGCTGTGTTTCCTTGTGGCTAAATAGGAGCTCAGTCTGGAGAAGTGTAGCTTCTTTTATGTAGAGTGCTCATCTTGATAAGTTATCTACTTATCATAAGTCATCTACTGACATCCTTTGGAAACAGATGAGCAATTTCACTAAGTAAGCATAATTTTTCTGGTACAATATTCTTCAGGAATTTGCCTGAGGCATTAGCAATATACTGGTCCATGTATTATAGAACTAGAGGTCCAAACTATAAACCAATTGAGCAAGCAGTGGAAAAATTTATGCCATGCTGGATTAAGTTTTCGTTATATTTGTTGTATAGCAGCAGGATATATATATATATATATATATATATATATATATATATATATATTTGCATTTCCTGTCTAAAAATGGATCTCCAAAGGTATTGGAGTCCTAATTATAATATATTATATTGTGTGAGAGAAAAAAAAGAAATAGAAAACTCACATTCATGAAGCTGTTAATAAAAGATAAGGCCACCAAGCTTGCCTTTCTGTTTTAAAAGTTTCAAAAAGTACATTTCCAGTTACCTGTAACTGCTTTCAGTTTCTGTCAAATATCACAAAGACAGCATGAAGTGTAAAAGATCCACAGGGTCTGTAATCCCAAGTGAATCAGAGTGTCTGTGTACTAGGCTAACTCTAAATTTCTCCAGTCTGCTACACTAGCTCTGAAATGAGCAAGACCCCATCCAAACATGCATCAGACGAGCTCTGCTCAGTGCACAGCCCTAGGCAGAGAAATCCACTCAGCTCTCCACAGGATGTGGTGTAAGGACAGCACAAGGGCTGGAAGGGAAAAGGGTCCCTTTGAATGGCATTTCCAAAAGAGGAGCTGAACTAGAAAGTGGAAAAGACTGCAGGTGGTTTGCTGAGGGTTTTGGATATTTTGCGCTCGTAGCCTGTCTGCAGCTCATCACCTGGGTGAAAGCACCTGCTCTTACCTCAGCCACTCTGACTTGTACAAGGGCAGTTATCACAGAAAATTCATCAAAGTTGTTATGCGATTAAGGCTTTATTCCTGCCCTTTGTTAAGATCAAGCCATTAAGTGTATCAGCAAAATAATCATGAAAGAAACGACACAATGTCTTTTCATTCTACAACACTTTATGGATCTGACCCTTTACAAGACCCTGCTGTTTCTCTCCATTCACTCCTCACAGAAGCTCTGAGATCACAGGGATTCTCCCAGTCCCCCACACCAGTGCTAAGGGCTCACACCTGGGAAACAGCCACCAATTCCAGCAATTCTACCAACGACATAAGAGACAAATAAACTCCAGCTTATATTAACAACCAGCCACCTAACTCCAGCTACCTAACATAGGGTAAAAACCTGATTTGGAGCATAAAACGTCAGGTCCGACACTGGAAGACTGCAAGCCTGCAAGTTCGGGATGAGGATGCCCATGCAGCCGCCAGCCTCTGCGTTCGCAGCCGTAGGGAGCCGAGACTACAGCGCTGGAACCGAGCGTCCCGCGGGAAGCTCCGCCGGGAGCGCTCACCGGCGTTATCCCAGCGCCGCCGCCGGCCCCGAGAGCGGCCCCGGCACGGCGGCTGCCCGGGGGCCGGCACGGAGCCTTTCCCGTGCCGGGACCGGGCCCGTGCCCGTCCCGGTGCCCGCCCCGCCCGGCCCGGCCCGGCCCCGGCCGCGCCGCCACTCACCGGCCGCCGCCCGCGCCCGCCGCCCCGGGCACCGGCACCACCTCCCGCCGCCGCCCGCGGGCACCGGGCACCGAGCACCGGCCGCGCCTCCCGCCGCCGCCCAGCGGGCACCGGGCACCGACCCTGCCCACCGGGCGCCGGGCACCGGGCACCGGCCGCGCCTCCCGCCGCCGCCCGCGGGCACCGGGCACCGACCCTGCCCAGCGGGCACCGGGCACCGGCCGCGCCTCCCGCCGCCGCCCAGCGGGCACCGGGCACGGGGCACTGACCCCGCCCACCGGGCACCGGGCACCCGCCCCACCTCCCGCGGGAGCACACCCACCCCGGGCCGGTCCGAGCACACCCACTCAGGCCGCTGCCTCCGCCCGAAGGCTGCGCTGACCTGCAGAGCGCCTTACACAAAATGCCGCCTGTGACACTGAAGGAATTTTGGCTCCTTCTCAAGCCGTTGTGCCCTGGGAAGTCCCTGCTGCCTCCAAGGTTTCCTACTGGTTTGTTGCTGTCCATGGAATCGTACAGGCTGCAGCCTGAGACACCTGCAACAACCCAGCTGTGAAGGCACAACCATGGCGTGACCACGGAATCACAGAATGTGCTGAGTTGGAAGGGACCCATCAAGATCATCGGGTCCAACTCCTGACCCTGCACAAGACACCCCAAGAATCACAACATGTGCCTGAGAGCACTGTCCAAACACTCCCTGAGCTCAGAGAGGCTTGGTCCTGTAACCACTTCCTTGGAGAGCCTGTTCTAGTGCCCAGCCACTCTCTGGCTGGAAAACCTTTTCCTGGTATCTAACCTAAACCTTCCCTGACTCAGCTGCATGTGATGGCAGTGACAGTTTTTGGGGCTCAGCTCCTGAGACACAACGTCTCAGGAAAACATTCAGCCTGACCTAAGTCAGCACTCAGCTCATTGCCTGGAGGGCGAGAGGCACAGTGAGAGGCATCCTCTCAGCAACATGGTTCAGGTAACATTGTTCAGGCAGTGGAATGGCTTTGAGGGTCTGAAAATTTTTCCCACTGAGAGCATTGTATAACTAGAAATGCATCAGGCTGGGAAATCAATGAAGTGCTTCCCTAGCCTGTTGAAAACTGGATTCTACTGGATCACTATGTAGTGTCTCAGTTTGTATCAAATCAAGTTCAGTGACTGAACCAATCTCAGATAAATAAACTGGAATGAGAATCCATCCATCTTGTTGCATTTCTGCAACTGAAATGCTGCAAGGTTACACCTGGGAAAATGCAGAGTTTATTGATAACTCTCACCTTCCAACCTTTGAATCTATTAATGCTGAAGTTGGTTACCAATTCCCATTGAAACAGACCGACCTGCTCTGTTGCAGAAGTGGCACAGAAGTAACAAGCCCTCCTTCAGGGATGCAGTGACAGAGTGACGACAGCTCATG
This sequence comes from Ammospiza caudacuta, assembly GCF_027887145.1. NCBI lineage: Eukaryota > Metazoa > Chordata > Aves > Passeriformes > Passerellidae > Ammospiza > Ammospiza caudacuta. Next base: position 11,383,095 of record NC_080606.1, on the reverse strand, counting down.
TGCTCCAAAATGCAAAGTGAATGTCTCCAGTGTAAATAAAAATAGGTGTTTGTGAACAACATGTGTACATGCCATGAACAGCATTTCCATATCCAACACTAATGGAGCAGAGACAACATTTCCTAATCCCTCTAACAGTGCTACTGGTTTGACTTGATCTGGGCATGCACCAATTTTCCTTCACATCATCCAATTACTTCTGATATATAAAATCCTTCTGGCTCATTAGACCTGGAAGGAAATCCAAGCTGTTGTTTTCAGGAAGTCAGGGATTTAATTTACTCTTTCAGGGTCTATGAGTGTGCTTCCTAGGCATACTAAGACTCTTACATTGCAAGAATCACATGTGGATTTATGTTTTCTTTTTTTTCACATCTTCCAGAAGTATCTGCAGCTTGTGCAGATTGGTTTTGACATCTGCTGCCTTTTAGAAAAAGGAGCCAATACAGAGAATTCACACTTGGATTTTCATCTGTAGTTAAAATACAACTCCAAAATTCCTAGTGTGGTTGCTGCACATACTGATCAATCAAGCTTTCTTGTCACAGTGACTGTAAGTCCTGTTTGACATGATTGAACTGAAAGCTACAGTCCTGGAAGGGGGGAAGATGAAGGCAGTGAGGGAAAGATTTTAGCTGCAAGTTCACAGCAGGGTATTTCTGAGGAAAGCAATTCCCCAGCACAAACAGTCTGTCTTTCCAATACCCCTCTCTGACACATTTTCTGAAACTTGGTAGAAAGTCCCATCTGGAGCTATTTTATGCTGCAGGTGTTTACACATTTATCTCCAGGAATGACAGGATCTTGATAGCCTTCAGCAGTGTCTTCTTCACATTCCACAGCCCTTCCTCCTTGCACATTACTGGATGGAGAGCATAGCTAGAAACTCAGAAGATACAACTGAAAAAAGAAACAGAAATGTGATGGAGATGGAAACAAAAACTAATAAATAAAGCAAGTCCAGCAACAAGATGGTCTGTGCTTTTGATGTGAGGACTAGGTGTAATTCAGGGCATTGTTGGGTCAGGTGCCTGTTCCACACCTGGAACAGACCCATCCCACGTAAGGAGGCCATTGGACCACAAGGCAAAAATCTGCTCTCTTTGGCTACCTGGTATCTCAAAGTGTTTGTAATGCAGTCCTACAGCATGTTCCTGAAGTCTCAAATTCTCAGATAGGAGTTACAAATCAGACTTCAGTCTGGGCAGCAAAGATCTAACTTGCCAGTGGTTTTATTCATAACCAGTTCTCAGTAATTTAAAAGACTGAGATACCTTCTCTCTGCTTTGGAAACCCTGGGTCCTTGCAGGTCAAATAAAAGCAGCAATAGCTCCAGGTGACCAGCACTTCTGGGAATCACAAGTAATAAAAATAAGGCATTAGAATCTATGCAAACTTGCAGCCTCAGTTTAAATTAAAATGATCAATCAGGTAAGTCAGAGAAAGGAATTCCTGTGAAGGGCTTCCACTGGAACAATGAGAGAAGGTGAGGCCCAAAACCAGCTTGGCAACTATAGAATCATGAGGAACCCAGGTAAAGCACACTTTGTTTAGAATAATTAAATTTGCTCTAAAAGATGCATTAAATCTACCAGACAAGATACAAAGTGGAAATAGCACAGTAGGAAGAATAATGAGGTGTAGCAGAGCTAATTTCTCTTCATCTCTAATAGATCAACGCTACTTCTTAAAGAAGTATTTTTAAACTGTTTGAACTATCCTGACTTGCAAGGATATGAAACCTGTCTGAGTTCCAGTGTTTTCTTCAATTAATAAGAAGAGAGCATTATGCTAGAACATTGCTGGAGGCTATCAACCCATCTCAGAGATGTAAGCAGAATAGTTTCAAGGAGAAAGCTATTGTTGTTTATAGAATGGAGAGGGAAACCTGTGTGGGAGCACAATTAATGCCAGTGGTGTTTAACTAGAGCTGGGGCAAACTCCTCTCGGGCTGGAACCTCAGTTCTGCTTAAAGGAATTGCCAAGTAGGCTTGCTAGAGGGAAATGCATAACAAAAGGTTCATAAATTTAGGTATTTCCAACCAATGTATTACCATTTATTCATACCCTTTTATCTCTAAATATCTGTTCTTATTTTTTGCTTAAGATTCTTAAGCATTCTAAGGCATATGAGTTTTTTTATAAAGAGCTGAAAAGTTGGGCCACTTCCAGTACCAGCACTCACATGGCAAATAACTTGAGATTCTATCAATCTTGGCAATGTTTCCTGGCCCTTCTTAATCTAAGAATGAACTGTTCTTGAATCGTTTCTCTTGGATATTAGGCATAAACAAAGCTTCTTTTCCCAGATTAGTGTCCAGTTCAAGGTCAGATTCAGGGTTGTCATTGTTTTGGAGTCTTGGGGTTTTTCCTCGCTGTTGAAAAAAAATGTAAAATATCCCTCCAAATTTCTTCCTTTTTTCTACATCTATTCCTCTACAACATAATAGCAGTCTTCCTTTTTTCTACATCTATTCCTCTACAACATAATAGCAGCACAATGAAGTGTAACAGTGTCAGGTCTACACTGAGCAGAATTAACTAGGTAATACAGCTTCAGAATTTGAATAATTCTGAAGTTTCAGAGATTTCTCTAGTATCTGAAATAGAGTCAAAATGCAGAGCTACTTTATTAACAAGTACAAATCTCAGCTGTCAGATCAATGAAACAAGGAGTTGTTCAAGTTACACAGCAGATGGAAGCAAAAGTCAGTGCATACCACGACAGGGCAGATCTAAGTTCAGGAGCTGATCTATAAAACAAGGAGCTTCCCAAAGGAGACAGCAGGTGGAACCAAACACCAAGAGCCAACGCGTCTAAACATCTTAGTAGACAAGTCCTTGTGTGTATCACAAAATATTATCCATATCTGCGGTGACCCACAGAGTTTAAAATATTCCTGAGAATAATATCATTATTATTTTTATTGTTATTGTTACAGTTATTGAGAATTATTATTATTAAAAATATTCCTTCTGAGAATTAGAAAGTAAACTAAATGCACTTCTTTCAGTTTGCTGTGACTATGTGTCCCAGGGCCAGGTTCAGTGAAAGCTGCCTGCTTCCCCTGAAGCAGGGATATGAACCATCTGCCAAGCTATAATGGGAGATCAGGTTGGCACTTGGTGATCTCTTTCCAACCTTAATGACTCTGTGATCAAGGCTGGTACACTGCATTTCTTCTCTAGGTGTACCCTGAGGTACTGACTCGTGTAGAGAATGACGATACACTGGCAGGGCATTGGTTTGTGATCTTTTTGAAGGACGCGTTTTGTAGAGGTGACTACTCAGACCCAAAGCATCACTTTGTGCTTTCTCACACTTGATACCAAGGAGCAGATGTCACCAGTCATATTGTACCTGTATTTGGGGCTCCATTTGCTCCACCATATGAACATCATACCAAGTAGATACATCCAAGTTAGCATTTCCTTCAGCTTAAGTTTTAATTCACCAAAACCTCCACTGAGAAGAAACATTAATACAGAACTCTGTGACAGGATAATTTTATTTTTCATGCTATATTAGTACATCATGGTTGCTGCTTCTGTAGTTTTGTGAGGCCTGGAGGTAATATCTGAATGAGAAAAACCCAGAAGTTTGGTTACTTCTTCCTTTTTCTTCTATGTTAAGTTTGACATTTCTGGAGTATTCAGAAAAGTCACTGCCTTGCCAAGAAAGCGAAGATGTGCACAGGTGGAGCGAGTGTAGGGAGTGACAGAACGGGTCAGGCTGGAAGGGAGCACAGCGGGTCCAACCTCCCTGCTCAGGCAGGGTCAGCCCGGGGGCACAGGATTGCATCCAGACCGTTCTTGAATTTCTACAATGAGAGACACTCCACGAACTCTCAAGACAATCAGTTCCATTGTGCAATCACTGCACAGTAAAGAAGTTTGCCTGGTATTCAGGTGGAACTTCCAAGGCATCAGTTTCTGCCTGCTGTCCCCTGTCTCACTCTGGCAGCGCGGAGCTGAGCCGGGCTCCATCCTCCATCCAGCAGCGCGGTTCGCACAGCGCATCGCGGCAGCCCCGACACGGCTCTAACGCCACTCCGAGGTTATTTTTTACGGAATTTCTGTGGAACCGAGTGCCGCCACAGCGGCCTGGCCTGACCCAATCTGGGGAGCCGCGGCCACGGCCGATCCCGCACCACCACCTAGCGCCGGCGGCGGGCGCGGAGCCGCGGAGCCGAGCCCGCCCGGCCCGCCCAGCAGAGCCCGCCCGGCCCGGCCTGGGGGCGGCCCCGCGCCCGCGCCTCAGCCCCGCCGCGCCCACCGCCCGCCCCTGGGTCCGCCTCGCCGGGCCGGGTGAGCTCCGTGCTCTGTGCTCCGTGCGGCGCTGCGCGCTCCGAGCCCGCGGAGCCGCCGCACAGAGCAGCGCCATGGCCCGCGAGGAGGTGGCGGTGGCCGGCGAGGAGGCGGCGGGCGAGAGCGGCGGGCTGCTGCTGGAGATCGTGGGCTCCCCGCTCAACCTGAGCCTGCTGGGCCTCTGCCTCTTCCTGCTCTACCAGATCCTGCGGGGCGAGCGGCCCGCGGCGCCCGCGGGCGAGGCGGACCCGCCGCCGCTGCCCAAGATGAAGCGCCGCGACTTCACCCTGGAGCAGCTGCGGCCCTTCGACGGCGTGAGCGACCCGCGCATCCTCATGGCCGTCAACGGCAAAGTCTTCGACGTGACCCGCGCCAGGAAGTTCTACGGGCCCGGTGAGGGCGGGGGCTGCGGGGCGGGCCCGGCCCGGGCGCTCCGCACGCTCCGGGGAAGCGCAGGCGGGTCGGGGCCGGTGCTGGCCGGGAGCGCCTTCCCTCGGCGGGGATCGGCGCTGAGCCCATCCCGGTCCCCATGCGGAGCTTTGGGAGGGCTCGGCCGGTGCTTGGCGCCGGGAAGGCTGCGGGACGGTCACTGCTGCCGTCCGGGTCCAGTCGGGCCCCGGCGTTGGAGAAACTCCGGCTTTGCCACTTTACGTAGTTTCATTATTCTCGGTGTTCTCCCATGGCAATCTACACGTACCATGAGAGGTTGGGCGGCTTTGTGGGCCTGGGTTGCCTTTGCCTGATGGCGGGCAGCAGAAGCGAAGTATTCTCTCAGTGTTGACATTCCATTCCCAACTTTTAGTGTGTATCGCTCTATTGCATAATATTTATACTAAATAGTTGGCAATTTAGATTAAACCAGCTTTCTACCAGGAGCTAGTTCAAACGTGCAAAGATTGAATAACCTATGCTCGTAGAGCAGCCAGTGATGAGGTGGGTGGGACTACGTGCACCCAGATGAAGGAGTTTTATCACCTCCACGAGGCCATGGGGTTTTATTTTTATCAGAGGCTGCCTGTTAAAACTGCTCACTGAGGCTTGCTGATTTGTACCAGGTTCTGCCTGGCATAACCACTCTCGAGCTGTCCAGACAGCCTGGTAGCTGCAGTAGTGAGCTGCCAGTGCTGCTTAAGAGACAAGGAGAAAAATGCAGGAGACACCACGTTTTTGGAAGTGTTATCAGTTACAGCTTTTGGGCCAAACATAGACGAGACTGCCACTGAATGATGCCAGGCTGTAGCTTTGCATTCTGCAGCAGTCAGAATGATATGCATAGTGAGTTAGATGTGCAGTTCTGTGTTTGTGCAACCTAAAAATCCAGTTGACATAAGGTCCAAGCTTTAGATGCTGCCTTATTTGATGACAGTAAAAGCTGTCTTTGCATCTGATTTGGTAATTGCTGAATGGCTCACCACAATGTCTGGCTAGTTTGATTTTCATTTTAATGGAAAAGTAAGATTCTTTTGATTAATTTAGGAAAAAGCACACTGGAAGTTGGCATGTGCTCTACAATAACCAGACTTCATATCTAACATCTTTGAGCTTCTTTTAGAAGAACTTTGAATGTCTAGTTGAACATGCAGTATCTCAATTTTTGGCTTGTCATGCAAGCAAGTCAATCATTAATGAAGTTTAGCAAGAGTTTATCTTGATGTCTCTTATCTCTTGTGAGTTAAATGTTTTGGTCATTTGAGTTCATCTTGCATTTTGTTTTAATAGATGTTTCCTCCAACTTGGTAATTTCTCATAGCTCCACTATATTTTCTGTCAAGCCATCCTTTCATCTCCAGTCAGGAGTATCCATCAGAAAACTTTGATTTCACCCCATAGACATCCTTCCTCTGTTCCTTATTCTAAGGATGTGTGTCCCAGTCTGTATGCTTGTCCTTACCCTGTTTATATGTGCTGTGCACCATTGTGTGGTTCATTGTCCTGATGTTTCAGCAAACCTCAGTAGTATCCTTCTCCATTATTTTGTTTCTTGTCCTCTTCCTCCGTTTTCTCTTATTACCAATTAGAATAAAACTTTAAAGCATTTCAGAATCTTGAGGCACCTGATGCATGGCTCAGGGTAGAAACTCACCATCTGTTTTAGTTTGGGGACTCTGATCCATGAAGGTAACATAGCTTCCATTGCCTCTGCAATAATGCTGCTTATGTTTTTATTTCAAAGAGGGCCCATATGGGATTTTTGCTGGAAGAGATGCATCCCGAGGCCTTGCCACCTTCTGCCTGGACAAGGAGGCACTGAGGGACACCTATGATGACCTCTCTGACCTCAATGCTACACAGCAAGAGACCTTGAGGGACTGGGAGTCACAATTCACTTGTAAGCAATTTTAAACCTATTTACAAAGAAGTAGTTAACTGGTAGTAGGGGAAGCAATAGTTAAAAGGCTGTAACCAGCTGGAAGCATTATATATATATATATATATATATATATATGTGTGTGTGTGTGTATGTGTGTATATATGCATATATATATAATATATATATGTGTATGTATGTATATATATATATATATGATGGAAATTGCATACATCAGTCCACCAGTTACCAGTATAGTGTAAATAAAATGTGTTTTCCTTTTAAATCTAGTGTTGAAAGGTTTACTATAACCAGCTGCAATGGAGTTTTCTCCACATGATGTCATTAGAAATCTCCATCCTGACCTGATGTGCCCCTACTATTTTGGCCTTCTTCCTGTTTTAATTAAGACTGTTAATCACGCCACAGTGAATGGCTGGTTTATTATGCTAACAAGCTTGTTGCAGAAACCAGAACTGTGCTATCAAATATATGACTTGAGCTAGTGTTAAAATCTACCTTTACAAGTGTTGAGCATCAGGACTGACAGTGAAGTCCTCTCTTTTTATTACTGTGTTCCTATTAAATATGACAAATAGTTGTTTTAAGTATTTATAACAACATTGCTAGTCTGAAATACCTGAAATCAGGGAGTTCTGATTTGAAGTTGACAGATAGGCAACATAATATAGCTCTCAGTCTTTACATGTCTTGGCATTTTTACATGCTCAAAAGGAGATATAAAATAAATCAGAGGCTTAATCACATAATCGGATAACAGACCCATCTCTATCTTTGGGAGAAATTATCTCCCTTCTGTCCTATTGAATATTTGTAATACACATTACAAAAAATAAAACCCCTTCCAGGTTGTGTATATGTGTGCACATACGTATGTGCATGTTTAATAATGTAAATATTCTAACAATGCCTTTGGTTTTAACATTGGCAAGAGAAATAATCTAATCCAGGATTCTGTTTCCTTGGCTGGGTGAGTACCTCAGTTTGTGTTTATTCATCTTTTGGTTTAGGCAATAAAATGAGAGTTACATTCACTTCACCTGATTCTTATGACAGCAGTAATAGTAGTTCAGGTAGTAGTTGATTTTAGCTTTTCTCCTTTCCCCCAGTGTTTGGAACAAGTTGGTCAGAGCTGTTTTATTGAAATATAGTCATCCTGTTCATTCAGGAAACAGTTGGAGGAGTTTATAAACGTGTCTCTTCAGGGCAGAAAATTACTTGGATTTTTTTTTTCCCCAGTTAAGTACCATCATGTTGGTAAGCTGCTGAAGGAAGGGGAGGAACCCACCGTGTACTCTGATGAAGACGAGAAAGATGCCCAGGATGCAAAGAAAGAGTAGATACTGCAGTGTGGAACAATCTGTTTTTGAACCACAATGGATCATTTGTAACATTCCACTTCTGTTTCACAAGGTGCAGCAGCAGCAAGGTTTACAAAAGGTCCAGAGGTACAGTGAATGGTTTCTTTTCAAAGATTTCCTTTTCAAATTCAGTGGGAAGCTTCTGAAGGTCTATGATCTGTCTTGCTTTAAACCCACATAATAAGTATGCATGACAAATGTCTGTGCAAAAGTAAACTGCAATTTTGGCAATAAAAGACTGTTTTCCTGCTATCACCATTTAGTGCAAAGTAGGTTGGAATCAAGTTTTTCATTACCAACCTATCACTGTGGAGACAAGCACATGACTCACTTCACATATGCAACACAAACACCACTAAATCTTCTTTTGTGTTAGCTTCTGCAGGATCTGGCAGATCTTACCTGGGTTGTAATTCCTTTAGAAAAGGGACTATATTTTGTTCACAAAGCATCATACTCATTTGTTGTGCAGTGTAATTCATTATTATGTGAGATAATTTGGCTTTTGAGTCATTGCATTAGTGACTTACAGATGAAACACTAACTGCTTTTAAAAAAGATTAAGAATTTTTGTGAGGTTAAATCACTTTTAAGTATTTAATAAAGACTGATGAATGCTTGATGTATTCAACATGCATAATTCTGCATAGACTAATATTGTCTGTTCACTTTTAAAGCACATCTATAGTGTTACAAAAGTTTAGATAATGAGTGGAACTAGGCATCCCTACAGGTACACCATGGAGTGTGACTTGACTATTGTTCATTTGATTTTCTTCTCAGCAAAAAGTGCTCCTATGAATGTTAATGGAATTATATTAAACATGAAAGATCAGCTGCTCTTGATTCCTAGGCCTAAAAAACAAGAAGTTGCTGGTATGGCATGATTAGCAAGTGCTCTTGTACATGCACCTCTACCTAGCAGAAAAACATTACTGGTCAATGTAACTTACATAAGTTTCCTGTACAAAATAAAACAGTGCAAGCTGTTTCTGCATTGAGGCCTTTGTTGGTTTGGAATGTTGCCATTCAAAGAAATGACACAATCTCATGCATAACCAGCACCTGACCTTTGAGTTGCTTTCTACTTATTTGCTCTTGGCTTAATTACTAGGTTTTTTCTAAGTGACCTCCCTCCTACCAGAGAGGGCTGGATAAATGGATATGACCAAGGAAAAATGTAAATGTTCATCATCCAAAATACTTCCATAAAACTTATAAATTCCAAGATAACTAATGATTTTCTGATCACATGTGAACTTGTTTCTTGTCCAGGTGATTCTGCTAGTGCAGAATCTCCAGGGTGCCTGTCCGGTGTAGTTCCCTCTGTTTCATTTCTCTGACTCGACTGTCTGGTTGTTTCAGTTTGGCAACATGCCCAAAATGAGGAACTGAGTCCTGGGTGGGAAGGTGCAAACTAGGCAGAAGTGTTCAAAAGTAGAGTGTGTTGCACAACAGCAGCTTTCATAAACGAGTTGACACAACATATTAAAGTGCCTGAGACTATCTGTGGTGAGAACAACTGACTCTCCCTCAGTCCCAACACCGTCCTGGGATTTTCTTTTGGTTGCACTGGGCCTTCCAATGAAGAGCAAGGTTGTTTGAGCCAGAGTTGTGTAAAGTGGTACTGTATGAACTACCTGACAAAGGTCTGGAGACACACATAGGCCTTGTCATGACCTTTGTGTTGCTGTTTTATTTTTAGAGACATTTATACTCTTTGCAAACTACTACTAATGGTTTACCTCAAATTGGAAATGTGCTTTTATTTGTTTAAGGCAGAAAATAAAATACTCTTGCATAATGGTGGAGTTTGTTTTTATTTACTGCAACCAAATGTTATATTTTATTATTATATTTAATAGTCCCCTAACGTTTCAAGTTTTATATTATCTTTCTCTGATCTGTCAGGTTATCCAATCCATAGATTGCGTAAAATATGTTCTAATGGAATGCTTGTAAATGCAGTTTGCTAGTAAAATTTTGACAGAATATTAAATAGCGAACACGCTCTATTGCAGAAAAAAACCCCAAGTAATTGTTAATACTGAGCAAAAGCTGGAGCTTTGGAAGGCTGTAACCTACCCTTAAGTGGACCCAACCACCTGACTCTAAAGTTACTCTGTAACATCTTCTGAGGAACTAAAAACTATTTTAAGGATTAATCTGTACATCAGAACGTTATGCATCACAAAGAGAAATAGCAACATAAACGATGCAGAAAACATGCAGTAACACAAGAAAAGCTCATTGTTAATACTTCTTGGGGAGGAGGCATGACACTTTGGTAAGATTGTTACTTTTTCAAGGAAAGCAGAGAATTCCTTGTGAAAGGAGAAGTGTGTCACAAAAGCTGCTCATAAAGCAGCAGGCACAGGTTTTACTTCTTTCCAAAGTGCTGAAGAAAATGGATGGGTTTTAACTTCTTTTTTAGTCTGTTCATTACAATTTGAACCCTTCCTTCAACAGTGACTGGCAGCAATGACTATGCAAAAAGAGCCATGCCAGGCAGCTCATCAGGCTGTACATTAACCAGGCAGGACAGGATGACCAATTCAAGGCAGACAATGTCACTAATCTCCCTCCTCTGACGTGTCCAACACCTGTCACAAAGATCTTTGCCAGGACAAATCAAAACAATTGAGTCATATCTTATTTTCAACCATACTCTTAACTGCTTTGTAAAATTCAGATATTCTCTCATCAGGGCTTCACCTGCCTGTATTCACCTTTATTAGCTCTTACTTCCTGCTGTTTCAGTTAAACAAAAAAAAGTTCAGTATTGAATGCTTCTGTTGAAAATTACGTAAGGGGCTTTATGAAAAGTGAGGCATTTCTATGCATTGCCTGGAATCCCTGGATTAAGAAGAAAAGGCTTTTTATCATAATTGCTGTATTGTATTTCAAGCAGATGGACTGATTTAATAATGGGCCTTGTGTAATTCTGCTTTCAAACCAGCCTGTAGGATTTTGGCTTCAGCATTTAGCACAAGGTACAACCCACAGGTCACAAACTTTCAGTAACAAAGCATTGTTCAGCCCACTTCTCTCCATAGCAGCTCTATGAGGAGGCATTTTCACTAGTTCTGTACAGAAAATTAGATTTGATAGCAAGAGCTGCAGTCTCAGGGCCAACTTCATACATGTCAGAGTAAACAGTGTTTCCATAAAAAGCACCCAGCCTCTTGAAACAGCAGCTGGGCACAACAGCGCACATCAGGTTCAAACTGAAAGGTGTGAAAGTATACCAGAAATGTTCTATATTTCCATTGCTGAACTATATAAATGCTGCTTTTAATGCATATTTTCATCTAATAAATGTTTTAATTGCCAAAACATTCTGTAACTGTCATATGTGGGATGTGACATTTATAACAACTAAAATCCAATCTACAAAGCCATGCATTTTAAAAGTTTTAAAGCAAGCTGTTACATATATCTTTAAAGATTAGCCTTCAGGATAATAAAATCATATTAAGCAGGCCAGTGTATGAAAAAGTGGGGCTCATATTAAATGTGCTGACAGGAAAAAGAAAATCTTCCCTGTGAGTGTGGTGAGGCTGTGGCAGAGGCTGCCAGAAGAAACTGGGTGCCCCAGCCCTGGAAGTGTTCAAGACCAGGCTGGACCCTGCTTGGAGCAGGTGGAAGGTGCCCGTGCCCTTGGCATGGGGGTTGGAACAAGATGGTTTTTAAGGTCCTGATCCAAACCATTCTATGATTTTGTGAAAAGTGAAATTATTATTTAAACACCTGAAATCAGGTTCTAAAAAATGTCAAATAAGAAACACAGAAGTTCTCTTTGGGTATGAAGATTACAATGATGTCTCACATTTTAAAGTGCATGCATATTTTATTAACTAACAATGCTTTACATGGAATGAGGACTTGGGAGAGAAAGCAAATCCTCTGCCAATTTCAGTCAATACAGGTTTGCCTGAAGCAATTACAGGAATTGAGTATTTATTTGTTATTGGTTATTGTGACAGCATGTTAATAAAACACTAGAAATTTACACTGAAGGAAATCTTTAGTTCCTTCTCCCCTAGATTAACAAAAAGAAATACTTCCTCACCTGTCACCAAAAGCCTGTCTTATGGGAAATGGGTACTCATGGACACAAAACTGTCTATAGATTGACAGAGGGGAAGTTTTGTTATCTTTAATCTGCAAATATTGCATAGAGAAAAAACACCCTTGGTATGTCACATCAGTGCAACTGAAAACATTTTACATGGTCACATGTAACATGTTACAATAGTCCCTCTTCATAATAACTGTATAAAATACTAAAGGGGGACTTAAGAGGGGCATAAAAGTTCTCCAAAATAGTCAGAAAATATTTCTGTCAAGAAAATAACATTCTTTTAGATAAAAGGAATAGATCAACAGTACTTTGAGTAGCAACCATTTGTCATTCATGACCCTGAAAAGGCACTCAACATCTGAACATATGAACAGAAAGACTGATAAAACGTGGCTTAGAAGCCTGTAGGAATCACCAGTATTGAAGACTGGGGGAAAACCTATCTACCACAAACAATTACAGTTATTCATTTTTATTACTATTTATTAGAGCAGAATTTACAAACATTAACGTAAGATCTTACGTAATGAAGGCAACATTTTCACATGAACTTCATCTACTGACATGTAATAAATAAAGCATAATAAAATGAAAGCTGTAATAATCAGTGTATTGAACTTCAAACTCTGTACCTTGCTAAGAGACTTTGTCCAAAAGCAATTGTGGCTGTCTTCTAGATATAGCCAGATGAATAAATATGGATATAATTCAAGCTCCTAGACTGCATTTTCCCATTTTTATCTACATGCAGCACAACTCTGACAACATTTCACAATTCCCCTGGAAAGCATTTGTAGGCAAACTCATACTAAACAGCTACCTCACTATATGTGCCTTCAAAATCTTGTGAACTGTCAACTGCATTTACATGGGGACTGTCAGCAGGCTGAGATGCACTGCCATTTCATTATCTAACACCCAGAGCTTTGCTTAGACAGCCATTCAGATTCCTGGGAGCACTACACAGCATAAGTTCAGTGAAATCCTCCAAAAAGGCAGCAAGTTTTCAGAAACACCTTTAGAATTGTGAATTGAAAACAAGGATTCTTCTACTGTGGGTTTTAGAGAAGATGGGACCTTTTTCACATTTGGAAATCTATTACTTCTTAAAATTGAATATAAATGTCCCCCACACCTTCCAGTCCCACCAATATAACAATCTGATAGAGGAGGCACTTCATATGCTTGCTCTAGGATTGACAATTAGGTTTTTTCCCAATGACTCATTATTAATAAATGCTGTAATTTACATGATTCTCTGCATTCCATCAAAGTGTAATGCTCCAAGATCTCAGTCTGTGTCCTTTCAAGTTCTTTAGCCACTAGTCCATGAAAGTTTGTTCTGGCTCTGGGGAAAGTTTTGGTCCAGAAGTTATCCAAAAGGCAAACACAAATTCTGCTTCTGTGGCTCACTTCACCAGTTAGATATTCTAACCAAAGGAATGATGTAAGAAAAAAAAAATCAAAAACCAACCCAGTAGTTCATATTTTGTTTAATGATCAAAGGGCTTTCTTCTCCCACTTGTTTATAAAAACTTCAGAGCTATAATACAGTAGCTGTTCAACATCCTCTTCTGGGCTCTCCTCCACAGAAAGTATCTGAGAAGGGGTTTGTCTGAATTATCTCAAGAGGAAATAGAGGGCATCCTCTGACATCTGCATCCATCTCTCTTCTCAACATTAATTTCCTCTCATCTCCTGTAGATAAGAAAAAGTTGAAATGAGTTTATCAGGTTGTAAGGGTATCCACCAACCAACTGGAAGCACAGCAAATTGTAAAAAAGGCTGTAAGAACAGCCAATAGCAATCCTGTATGAAAATCAGATGTATTTTAGCTGTGTAAAAATTTACTCACCTGAGACAGTACTTCCTACACTGCTGTGCCACACATTGAATTGTCTATCAGTGTTTTAGTTGTCTAAAGCATGTTGTTACCAGAACAACCACTACCTGCTAATGCCCAGGACAGATACTGTGCTAAATTAATTAGACAAATATTACTCTTGAGCTGCAGCTGTGTCTTTCAGAGCTAAACTGAACAAACCCTTAATTGCAGGGAAGTTGCACTGGTTTTTTTATGCCATGCTTATACCTTTTAAAACCAAAAACCCTTCATCACTGTAAGAACTGTGGCAACCTCACCTGCCACAGAGCTGTCAAATTGAGTCCCCTTAGCTGTGGTGTCCCCCTCTCTCACCTCTCCTCTGGAGGGTTTCCTGAAGGGGTGAGCCATCATGAGGGGAAACATCTGGTGCGGCCATAGAGGTGTGATGTGTCTTGAATTTCACTTTTTTGTGCAACATTTTCTTACATTTTCTCTGTATCTTTCTGAGCGACTCCAGCTGCATGCAACTGTCCGTCTCTGAAAAGCCACATTCATCAGATAAAAGATTAGAAGAAAGGTTTTTTCGCTTTTTCTTCATTTTATGAGCATTTTTCTCCTTTTCCCTGGATTGTCTCTCACTTTTCTTTCCTTCATATCTTAATTTACTACTAGACCTCTTGCATGATTTTTTAAGTTTACGTTCACACTGCCTTGCCAAGCCCTCATGGACAGAATTAGAACAGGAGTTACATTGGCTGATTTCCTTCTCTTGACCTTCCAGAGCTACATTTTTATGGCAAACCAGTAATTCTCTTTCCCCAGCTCTTGCAGACAAGCACCCTTTATTACAACTGCTGTAAATTTCTTCATACCTTCTTTCTGCTCTCTTCACTGAGCCGCCACATGCCTCTCTAAAGCACTCAGAATCACTGATCTCTTCCAGCAAATCCTTTAATCTGCAAGCAGATCTACGTGTTCCATATGGTACAGTGCCTTCATCTTTACCATCTTCTTGTTTGAATTCCTCATTATGAGTAACAGTAGTGCACTCCAAAGAATGATTCAGTCCAGCATGTGGTACAGTATCAACAGTGAGTGAGTCATTCCTCTGCACCTGCAGCTTTTTTGCAAGCTTGCCCTCACGGACCTTGCTTTCTAACACTTTGTCTGTTGACTCAAATTCTCCAAGAGTGATCACCAGCCTGTAATTACTATCACTGCTACAATTTCTCTTGTGGAGGTTTTGTACAGGACTCAATTCTCTGAAGTGCTGACCATGTTTGTTACTCAAGCTGCTGTCAAACCCACCACCATCATCAGACACCACTCGCTTCCACCGGGATTTGTTCACAGTGGTTTTTGGCTCTAAGCAAACACGTGCATAGTGTGGTGTCTGATAGTAGTTCAGTAAATAATGGATGAATTCATCAGTCTCATAAACCTTTTGCTTTCTGCAATCATCTTGCTCAGACACTGTGTGGGTGTGACCTACGTCCAGCGCAGGGTGGTGCCTTGCAGGGAGAGGCTGGATGACCCTGCCGTGCTGGGTGACCGTGATCAGCAAGGAGTTGCACACATCTCTGCCAGGCAGTCCATCAGAGCTCGGGGCTGCAGAGGCATCATTTAAAATTGTCCTCACTATGTGACAAGCAGGTGCATGGAAGGTACTCACATCTCCTTCCTCACAGCATATAGCACTACCTTTTTGGGTTAATGGGCACTTAAACTCCTTATGTTTCAGCTCTTTGTGCGTACGATAAAGGGAGTGAATCAGCTCCTGCTGTATGTCTTTAAATGCTGTTTCAGAAAATGAATTGCCCTTCTTTACACCCAGTGAAGGATCCACTTTTTGACTTGCCAACTGTGAAACCAAGAAAATAGAAATTTATTTAACACATCACATTCGTAATTAAGAAGGCCAATGTCAGATGTAATGGGGCCCTAAAATTCACACACAGAATGGCAAGGGTAGCCTCTGACTTCAACTCATAGTAAATTACAGTCCTTTAGAAATCTTTTATATTACACACTTGTTAAAAGCTGCAATTTTTTCTTTGCAAATAGTGGAGACAAAGCCATATTAGAAATTAAAACCCCTGTTTTCATTTGAAACCTTTTCTACCCAAAGCACTAAATTAAATTTGCAAACATTAATCTGTGTGCAAAACACTCAAATTTTTATCACTTCACTGCTGACTTTCTCAAGACATTATCTGAATCAAATAAGCCTGGTAATGAGTGCTAGCCAAGAAAAAAAGAAGAAGCTATTAGAAATCCAAAGGGTATAATCTGTGCCAATTTAGTTCAGTCACTTGTAGACCTGGGACCAAAACAAGCAAAGAGAGTATAACTTATGTCTCCACTCCAAAATTCCTTGCTTGCAACACTGGATCAAGTCTAATAGAGCCAAAACAGCTTTTCCAGCCCCATTTTTTACTCTGTAAAGACAAGGTCTTAAAAAAGCACCAAAGGGAAAGTTTCTGGGTGAAAATGCACTATGTTTGCTCTCAGGGCAAGACTGAGAGCAGACTGTCACAAGACATGGACCTCAGGCCTTCTCAGTGTCCAGTCAGCCCCAAAGCAGACTCCTGAACAGCATCAAGATATCAAATGTCTAGTGAATTATTCAAGCTCTAATAGATAACCTTAAAAGTTTAAAATACGTTTTAAAATAGTCTTACTTTCACACGATTTAACAGCACTGTAAGCAGTCTGACAGACTCCACTCTTCTCTGAGCTAGCAGGGATTTCCTTTCTTCCCATTCAGGCATATTCTCTGGCCAGTGCTGTTCTTCAGCTGGTTCCTTCTGCTGCTTTGGGGGGTGTTCCTCATCTCCATCTATCTGCCTCTCTTCTCTCCTCTTGTGCTTAGCTTTCCTTTTTCTCTCTTGAACTTCTTTTCATCACCACGTCTTTTTCTAGGTAATTATCAATATGGGACAATTTAGATGACACTTGTTTTACATTGTGCATCCTGGGTAATTGGATGTAAGTTTTTGAAGTGCTAATAATAAGCAAACAGTCATCAAGAATCACATGTGGCTAACAGGGAACGTCCTTTGCTTAAATAACATGTTTTAAAAAACCATAAATTACACACACCCAACTGATCCCCACAGTTAGAAAGTTGTCTCTTCAAATGGTATGTACTCTTGGGTTTTCTTTATAAGCACTGCCAAGACAACAGCATCACATGATTGTTTGTCCCCAAGGACACAACTAGAGACTAATCATTTGGATCTAATTCTTAATTTAACAAATCTCCCCTACAGATTAGCAGGAGGGTCCCATTTAAGAGGTATTACAGCAGTAATTCAGGGGTTACCACTGAGCAAGGCTTACCCAGAGCCAAGGCCTTTTGTGAGGAGGCTGAGGGTCAGCAAGGAAATGGGAGGAGACCCAGCCAGGACAGCTGATCCCAACTGACCTTTTTCTAGCCAGTAATCACCAGGCAGCCGCTACACCTACTTTATTTAACAATAAGAAACTAAGTATCTTTCAGACTCTCATCAGCTCCTGAGGTAATCTCCCAGTTCCAGCACCAACTACAGTGGAAATATTGACAACCTTTAGCTTACCAGAGAAAATTTTCAGGAAATCTAAACAGTATAATGCTGGGTTTTGATTAAAGGAGTTAAGTTCAGATACCTGAGCTCCATATATCAGTATACCTACAACTAGTACAAACAGAATAGTCACACTATTTTTTTTTGCCCCTCGCATGGTTAATTGTACAAAAAGTTTACAGAGAGGCTTCCACTGGTTATCAAGGACTTTTCAGGCCTAAATTCAAGGAAAAAGAAACAGAAGTTGGCAAACCACCATCTGTGCCAGTTTCTTCCACAAAGGTTCAGCACCTAGTTACAAGCAAAGCTTAGTGTATTTCATTGCTGTCCATATGCTGTATTTTTCTTTATTTTGTAGACACTATTTTAACATAAATATAGACTAAATCAAATGGAGAAAAAAAAGATACATATACAAAGACAACTGCAAGAGTGCCACATAAAAGCTTCCACTGAAGAAACACAACAAAAAAATTTGTAAGATGGTTTTCACAGGTTATAAACTATACTGTTATTACTTGAAAAATGCCTGTTTGCTTTCAGCATGGGAATGTACAAGGGAAGACAAGCACAGAAACTGTTTGATAAAAGAGAGTGACTACACTTTATTGAGAATGACAAAGAAAAAACACACACATGTACTGGAGAAAAAGCAAGTGCAATTAAAATTAACATAAAATAACCAGGAATCTCTGGCAGCAGCAGATACAGCACAGACTGAGCACAGAATCACTCCTCTTAGGGAACTGCAGCCAAATGCACTCAGAATTAACTGTAAGTTAACTGTAAGTTTGTCAGGCAAGGCTGAATCTCTCAGGATTAATCTCTGCACACAGCTGTGTATGTACACAGACACACCTCCAGTGTCTCATATAAGCAAAGCAGATACACAAAGCACTTTCTACAAAACTGAAGCAGTGAGTGATCTCTAAAGTCCCTTCTGCCCACTGTGCACTAAGATAAAAAGCTTTCCACCAAGTTAGTGCCAACCAAACTTCTGCCACCCCACTAAGATTTGTGGTGCAGCAGGCTAAAATCTCCAGGACTCTGTTGTTACAACCTGCAGATATGAATGTCAAGCCTGCAGACCACTTGGAGTACACAAAATCTTGTTCTGTTTTGCAAGCAGATCTTCTATTAAAGCAATATATTATCCTGATATATTATTCTGCCCTTGCAAGTCTTCTTTCACTTATATCCTTACACCATCACAGTGCAACCATACTGCAATAAATCACCTAAAAGCCCTAAACTCTCTTCATAGAGCTGAGTAAGCTACAGTGGTTTGCTAGTGCACACCATTACCCCTGCTCTTCCCCACTTGTGCTCATAGCCAGGAGCTCTTCAAGCATCAGAAATTTCTCTCTACATAACTGTGAACAAGGCATAGAATTATGTACTGGCTGATCCACTGAATTGCTGCTCAGCAGAATGGCCTTTTGGAATCAACCCTGACATATCAATAAGCCACTACCTAAACTGCTGCAACTGATAAATCACAAGGATTTTGACTTTCAACTCCTTTATCAGATTATTATTTCCCTTTGGCCACTCTGCCATGGTAAAAACTTTTGGAACACATCTGCCCTTGCACTAGGATTTACTACAACAACTGAAGGTTGAACTGTCCTTATCTTACAACACCGTAAATTGTGTAATCTAAGTTCATACTTTAAAACAAACTTACACTTCTGGGAGAAATTAGCAACCTGGCAACATCTAACCTGAAACACTCACATAGTCCATATGAGCAATATGCAAGTAGTGGGAATAATTGTTCCAAAGGCACCCCCCACATTTGCTCACTGTACTGCTAGCTCAAACAGCTCTTACCATCCCCAGCTTCCCAGCTGGTCACTCATGCCAGGCCCTGGGCCACCACAACAGAGACCATACCATCAACCAGGTCAGGATAAAGGGTTATCTTAAAGAGAAAAAAAGTCATACTTTCCTAGGTTACTTTTCATGCTCTCATGGACAGTGTAGGCCCTGAGCAGTCTCACCAGCAGAGGTAATATTTTAATTCTGCAGAGGTGAGTATGTAGGAGCACTATAAGCTAATGCAATGTAGCATGTGTATGTATTGATCCCCAGCAGCAGAGTTCATCATGCAGGGGAAAAAAGCTGGAGTTGTTTAGCCTGGAGAAAAAGAGGCTCGGGGGGACCTTATGGCTCTGTACAACCACCTGAAAGGAGGCTGGATCCAGTTGGGGATCGGTCACCTCTCTCAAGTAATGTGAGAGGAAATGGCCTCACATTTCAACAGAGGAGGTTTAGATTGGATATTAGGAAAAACTTTTCCACTGAAATGGTGATCAGGCACTGGAAGAGGCTGAAAACACCATGCCTGGAAGCTCACAAATGGTTTGTGGCCATGGCACTTGGGGGGTGTCCTTTAGCAGTAAACACAGTAAGTGTTACTGGTTAGACTCTGTGATCTTAGAGGGCTTTTCCAACCCAAGTGATTCTATGACAAGCACTTACCAGAAACTCACTTGGAGAAGTCTAAAGAGCTTGAAACTGATTTTTAACAAATTAGTTTATCCAGCCCGCTCTATGCAAAATTAAGTGAAAAGGAGCGATGATCAGAAGTGCCGCTGCTCTCACGAACATTGCAATAAAGGAGCGTTTTGAAGCGAACCCTCCCAGCACCGCTGAGGCGAGGAAAACACAAACCCCCAGCCCAATGCATGGAGCCACTGAAGGCCGCGGTCCCCGAGCTCCGGCAGCGCCGGCCGAGGGCACCCGGCGGGCAGGGCCCAGCCCTCAGCGGCTTCAGCGGGAGCTGCGGCCCGGGGGCCCCGCTGCCCCGCCTCGGCTGCAAGACCCGCCAGGTGCGGAGCCAGCTCGGGCTGCCCGAGAGCCGCAGCAGCCGAGCCGGGCCGTGCCGTGCAGCCCCCGCCCCAGGAACCCCCGGGCCCAGGCCCGCCGCGCCCTCCGCACGGGCCGGGCTCCCCCGGCCCAGCCCGCCCCCCCAGCACCGTAGCGGGGCGAGGCTCGGCCCGCCCGTCCCAGCAGGCCCGCGGGCTCCGGGCAGCCCCAGCGGAGCCGCCGGGAACCGCCCCGGCAGCCTCGACAACTTTCCCTGGCGGAGCGAGCCCCGCGGCCCGGCTCGCCCCACCCGGGCCCGGAGCGCCCTCCGCCGGCAGCGCCCCGCTCCCGCTCCCCGGGCCGGCCGCCCTTACCCTCCGGCCGCCGCGGCACCGCCAGCCCTGCGGCCGCCACCCGGGGCGGAGCGCGGCTCGCCCACGGGCCCGCCCCGGGGCGCGGCTCCTCCGCTCCGCTCCGCCCGCTCCGCAGCGCGGCCCCTGCCCGCCCGCCGGGCGCTCCGTGCGGTTTCAGGGTGATCTTCACGAAGCGAGGCCCAGGAGGTGCCAGTGGCTGCTCTTCCTGCACAGCCTCGGCTGCAGCCGTCTGCTGCCGGCGTCTTCGGCCAGTGGGCATCGTGTGTGTGCATTGTATTCAAAATAAGCCAAACAGAAGTTACTCCTCGGAGCTGCCTCGCTCAGGCAGAGCAAAGGCTTGGTGGTGCAATGCCGTGTTTTCCTTTGTCCCGGAGCAAAGGTAGTTCACCCACCACTGCTCACCAATAGTAGATCTGTGAGGGTTTATGCCGCCTTTCCCTGGTTTACACTGGCTTGTTGGTGTTTTCCCGGTGGGAAAGCGCTGTCCTGTCTCTGCATGGTGCGGCTATGGCTCCCAATGGTGCAGCGCTCGCCCATGTGCTGCTGATGGCACCGTCCCCACTTCCTTGGTCATTCTGGACGCCGGGCATGTGTGGACCCAGCCCCGGCTAGAGCTCCACAGCAGCCAGGATCTATCCAACCTGACCTTGAACATACCCAATTTTTTAGTATATGACTGGTTTTATTTCGGCAGGTCCCTTTACTAAGGAGAAAAAAACCCAACAGACTCACACCTCCTTCTCCAAGGATTGCTGCAGGAGGCTGAGGTCGACTGGTGATTCATTTTAGCAGCCAGAACAAGTATGGAAAAACTTGCCCCAAAGTGAGTAATGGAAATGGGAAGACTGTATGGAAAATACTGGTGCTCAGTAAGAATCTTAAGTTGAGGTTTGTCTTGTGCAGATGAGCCACAAAAGAAAAACCCTGGAAGAAATATCACCCTTTTCTTTGAAGTCTTGAAGTAATGTTTGAAATCTTCTGTTTCCAAGCACTAATCATGTATAGCAAGTTATACCCATTTATTGTTGATTTTCTCCTCCTTAATGGTTAAATGCTTTCTTCTCACCAAGAAAATACAACACCATAAGTAGCTGAGTTCCTGGAAAGAGATGCAATTCTAGAGAGCTGTCTTTTAGCTCTTTTATTGATCTAGGAATAGTCCATTGGATCAGCAGCAGAGCATTCTTGCCAGAGAATGCAGACTGAGTCATCTGACACTGTTCTGTTGGCTGCAATGTAAGAAGATACTGAGCATTGCTTTCAGCTTGACTGGAATTTTTAAGTTGGTTGTTTTTGTTGGTTTGCGGCGGTTTTTTTTTGGGGGGGGGAGGAATTTTTTTTTTTTTTTTTTTTTTTTTTAATTTGGTTTGTTTGTTTGGGGTTTTTTGTTACAAGAAACAGAACATCCTGTTTCGGAGCAAATCTCTGCTACTACCTCCCTCCCGGCTGTTATCTCCTCCCCCCACAGATTCTGGTCTCAGCTTGTTTCTCCTTTCCACTTTCGTCTCTCCCCTCCCTGTACCTTTTTTTTTCCTCAGGCAACACGTCAAGAAAACCTGAATTAATTGACCTCGTAAATCTTATTAATGGTGATCACTCAGTCACTCAGTTCCAGCATCAACACAGAGTGCTTCAGGAGGAGAACTCGGTGTTTTTGTGTAGTCGTGCCGTTGCCTCATTCGCTCCCTTGGAAACACATTTAATTGTAAAGAGAAATGTATGCATTCGCTCCCTGTGGAAACAATAATTGTAAGGAGAAAGGGGTGTGTCCTGAGTGCAGCTGGGTCACTGTTACGAGGGCGCTTTTTTCCAGCGACATAAATGTCAATAATGTAATAATCCCTGAATTCAGGTGCGAGCAGGGCCAGGGGCACCGTCCGGGCTCACCCGCGGCCAGCGCCGCTCCGCTCCGGCCGTTTCGTTCCGCTCCGGGTTTTCCCTCCGCCTCCGCAGCGCGCACGGGGCCGCGCGGAGCCCCGCGCCACAGCGCCCCCCGGCGGCGGAGGCGGGCGGCGCCGCCCCGCTGTGGCTGTGGCCGCTGGGGCCGCGCCGGGCCGGGCCGGGCCGGGCCGCTCCGTGCGCTCCGCTCGGCTCCGCTCCGGCGGGGCCATGGCCACCCTGCGCCGGGACGGCCGCCTCACCGCCCTGCAGCGCCTGGGCTGCGCCGGGCTGGCGGGCGCGCTCAGCCTCAGCCTGACGGCGCCGCTGGAGCTGCTGACAGTGCTGGCGCAGGTGGGCACCTGGCACTGCCGGCGGGGGCTGCGCGACGCCGGGCGCAGCCTGTGCCGCACCGAGGGCGTGCGGGCCCTCTGGAAGGGGAACCTGACGGCCTGCCTGCGCCTCTGCCCCTACAGCGCCCTGCAGCTCGCCGCCTCCCGCCGGTAAGCGACCGGCCCGCGCGGGGGTCCGGGGCTCCGGGGGAATCCGGGACCTGCGCTCCCCGCCGGTCTTCGGAACAGCGCGGGAGGGAGGGATGGAGAGTGCCGGGTTTAGTCTGATGTGTGTCTCTGCCGGGTGTGCGCCCCTTCTGCCCAAAGATCGGACCCTCGCTTGGAATTTTATTTACCTAATTTGTTCAACGCCTAGCGATTGTTAGGGCCTGGTGATATGCCAGCAATTGCCTCTATAATCATAGGTATTTTTCACATGAGGAAGGGTTGATGGTCTCTTAAAATTCTTTTGCTCCGGTTCGTTTAGAAATGAAGTTACAGTGCAACCTGCAGGTGTGGCTGTCACATCTGTCCTTTGCAGCCAATTTGTTTAATTAATTTATACACTCTCAAGTATTTATGTTGTCTGTATCAAAGAAAATAACAAAATCGCAAGTCAGATATTTTTACCCTATCACGCAGGAGTTGTTAAGCAAATTTGATGGGTTTTGACGTTGATATGTGGCATTGTTTGTTTTAAGACCTTGTTTTTGATAATACACAGGTGTTAAACTGAGTGCTGATAGGACTGCAGCAGATGAACATGGAGCACTGCTGATGGAGCTCTGCCAGCTGTGCTGTTTCCTAGGATTCCCTTCCCCTGCCAGTATCTCTCAGCCTTTGCAGGGAGTGCCTGACTGTTTGCACACACAATGTTTTGCCACTCTGGGGGCTGGGCTTCTTTTTTTTTTTTTTTTTTTTTTTTATTGCAGTCAGCTGTTCATGGTAGCACATGACATTTGCACCCAGCTGGGTGCTGAGTTGTTCTGTTCTGGGCAGCAGCACAGCCCAGCTGGTGCTGCCAACCTGCTGGGTTTGTCACTCATCTGTCCCAGCAAGTCATCTACCCATGACTGCCTAAGCCCTTCAGGAGACCACAAATGAAGTGACCCTAAAACTGGGCAGCTTTTTTGTGCCATAATAGATGCACAAATCTTTTTGTGACCTTTTTGTGGTCAAACAAAGAGCAAGATAATATGAGTGGGAAGGTACAAACAGTAATTTAAATGTAATTTTAAGGTCACAGAAAAGGAAGAGTGTTGCACCAACATACAGCAGTTGATTTTGAGCAAAATAACTTCATTGTTCAGCTTGAAACAGTGTATTCCTTTTGCAAGGCTAAAGTTTATGTCTAGTTTTTACAGGGTATTCTGAATTAAGGGTGGAAGTAGGCTATCAGGAAATTAAATACAAGGTGGCTGTGCTTAGTCCTTGACACGCTATTTGGGGGGTTTGGGAAAGTCTTTTCTACTGGGATAATGTTGTACATAAAGGCAAGAAACACAGAAAGATAAATGTTAGAGGGCAGCTTAGGTAAACAGTCCCAGGAGGAGCAGGAGTGGGCACAGCCAGCTGCCTCAGCAATTACTCTGCATACACTCTTGTCTTTCCATGGCAGTTGTAAATGTTATCAGGTATGTGATAAAATACATATATAAAATGTGCCTGGAGACACCCCACTACCTTCCCCAAGCATTTGTCCACACACAGGAAAATTAGGCTGTGTGGGTTTAGGAACTGCATAAGACACACAGGAAGAAAGGTTTATGCCCTTTTGCTTCTGCTTGCCTGGGCTTTCTGCCCCGGGCACTCCCAGGGCTCGAGACAAGTAGATGCAGGGATTTGTCATGCAGTAGAAAATGCACATTCAAATGAAAAAAACATTGACTGAGCGAGCAGTGACTTGTAAATATTCGTACATTATTTTGTTTTACACCATGCAGGTTAAATGTAGATGTGCTGTTTAGATGTATCAGTTAATGCTACCAAAATAGAATAAAACATTTCTTTACCTTAGCTAAAACTCTGAAGTATTTTTACTTGCTTCTTGCTGCCTCCAGGACATTACTCCCTGATGTAGGAGTTTCCTGTCATAGAAAAGTCCTTCAATGCACCACAAATGTATGACTTTTAAAACTGTGCTTCAATTTCAAATTTTCAAATTGAGACTTAAACTCCTGAGCATAATAGTGCCTGGACATAGGTCTTCTCTAGAGGATTGTCCCTGGGAACCTCCCTGTCCCAAGATAAGTAACAGAAGAAGGTTCAGTTGCTCTCAGAAGGCCTGTGATGTCATTATCTATGTATTTCCTCTTACATGATAACCTTAACTGACAGGTTGGACCAATGTCTTTAACTGATGATCAGATAATTTCTTGCAGATGTGTTTTGAATCATGGTAATTTTCATCCTGTATGTGGAAATACAAAAGAAAGATTTTCAGCCTGTAGGTGGATGCTTGTATGGTGTTACATGTAATAAGATCTTGGATGAATCACATGCCAAAATTTCAGTTCCTGCTGCTGTAGTGGCTTGTGGACAGAAGAACATTTGCATCAAGAATCATCTGCCTTAATTTTTCATGTGTTTCTTCATAGTGTCATTAACAGTACTTCCTTTATGTGTTGGCTTTAGACTTGTTACCCTTTTCATGGATGAGCTGGGCCACATTTCCCACTGGAGAGCCATCATGGCAGGCAGCCTGGCTGGGATGGTGGCCACCACCGTGACGTACCCCAGCGACGTGGTGAAAACACGGCTCATCGTGCAGAACCGCCTGGAGCCGTCCTACCAAGGGATTCTCCACGCCTTCTACCAGATCTATCGCCAGGAGGGGCTCCGTGCGCTCTACCGGGGTGTCTCACCAGCAATATTAGGTAAAACAGCACTGGGGTGAAGTACCTCACTGCAGCTGTGCAGTGTGTTCACTTACTCACTTGATTTCAAGAGCAAATAGGAATGTTTTCTTTTAGAAGATGTGGAGATTTGCAAGGCACTGCAACACTGATAACCTTTGCAGCAGCTTTATTACTTCAAATTAGGACCAAGTGTGTACCATTTTATGTATGGTTAAGTGTTCAGCAAAATATTCTTTTCCTTCTTTTATAGATTATCTCATTGTGTTTGGATGCACAATTTTCACCATTAAACTCTTAAAACACTTTTATACACACACACACACACACACACACACACACAATGCTTCTAATTCCTGTAGAGTGTGAGTGTCTCCTGAGCTGTTCTGTGAAACCAGTGTGAGCTGTAGTGTATAGTAGGTGTGAATGATGAAGATTAATTATATTCTCTCTTTACTTGAAATTAATTCTTAATTATCTATTTACTCTGCATAGCCTTTAAAATGCCATTTAACTGAGTTCATGTTTTCACAATACGACATTATATAAAATGTGTAATAACAATAATAATAAATGTATAATCCCACTATAAAACTGATGAGAGCATGAAACAAGCAAAAGAGGTAAGAAGTATCCCTCATCAGCCTGACTGAAGACATAGCTCTGTTTACCTGTGTAAATGCTAGGGGTGGGTTGGACTGGGAAAGAGCTTGTCACAGGAGAGGACCTGGAGAAACACCTGGCCTGTCATGAGATGGTACAATATGGGTGTTTGGTGGTAAACCAGGGACTAAAGAGTGAAGTTCATCAAAATCTGGATTGGGTTTGTGGAATGTGAGTTGTAAACTGGCAGCAGCTCCTCCCATCTCTCTAGTTATGCGATGGGCAGCTCTCCTCTCTTTGTGTACAGTGTGTTGATACAATCCTTTCTGGTTTGCTTTCTAGGTGCTGTTCCATTTTCTGCAGGCTCATTCTTTGTTTACATCAATCTGGACACAATCTGGCAAGAACCCATAGTTCGTTTCACTCCTCTTCAGAACTTTGTAAATGGCTGTGTGGCAGCTGCTGTGGCACAGACACTGTCTTTCCCCTTTGAAACTGTCAAGAGGAAGATGCAGGTACAGAACATTCATGTTACCAGTTCTTTGTTGTAGGTGCTTGGTGCAAGAGCTTGGGACAAGACTAGCCAGGTGATCATGGATGCCACTTTATTTCCCTTACCAGTAGGCTACAGAGACTTTGGTTTGGGTTTTGTTGGGTTTTTTGCTCATTAGTGGGTTTTTATTTATTTGTTGTTTTGTTTTTGAGCTCTGGAAATCATTGCTACAAATGGGTTGTTATACCTTTAATGGGAGTTCAAGTATTATCATGGGATATGTGTATGCTCTCAGACTCCATCTCTGTAGCTTTATTTCTTTCCTTTTTCATAGCATTTCCATCAAATTCTCAAAATTCAGAATTGGCAAACCTTCAGTGAAATACAAGGTGAAAGTTTGCCAGCTGGAGAAATTCAGTCCCCTTGGTGGTAGGCAGGATGAATGAGGTCCATGTGATTTTCAGAGCATGTGTGTCTGCCATTTATGCCTCACCACAAAACAAACTCGCTCAGTATAAAGTCTGAAGGATCATTATCCTTGTTCTTATTTCTGGCTCTTCTGGTTAACAAGTGACTTACCAGCTGCAGGTGCTGCTGTTTTCCTGGAGCATCAGCAAAACAACAGTTACTATATCTTCCTGATCTTTTCTTCTGAACTTTAACAATAGTGATCTAAGAAAGACCCAAACCCCACAAAACAACCATTATCCCACAGCTTCCATCTCACTGACATAATTCAGTTGCTGATGTTGACTTTTCATTAGAACTTCACCAGTAGAGAGACGGTGAATAGCTTTCATCATATGGTCATTCTCTGGCAGGGGCATAAAAGTTTGGGTTTTCAGCCTAATTGCTGGGAATGCAGATTTATGGGAAGCTTTTGTGATCTTATTAGAAAAATAGTCACTAACTGTGGCAGCCTTGTGTAGGTGCTTGCCCCCTTCATCATGTGGTAGCCTGGCTGGCAAGTCACAAGGTAGCAAAAGGTCAGTGAAACTCTGCATTTCCCTCTCCTGCTGCCCGAGTTCCCCTTTTCAGGGTGCAGATGCTGTCACAGAAACCTTCACTGCCTTCTCTCCATCTTGTAGCAGAGAGCCTCAGCAGGAGGAGTAAAGGGCTTTTATGAGACCAGCTCATGGCTGATGTGTCCAGAAGTCAAGGTTTAAACTGAGCAAATTCATCAGGTATATTATAAAATATTTCAGAAAGATTCTGAGCATGAAAACTTGCTTGTTTTTTCCAGCTATACCAGTGGATCTAAGAAAAGCAAATACTCCTTACAAGCCTTCTTTTACTTTATATCCTTAGGCTCACAGCAATATTGTTGTCCTGAAGAATAAAAGAAAATAAAGGCATTTACTGTGCTGTTTCCCTTTTAATATTTTCTGTCGATGCAACAGCTTTTGTAATCAGTTCAAAAGTAGGTTTTGGCTGTAGCTGGTGCAATGTGTTGTGTCGGGCTGTGTCGTGACAGGCATGTGAAGTGGGACAGGCCCGCGTTTCATTTTCCTGCCACCAGGCCGTGCTCTTCCACCGAGGGGAGCTTCATCATCTGCTCGGCACTTCAGCAGTACGGGAACTGGATTTATTGCCTAAATATGTAGGACTTGGAGAGGTTAAAAATACTTTGTGTGAAAACAAAACGCTCATCAACAGAGAGGGTTCTTCCTCATAAGTACATTGCAGCTCTGAATAGTGATTTTCTGAGCTTGGAGAAACACCTCCTGTTCAGTGATTTATTCTGAAGGCATGGGAGAAGGCAAAGATATTTCAAAAGAGCAAGCTCCCTAGGTGTGAAATCCTGTAATTTGTTGGGAACTGGAAATTACTTAATTCATGTAGAGTTCTCCAGAAAAGAGATCTGTTGTTGGAAATTGCAACCCACATTGTTACCAAGAGTGCACTGGAGCTCCTGCAAGGTTATCCAAGAATTTTGGGTTCTCCAGTTAGCACCAGGGTATGGCCCAGCTTTGCAGAGATCAGCTCTGCTTTGTGCTTGCTGGTCTGTGCAGTTTGCAGGGCGCTGGTCAGAAGAGAGAAATGCCTAGTGCAGCACCAGGAAAAGTATCATGAAAAGGGATGGACCTTTTATTCTCTCCTAAAAAGGAGAGAATAAAGAAAAGGAAAAACATCAAGGCATTTCAGAGTTCTGTAGAAAATGGGGGAGCAGATTGTCTTGATCAGTTTTTCTCAGACATCTTATTCTGAGCAGCCTCTATTTAGTGATTCAGCTTTCTGGCTGATAGGAAGAGGGGGCTGCCAAAGCCTTCAGCTACCTCTGAGCCTTGTGTTTGCTCTGCAGTGCACATGGAGAAGTGCTGGGCTTTTGTTGAAGCAGTGAATGCTGGGTTTATGGTGTATGAAGAGGAACCCAGCACATTGTGGAAGTCAGTATCAGATTCCTTTTCCCTCCCTTTTGTTCCACCATTCTGACAAATGGAGGGACTATGTTGCTAAAGAAGATTTTTCCAGTGAAGCTGCTGGTGATGGGGAAGCAGGGAGTTGTAAGACAATCTCAGGAGCTTCAAAAACTGAAAAACTAGGACAGAAGGTTGTCTCCATTGATTCTGGGGTAGAGTACAAGCAGGAGACCAGGACAAACCATTCAGATCTTTACCTGATGTGCTAGGCAATCTTAGAAGAGTTAGCTCCATTCACCTCCTGATCTGGACAATGTTTGAATTGTTTGCATAGACCAGGAAATGAATTCTGCTATGGGAGAATTCATAAGGATAAGGTGCTATTTTTGATCTCCATTGTAATAATTTTGATTCCTCCTTTCTTACTTTACATATCTGAATCCTACACTTCTGACGTTGGCTGCTTCTGTCACTGGCAGCTGTGGGAGTAGGAGCTGACTGCCAGCTCCTGCTTCCTCAGCTCTTCTGAGGAAGAATTGTGTTTTGGTGATGCTTTATGATGTCAGATCTGTTCTGTAACCATGGCTTCTTCCACCTTTGCTGTTATCAAGTTTATTTTTTAAAAAAAATATGCTGTGTTTGCTATATATACTTGAATGTTTTTCTTAAAAGAAATGTTAATTAATATGAGTGAGTCTTACTGAATATTTGAGTCCTCTGTATTGTGCTTATCCTAATTTTATTCCTTTGTCTTCCCTTTTTCACTTTGCTCCTGATTGGCATGTTAGAGAATTCAGAGGTACTGTATGCATGTTTCAGCATGGAAATGTGGCTTTTGTTGTGCATCTGTAGGAGGGGATTAATGAAAGAGAGGGTTGTGTTCTATAGTAAGTGTTTTCCTGACTTAGTTTTATGGTGTTTCAGTTTCTGAACAAAATCTTACTGATCTTTATATCATTCTGACTGTTATTCTTGGCTTTCTTTCCTTACCTCACAATCAGTTTCTAAGCCATATTCAAGTACTGCCCTTTTTACCTTGCAGACTTGCATACAAGAACACTTTTTTCTTTTTCAGTTTTTGAAGGTTTTTTTTCTGCCTTTAGCAGGGAAATTTTATTTTGAATGAGTCTGGGTCTAAGGAAGCACCAGTAATGTTTCTACAAAATCCCTTCTTTCCTTTTTTACTATATCTGAATACTTTGAGCTACCTGCAATTTTTTTTTGTTTCATTGATGTTGTTACAAAGATATTTTATACCACTTTCTGAAGTTTTTGCAGAATGCTACTCTGCTGCTTAGGGAAGTATTTGGTCTGGCAAATGGTTGAGACAATGCCTGAAAAAGGTTATGGAGCATAATGTAGACTTTGCCTTCTGGAACAACCTAGATCAGCTTTTATGAATCTGAATCTCAGAAGTATTTTTCTTGGATCCCCAGACTTCCACAGGAGAAAACCATGAGGACTGACTGTCTGTCAAGTTGGAACACTGAACAGTGTTAGTAGGAAAACTGGATAAGAGGAAGGAATTGTAGATCAAGAATTGGAAGCAGGACTGGGCTGCTTTAACTGTGAGATCTGCCTTGACTAAACCTGTTCATGCAAGAAGCTGTGGTCTGATAATTGTGTAATACCTTGAGGTAGATTAGCTTTGCACTGCAGCACAGTGGCCTGCTGAAGAAAAGCAGAACACATTGCACGTGTTTGAAGTGCAGGAAGTCTGAGGGATGGCAGAATGCAATTCTCTCCAAATGGTCTCCCCAGACACTAAAGTGGCCACCATGCCCCCAAACAGGCTTGATAGTGCCAGCTGATCATGTCTGCCAGCCCCTTACAGTGCCTCAGCTTTGTCATCAGTGTGGTGTGAGTGAGAGCTCTTTAATCTGCTTGGAGCAGATCAGATGGGTTAACTAAGCCCACCTTTTGAAACTCCATAAGCTCACCCAGCAGACAGGACCTGACACAGGCTGGGTTTGCTGCTGCTCACACAGCTATTACAGACAGAACCTGAATGCAATAATGTCTCTGGAGGTACAGCTGTTAGGAACAACTGAGGGAGCTGGGGGTGCTCAGCCTGGAAAAAAGAGACTCTGAGGTGACCTTATCAGTCTCTACAACTCCCTGAAAGTGGTTGTAGTCAGATGGAGATCGGTCACTTCTCACAGGTAACAACTGACAATGACAGGACACAATCTTAAGACTGAGTTAAACTTTCCCCTCTGCCACAGGAAATTTAGGCTAGATGTCAGGAAAAAATTCTTCACTGAAAGAGTGATTGGGCAATGGAGTCATCTGTCCAGGGAGGTGGTGGAGTCACTGTCCCTGGATATGTTTAAAAAAAGACTGGACTTGGCACTTTGTGCCATGCGATGATGAGGAGGTGTTTGATCATAGGTTGGACTTGATGATCTCAAAAGGTCTGTTCCAACCTAGTTCATTCTGTGATTCTTTTATAGGTGATTTATTTTGATTTTGTGTAAATCCTTACCTCATCCACATAAGGCAAATGAAAGTATGACCTATGAAAAGCCCCAGTCCTGTTAAAAATTTTTAATTTTTTATTTTATTAAACTATTATTTAAAAAATAATAGTTTTCTCCTCAGCTCCTAGATAGGCAGCAGGAGATGCAGGAGCTAGCATTGCCATTGTGAAGTGTGGGACCAAGCCAGTCTGCCTAGGGGTTTGCACCATTAAATAAATCAGTGTTAATGTGCATGAAAATGATGCACCCATTTGTAGGGCTTGAGCTGAACCATCATGAGGCATTTGGAAGCTGCTCATGCAAGGGGTTTGCACTGCCTTGAGGAACAAGACATATTCTGTATAAAGACTTCTTCACACAGCAGGTGTTAAAGCAGAGGAAGCAGGCTCAGCAGCAAAGGAGGAATTCTGCAACAAACTGTGGAGCCTCAGGGTACAACAGGCCTAGTGATATATAGTTAAAGCAAAGAGTCAAGCTTTTGGCCAAGCATGAAGCTGTTTTGCTGACTGGGTGCCATTCTTTCCAGAAAGGCATGCTTTGTTCCCAGTTCAGGTTACAGAGGAAGGGACAAGGTGTTCCTGGAGTGCAGGACACTGGAGGTCAGCTGTGCTCTGCTGCTCTGATTTCCTGATAGCTTGCCATGGTTTACCTTCCTCTGTGCCTGAATACCTTTGGGTGGACTTTAAGCAGGGGTAAGTCAGCATTACTAAAGCACTGACAGGGAATGACTGCTGAGTAAGGCTGACCTTTAGGAGGAAGGATTGATTAAGCCCAAGAGGATGCCTTTTCCCCTGAAATATTAACACATATTTACACTTTATTTTTTTTCATTGTAGTGGAATGAAATCCACTACATTTCAAGCATCCAGTTTTCACTTGAGTGAAATTTCTGTGGACTGGAGTGGTATTAACTTGAATCCTTGACCTTCAGTTTCCTTTGAACTACAGCTGCACTTGCCTGTTGCATGTGCCCTTATTAACCCAGACTGCAAAGATTTCTTTTTTTAGCTTCCAGATTAAGAGTGTGAACTCTTGAGCTGTGTGTAAAGTGTCTTTCTGTACTTTTTTTTTAAGCGACCAGAAATGTAGGACACCTGAATCTGCTGAAAATATGTAAATACCAAGCAGTTTTACTCTATCCACCATCAGGGTAGCACACCACTGATGACAGCTATTCACTGTTAGTTATCTTCCATACTCTGTGCCAAAAGTAATGCCTACTCAAAAGTAAATAGCAAATATATGTAAAGTAAAATATGTAAAGATATATATATATATATGTGTGTGTATAGTAATATATGTAAAGTAATATATGTAAAGGTAAATATATTCCAAGAAACTTTATGAACCGGGAAGTACATGAATTAAATACATTAATTCATAGTCTCTGATACACGTGACTACAAATAATTGCAAACCAAAATGTCCCAAAAAGCAAGTGAAAAGTTTTTATCTGCACAGGAGAGGGGCTGAGGGAGGTCATTGAAAAGATCTGTGAGATCAGTTCCCAAAATGGGATTATATTGTTCTGGAAGTCACCTCTTAATGCAGACAATGGGAGAGATGGTGTCTGAAGAGTCTTCAGGTAACAATTACCTCTGACAATTCACCTGCAGTCATGACACTGCACCCTTATTTAAATACTTTGTTCCTTTTAAAAGAATATTGCATGCAGGTAGTTGGCATTTTTTGTACATGTCTCTCTTGGGTTTAGAGTGTAGCAGTAGAACAGTAACCTCTGTGGATGTGTTGCAGTGACAGAATCAACTTGGTGGGCTCTGGATATAAAAATATTGTGTTTGTGAGAGAGATCAGGTGGAGGCAATTCTGCATTTGATGTGATTTAATCATTTAGAGAGCCCACTGTCCATCAGAGGTAAAAAGAGAAGCAACTTAGCCCTGCTACTACTGTGAGTAACACCTTGGCTCCCTGTTACCAGCACAGGGAGCTGTGTCCCAGCCTCCTGCAGTGTGAGACAGCTGCAGCTGGGAGGAAGGAAGTCTTCAAAATAGAATGGGCTGCTGTATGGAAACCTTAGTGTCAAGGGGTGTCAAAA
Organism: Ammospiza caudacuta; assembly: GCF_027887145.1. Taxonomy (NCBI): domain Eukaryota; kingdom Metazoa; phylum Chordata; class Aves; order Passeriformes; family Passerellidae; genus Ammospiza; species Ammospiza caudacuta. The sequence goes on along the minus strand of NC_080606.1, from coordinate 11,349,379 downwards.
GCAAGGAATTCCAGCTGCTTTGAGGTGCATTAAATTCTCTGTCACAAACCTGACCTTTTGGGGATGAGATTAGCTGTTTGATTTGTATGTCATGCTAGGTTTCTGCAAAAGAGATAGAAAAACCAGTTTGGTCTGTTTTGTTCCTTCCATTTTCTGGCTCTGGTGCCATAGGGTGGCTGTGAGGGTTGCAGTGTGGCAGACATGCTTAGATGAACCACCAAAACCCATAGCTACTCTTTTTCATGAACAACAGTGCCAAATGAAACACATTTGCAGCATTATTCTTTTATTAATGCATTTTAATTTCATTTAGCTATGTTCCAAAATACTGAAATTTTAACTACAACACAGTTTTTAGTTTTCCTCTTGCAGTAGGTGATTCTGAGACTCTGTGAACAATTGTTATTTAATTACTGTGTGTAGGGTCCTAGAAGCATACAGCTCCTGTAAAGTAGAAAGGCTGGCAGCACATACTTTACTCCACAGACTGAAATATTAGAAACAACTTTGTCTATGGGGAATGGTACTATAAATAATTTCAGTAAATCTCTTAAAAGGTCAGTGTCTATGGGCAGACTGGAAATCTAGAGGCTTGACCTACCTGTTCCTTTTAAACTGCCTTCTGGAGGTGTTTACTGTTACTGAAACCTGCACTGTGCTTGTCACTTCTTTTGGTGTTGCAGGCAGGAGTCCTGTAATCAAACCTTTGATCTGTGCCTTTGCAGTAATGAAGGGAATTAAGTCAAACTCACACAGTTAAATTCTGGCAGGCCATGCCCTGCCTACCACAAAGGGACTGAAAAAGGAAAAGCATGTTAATAGCATTCTTGTGTTCTTGAAACATTTCAGAAACCTGTCTTTCTTTACTGCTTGGCTGCTCATAACTTCATTTACAAAAAAAAAACCAAAAAAAACTTGTGGAACCTGACAGTCCAGAAAGCAGAACAGGGTTTTGAATCCAGTTCTCCTATGACTGCTGTTGCATTTTTAGGGATACTTTAATCATTTCAGTTTTCTTCTAAGCAATGCTGGTGCTAATATCACCATTCTTATGGAACTGGTTCCTGGAGTCTCAGTTTGAGCACTCAGCATCTTCTGCAGTACAGATATTAAAGTCTTTGTGCAGAAGGTTTTTAACTGTTACCTGCCATAAGAGGTATTTCACATGCATTTCAGTCAGTCAGAAAAAAAGAGAAAAAATTATGATCTGTGGTTTTTTTAGACAAATAAGATATGCCCTTTGTGGGGGGATTATCAGGGGGTTTCTTTTCAGCCTTTAAATTTTAACAGTAGATTTGACCATAACTATTTGATTAACAATTTCTCTTATGTGTGTAGAGTGTGAGTTTTGATCTGTTTGCCTTTCCAGCATCACAGTTGCCAAGTACTTGAAATGCTATAGCTAAGGCACCTAGAAAATCTCACCACCACTTGTCAGTTGATGAGGCTTGTCATAGGCTTAGCAGCTCTGAGGAGCTACAGGCTAGTCTAGAGAAGGAGTGAAAAATCACTGCACTGTGTGGTGTTTCAGACCAATGTGGAGATCATGATACCCATATCCATCCATCAGTTAACTGTACAAGCCCCATTTTTATCAAACTTCTACCTTAGGATGATCAGTTTGCAAGGCATCAGTCTGTGTCCTGGGGCCCCTGACACTTAAAGTGTCACTTGCCATGTGTTTGATTGAAACCCTGATTTGTCAATGCAAAATAAATCCATGGCTGCATGTGCACAGATGGATGAGGATGGGATTATTCAAGGTCAGGTTATCCTGTCTGTGCTAATGCAGTAGGAGATTAATGAAGAAAGGATTTAGCTGTTAAAAATGACCAACTACACTTGTTCCATGTGAACAGACACTGTACTGCAGTTGGAAGTTCAGCTGCCAGCCAGCAGGATTCAGCCCAGGTAACTTTAGCTAGTCCTTATCAGCTGAGCACATGGATGTGGGAGCAGGGGCACCAGCTGCTCACCTGCAGCCCCTGGAGGGCCCAAACAGCCTGGATGAAATCTCCATCCTTCCATCTCTGCTGGGCTGCTGCTCCTCAGCCTGTAGCTCCTGCTTGTCTCAGTGCAGAACAGCCTCAGCAGCCAGAGACAGCTCAGCTGGTTGGATCAGAGTTACAGGAAGGCAGCGTGGCTCCAACCTTCCCTCTCATGGTGTTCCACTGCCAGGAGTGGGAAATGTCTCTACCTGGACCTGAGCAGCTGGCATGGGGCCAATGGGATATGTGGCTCTGGTTCAGATGGTTTGTCCTCAAAAGGGTGGGATTTATTTCCAGTAGTGACATGGTACAAAAGGAGGCACTGTGTGAAAGTACTGTTCACTCTCATACCTATCACAGAGTGAGTTCTTTCCCTTTTTAATTTATATTTTAATGCAAATTAGATACTTTTGGGAGGAATCCAGATCTGTCTTTTGAAAGCTGGCATTGACTCTTCCTTATATAGCAGGATGGAGAAAATAATGAATTACTTTGGTTTTGTCTGCTTGTTCTAAACCCCTCTGGTGTCTCTTGACAGGCCCAGAGCCCTTGGCTTCCCCACTATGGAGGAGTTGATGTCCATTTCACTGGCATGGCTGACTGCTTCCGGCAGACCGTGAAGCACAAAGGTGTGCTTGGACTTTGGAGAGGACTCACACCCAGTCTGCTCAAGGTGAGGTTTTGCTTTCATCCCAGTCAAATACTATCCTGAGGGAATCAAGACATTTTGGGCAGTTGGGGATAGAAAGTTTATGACATACCTTTGTACTCAGTAGCTTATAGATGACAGAATGAGTGACAAGACAGGTTATAAACCAGCCTTGGAACTTGGTTTGGTTGTATTTCCCCAAATCCAAGCTTGGCTTCTAGGTGTCACCACTTGAAAGTTCATTTCAATATCTCTGAAGAAGGGAGTGCTCCTAGCACACAAGGTGTGCAGTGGATGGGGGATTGCAAGCAATCCACTTAGGGCAGCTAAACAAATTCTCCCTCTGACCTGAGCTCCAGTCATTGACATGTTGTAGTGAGCTGTAAAAAAAGTGTGCTTGTGTAAGCCACTTGGCCAGAAGTCCAAAGCAGTGCTTTCAGCCAGCTGTTTAATGCATGTGTATCAGTTACTGCAGCCTTTGCTGAGTTGAAAGCATGAAATAAAGCATGGTAGCTTAAACAGAAGGTAATTTAATTTACATAAATACGTTTTACAGCGCTGTGATGAGGATTACCTACATAGAGTACTACAGGTCAGCTAATGAGTGCTAATTGAGTGACAGTAGGATTGATTGTGATGGCCTGCCTGTGACTGCCTTACCTTGGCTGATACAAAGCCAGTGGCCCTGGAGCTGCTGGTTCTGCATGGGACAAAAGAAGAAAATGTGGAGTCACTCCAGTGTATGTGGAATAAATTCCACATTTCCTGCCAAGATTTGCTGAGATTATTTAGGATGTACTTGGGTGTTTGACAAGTTCTGGTAATCTCTTGGGTAGCATAGACCTTCTTCCTCACAATATTGCTATAATTAGTTATGTAACAACAATAAACTCCTACTTTTAGCACATTGCAGCTGCCAGCATAGCTTGAGATGAGACTGATTTTATATAAATGAGGACAAGGTCTATAATTAGATCAGATCTGAAGTACTAGAAGTTCCCTTTTTTTAAAACATCTAAGCTATGGATGCTGCTAGTGAGTCTAATTTTTTTTCTTATATTGCTTTTTTCTCAGATTGTGCCATACTTCGGTGTTATGTTTAGCACCTTTGAATTCTGCAAGCGGGTTTGTCTCTACAGAAATGGTTATATTCAGTCTCCTTTAAATTACAAGCTAACACCTGGTGTTGACCAGAGCTTACACCCACAAGAACTGAGAGAATTAAAGCTCCTCCGAAGGGAAAATTTTGAGCCGAGGAAATCAGCACTTGAAAACTGACATCAGAGTGTCCACTGCAGATACAGGAACACCTTTGCAAGAAAGACGTGCTGAGCTACAGGTACTGACATTTCAGTGGACTTCAGTGAGACACCTGTGACAGGAAAAAATAAATCTGTATTGTATTTGCTGAATGGATTTAAAGAATATGTCTGGCGAGCACATACTGAAGAGGAAAGATGCAACTAGTTTGAAAACTCTGTACTACTGAACTTGAAATGGCATTGTTTTAGGTGCTTTTTAAAACTGAATAGCCATTTGAGATTAAACCAGGTGCAGAAAGGCAAGAGAATAGAGATGGGAATATAAATTGTCTCCAAAAGCATTGAGAAGATGGATTTTCTTAAAACAATCTGAGATACCAAGTCAGCCAAAAATAACAAAACAGAATAAAATACATGCAACATGCAAGAATTTCTACTGAAATCTCCATGTTTCTTAGTGATACTGTGTGGACATGGCATTCTAGAGTCAGAATTAGTTCAGTCACACTCCCAAATCCACTCCTTAGTTTTTGAGATGTACTTGAGAATAATATTTTTGTCGGAATCTCCAGCATAAAGATGAATGTATGCTGCTGCAGCTGTGCTTTTGCTAAGACAGAACTGTAATGTGCAAAATGGATTGTAATACACTGGAATGACAATCTTGCAAACTCAAGTGCATACTCAAAAATATTCCTCCCTTTCTCGTGTATTGTTACTGCATGTATGTGAATCACTTCACACTTTGAAAAATAATTTCCTGAAGTCCTCTAACTGAAATATTTTCTGGAAAATGCAGTTCTTAAATGTGTTAAATATTTCAGAGCCACAAACTCTGTCATGTTGTTTATCTACTTTTAAAGCTCTATTTTTTTATTAAACCACTTTTGAGTTCCAGTGCACGGATGTAAGCCTACTATACTGCCCTGAACTTGCACAGAGAATAGCACCATGCACACCAGCTGTGACTGATCCCCTGAACCCTGTGCTCCAGGGGCTGCACACAGGCCCTGTGGTAGGAACCTCTGCAAGAGCACCAGGGTACTGCCAGTGCCACTGCCACAGATGGGCCTCTTGGGAGCTTTTGAACAACAAAAGATCATCCTTGATGTTAGTGTGATACCTGAGGAGCCATAGTGTTGCTCCAGTTCCTGTGTAGAAGTTCAGCTATGGAGCAGCCCCATCCCAGTGCCTTCTGAGAGAAAACCCAAACCCCATGTCCATGTGGGAAGCTGGCTGTGCCCCTGGCAGCATGGGAGTCACAGCAGCTCCAAAGGTGTGTGCACACTGAGCCTGGACTCAGCACAGCCTTTGCTGCTTTACACAGCTCCTCTGCTGTGTTTTTGCATTGTTTGTAATCCCTGATGGGTGAAAATAAATAAATCTCAGAAAGTGCTTGGTTAGAATGTGTCACAGCAGGATGAGGCATTGGCAAATCCATGTAGGAACAGTCTGTAACTATGGAGAGAAACTTGCAGAAAGATTTGGGATAACTGCAAGGCCTGACTTGCACCTAGAACTGATTGTTGATGTATCTTACAGCTGAAGTCTTGCAGTGTCTCTCTTAATGGGCTTTGTCTGTTCTGCTGCAGTGGTGGTTCATACTGATTTTTTTCTCATTGAAGAAATGCAGGCATAGAAAGCAAAACATTAGGATGGTAGAGAGCAGATCTGGTGGTTCATGCATCACACTAAGGCTGTAAGTGCTTTTGGTTCTAATCAACCTGCCTAGTGATCATGTTTATTTCCCTGCGCCTCACTTTTCCCATGGGGACAGTACAGGTAATAATACTGAGACTTACTGGACTTGTATGGATGTGGAGATGGAATTGTAAGCATGTTGGGGAGGAAAGGATCTCTTGCCTTGTCCAAGCATACCTGTATGTTTTTTACTAACACTGTATTTCTAAATAGATTTTAAATATTGAATGGGTATATGTGAATGTCTCATCAACTCTTCAAACCTTGTAAGAGTCAAGTGAGTCAAAAAGTTATCTCTAACTTTTTTCTGATATGCTGCTACCACCTTTGTGTTGTTGTGCACTCCTATCAGGCATTAACTAACCTTTTATCAACCAAGCCTGTCCTTTGTAATCACAAATACACGTGATAAATCCCCAAAAGGCAGCACTAAAATATTTAACATGTCACTGTCACCTTCATCAGTGGATCACTAGCATGTGCAATGGTGTATGACCATGAAGAACCAGTCAATAGCAGGGCTAAACTCTCGGACAGGTGAAGTTGCGCTCGAGTGAGGTTTGGCTGCCGCTGTGTGCTGGGGGCGGGTGGTACCGCCGGGCTGTGCCGAGCATCTCAGCTGAGCTCGGCGCTGGGGCTGCACAAGGAGCTCGGTCACTGTCACGCTGTGTGCGGGTGGCAGCATCCCGAGGGCTGACAGCGGGCTCTCGGCTGCGGGGACAGAGACGGGGCCTCGGCGTGGCCGTGCATGAGGCAGCCCCAGAGCCCGCCCCGCTCCAGCTGTGCTGAGCCCGGCTGCTCTCGCCATGGCATTGGGATGGTCCCGTCACCGCCATGTGCTGTGCCCGGGGTACAGATAGGGACAGGCGGTGTGACCGGGCCGGGGCCGCATCCGTGTCCTGTCCGCGGTGCTGGTGGGATCCTCCATGCCGTGATGCCGCGTCCCGGCGTGCTTTATCCCGGGATCCTCCATCCCGGGATGTCCTGTCCCGGAGTGCTCCATCCCGGGATTTCCCGTGCCGGTGTGCTCCATGCCGGGATGTCCCCTCCCGGTCGGTGTGCTCCATCCCGGGATGTCCCCTCCCGGTCGGTGTGCTCCATCCCGTGATATCCCGTCCCGGTGTGCCCCATGCCGAGATGTCCCGTCCCGGTGTCCTCCATGCCGGGATGTCCCCTCCCGGTCGGTGTGCTCCATCCCGGGATATCCCGTCCCGGTGTGCTCCATCCCGGGCTGTTCCGTCCCGGTGTGCTCCGTCCCGGGATGTCCCGTCCCGGGATGTCCCGTCCCGGTGTGCCCCATGCCGGGCTCCCCGTGCTGCGCTCCCGCTCCCGCTCCCCTCACCGCGGCCATGTGCCCCCCACCAGTTCCAACGGCAGCCCCGTCCCCCTGCGGCGGCCACGCCCCCCGGCGCAGCCAATGGGCGAGCGGGACGCGCGCCCCGCCCACGCTCGCGCCCAGCCCCTATATTAACGGCCATTGCGGCGCCCCCTCAGCGCCGCCTCCCGCCTCCTTCGCCCGGCATCGCCTCCCGCTCGCGCCGCTCCCGCCATGACCGATGCGGCCGTGTCCTTCGCCAAGGATTTCCTCGCCGGCGGGGTGGCGGCCGCCATCTCCAAGACCGCCGTCGCCCCCATCGAGAGGGTCAAGCTGCTGCTGCAGGTGAGCGCCGGCGGCCGGGGCCGTGCCGAGGTCGCCGCAAGGAGAGGGGGGGCGGCGGTGGGCCGGGGGCTCGCGGGGAGCGGCGCTGACGGCGGCGTCTCGGCCCCTGCAGGTGCAGCACGCCAGCAAGCAGATCGCCGCCGACAAGCAGTACAAGGGCATCATCGACTGCGTGGTGCGCATCCCGCGGGAGCAGGGCATCCTTTCCTTTTGGCGCGGCAACCTGGCCAATGTGATCCGGTACTTCCCCACCCAGGCTCTCAACTTCGCTTTCAAGGATAAGTACAAGGAGATCTTCCTGGGCGGCGTGGACAAGCGAACCCAGTTCTGGCGGTACTTCGCCGGTAACCTGGCATCCGGGGGTGCCGCCGGCGCCACCTCCCTGTGCTTCGTGTACCCCCTTGACTTTGCCCGAACCCGCCTGGCAGCGGATGTGGGTAAAGCCGGGGCCGACCGGGAGTTCAGTGGGCTCGGTGACTGCCTGGTCAAAATCTTCCGCTCAGATGGCCTTCGGGGCCTGTACCAGGGCTTCAGTGTCTCTGTCCAGGGCATCATCATCTACAGAGCCGCCTACTTCGGCATCTACGACACCGCCAAGGGTAGGTCGACCCAAACACAAAAACGGAGATGCTGGGCTGCGGCAGGCCTGAAGTGCATTTCGGTAGTGCTGGTGGCTTACCTGCCGTTCTCATCAAAGCCTCTCTCCTGCAGGCATGCTTCCAGACCCAAAGAACACCCACATTGTTATCAGCTGGATGATTGCTCAGACCGTCACTGCTGTGGCCGGATTGGTCTCCTACCCGTTTGACACGGTTCGTCGTCGCATGATGATGCAGTCTGGCCGGAAAGGAGGTGAGTTTCTCCTTCTGTGTAAGAGTTACTGGGCATCCCTGAGTCCGTAGCTGGTGGTGGAGCTGAGAGGAAGGCAGATAGCTTTGCTTTCATCAGCCTGTGTAGATATCCTCATCTCTTGTAAGGGGTGTAGGAGAGGCTGCAGAAGCAGGTGACAGGAAGGGGCACGAATGGGTCGTGCAGCACACCTGTAAGGTGGCATGCGCAAGTCAGGTATATGTCAGTAGGTAGGAACAGCTGAACTTGCCCTTGGGTGTTGCAAGCCAGTGTCTCTGGGACAAGAAAAGACAGCCTCCATAGCAGGCACAGCCTGGCCAACCGTGCAATAGCTTTTGGGTTTGGAGTGTTGCTGTCAAAGCAAGGAGTTGCTGTCTTCTGCTTGAACTTGTCCTTGCAGTGTCTCCCAGAGACAATGCAGCAGCAGCACCATCTCTCCTGGGCAGTCTCATTCTCTGATGTGCTAGTATTGCAGAAAGTCAGCCAAGAGATGGGATGCACTTGAGGTTCTAAAGCCAGTAGATAGATGAGGCTGTTTATGACTTGGATGTTGCGGATGGTGGGCACCCAGTTCCTGAAGCTGTCTGTCTCCTGCAGCTGACATAATGTACTCTGGCACTGTTGACTGCTGGCGGAAGATTGCCCGGGATGAGGGCTCCAAGGCCTTTTTCAAAGGCGCATGGTCAAACGTACTCCGAGGAATGGGTGGTGCTTTTGTCTTAGTCCTGTATGATGAAATCAAGAAGTATACATAAGTTGTTTCCTGTTGTGAACTGGCATGTTGTTCTATGTAGTCTATGACTGTTCATGGACTTGTTTGAAAACCATCTAGTTACTAAACACTGGCAGCTGATGTTTGTACAGGTTGGCAAGGGGCAGGGGTGACTGCTTGCCCTGTCTTTATCAAACTATTCCCCCTGATGGGACTCATGATGGTTTCTATTTCAGTCACTCCTGCTTAAAAAGTGCAGAGAAATAAAAATCTGAAACAAATTTTTCTCATCTCATGTTTGTTCTTACAGCAGCTGAAGTATGAGGGGGTTGGGAGGCTCAGCAGTTGTAGAGAAGGAGGAAGATGAGCCACCTTCATCCTGCAAGCCTTGGTACCTGCTAAGTGCTGGCAGGTAAACACAGTGCAGGCTGCCAGGGGAGCTGGGTAGTGTTTCCTCCCCAGGGGAAGCCAGTGGTGTAGGCTGGAATGGGACTGGCAGCTCTGAAGAGCTCACCCAGCTGACCTCCCTGAGCCTCCACTAACCAGAGCTGATGGACTGAGTGTGTGCCACAGTCCTGCCTCTGGCCTGTCTGCTCCTTGGAACTCATGAAACCTGATTTTGATGGTGCCAAGTGCCTAAACTGTCTGTAAAGCACAGCACTCCCTATGGCACTGAATGTCTGGGAGGTGGAAGAATGTCTCAGGGGGTGTTTCCTGCTCCTGGAGGAGCAGAGCTTGGCATGTTCTCTGCCTTAGAAACTGAGCTCCCTAACTGGGCATGCAGAGGACACAAGGGCAGGTAATTGCTGCTGTTCTGCAGCTTCCCTGGCTAGCCTTGCTCTCCCAGAGAGTGCTGTGCTGTGCTGTGGGGGTGCAGCAGCTGAGCAGAGACAGCTTCTGTACCAGCTGTGCTTGCTAGGCAGGGAGGTGCATTCCCAGGCTCATTCCCTACCCCTGGAACTTCAGGTTCAAATTTCCAGGGGAAGGGGAAAATTCCTTTATGCTGCTGGAACAGTTTGGAGAAAACTGCAAGTTGGGGGAAGGTGTGTGGTGTGGCCTTTACCCAGATATCACTGTAGGTCTGTGGGTCACTCCAGCAAAGCTGCCTGGTTTCTACCTGGGGATCTGGAGTGGTCAGGGGATGCTCTCCTGGTCTTCTGCCCTTCAGATCAGTGAGTCTCCTCACTTCTCCCGTGCCTTTGGTCCTTTGTGGCTGCCCAGGCCTGCTCAAAGCAGTTGATTTCAATCACTGAAACCAATCTCAGCCACTGCCCAAGGCAGCTAAACAAGACCTTGTGTTGCAAAGAGCAAGAGTTGGTTTTATTGCTGGAATCTGAGCAGGGTAGCCAGGCATGAGAGCACAGCACCTTCCTGCTGCTGGTGGCCTTGGCTTGCCAGGGTCCCTGTGAGAGGACAGGGGCCTTCCTGATGGGAGCCAGTCCTGTGCCTCACAGCTGAGCCACTGTCCTTGCTGATGGTTTCAACTGCCCCTGTTGCTGCAGAGTGAGATCCCCCAGTGCCTGCTGTGGAAATGAAACAAGCTGTACAGGTGAGATGTGAGCAATGCCACAGCAGTGGGCAGTGCTGGGCACAGGCAGCAGCTTGGCAGGGGACTCTGCCACAGGGCAGCTTTACAGGGAGCCCTCTCCTGTTGTACAAGTGCCAGCTTGTTAAGTAAGGGCTCTCAGCCTCCTGCTGCTAAGCTCTCCTGGATTTCAAGGGCTGTTCTGAAATGCTGAGCATGGGGCATCCTTTCCTGTCCTTTCCTCCACAGGGGTTGCATGGCCAGGCCATTGGCACAGTAAGGTAGGTGCATCATTTCTTCCTGCACACAGTGGTGGGTGACTGAGGCACTGAGCTGGGCTCTTGTGCCAGGCTGCAAAGGAGCTGAGCTGGGCCATCCCTAAGACCTACAGATTGTGCACTGGACTTGGGGTGCAGGGCTGGCACTGAGTGAAATGGGTTTTAGCTACCTGCCCTATTGAGTGCTTTGGGGATTCAGGAAACAAAAATGTGTTTCACAGCTTTTTTAGCTCTGGCAGGTGGGAGATGCAGGGCAGAGCCCACAAGGGGTTTTCCTGCACTCCACTGTTGGGTACTACAGCCTGGTAGGCCTTCTGGGGTTTGAACTGCCCCTCCTGGGGGGAGCAGCTTTGTCTGGGGACCAGGCTGGGGGTTCAGCTGCTGCTGTTGTCTGCCACAGGAGCACACTGTACAGGGATTAAGGGCTTTGTTCTTGTGGGGAAACTGAGGCATGAGAAAAGGACTGGGGCCCACCAGTGGCAAGGCAGCAAGCTGAGTGCAGTCCCTCCAATGCTGCATTTTGTCCACTGGGCTGTACTGCCCCAAGAATGACAAGGATGGGGTGGATTTTCCTTTTAAATGTGATTCTCCTGTGGGAAGGGCTGAACAATCCCACACCTTGTGATTTCCTGCACAGGAGCTGTGTCCAGCCTGGTGCAGCAGCTCCTTTGCAGGTGAACAGGGATGGTCAATGCCTGTAGTGCTGCCTCTGCCTCAGCCCTGGCCCAGCAGCCGTAAATCCAGGCTTAGGAGGTGTTGACGCAGCAGGGCTGTGCAGGGGATCGTGTGACACACTTGTCAGTGCCTGGGGCAGCTGGTGACTGGTGTGGGATGGCTGGGATGGCTCAGTGTGCACCGGCCTGCCCCCGCGGGGCTGTGCCTGCTGGTGTGCTGAGTCTTGCAGTGAAGAACATCCCACCCTGAGGACTTGATTTGTTAAAGACCAGAGTGCTAGCTCACCCACTCCACTGTCCCCTTCAGCAGTCCTTGGGTCACTCCAGGCTGTGTCTCTGGGCTTTGGATGGTGCCAGGAGTGCCCCTGCCTCTGTGTCATTGTCACCCTTGTCACCCTTGCCCCAGCATCCTTCATGTGCTGCCTGCATGGCTGGCAGGGTCTGGTGCAGAGGGGCAGGGCAAGAGGCTTTATCCTGCAGGGTAAAATCAGCCATTCCCAGTGGGATTATTCCTGCCACTGCCCAGCCATGCAGGGTGGCCCCATCAGCTGCCCAAAGCACTGCATGGGGGCCTGGCTGTGGGGACAGAGCCGTGCTCACATGCCTGCCAGGACACAGCCCCAGCCCTGCACACCCTGCAGCCATACCCAGCTGCTGGGGGTGGTTTGGGAACAAGGAGTCCTCAGGACCTACCAAGACCCCACAGCAAGACTGGCAGCCCCAGGGAGGTTCTGGGAGGTGTCATCCCTCCAGTGCTTTGCTGGTTGTTGCTTTCTGATCCTGCTGGGATTGACAGGAGTTACAGCACTGGCTGCTGGCGTGGGGATGGAGTTTTTCTGGCTGACAACAAAAGAGAGATTGGCCACTTGTGCCTTGAAATCTACCCAAAACCCCAGGGTGCTGTGGCCAGCCAGGGTCATAAGGATCCCTCAGCAGGGAGTTACAAGGCTTCCATTCCATCGTTGGAGCCCAGCCCTGGAGCCTTTTAAACAAGCCCATAATTTTATACTTTTAAAATGCCTGGATGTGGCAAAGCCCCGTGGCCTCTTTAGGATGGCGCCAGCAAAAGCTGAGACTGAGATTCAGGCTGATCAGTTAGTGCTGCTCCCAAGCTGATCACTTTGTCATACACATTGTGTGTATTTATCAGTGTGCATTTATCAATGCAACAGCCCAGGGAGTCAGGTAAGCCACCTGCACTGAGTGAAATGGCACAAACATGGAGCACAAGGAGAGCTGTAAGGGTTGAGGCTAAAACTTCTCCTCACTCCAATGCTGCTCCCCAGGCAAGCTGTGATGAACAGGGAGGTTGGATTCAGTGTTACCACTTCTCTTGAGTGTTTACAAATTGTGTGGAGGTTTTGTACAGGTTATGGAGAGCCAGGCAGCATTGTTACATCCAGAGCTCTTCTGACACCGTAAATCAGACCAGGGTTTTGTGAAGGTGCTTGGAAACTGATCTGAAGTAAGTCATGAAATACTGTAAGGTAAGTCTGTCCATGTGTGCCATTACTTTTAGAACAGACTCCCTCCTTCACTTTTATTTCACATTTTGTGATACCTCTGCATCTAGACATGTTCTTACATACAATATGGTGCTCAGTTAAACAAATCTATCACTTACCTGTATCTACAGACTTTTAAAAACAAATGTTAACTTTTACATGTCTGACTGTAACATGAAATCTGACTTTTCTTTGGTCTGAACTCTGCTACAGATTGCCATTTGCTACCAGGGTATGGGAAACCCTGCAGCTGATTTTATCTATTTTAACAGGACATTTCATCAATTGTTGGAACTTGGTAACCCTGCTTCCTGTTGCTACAGTCAGCTAATATATTTTAATTCATTTAGATCTAGAAATGAAAAACCCAACTTGATTTACACTGTTGTGAACTAGGTCCAGTTGAAGTAAGAAATACATAATAATGTATTGGATCAGATTCTCTGTGTTGAAGCTGTCTCAGCCATGGCCTGCATAGAGTGTATCAAAAGCACCTCAGAAGATGCAAGGTACTCCCATTTCTGACTGGGTCCATGCACAAGTCCTGAGCCAAACTTGGCAGATTTCCAATGCCAAGAATGACAAACACTGATTGAACATGGACTGGCCTTCCAGAAGCCTGTGCTGTCACAAGGCTCCAGGAGGCAGCCGAGGGAGTTGATGGCAGTTGGTAACAGCTACTTTGGACAACTTGTGCTGAGCAGCTTTTGTCCCTCCCAGCTTTAACCCTGACAATAAATGCCACCATCCCCAAGCCAGCTTGTTGTTCTGGTGTTACTTGAAGCAAGACCACACTTCATCCTTGGACAACTGGAAACTCAGCATCTGCATCCCAGCACCTCTCACATGGTTCAAAACCTATTTTCAGATGGCAAGGTCTTTTACTCTTGCTTGGGAAAAAAGTGTGAATTGTTAGAGAGAGTGACCTGCAGTTCCCCCAGGCTTGGATCGCTCCCAGAGGAAGCCTGAGGCCCTCGCCTGGCTGGACTGTGCTACCACACTGGGAAAGGGCTTTGTGTACCCACACACCTCCTGCCCTTCCCAAGCACTGCACACCACCACGGCTTCTGGAAATAGGCTCCAGATTAGCAGGTGATGAGCAGGGAACAAGATCAGCACTGCCTGAGTGAACACCTGCTTACCAGCCTGGCATTAAATTGTCCCAGGATCTACCAACCCATCTCTGCTAGCTCTGGGCAGAGTTCACTCCCTCTTTTACTCCTTTTCCTGAGAAAGAGAGGATAGATCTTAGGTACACAGATCTGAGTTTTCCCAGTCAGGGCTATAAAGCCAGATGAAAAATCTTTAGGAATTATAGTTATTATAGGAATTTTTCCATAATAATTGTGGATGATGGAAGCATCTTGTTCATTGCTTGCATTTTATGATGCATTTACTTGGTAGAGCAAGAACATCTCAGGAGAGATATTTTTAGTTCAAATCTGTAACATGATATTTAATCCAAAGTACAGCAATGAAGCCATGAGCTAGAGAGCACTGTCATTACATCATGAAAGAGGCACGAAGTACCATTACCCAAACAAGGTACTTTAAAAACTGGTGTGTAATGTTGTCCATCCAAGGCCTTAGTGGTCAGTACGTTCAAAACAATTTTTCCTTCACATTTCACAACTCCAAATACTGATACTCTTTTGCCCAATGGGGTACTTCAGATGTGCAGATGTATTCTTTAATGATCACTGGCTGTATCAGTAACTTCCAAACACATATTTGAACTCATTAGTAACAGTTTTTATTTACAGTAGTTTAAAACAGGCTTGGATTTTACACTCTGGTGTGTGTCTGTACAACTGCAGCCTTGTGATGTTCAGCAGGAGCTGAGACTGCAGTGCAGCAGCCCAGTCTGTGCTGGCAGCTCAGGGTGAGCAGCAGCACCAGGCCCAAGCTTTGCATCCCTGTTGTTCCAGACCATGCTGGAGTGGCATGGCTCAGGCTGCTGCACCTTTTGGATATGTTAAAAATAAATGTTTCAAATGAACAACAGCCATAGAGCTTACTTTTGTAAGGATTTCTTTGTTGTACTTGTTGTCCTAATGTATTCAAGGAAACACATTTGAAAACTACAAAATAAAAAGACAGGTATCTAAAGGTGAACTTGGGAAGGCACGCAGCAAAGATTTTCTTGAAAGTAAATATTCCTCCTGCAACAGCCTGCTCATAACACTGGGTCTGTAGAGAAGTGCAGTTTGAGCAAAGTCTCCAGTGCCATTGGAGTTAAGACTGGTGCCCAGAGTACACAGAGGATCCAGAGAGGTTCTCATCCTCCAAGCTGGCTGCAGCACAGTGCAACTCTTGTCTGTTACTTCTGCTTTGTTGACAGAACCGTGATAGCTCTTGGCAGTTTTCTCCTGTCTCCAAATACCCAGCAGATACACAGCATTTCATTTGAACTGGTTATCAATCAGGGTTCCCTTCATCTTGGCTTTCTTGGCTTCCAACTCAGCCTGAACAGGAAAATTAAGATAGAATTAAATCATGTCTGGATAATTTTCCCTTCAGTGCTCCAATTAAGTTTGCCCTTCTTGTCTGACCAAGCAAATTTTTCAGTTCTAAAACCAGGAGCAAGAGTAGCTCAAGTGTTTTGCAGATGTGTTCAAAACAAGGACCATCTTTAAAATTGTAAAAAGCCCAAGAGGCAATTTCATACTTTCTATCCTCAGGTGGAAGCTGCACATTTCCTCCCCCTTTCCATGTACTCCCCTCCTATCACAGGAGGTAAGATCAGTTGTGATGTCCTTGCCATTCATTCTCTGAGTGCCCCTTGCAGCAGCAGCTGAGCTGCAGATCCTCCCCAGG
Organism: Ammospiza caudacuta; assembly: GCF_027887145.1. Taxonomy (NCBI): domain Eukaryota; kingdom Metazoa; phylum Chordata; class Aves; order Passeriformes; family Passerellidae; genus Ammospiza; species Ammospiza caudacuta. The sequence continues at coordinate 11,333,759 of NC_080606.1, read as the reverse complement.
AGCCTCACGGCAATGACCTGCTCTGCCAAGCAGGCATGGGAGCACAGGCTGGCAAAGCCATGGCCTGATGTCCCCTTCCCTTGGTGCTTGTCCAGCAGGTCACAGAAAGCCTCCCTGCAGGCACTCTGCTGGCTGCTCTTCAGTTAGCTCTCTAGGCAATGGCATGCAATTTTAAGTTCAGGGGGACAAGAACATCTTTATAAAACCTGTAAAGGAAATCTCATCCCCACAAAGCTGCAAGCTGCCTGTGACTATACCAGGACCTCTCTACACTTGCAGTCTGATCTGCAAAATAGCTTTTGTGTACAAAGCCAACACATCTCAGAGCTTTGTGTTCAGCACCAAAGAAAAACTCACCAACTCTTGTAGCCTTTTCTTGCTCATGCCTTTGCGTTCCAGCTGCTTCTCAATCACTTTTGCATTCTGTGCATATGAGTCTGCAATCTCCCTCTGAAACAGACACACGTCACCTTGCACCAGCAAACCCCAGAGGAACAACATCTCATCCAAACAGTGACACCACTGCTGCCTCTGCCCACTAAGGGCATCCAAAACTCACCGCTTCAATCTCCTCCTCCTCTTCATCAATTGTGGACACTGTGACAGAGCTGAACTTGCCCATGTCTTTGGTCCGTTTGGTCATCATCACCTGCGTGAAAAACAAGAATATTTTGTCAAACCTTGGCAACAGCTGTGCCAGTAGGGATTGCTTCCTCCTTCCAAAGGTTTTAAGGCTTCTTATGCAAGCCATCAAGATTACCTGAACTCTGTGGGTGGTAAAGGGGAATTATGCTCAGTGATTTCTGGGCTTAAAGGTGTCATTACCAGAAGCAAGCTCACTGATATACAGTAGGTCAGCCAGACTTTGAGAATCACTGTGCAAACTACTAAGCTGACCTACTTACAACTGGAAACTTTCTGTTAACTGAGCCTAAACATCAGGCACAGTCTAGATTTTAGAGTTGATTTTGCTCTCCTTTAATGCTAGGACTTCAAGCAGCAGTGACCACTGTCAAGGGAAACTTAAGGGAAACATGGACAAGACACCAAATTGAGTTATTGTTCAGAGGTCCTTTTTCTTTTCTCTCCCCTTACCATTAAGTTATTTTATACACAACACCTTTAGAAAAGCAAAGGTATCCTTGTTCTCTAAAGTAAATCACCTTTTTAGGAGGTTCTTGTTTCTGAGTATATATGTTTGTTTTCCCAAAACCCTGGCCAAATTTGACCACAGCACCATCAACAATGAACGTCACAGGAGCATTTTTCTGTTGGTGTTGATAAAAGAGCAGCAATCCACACCTGGAAACAGAAATACACAGCTGAGAGGAAACCCAGATTCTGGGTTCTTATGGTTTCCTTATAAAATATTCTAAAAGTCATTCAAAAGACTAGAAAAGGTCACTCACTTGCCACACTTCTTCCTGAACTGCCGCTCTATGCCTTCGGGTCTGGGGGAAGAGAGGCAGCGCTTGAGCACACGGACACCGCACAGGGGCTGGTGGCTCCCAGCCGGGCGGGAGGACAGCGCCTTCCCGGGCCGGGCTCAGAGGGACGGGGGTGCAGGGGCCGGGCCCACCTGCGCAGGAACACGCTCTCCTCCTCCTCGGCGTTGCAGAACTTGTGGGCGTGCTTGGCCGCGTCCATCACGCGGGCGCGGTCCCGGGGCCGCATCGGCAGCTTCTCCAGCTGGCAATCTGCGGGAGCGAGGGCCGGGCTGGCGGCGGGGCCGGCGGGCACCCGCACGGGAACCGCAATCCACACCCCGCATCCCGGACCCACACCCGTACCTCATATCCCAGACCTACAGCCATATCCCACATCCCGGACCCGCATCCCCAACCCACACCCGGTACCTCACATCCCGAACCTGCACCCGCATCCCAAACCCACACCCGTATCCCACACCCCGGACCCGCACCCGCATCTCACATCCCAGACCCACACCCGTATCTCATACCCCGGACCCGCACCCGCATCTCACATCCCAGACCCACACCCGTATCTCATACCCCGGACCCGCACCCGCATCTCACATCCCAGACCCACACCCGTATCTCATACCCCGGACCCGCACCCCGCCGCCGCCTTCCCGGGCCCTCCGCGCCGCCGGGCCGCGGCCTGCCCCCCCCCCGCCCCGGCCCGCCCCAGCCCCAGCCCCGGCTCCGGCCCCGGCTCACCGAGCACCAGCACCATCTGCCCGCACAGGCAGTAGTAGACGTGCAGCGGCTTCTCCCCATCGTCGTACTCCTCGCGGTCGCGGGTGTCGGAGCACACCACGGAGCGCGACACCACCTTGGGCATGGCGGCGGCGGCGGCGGGCCCGGAGCCGCCTGGCCCGGCCCCCGCGCCCGACCCCGCCCGCCGGGGCGGCTCCGGGGAGCGCAGGGCCCGCCGGCTGCCGGAGCTCCTGCCCCTCTAAAGGCCGGGCAAAACTGGACAGAGCCCTTCTTGACCAGCAGCCAGAGCTCACGCGGGTCTGACTGCACAAGCCGGTGCAGCGGGGAAGGTCCTGTGCGGCCTGATAACAATGTTAACTTTCTGTCACTGGGTTTTCTCCCGTGTCGAGAAACACAGCCTAGCCAGCCTGTTTTACACAACAGCTGAGAGATTCTTTATTTCCAAAAGCTGTTAAAGAAACGTAGAAAATAGCTTATTTTTCCCTTGAAAACACTATCTGGGGAAGCAGAGAATGCAGTGTTGTGCTGGTTTTGACAGCAATGGAGTTATTTTTCTTCACAGTAGCTGGTGTGGGGCTGTGGTTTGGATTTGTGCTGATAACTCAGAGATGTTTTTGTTACTGCTGAGCAGGGTTTACCCTGAGCTGAGCCTTCTCTGCTCCTCAGCCCACCCCAGCAGCGAGAGGCTGGGGGTGCACAAGGAGCTGGGAGGGGACACAGCCAGGACAGCTGAGCCCAGGGATGTCCCAGACCATAGGGCCTCATCCTCAGCACAGAAATCTGCGGCAGAAGGAGGAAGGGAGGGCATGTTTGTAGTGATGGTGTTTGCCTTCCCCAGTCACCGTTAGGTGTGAGAGAGCCCTGCGCGCCCCGGGGATTTGGGAATGCGCTCCCTGCTCCGGCTCGCTGCTGGGCCCGGCCTTCGCTTTCCCCACTGAACTGTTTTGATCCCGCAGCGCCACCGCCCCTCCGTGACGCCACTGCTGACGTCACACCCCGCCCTCCCCCGCCGTTGGTGCCGCCCCCAGGCCCCGCCCCCCGCCGTGGTGGTAGAGGCTGGGCCGGGGGCTCAGCCACATCCGGCTCCGCCCCCCTCTCCCCGCGCCGTTGGTACATCCCGGGACCGTCGGGCTGCCGGCGCAGGAGTCGGTGCAGCCCAGGCTCCCCCCCCGCGCCCGCCGTAGTGGTAGAGGCCGCGATCGCTCCTGTCCGTCAGCGCCGCCGCCGCCTCAGTCGGAGCTCGAACCTCAGCCGCACCCGGCGCTCCCTCCGGCAGTGTATGCCTGAGCTATAACCCTCAGCCCGCCATGTCCACTCCGGCCCGTAGGCGCCTCATGCGGGACTTCAAGAGGTACCGAGGCCGTGGGCCGAGGGGAAAGGGGCGGGCGGGCGGGAGGAGGACGAAGGGCCGAGCGCTACCGGGGGAGGAGGGGGCAGCACAACATGGCGGCGGGGCAAGGCGCGCTCCGCTGATTGCGTAGCGCGGGCGGCGCTGCCTGCCGCGGGTTACGCCGTTTGCGCAGCGGCGGCTGCCGGGCCGGGTTACGCTGTTTGCGCGGTGCGGCGGCTCCTGGGCCGGGTTACGCCGTTTGCGCAGCGGCGGCTCCTGGGCCGGGTTACGCCGTTTGCGCAGCGCGGGGGCGCAGCCCCGCTCACCGTCCCTGTGCCCCGCAGGCTGCAGGAGGATCCCCCGGCCGGGGTGAGCGGGGCCCCCTCTGAGAACAACATCATGGTGTGGAACGCCGTCATCTTCGGGTGAGTCGGCGGGGAAGGGGGCGGCGGGCCGCGGGGGCCGCTCCGCCGCCGGGGGGTCGGAGCCGGGCTGCCAGCGGGGTAACGCTGTGCTTTGCTTTCCCTTCTCCAGGCCCGAGGGGACTCCTTTCGAGGACGGTAAGTGCGGCGTGCGGGGCTGTGTTTGGCTTTTCGGGGTGAATGCTGCGGTTTGACACGGCCGTGGTGTCACTGCCGTAGACTGCAACAGGTGTGAGCCTGGAGAGGGTGAAGGGGGGGACGTGGGTGCATGTTCACCTGACCACACACGTGTGTGCCTGGTTCTTGTAAATATTAGTTCTCTAATCCTACTCTCAGAAAGTGTTGTAGATTTAGATTGCTGTGTTGACTTAAAAAAAAACATACAATTAGCTTGTACAGTCTTGTATGTAGTCCCTATATCTATTATAAGTAATGTTAAGGGTCTCTAAACTTTTCTGTTGAACTTTGGATCATGTTTTTAGGGACATTCATGTTTGGGTAGCTATCAATAACTTGGCATAGAACTGTTGTCTTTTGTTTGAGTTCTGTATTCTTCTGATGCTGGAAGTGTTTTGTGAGCAAGTTCCAGTGTGAGTCAGCTGAAGTAGGAAATGGGCTGAATGACTGAGGAAGTTCAGAAGAGTGGCTTTTTCTTGTCATTTATTTTTGCTGTGCTACAATTGGTATCAATCAGGACTTAGGATTGAAAAGACTTTTTACGTTTAAAAGCTGACTGAATAGGTCCTGGTGACATACCTGTAGTTTCCCTCTGGCCTTACTGACTTTGAAAGGTTTACTGATGCTGTGTGAGTACTTCAGCATCTTGTGAAAACCTGTTAGACATGAAATACTGTCTAACTGAAATCAGTGATGCATTTTTGAAGGTACTTTCAGTGTAGGCTATAATTAATCTTAGATCTCCATGACTCATGACAAAAGCATAGGAAAAATTCCTTAACTCTTATGTTGTTCTTGGCTAACTCCCTTGTCTTTGTTTATCCGTGGAGGTAGCACCTGTGGATGTGCCTCTGAATTGCAGACTGTATTTCTCTGTGAACATTTTGAAGACCTCAAATATTTCAGGCCTAAGAAAACTCTGAAGACTCACTTCTTTTTAATGTAATTCTTTTTAATTTCCTTAGTTAAGAAATTTGCTGGAGTAGCTGCTTCAGCAGGCTGATGTTTAGAACTTGGACTTAAAGCATTGCATAATAGAGCAGCTAGACTAAATGTGTTTTGCTGTCTCATGTGGTAACCCTTAAAGAAGGGCTCACTGAAACTTCTGTGGGGGTTGCTGGAGCTGCTTTAGGCTCTTGGAGCAGTGCTGCTGATAGAGTGATTCACTGTTTGGAGCAGAGAGCTGTCTCCTTGCAGTGTGCTGAATGCAGGTTCCTGCCATGCTCAGGCTCTTCCAGCTCAGCATGTGGTTAACAGATGCTCCAAGGGCTTTTTTTCCATATATTTCCATTTAGTTGCAGAAGGTTGAGGACTGCTTTTGAGAGCCCTGACATATTGATTTCCTCTGTGCTTCCTGAGGCAGCAGTGAGTCTTTATCTTGGATGCTGAGGACGTGTTGCACTCGCAGCAGTCTGAGGTTCTGACAGATGCTTGGGGCTGCTGCTGCTGTCCTGCAGCTTGGGCTGATGTCCTGCTGTGCCCCAAGGTGTGATGGATTGCTCTTTCCTTAGCACAGGCTGTGTTTTCCCACTGTGTGCTCAGGAAAACAGATGTGGCTTATGCAGCAGGATATCTGCTTATCTCCTCCCCCTGGATGGATCTTACTTTCCTAGATAACAAAGCACTAAGTGGAGCCTGGAGATAGGGCTTGCTGGTGCCTCAGCTGTGCTTTCCCACTCAGGGGGTGAAGCAGCACAGTTCAGATCAAGGCAGTGCAGTCCAGATGCAGTTCAGCTTTATACAGGTAAGAGTAAGGAAATTTTAGTTTTACAGCATGTTAGTTTGGACTGGCTTTGCAGCTGCACAGCCCTTGTCACTCAAAGATACACTGAAACTCTGTAAGTCTTTGCAGGTCAGTGTTCTTTTTCATTTTTAGGCTCTTTCACTCTGTGGTGATACTGTAAAATTTCAGATAGCTTAGTTCTTGTAAAAGTAGCCTGTGAAATTTAGGGGGTTTGTTATTCTAGAGGTATAATGATGCTGACATTGTGAGAGTTACTGTTCTTTATCCTCCTTCTGGTGAGGCCCTTCTCTGCCTGCAGCTTCTGAGGTGATGTAGGTTGTCTGGGCTGCAAACCTGAAGTTGAAGCACATTTGTTTACTTGCTGTGCAGCATTCTGCAGCTGATATCCCTCCTTCTCCACCCCCAGACTTGGAGGGTGTTTTCACAACTCAGTGTGCAGCCTGCCTCAGCTTAGGAGCAGCCACTAATTTAGACCAGCAGCACAACTCCCATCTTCTGGTTCAAGAGGATTCGATTGCAGGTGTCTGCAGTGGGACCCTGGGGATATTTATCCTCCCTCCACCATATTTCTAAGAATCTTTGTGTTTGGCATCTGAAGTGGCATCTGAATGCTGGCACAGCCATGGAAGCCAGGCTGTCCCAGTGCTGTTCCTCTGAGGCTGGATGATGATGCTGTGGTTAGTGAGGATTCCTGGCTCAGAGAGATTTAAGCAGCTCAGCCATTGTACCCTGCCTTGCTGGGATTGTGCAGGAGGCTGAGCAGAGAACACGAGGCATTTGTCTTCTGTGTGGTTTATGCCTTGCTCATGGAATGTGGGTCCTGTATCCTCATGCAGGAGTGACAGAGCCTGTCCCTGCTCTTAGGGCAGTGGAATGGAGGGGTTGCAGTGAGGGGCCCTGCAGGGACATGGGCTCTGCTCTCTGGAGTAGCTGGGGCTGGGCACAGCCTGGGCAGAAACCTCTCCTGGCTGTGTCAGGGTCTCAAATCCTGAGGCAGGAGTGATCAACAGGGTAAGTACAGGGCAGAAAAGAGAATGTTTGCCTAAGATTAGTGGTGATCCCAAAATCAATAATGACAGAAAATATGATAATTCATGGTTTTAAAATGTCTGTCTAGGGTAAGTTGTGAGAAATACCAATTGAAAGCATTAAAATTAGTGACAGAAGGGGCTGAACCCTGAAGGCCTCAGCACTGTGTTGTGATACCATTGTGGGCTTTCAGTGTGGGTGACCCTTGGACTCTGGTGCATCACGTCTCTGGATTTGCCCTTTAGTAAAGCTCAGTAGTGAGGGTTTGCATACTGTGGAGCATTTCCAAAGAGCCATTGCCACTCTGGGCCCTGCCTTGGAAATCTCAGCAGGTAGATAGATATTCCAGCTGGGTGTTGCTGCAGGTGAGCTCAGATCTGTGTTAAAGTGTCACTGTCCTGTCTCTGTGGGACAATAGCTTCCCTTTCTTTCAGTGGTTTTAAATAGATTCTGAGACCAAACTGCTCCTGTTGCTGTCGAGCCTGTGTGGTGGTTTGTGCTTGGTTTTCAGCCTACTGCTTGCTTAGTCACTCCTCCCTCAGGGGGAGGCTCCTGAGAACCAAACTGGGGCAGGGAGAGCTGAGAATATCTTGAGTCAAATCTCTAAGCATTTGGTTCTAAGGGGCTGATGTTTGCAGCTGGCAGAAGTTGTTCCTAATTCCTGTGTTTCACGCTGATCTCAGACCTGGCTCTGTGCCACTGGACTAAGCTGGAGTCTACTTGAAAACCCCACTGCAGACTTCCAGTAATTTGAGCAATCCTAACTCTGCTGTTCTGGCTCGTTTGTTTCACAGTGAGATAGCATAGTGTTGGCTCTCTGCTGTTACATTGTTAGGCTGCTAATAAAAAAACCAAACATGCATAAACTTATTTTTAGGGTGTTGAGACTTCCCACTGCTGTAGAGAAAGTGCTAAAGCATCTGTGCTGTGTCTTCATTTGCAAACTGGAACGTCAAAGCAATGACCTTCATTTCTTGCAACTCAGTGTTACAGTTTATCTCCTTATAAAGAAAGGAGTCCCTGGGAAATCTTGCAGGTCGTTGCTGATCTGGAAAAAAAAAAAAAAAAAACCAAAAATCTGTTCTCTGGCTTACCAGTTACTGGCACGTGTTTGCTAGCCAAAGGAATAACTTCATTCTATTGGGGCTGGAAAACTCCCTCACAACAGGAAACACCGAGGGACACTGAGCGTGGGGGGATGTGGGGAACCTGACTCATCCATCACTGATACATAAAGATGCCCTTTCAAAAAAGGCAACATGCCCCAGCAGCAGCTTGTTCTGGCTTTAGTGTCAGGTGCAGCCCTTCTGCAGGAGGGCTGTGTGTTTGTGTGGAGCTGCTCCAGCTCTGGGCACACCAGGGAGCGTGGCTGGGAGCAGCTCCCGAGGTCTGCAGTGGAGCAGGGAGAGTTCCTTGGTTCCAGAGCTGAATCAGGACTAGGCCTTGATCCCCTGAACCCATATGTGCAGCTTACTTGACAGACTTCTTATTCTCAGATTGTCATAGCCTGAGGAGAAGGGCTAAAATAACTTAGGTTGGTGCAGGCTGTTAAAATGATTGGATTGAGACTCCGCTGCAGTTTCTGTTTCTGCTTAATCAGCCTCTCACTAAGGATGACCAGTTAGCGTGAAGTAAATGCTCAGGTTTATATTTGTAAGTTTGATTTGGATATGCTGCATTCAATACTACTTTTCTGCAGGACCTGATTACCTTACATTTGTTGAGGAATATGCCTTTTTTTAATTTAGAGGAAATAAATGACAAGGTCCTTGCTATGACAGCATATTCCCTAGATAGGACTCACCCAATGACGTTATGTACACAGATGGTTCTACACCCACTGCTGTTGTTTGTACAGTGTACTGGGATTAGGCTCTCTGGAAGAAAACCCCAAGGGCAGATTTATTTCCCCACATAAACCTTTTGACTGGCTTAATAAAAGTCAGTCCCAGGAAGTACTCTTGTACCAGTACTGTTTGGGACTGGGGTGTTAATGATTAACTCCATGAGAGTGAAGGAATTGCACAATGTGTGTTCCATGTCCATCATGCCTGTGTGAGCACAGTAGTGTCAGTGTGTATTGTGGGGGAACTGCTACTTACTCATCCCTTGTGTAAATTCATGCTGAATAAAGCTTGCTTTATCTCTCTTTCAACTCCAGGAACTTTCAAACTTACAATAGAATTCACAGAAGAATACCCAAATAAGCCACCTACTGTCAGATTTGTCTCTAAAATGTTTCATCCAAATGGTAAGTACTTAGACAGTGCTTGGGTTTAGTTTTGCTGTTCTCTCGGAGGTTTGGTGGGGGGGAAGAGAGGGCTGGGATGTTTTTTGTTATAGCTTGCTGTACAAAAGGTTTATTTATTATAAAAGTTTCCACTAATGAGGCAGCACAATTCCAGTGGTTGTGTAGTTTTGGTGAGGATGGATATGTGAGCAGTGCTCAGGCTTGAAAAGAAAGGGGCAATAAAAGGAGCCTCTTACCTTTCAGGTGTTACAGCACAGTACTGGTGAGACACTCAACTGCCTGTTAAGCCTTACAGAAGAATGTTTTGTACTTAAATTGCAGTGCTTTGGACTTCTGTCTGTATGTTTGTAGACATAGCGTAGTGGCACCAGTGAATGCAGCTGTCATCTGTCACTTCCCCTAAATGCCTGTAAGAATGATACACCGTGAAATGTAGTGTTAGGGTCCAGCTATAGCCAGTGACAGTAAGATTGTTTAATTAATCCCCTTCCTTGGTAGCTAAAGGCTGGAGAGCTATTCCTTGCTTTCTGCAGAAATACCAGAAACCTTCTACCATGGCAAGTGTGGGTACAGTGCAGGGAGGGAAGGTTCTCATGTAGCTGCTGTGAATAAGGTGACTGGACTCTGTTGCAGAGACTTCATGGGGAGACCTTGAGTGTGAACAACTGTTTGTGGGTGTTCTTTGTTTGGTTCACTTCTGGGCAGCTGAATTTTTTTTTTTGCCTTAAAATCTGTTCATGATTTTCCACAGCGGCAATGACACAGAGAAGTTTGTGAGAGAATAACCAGGAGTTGAGTTTAAGTTGGTGAGGAGCTTCAGTGCTTCCTACCTAGAGGCCTCTTTGCAGTATGGGCTGTTGCACTGTGTCTGTACATAGGTTTTCAGGAGTGGGCAGTACTAGGGAGAAAAGCCAGTGGCTGTACAAGTTGTGGTTTAAGCTGTTTTTTTGACCCTTTCCAGTCTATGCAGACGGTAGTATATGTCTGGATATCCTTCAGAATCGCTGGAGCCCCACCTATGATGTCTCCTCCATCTTAACATCCATACAGGTAAAAGAACTCTGCATGAAGAGGCAGAATTACATTAGGATGCTTTGACAAAAACAGCTCAGGAAACTTTTTCCCCCCTCTCCTAAGAGCCAGTATAGCAGCTACAATATTGGCAAAGTGTGAATCCCTCCCAGGTGTAAGCTGGCCAGGCAGTGACCCAGGTGGTCACTGCAGGGCCCCCAGCAATGCTTGGCTGTCACAGCAAGTCACCTGCACTGTGCAGGGGTGACACTGGTGGCCAGAGCCTCCAGAGCCTTCCAGCTGCAGGGATGCAGTGCTGCACCTGGACTAACAGCCCTGCTCTGACCAGCGTGGGCAGTTCAGAGGGTGTGTTGGGGAGCTGTACTGGGCAGTGCCTCAGGATGTTTTTCTCTTTGCACAGTCCCTATTGGATGAGCCCAATCCGAACAGCCCAGCAAACAGCCAGGCAGCTCAGCTATACCAAGAGAATAAGCGGGAATATGAAAAACGGGTTTCTGCAATAGTAGAACAGAGCTGGCGTGACTGTTGACCCAGGATGATGCAAATGAACACTCTGTTGATGAGGAAAATAAACAAAGTGTCCGAGTCATCTTTTTCCTCCTAGCATTTACTTTGCAAGCAAAATAGCTGTTGTGCTGTTGCCACCCTCCCTTGCTGAAGCTTCTTCTCCTTGGACATCAGAACGCGCCCACTTTGAAGTCAAACGTTCTGTACTTGGGTTACTTGCAAAAGAGTTACTGATGCTGAATTCATTTTCTGTGGTCCCTCTCCAGTCTTAGGGCAGTATTGTGCATTTCTGTAGTGTACACTAAGCTTTTAATTGTAATTGTGTTATACACAGTGATGCTTATGTGTAGCTTGATAAAAGGGATGTTTATATACATACACATTTTTTTAACTGATATTAACTAAAGTGCTGATGTGTCCGGGCTGGTCACTCACCTCTACTATTGGTTTAGACCCCACTGCGTTTCTAAGTACTGGGTGAAGAAATCATTTTTTGTTTCCCTTTTGTATTGGTTTATCAACTCCTTTACTCATGTTAAAAAAATCAACACTTTGATTGATTCCAATTCAAAGATTTAGTAAGCCCCTCGAATGCTTGTTACTTCTGCACTTCACATGCAAGATTTATGTACAGATCTACATAAATCACTACGGCTGTGGTACTTGGATCTTTGCTGAGGGTGAGAAACAAGCCCTTTTTTTTATTATTACTATTTTAAAGGACATGCCTACAGAAACTGTCAGTAGGTTTCTATAGTCCTGTCACCAAGGCATTACTGGACAAAACCAGGCAGAGCTGTGGTACTCAGCAAAAGGCTTCCACATTAAGGAAGAGATAAAACCTGACCTGTTCTAGCAATGGAATTGCTCTCCTTCGGTGTCTTTCTCCTGCCCCTTATCTTTAGCTGAGAAAGATAAGTTGTTTGGGATCTAACTTTGTTTTGTGGGAAGTTTGAATTAAGTCCAGGGTAGGCACTCGAGTCTCTGCAGTTTCTGCTCTTCGTAGATGACGGCGTGGTTTGTGTGAGCTACTGCTGCATGCTTGAGTTCGTTCCCTTCAGTTTTATGGAAGTATTTTTTCAATTCTGAAAAAAACATTTGTAAGTCCAGTCACTTTTTTTGTAAGGCAAGTTTGTACCTTTGGATACAGAACCTTAAGCAGCAGTGTGGGATGGAACCTGCAATTGTGTTGTCCACTGTTCCAGTGTCTTTTGTGTGCACATTGGTCTGTTAGTTGAAAAGTATAACTTTGCACAAGTAACCCATGTAAGAAACTGTACATTTTTCAAAAGTTGTAAATAAAGTGTAACCTTAGTGCTTATTGTATAAATAGGCAAGAAGTGTATAACTGTGCTTATTTAACTGGGCTGCCAGCAGCTGGTGTGGGGGGAAGCTCCAGCACTGTGATATTTCCTCCTGTGGGCAGAGGCGTGCCTGGGGTAGTGCAGGGGAGGGGCAGTGAGGGGGAGACAGGGCTGGCTCGGTTATTACAGGAATTGAATTTCCTTTCCTCCTGTCTTAGCAGGTGGAGAACAACATTTATGATGAGTGGCAGATAACAAGAGCTGGTTTCTGTACAAGTAGCTGGGCTGTTCAAAAAAATTAATCCAGATCTGTGCCTGCAGTGACAGTTTGTACCCTGGAACAGCCTTGTGCCTTACCTGGAGCAGCTGTAAAGCCACAACCCCTTCTGAAGGAACCAAGTCCCTCTAAGGCCACAGAGGCCCCTGCAGCATTCCCACCATTCTTGTGTTTGTTTCACTAGTTTAAAAAAAAAACCCAAAACAACAGAGTGGACTCGTACTGCAGCCAGAAATGAGTGGCACAGAGCTGCCAAAGAAAATCAATCAGGCCAGGCCTTTATCCACAGGCTCCACCCTGGCCCCGTGGTGCCTCTCCTCAAGGCTGAGGCTCTGCAGCCCCCGGGCACAGCGACACTGCCGAGCCCCCAGTGTGGCACAGGGGTCACAGCCAGGACAGGACAGGAACATCCTGCACAGCCTGCCTGGGCAGCTGCCCCTGCTGAGCTACCCTGACTACAGTGAGGCCCCAGCTCTCCCAAAGGAGGCATTTTGCATCATGAATAGCAGTGGAACTCTCACTGCCTTCCTTGGCAGCACCAAGCTCCAAGCACCTGGTGCAGACCCAAGCTAGGGAGGAGGAGCTTCACTTCTTTCCCTAGAAAGTACCAGGCTTCTTCCACTCCTACAGCACCATCTGCTACAGTCCAGTGTTCATGAGAGCAGAATTCAGACACAGGGAGAAGAAATGCACAAAAACCAACCACAAACAAAAGGGGGAAAAAAAAAAACTACTTTCAGAATTTACTGCCATATTATTTTTTCACAGCAGCAGGAAGTTGTTACCCAGCAGAGCAACCAGGCAGACTCTTGCTCTCTGCTTCCTGAGTCTCACCTGCCAGGGCAGTCTCTCCTCTTCCTCATCACACTGCAGGGATGAAAATCCCTCTAACTGCTCAGCACCAGGACATTCAGAGGTTAGACATCCTCACCTCAGCCCTGAGAGCATTTAAAAACAAAATGGAACAAGAGGTGGGAAAAAAAGTAGAAGAAGGTGTCATGATTTGGAGAGGCAAATATAAGCAGCAGAAAACACCAGGTGATGGCTGAGACACGGCAACAGGAGACCTGACAGAACCACTGCACTAGGGCTGGCTTAGCGAAGCATCTGCAGACCCCACTGCTGACAGAATGAGCAGCATCTCTAGGCACACCTCACTCCTGGCTCTTCCAAGGCCAGCTGCTCTCCTTTAACCTTCCTAAGCATGAAGGGAGAGTTCTCCGAGGCTCACAGAGCAGTGTCCTGTAACCCTGCCAGCAGGCAGTGCAGATGGAGGTCAGAGGCTGCTCCCCATAAAAGAAGGGAGTGCTCTGCCCTCACAGTGACATAAGCCAGTCCTGGAGAGCTTCCACACTCACACGTGGTCAGAGCAAGGCCAGAAGTTTCCTGGGGAATCCCCCTCACCAGACACAAGCACAGGTACAGGGATGGAGCAGAGAAATAACCAGGCACACATTCAGTTTTGTTCAGGATTAAAGAGCTGATATTCCAAGTAAAAAAATAAGTTATATAACAGTCCCCACAAGCTACATGAGCATCTTTGAGCGTGGGCTCTGCATTTACCTCCGGTTTTTATATTTCACACTTCACCATGGTATCTGCACATGTCAACCGTTCTCCAAGGTAGGAACGCTGGAATTCTCTCAGTCCCATTCGCTGGCAGTGAAGGCGCTGTCAGTGACTCTCAGAATGGGAGACTCAAGGTAGAAATCTATGAATAAAACTACCACTAAACTGGTTAAGGTTTACATACTGTACATAAACACAGCAGAGACAAGACCTTGATATATGTATTTCTCAAGAATAATCAGTTTGCACACTTTTTTAATACAAAGTGTGACAAAACCTTTTTTTTCCAGAAATAAAACTTTATTTTTGTTGTAATTAATACCAATTTTACATACAAGTTTATGCCCCCAGACTGCATTTCCTTTGCTTTTTAAATTTTTTTTTAAAAAGGTTTTTTTTTTCTCCTTCCTTGCTCAAGAAGAGCAAGGGACCTATAATTTTAAATTATGTCAAATTCCTTTGTGTTGGACATGTGTGTTTGCTATTACAAAACTAGTAAAATGTGAAGGAACAAGTAATATCAAAGACACATACAGGAACAGCACTACTGCTTTTGGGTTGTGCTAATGCGCTCGAACAGAATTTGGTCGGTTCTAAACACCTAACAACATTTCAGAAATTATATTGCCAAAGTAAAAGACTTTAATGTCATTATTTTATTACCCACAAGAAAAATGCAGCATCTCTTTCTTTAGTCGAGTGTCCATGAAACTCAGTCTCTGTTCAAAGGGGACACCTCACCTCAGTTTGCTTGGGGCATGATAAGCTCGTAATGCCCAACCTGGCCCTCCTGCTTCAGCTGGTCTAACAGATCCTCCTTGCGCCGCTTCCTGCTCACCACCAAGTATCTGTTGGGTCCCTGCCCATGGGATTTACTTTTAAGACCGTATTTTTGGGCAATCTGATGTATCTGCTTCCGCTCATCCATGGTCAGTTCTCTAGAGAAAGTCAAGTCAATGTGACTGTCTGAACGTGCATAGTTTCGAATTATCTCTTCAATATCTCTCTTAGCTATTCTGTTCACCCTTTCCACATCAAGCCCAAGTCCTTCCCTTTTGAACTGCTCCTTTACTGAAATAGGCTCCCTAATCCCTTCACCATCCTTCCCTAGGCCACCACCTGTCCAGCCCATCTTTCTTAAAATTTGGTTCCCAATGTTGTCTTCTTTGATCTTCTGTTTGAAAGCCTCTTCTGCTGATCGACCTCGAATCTCATTTCTGGAGATGACGTCTTCAACGGTGCCTTTCTTCAGGTTATTAACAACAGTTGGCTGAGTCTTTTTGAGGATTTTCACGGCTTCCTCTGCTGCCTCATGCTTGACAGATTTCTTCACTCCGACTGCTTCTGCAATGAATTCATCTTCAAGCATCACCTTGCACTTCCATCGCATGCCTGTCATCCTCTCAAAGACGTACTCCACCGTCATCTTGTTGAACTGGGCGGTGTCGTTGAGCGTGCACACCGGGTTAGTGGAGTTCTCGTAGATCACCAGGTCCTTCAGGTCCTTCTTCCTCCCAGAGCCCCGTGATGAGCAGCCCACTTTCTGCACCTGGGTCACTTTGAGGGATGCTATATTTGACTGCATCTTCTGCAGGATTTTCAGTGCCTCCTCAGCTGCTGCATGCTTGCTGGTCTTTTTTGTGCCAAATCCCTCGGCCAGGCAGTGATCTTGGAGATACACCTGACAACGCCACGAGCGGTTGGGCATTAATTCATACTTATATTCAACAGACATTTTGTTATATGAGGCAGAATTGTTAAGTATTCCTATTGCATCGCTGGCATTCTCTGTGAGGACAAAACTAGTCCAATCTTTGTTGGCATTTGCGGAACCCTTCATGGATTCAGTACCGGGCTGCATGGGGACACAGTCCCTGTTGGCAACTACGAACTCCTCGTGAGGTTTGAGAGCGGGAGGGAAATCTGGGCGACACACACCTGCCTCACACACCACCAGGTCCTCGTGGTAGGTGTGCTTGAACTTGCGCTGAACGACTCGAACTTCCACGGATTTCTTCAGCAGCTTCACTGCCTGCTCCGCGGCTCGGTCCCGGGAGCCGTTCTTGCTGCCCGCGTAGCCGGTGGCCAGGTACACGTTCTGACACCGCACCTCGCAAGCGAAGCCGTCTGTCAGGAGCTTCTTGCTCTTGGGCAAGTCAGCAGGGGCAATCTCTTTCAGAGGAACATAAATATATTCAGGGTTTGTCTTGCATGCCTGAATTGAACGCGTCAAAAGATACGTGAAGTTAATTTTATCCGTCCCAGTGTTTGCATCTGGATTAGTAAGGTTTTTCCAGACAGCTGCTGACAGTTTCTCCATAAAGCTCTGCTTCAGCATTATTGCTGATGGAGGGAAAGTCTCTGATGCAGGCGGGGCAGTTGAAGGGGAAACAGAAACCTGCACAGCATTGCTTGTGGTAGAGTCTACACTATTCACAGCCTTCTTGGCTGCTGCTGCTGCTGGGCCTGTAAAGCCAAGCCCAGCTGAGCTGGAGAGCTGGGGATTCGCCTCTCGTGCATTCACAAAAGAATTTGTACAGTTTTCAGCTGGCTGTGCCATGCTGTTTGTATTTGCCTCCTGGTTCACCTCCTGCCTTTGGTTATCCATTGAATTGTCCTTCTTGCCATCCTTCTCAGCGCTGGTGACAAAATGTATGGGCTCAAAGCGAGGTCGCACTCGGAACTTGGGCACCACCTTTTTCGGTGGCTCAGGAGTCGCCTCTGGCTCTGGACCTATGAGATGGAAGAATATTACACAGTTACCAATATGTGCTATGACAGGGAGACTGTTTTCAGAAAGTGATCTGCAAGAGGAGCCTGCAGGCTCTGAACACAGGACTTGCATTCCATAGCCAAAACCCAAAAGGTTTCCTTCCAAAAGACATTCACAATTCATCAAAGATAACCAGTCATTCTTGTGCAGGTCACTACAGTGGTATTTCCACTTTCACAGCTACCACACAAAAATCTCTACATATTTGGTCAGATGACACTGCCTTCCAGCATTGCCCACTGACCCATCTGGTCATTTATGAAGTGAATCCCTTCAAATCTACTAAAATAAGTAAAACTTTGGTAGGCAAGACAGAACACCACAGCAGGACTAGAACCTGAGCTCTGACTCTGCTGCAGGGTTGCAGGATGATGTCAGATAAACTACTTTATCATCCTGTCTCCTCATCTGAGGTAGAACACAGTGGTACCAAACCCTCCTTTCCAAAACACACGGGGCTGTTACTGACTTAATAGGAGCACATTTTCTCTCAGTGTAATTGCTTTGGCTAAAGGGCAGCAAACATGAAGAAAACTGCCTGAGCCTCAAGGGACAGCTGCAAGAATTGAGGGCCCCATTACTGACTGACCTCTTGTTTCTGCACCAGAAGAAATGCAAATGAGACAGACTCTCCTGGCGTGCACAGCTACTGCAGAGGGGGAGAATCAAATAGCTGACAAGCAAATATGTTACATCTAAGAGATGGTTATCCAGGGCTTCTCCTGTGGAAGATTCAGCACCCACATGCTGACGTGGTCCATGTGTGTAATTTCATCAGAGGAGCAAAAAGCCAGCTCAGTGCTGGGAAGTGCTGCCTAGTCCAGTGAGAATGTGTTGGCCTTCTGTAGGTCAGGCTGTCTAGACACCAACCACCACAGCACAGGTATCACCACCCAGCTCACTGCAGTGAAAACAACACCTGCACACAGCACAAACAGCCCTTCCTCCCTACTGAAATCAGGTGACAAAGCTCTTACACATTCAATCCTTTTCATCATCAGTTTTGATGAATTATGGCAAGGTTTGCATTTCTTCCCTGTCTGTTTTTGATGGCTGCACTGCAGCAGCACCTAAAGGCTCTTGCCAGCAGAACAGCTCATTGTGCCGTCTGTGCAACAAGCCCTGGAGAACCCTCAGGGCTGCTGCCTGTGACAGACAAAAGACACAAGAACAGCATCTCCTCAGCTCTGCAGCTGGCCCATGGAAGCACAGAAAGACTCCTGACTGGCAAAGTAAGGGAAGTAACTTTGGCAGAGCTAGAAATTCTACCCAAGCCCAGAGGAGTCCTGTGCTGCCAGGCCATTTGTGCCTCCCACAGGCACTGCTGACTGACACAGGGGCCTGCACAGATCCCACCCTCTCCAGAGCTCTGAAGGTGCCACGGAGCAGCCAGCAGACGGAGCCACCGACCTGCCAGCACTCCCTGCCTGCTGCATGTCCTGCCCTGGAAAGGCTACAGCTGGAACACTGATCCCTGAGACCATGGACTGGGCTGACATATACAGCACTCTTTCAGGCCCAGCAGCAGTAAAAAAACCCCCCAAACCACACACTGTGCCTACTCCCCATCCCCTCAAAGCTCCAAGCAGGCTCTAACTCGAAAACAATGAGGTGAACATCACTATGTACATGTACAACCCTTCCTGGGGTCAGAACATCACACCTCACCACAGCACACAAAGGCACACAGGTATCTGATTCCAGACACCAGTCCTAGAAAACCAATTACCTGATAATTGAAATGAAAAATGGTATTTTCCTAAGCAAAGACAGAATGTGTGTGAATCATGCACATGGCAGAGGAGGGGGAGCTGCTCTGCAGTCCAGCAGAGCCCACCATGGGCACTTCCCTCCAGTTTGCTGTGCTGGCTGTCCCAGAGGCGGCCCTGTGGCACACTGGGTCCCCCTGCTCCCAGAGCTGCCCCCAGACAGGGACAGGGACAGGGACAGGGAAGGGTCAGTGGCACTGCAGGTGTACTCACTGTCCGATGGAGAGCGGTATCTCTTCAGCTTCTTGCTGGGCACCAGCTCGTAGCACCTCGTTTCCCCGATGTCGATGCCTTCAGCCATCTTGAGAACCTTCTCCATGACCTGCACTCCGTACCTGTGAGGGGCCAAGGGCAGGAAGGACCTCAGAGCCAGCCCCAGGGGCAGCACACAGGCACACACAAGCTTTTATTGTGTACAAGAACTAAAGCTGCCTGAGGCACAGCAGCTGTGCAAGGGAGATGCTCCTCTGCTCCTGCTGGAGCAGAGCACAGCACTGACCACTGTCCCCCTGCCACGGACACACAGCCACACACCAGCTCTGCACAAACCCACTTCTCATTAAGCCAGGCAGCCACCACACTGACAGTGTTCTAAACTGAAATTTAAATACATTATCTGACAAAATACAGAATTTGGCAGAGCTGCCAGGAGCACTACTGAACACTGGGGTGTGAGGGAGGAGCAGCAGCTTCAGTGAACCAAGCACAGGAGCTCAGAGTGGCACTGGAGTGGGGCAGCAGCCAGAGCCTGCACTTCACCAACACCACGACTGCCATGTCAGGTGACACAGGCACTGCTCAGCCTTCATCGACCACTCTTTAAAAAGCCAAACTAAATTCTGGCTGGGTGCTGTAACTGAAATGTTTTAGGTTCCTGAACCACGAGAGAGGTGAGATGCCTGTGACAAGCTCAGAGCAAACCCTGACCCTGCTGCAACACCCACAGCTCCACACAAGCAGGACATGCATGGCACAGCCCTGTCCCATCCCTCTAGGCCTTACACCCCCCACCAGCTCAGTGTTCCATCGCTCTGGGGATCTGTCACATCATTTCGAGCTGTTTGCATGGTGAGGCTGAACAGGAAAGAAACCCAAACCTTTCTCTCCAAGGAGAGCCCACAAACACAGCCTGACAGCAGCCTCTGACAGCTTCACACCATGGCTCAGAGAGGAGTAAGAGCAGTGCTGCACCTGTTCCATGGAATGCCCACCTTCCAAAGCCAGAAAGCATCTCTGGGCACTGCCCACAGACAGGAGCCCACAGCTGTCCCAACAGCCAGGGCTGCAGTGATTTATCTGCACCAGCTTCTAAATACTGCTCTTCCAAGGACTCTGGAAATCTACTCAAGCTCCACTCAAGAAAGGTTTGTTCTGCTCCTGATTTAAAGGACCAGGCAGAAATTAGATCCATATAAACTCCTGGGAGAACTCTTGAGCACAGAATACTGCAGTCCCTGCTTCACCAGCACAGCTCAGCCCTCAGTGGAGGCAGTGGAACCGGGAATGGGAAGAAAATTCCAGGAGGGATCAAAGGGAGATGAGATAGTGGTGATAACCTGCTGTGGGTTAGGATTTTTCCTTTTGTTTCTTTCTCTCATGGAATTTTGTCCCATCTGTTACTAAGAGAAAATAATGACCAGTACTTAAGAGAGACTAAAGAAATGACCAAGGTGGGGGAAGTATTCAGCTTGCTACTCCCATACCTGGGTTTTTTTTCTCTTTGGAAGGGCAAAGACACCATGAGATTCTGGCCAGGGGTGAGGGGCTGGGCTCAGCTCCTCTCACTCCCTCGCTGCCGGCACGGGAGGAGGACAGCCCAGCCCCGGCGTTTTCTGCACTGCCTGGGGCTTTTTTGCTACACTTTAACCCTGCACTCCGCGTCACCCAACCCCGAAGCTCCCGCTAGGGCTGCACAGTTTGTGTTACATTTTATTTTATTTTGTTTTGTTTTCTTTGCCCCCCGCGGGACCCATCGCCCCCCCCCGGCCGGGAGCCAGCAGCGCCCCTGCCGGCCGGGCCCGGAACTGCACCGAGGGCAGCGCGGCTGGGGCGGGCTCGGCTGCGGCAGCGGGACACGGGGACAGCGCGGACATGGGGGTGCGCAGAGACAGTCTGGGGTGCGCACACACATTCGGGATGGACACAGACAGTCTGGGGTGCGCACACACATTCGGGATGGACACAGACAGTCTGGGGTGCGCACACACATTCGGGATGGACACAGACAGTCTGGGGTGCGCGCACACATTCGGGATGGACACAGACAGTCTGGGGTGCGCACACACATTCGGGATGGACACAGACAGTCTGGGGTGCGCACACACATTCGGGATGGACACAGACAGTCTGAGGTGTGCAGAGACAGTCTGGGCTGTGCACACATATTCTGGGATGGACACACACATTCTGGGATGTACAGAGAGTCTGGGCTGTGCACACACAGATATTCGGGATGGACACAGACAGTCTGGGGTGTGCAGAGACAGTCTGGGGTGTGCACACGCACTGGGGATGGAGACACACATTCTGGGATGTGCACACACATTCTAGTAAAGAACTGCTGCTCCCTTCCCCATACCTCTGCCTGAAAGCCCTGCAATTTCAAAGTTATAATAGTTCAGAAGGACAGAGGTTGTATTTTCCATTCCAAGGGAGGTTCCTGCCTTCCTTCAAACCAGGACACACCCCCGTCCTCTCGCAGCCAAAGGGAGAGCAGTGGGAATCTGTTTCTCTCCCTGACTTACAGGGACAAGGTGACATTACCTGTGATGGGCAGTGTCCATTTCCAGCAGGGTGCAAGAGCAGTGTCAGATTTGACACCTGTCATCCTTCACAAAGGATGGAGACCTTTGGGGCTCATATTTCAGCTGAGGGTGGGGACGAGATCAGTCAGTCTCAACATGTGTTTGTCTCATCTGGCCAGAGGATTCCAGTGCCTCCAGTAGCTAACTGGAGTCTCCCTGCTGTGACTTTTACAGGTCACCCCTTGTCCTGATCCTGTAACTCTGGAGCACAATGCTTTCCTGCACCACTGCCCCCATTCTCAGCCACCTTTAACATATCTGGGAACAGGAGCACCTTCTCTCATCCACACCTAAACTAATGAAGCCTTTTATTTAACCCCTTCCTCACAGACCACGTGTTCTGAGCCTTCTGGATGCTCTCCCCATCACCTCCCAGCAGAACACTCAGTTTGATTTCACAGCAAAGCCTCTGATCTGTTCTTCCCAGAGCCACAGGCTGAGTTGGAAGGGTCCCACAAGGATTATCGAGTCCAAGTCTTGGGTGAATGACCCACACAGGGACTGAACCCACATCACTGTCATTATCAGCACCCTGCTCTAACCAGCTGAGCTGCTCTGACAAACAGCTGGCAAGAAACCAGCATTAGGAAAACAAAACAAAACAAAGCCCCAAACCAAACACCAGCCAACAAACCTAAGGGAAAACAACTAAAATCCCTCAAACTTTGAAGCTATTTACTTGATGAATCAACAACATCTCTTCCCAAACACCAAAGGCAATTCCAGGGAATGCTGCAGGTCCCTTCCTGCCCCAGGCAACTGTAAGTAAAGCTAGAATTGTTTTAACAGTACAGAATGTTCCCTGCAGTGCTCCAGCCAGGCACACCAGCTCTGGGGAAACATCTTCACTGATAATGGCTCCAGACTGCATCCTGCCCAAATCTCATCTCCCCTGAGAGCTGCAGGTGAAGGAGCTCATCACAGAAAGTATGTGCACTGACACGCTGAAACTGCAGCGGGTTTTGGGATTTGAAACCTTCCCACAGAGTTTCTCCCTTCTATTAGCAGCACCCTGTAGCTGATTATTGCACCATTCCCAAAAGCCCTGGCACAGAGAAGGTCCCCATTAAGACAACACACAAACACATTAAGACAGACCACTGTATGTGACTGTATATGAAGAATAAAAGTATATACTCAATTTTAACATATTGCTCAAGGTTTGGAATTTGAAACTGTTTAAAATCTATGTTAAATTTTGATGCTTGCAGGGCAGAAGAGTTTAGTACTTGACTCAGGAAAAAAAAAAAAGGAAACAGGCAGATGTGTATTTAAAGATACTGATTTTGCTCTGTAGAGATGACACAAAGTATTCCCCCACAAGGCTGCGGGATGGAACATTATTAAAAGTCCATCTCTGCGCCACAGTTTGCAGAAGTTGGTGGTTAAGCAACTGCTTCCGTCCAGCTGAAAACAAAACAATCTCATCATTAAAGGGTCTGTGAACGTGGGTGACGTTTGTGCAGATCTGCACAGCCTGGCTACGGCCGGGACGGCTGGATGAAAGGATTCCCCTTCCCTTCTCCACAAAAGGCTGAGCCTTCAGGGGACTGCACAGGCGGCTTTGTGCTCCCAGGGAAGCTCTCTGCTCATTTAAATGACACAGCACCGCAAGCTCAGCGAGTCCTGGGGGCGGGACATCAAGAACTACTTGCAAAACATCCATGAACTTTTCTAGCGGTTTGCTGCCCTCCACAAACACACACCGGCACACTCGAGCGAAGAAAACCGGCCAGGGACAGAAGCTCTCTTGCCTCAGCCCCTTCCCTCCCAGCTGTCCTGCGGCTCCTTTCTAAAGCGCATCTGGGGCCGAGGTTTGGCCCCCACGGGAGCCCGAGCCCGTTCTCCCGGCGGGGGCTCCGGTCCCGCTCCGCTTCACCGGCTCCTGCCCGCGGCACGGCCCGTCCTGCCGAGCGCCCCGAGCCCCGGTGTCCTGCGGGCACCCCGGCTGACAGTGAGCACCGAGAGCCCGCCCGAGCCCGGCGGGAGCCCCCGCTCACCTGCAGCCCATGAAGACGTGGTTGGTCCAGAGCACGGAGAGCGCCAGCAGCTGGTCGATGGCGCCGCCGGGGTACGCGGCGAGGTGGCGGAGGATGAAGCGGCGGCGCAGCGCCCATTGCCGGTCGGTCTCGTTGTACTGCCGCCACTGCTCCAGCGCCGGCTCGTTCTCCGCCTCCGGCTGCGGCTCTGCCGGGGGCGCCATGGCGGGCAAAGGCCGCGGGGCCCAACCCCGCCAGGGGCGCGCACCCGCCGGGCCCGGGCGCGAACGGCGGGACCAGGCCCCACGTGTGGACCAGGCCGCGGCTCGCTGCGGGCCGCCGGGAAGCGCCGGCCCGGCCCAGCCTCGGCTCCGCCGTCACCTGCCCCGGCCCGGCCCCGCTCGCTGGCGGCCCCGCCCCGCAGGTGCCGTCCCGGTGCCGTCCCGGTTCCGCTCCCGTCACTCGCGCGGGGCCGAACGGCGCGGCCCGGCCGGCGCCGAGTCACGTGGCCGCGCGTCACGATCGCGCGAGATGCCGCGAGAAAGAGCCGCCATGGCGGGGCCAGCGCGGCGGCCTCAGCGCCCCCTGGCGGCCGCTGCAGGGAGCGGGGCCCCACGGGCCTCACGGGCCCTACGGTGTCCGCCCGGTTCCCCCGGTGCCGCCCTCCCCGGGATCTGCCCCATCTGCCCCAGGCCTTGCCGAACAGCCGCGGCAGGGATCCGCCATCCCCACCGGGCTCCGGCCTCCCCGTGACCGCCGGGCTGTGCGGAGCGCCGGGCCCAGCGAGCGGCGCACACACACACAGAGACACACACAGACAGACACACATACACACAGAAACACACATGCACACTCATACCCACGCACAGCTGCTCACACCCTTGCACACTACTCACACTCGTGCACACCCGCACACAGACTCACTCACTCACTCACTCACTCACTCACTCACTCACTCACTCACTCACTCACTCACTCACTCACTCACTCACTCACTCACTCACTCCCCCCCCATCCTTTCCTCTGTTCCTCCCCCTGCAGGCCCTGCTCATTCAGCAGCCCCAGCTCGGGCCTGTCCCCACACCCTCAGCAGTGCAGCCCTGCCCAGCGTGTGCTGCACACCCCAGAGCAGCCAGAGACACAAACGGATGAGTTGTTAAAGTGCTGCTGCTCAGAGCAGCTGAAGAGAGGAGGAGGAAGAGGACAGGTCACGTGGATGTGTGTAACTGCATTATCTCAGATTGTAAAACTGCTCCCCAAAACTCAGCCCCCATTTTACACCTATCTGCTTGCTGCCTCACCTGTTGCAACCCTGCAATGCACTTACATGAAAGCCAAGCAAAAGCCCAAATTTTAAACTAAATACCAAAGGGCCAAGTAAGTGAAATGCACAGAAAATGAGAGAAAGGGCTAAAATAGGGTGAAATGGAGGTGCACAACTGCCCTTGGGACACACCTGTCACAGCTAAAATCACATCACTTCTGAGACTGGCAACACTCCAGGGCAGAGACACCACTCCCCACTGCAGTGCACAATCAAAAACACAGACACACAGACACAGACACACACACACACCACAGCAGCCGCGCTGGCTTTCGTGTTTTTTATTTCAAATGTACATGAAAGTTAGAAAGGTGACAGCGGAACAGTGCAGGCTCCTCGGCGTCGCCGTGTGGTACCGAGCGCGGTGCCGGTGCCGGTGTTCTCCGTGTGTGCACAGCAAAGGCGGCCGGGCCGGGCCTCGGGGAGCGGCGGGGCCCGGCTCAGGCGGGCACGGAGCTCAGCCCGCCCCGCCGGCTGCCGCTAACTTTAAACAAGAGCAGGCGGGGTAAGGAAGGAGAAAGCACCACTTGACTCACATCCACCAGCCAATGGGGCTCTGTTAACAGGATGGTGAGACACAGCAGGACACCAGTGAGAACACACAGTTCTTACTTTATTTCTTTGATAAAATTAAATATTTCGTGGCTGCCAACAGAGCAAGTTGCACCATGTTTGTATTTGCTTCGACTCTGAATGCAAGGTTTCCAAAACCAATCAAACCACCAGCATATTGAAAATATTCCTTAGGCTTCCCACCTCAGGGAAGCCTGTGACATTTATATTATTAAAGACAACATTAGAAAAAACATATGCCCATAACAACGTTTGAAAATGTATTCGCTACATCATTAGTCCCAACATCATATTTCTGTAGCTCTTCAAAATTCCAGGTCATCGGTTCCCCCATCGCCCTGTCTTGTCCCACAAATTACAAGACACTTCAATTTTAAGTATCATGCAAGTCAGTAAAAGAGCTTCTTTCCAAGACACTAACACTGAAGATTTGTTCCCCCCTCCCCAGACATAAGACCCTTAGACTCTTCTAGAAGTGGCAGTCTTCTCCCTCAGACACAGTGCAGCTGGCGAAGACAGATTAAAAAAAGCTACAGAGAGAGAAAAGGGGAAAAAAGAGAAAAAACAGAAGATTAGCAAAAAAGGGAAAGACATTCAAAAAGCAAGAAAAAGAGATGCAACATGGAAACAGCTGACAGAGGAGAGATGGAACCTCCATGTGGTATCTCAAGTACTTCAGCAAAATCATACAAGTAAAAACCTTTCTTCCTTTAAAGTCTTTATAAAGATTTCTTATAACTTTAAATAACATTCTAATAAAGCAAATGGTCAGGAAGAACAGACAGTGACCTGAAGTATGGTAAAAAATGTCACATTCATTTGTCCTTTAGCAGATAATTAGAAATAATTGACAGATTAATATTGACTGGTTTTGAGAGCAGCGAAACATTCAAAAGCAGAGGAAGAAGAAAATATTCAAATTATTTCAACTTGCTACAAAAATCCCAAACAAACCACAAAGCAATCAAAGAGTTCTATGGGAAATGGAATTGTATTTGTGGTGAAACAGAATACCTGAGAAAATAATTGCAACCAAGAGTTGGGGCTGCCCTGACTGCTGGGAAGGGGGAGCCATGGTTTGACCTGGGGCTGCTGCTGTGAGCAGGACCAGGCTGAGCCTGAGCTGTGACTGCTCCTGAGCCCTGGCACCACAGAGCTCTGCTCAGTAAAGCCCAGCAGGTAAAACCTCAGCAGCAGCTGGCACTGAGCAGCATCACCACCAGGGCCAGGCCTGAGTGTGCTCATCTCCTGAAAGATCTGGGGGGTTGTGGAGGCTGGCTGGCAGCACTCATCTGATCTTTTTGCAGGGGCAGCACAGGTGGGTTCAGCACACACAGAGCTCTGAAGGATGGGACCACAACAAACAAGTCTGAAATGGGAACCAGGATTTACATGCTAGTCCTTAGATAGCATGAATTAGCAAAAGAAAAAAAAAGCAAATTAAAAAAGACAGATGATGTCATGAAAATGACAACAAATAGAATGAGAAATGAGTGTTTTATCTCTGAGCTATGTGATAATTAAACTAAGATGGTGTTGTCATTTTAATGTCATCAATAAATATATCTAAACTGCGCTGTTATTTCGCCAGCAAAAATAACTCACAGAACTTATTTCCATATCCCTTATTTAGCTGGGTGGAACGAGACCAGGAAAAAGGGGAATCCATTAATTGCAAGGGGGGAAAAATGGCAGGATTTAAAGTTGTAGCATCCAGAACTTGTTATGACTAATTTTACATTGTTTAATAAAAGCAATAACCACCAGTACATAGTAAAGACAGAATCACAACGAGGACATAGGAGAGAGCAAGGATAACACCCTGGGAAGGTCACAGCTGAAATGCTGTCATGTTTTATTAGACCCTCCGATTTAACAAGTAAATGAAGGTCCATTCCAGGCCTTGTATTCAGGGGTAATTACTCAGTACAGAGCCATGGGTTACTGAAAAAGAAGGGCAAAAAAAAAAACAAAAAACAAAAGAAGTAAATGTTAACCAGAATTCACTGTCTGATGAACTCTTTATTTAAAAACAAAACTCAGCCAGAAATACAGAGAGCAGACACTTGCAGGCAAACCACAGTTGCACTTGGTCAGAGTGAGCTCCTGGCCCAGTGAGCAAAACCCCCTCCTTTTTAGTGCAAATCTTGCAATAAAAACAAGGCTTTTGCTGAATAGAAAATATAAGAAACCTGTCAACATCTGTACCGTTCTAAAGAGATGTCAGATAAAAAAAATATAAAAGTATTTTTTGCATTAAAACCAGAAATTGTTGGAATCACTGAGAAGAAAGTCAATGAAACAGTATGGTCTTTCTTCAGAAACACTGATATGTACAGCAAGGTGACCAGCTTTCCCTGAGATTGGATCCAGGATGTGCATCCAGGTCAGCACACTGAGAGGGAGACCAGGCAAAAGATCCTTCATGACCCCTGCAGCATTCAGAGAACACTTAGTTGCAAACCATGGATCCAAATTTGAGATTTCCTCAAGCCTGGGAACTAGAGGTTTGGACTCAGGCCCATGCCTGTGAGGATGTCAAGTTTTACAAAAAGTTCTTGCAAGTTATTTGAGTCACACATGGCAGCAGAGGGGGCAATGAGGGCTTAGGAACAGCAAATTACCATGGGGAGAGGGCAGCCAGTGTCTGGAGAGAGCACATCCCACCCCAGCAGGAGCTGAATGCACCCCCGAGCAGCTCTGACAGCAGGAGCAGGGAAAAGCTGAGCAATGGGACAGGGAGCCTTGGCCAGGAGCAGGGGGCATCTGCTGCTGCCCAGGGGCAGGAGGGAGCTGGCAGAGCCCCCCTGGCCAGCAGGGTCCCCCACAGAACAGCCCAGAGCTCTGTGTGAGCCCTTGGGGAACACGGGAGGGGCAGTGGGGAAGGTGAGCAAACAGGCACAGCCGAGGGTGGGGCATTCGCCTCTGGGGCCAAGGGAAAGGTTCTACAGGAAACCCGAACTGAAAATGAAAGAAAAAGGCAGGTTAATGGTTTTATGGATTAATGACAAAAAAAAACCAAAATAAAAATACAAGTTTTTCTAATGGGCACACACACACAAAAGAAAATGTTGCTAAGTGTTAATAAGGTTTAATCTGACTACAAAACATGCTTTATGCAGACACACACACACTCTCTCAGCAGTGGGATGAACCAAATTTATTCTCTAAAACAATCCTTTCACAGTTTTGCAAGCTACAGAACTCATCAACTGTGACTTGTTTGTATCCTTGCAAAACAGTGAAGCCCTGCAACACTTTATGGATCAATATGGAGAGTGTTTTTCTAAATCCTGGAAAAGTACCACATATACATATTTAATTTAGCAATGACAAATGCCCATTGAAAAAGGCACTGTCTGCATTTGTGTAGTGGGAACAAAGAACTTCATTTGATCCAAAGCCCAGCACACAACAATGTACAGTTATGAGGACTGCCAAAAGCAATCCAAAACCAACAAAAATCAGTAATGTTCACTCTAGCTGCACTTTAGCTGTGCCTTCGTACTCACCACCAGAATGAACACTGTTATTCTTTGAGCTTATTTTTCCACATTCAGAGATAAGCAGAGAATTGTTCTTCCCATTGTTCTACAGTTACCATTGGCAGCAGAGACATTCACTCAACCGGGCAGCTCAAGCTGACTGCA
Source organism: Ammospiza caudacuta (assembly GCF_027887145.1). Taxonomy (NCBI): domain Eukaryota; kingdom Metazoa; phylum Chordata; class Aves; order Passeriformes; family Passerellidae; genus Ammospiza; species Ammospiza caudacuta. The sequence continues at coordinate 11,305,065 of NC_080606.1, read as the reverse complement.
AGTGCCAGTTTGAGGCAGTGCAAGACCCTTCTGAGGCTCTTCTGTTAAGTGGAAGGTCCCATTTAAATGACATTCCAATGCCTCTCACTGGCAGCATGTTTGCTTGCTTTGCCATTTCCCTTGGTGGAGTTAAGAGGGAAGGAATCCTGGAATCAGCTTCACCCAGTTGAAGGGTAGACTGTAATTTAGTTTGGACTGTCCAGGAGAGAATGTAAGTCTTAGCTTTGTCTGCAGGGCAGGGTGGGCTCAAGGATGAGTTTTTAGGGTGTTTTACAGTTTATTTCCAACAGGGTCCCTTCTCTGAGAGGGCCCTGTGCACCTCAGGCCCTGGGGCACTGTCTTGATAATGAGTATCCCTGCTCTGTCAAGAAGCAAGACATTCCTGTGGGAGGTTTCCTCTTCCTCTCACCCAGAGAATCATCAGCAAATTAAAAATGCTCAATTAAACCCACTCAACCTAGCTGTAAGTAGACCACTGTCATTAGCAGTTTAACTAATAACCCTAATGAGGATGACACAAACTAGTCCTGCATCTACCTTCACTGTAACCACAAGTTAACATTACAGCTTTGAGGAGTGGGAGGGAAGGAGGAGCAAGGAAAGAGAGAGACATTTCATGGCTTGCTGGGCTGTGTCATCAGCACCACATCTCCATAGCAATTGTTGCCATAGTGTCAACGTGGCCTGTGTGATTAAAGAATATAATTTATTTTTAAGGGAGATGGAATAAAGAGAACAGAGCCAATGAAGTGCTGGGAAGATTTAAAAGGAAGAAGATATAATCCTTAATTTTCTGTGTTCTATATCCTGAGTCTCTGAATTAAACTTTGCAGAATATTTAAAGATAATTACATACTTTTTCTACAACTGCACATGTAGAGAGCACATATAGTGGGGTGAAAGCAGGGGAAGACAGAGATAATACTTATAAGCTTCAGGACTTGCACAGGGTCTGCTTTTTTAGGAAAAAGTGATCCCACTGTGAGGCTCTATGAGTTAATGACGCTTACCAGGACAATGTGCCTCATGCACCATGCAGCCAAACAGCAGCTAACTGTAAAACAGCACACATGTGAGGCCTGATGATGATGATAATGATGTAACAACAACAACAAAAAATAAACTGAGTCATGATTAGTGAAAATTACAGAGTTTGGGTTTAAACAAGTCACCTGTGAAAGAAAAAGGTTATTGTACTGCCAGCCAGTAGTAAACAAGCTACAATTAAGCTCCAGCTTGCAAAATTCATGGATTGTTAAGAAAAAAATATGATCTAAGTACTGAAATCCACTATGAAGGACACTTGGAGCAGTTACAGAGCAAAGAAAGCAGCACCATTTCTAGCACAGCAATTTTCCCAGAGGCCAAAGAAGCTTCCTATTATCTTCCCAAGCCTTACTGAAGCACTGACCTATCTCTGTCAGGGAGTTTTCTGTGCCCTTAACTGATAAGGACAGTACTAAAGCTTTTCCACATCAACATGCTTGGTGTCAAGGAGATGTTCTGAGATGAGAACCACTTCAAGGACCAAGAGTTTCACTTGGGACATAGCAACTAATTGCTGATACTATAAGGCTGTTGCCTCCTTTTTCTGCATTCCTGACCCTGACTGATCTCAAGGCTGAAATCTGCAGTCCTGAGAGAGCAGATGTGTAAGGGCTCTAAGCAGGAAAGAACTCAGCTGGGTATTCCTCACACAGTCCAGCCTGGAGAGAGAAGTCTGTCCCCAGTCAGTCTCAGACTCCTCAGTATGAAAAGATATTAAAACCCCCTGAAGGTGATTCAAATGAACAAATCAAAACAGGCAGTGGAAAAAGGAATGGGCGAGTGAGAAAAGTGCAGCACTAATTGCTCAGCACAAAGAACATTCATGTTGAAGCAGCTTCAGCTCTAAACTAAAAGACTAAACCAGGATCTCATTCTTGTAATTGGGTCTTTCCTCCTCTGTCTCATTTGATCCCAAGCTTAACAGTCACAGGTTTTTTCCCTGACAAACAGTGCTGCCAGCACTTTGGGCATGCCCCATACTGTCCAATTTAACAGCACTTCTTCATGCACTGAGGACTGCACAGAGCAGGCAAGGACTGCCCCAGGGCTGTGCAGGGGGGGATTATGGCAGTGGTGCAAAACCAAACCCCTGTTTGTCTCTCTGCACACCTGCACAGGTGGCACAGTGCTCCTTTTGGGAAATGTGGTCAGTGAGAGGGAAGGGAACTGCTCAGTGCGGGGACAAGTGGGAGATCTGTTTCACTGTACTGCTGGCTGCTCTTGAGCAACTGCAGAGCTGCAGGAGCCCAGCACAGGCACTGCAGACAGGTCCCTGACAAGGGGAACTGGATCCTGTCACACCAGTCCCTGGCACTGGGATCCCCTGCTACAGCCATGCAGTATCTCCCACTGCTTCTGGGGAGGGCAAAAAGCTGATTTAGGATGGGAGAACAGTACCAGTGCTAACAAGGTGCTATGACCTGTCCCCTCATTTTGCAGTCTTTCATTCTGCAGATTCCAGAATTCAAGACTGTTAGTCTGCCTGAATAATTTCCACTAGTTTCCCAAGCTGAACAAGTAAGAACCTGAGCTAAAACATGCTCCTCTCTGAGCTAAAACACACTCCTCTCTGAGGGTGATGAGACACCCCTGCTACCCACACCCTAGCCCTGGCAGCTAGTATGGTTCCACTTCTTTACAAGCACTGAGTGACCAAGGGAGGAGCAGGGAGTCTTGGGGAATAAAAACAAGTTCATCCTCTCCCATGCTGTCAGAAAGCAAAGAGGGAGGTTAGTACTGCTCCCTGCTCTTCAGGATGACAGCAGATGTTACATGCTTCCAGATACTGCTCAGCCTTATTGGGGTTTAAATCTGGCTGCAAGCCTGCCCCTGATAAGGACTGGCTATGTTGGAGGGAGATATGAACAACCAGAAAAATAGTGAAGGAGAATCATTACTAAAAGCAAATACCTCTGGGTTGGCAACTTACTTTTTCCTTTCCTTATCCCTTTTAAGAGTTTGTGATCCTCCAGCCTGCTGAGCCTGTGACTGAAGCAATTCAGCTGCTGTCTTCCTTTGTTTAAATGCATTTACTTCATCATCCAGAGACTTCTTCTTATCCTCCAGTTTCTTCTTTTCATCCTGATGCAATTTCTTCAGGCGATCAAACTTTTCATGCAGCTGAAAGGAAAGGAGAGAGGTGAGCAGGACATGGCACTACCAGACAAAGGGCAGGGAACAGCCTCCTTCCACAACAACTTACAGGCAGTGTTCCAGTAATGCATCATTGTGCAGACTGAGAACAGTGCAGAGGATTGGGTGAGCATAAGTGTAAAAAACCCCCTAATCCATCTTCAGGGGTCTCTGCCTTATTCCTATTTAAAGGTCAGTAAATTCATGGATTTTTCACAATGCTGTGAAAGTTGTATGGGTGTACTTTTTGTAAAACAAGGTCACCTCAAGGGCTGCTTCTATCCTTGACTTTTACCACACTGCACCTCTCCATAAGAATCAAGACTCTGGTCCTTTCCTGGTGCAGTAAGTTGTACAGAACAAGCACTGTGATTCAGTTTTGTCCTACGAACTGAACACCTTAACATCCCCATCCAAGTTAGACTTCTTGGTAAGAAAGTGCTTTGGCAACAACTACCTACTTAGGAGTGAATCTATCACTCATGGAGATGGAGACACAAGTACTGCAGTCTTTACCTCTTTTTCAGCCTCCTTCAACTCAGCTTCTTTTTCCTTGACCCTCTGGACAAACATCTGTCTCATTGCCTCTTCCTTTTTCTGCAGTTCTCCCAGAAACTCGTTTCTTTTGGCCTCATAAGTTTCTTGTAAGCTGAAAAGGAAAGGAAGTCCAGTGATAAGACTTGGGACAAACTGCCTTCCCTGACCCTCTGAAATCAGTCCCTCACCATGACTATGCTTTGCACACAACACATTTGCTACTCACTACCCACATGTGCCCAAGGTGTTCTTTATCCAATGATTTTTGGCACTTCTCTGTATGTTGAATGTTGGGAAATTCAAAGAGACCAGCTGGCAACAAACACTAGCTCAGAGGAACACTGTCTTTGATGCCTTAAGGTTTCAGCCTTTATATTTTTAAATCCTGTACTGCATTAGTGCATAATTCTAAACTCCATATAAAGTGTTAGTTAACTGTCTTCACATTTTGGTCAGATAAAACAATCCCTGTGGGCCTGAGATCCAAGAACACCCTACAGGCCCCAAAACGTATAAACAAAGTGAATTGGGGGGAGCAAACTGGGGGTTTATGACTTCATTACCTGAAGCCATAATTGGAGGATTAATGCCTGATATGTAAATAGACCAAACTTATATCTGTCTGAAAAACTCATGACCATTGTCCATTTTGGGTGCAGCGTCCTGGGGGGGCTGCATCTGCCCTTAATGTACCTGGAGGCCCTTCATTACATATATATCCACTTTTATCCTTTTAACTTTCTCTGGCCTCTGTTTCTAGGTAAGCTCAAAAGAGGCATCACTGTCTTCCTGCAGCACAGACATTTCTCTCCCATACTTGCAGATTCACAGTCAGTCCTGCACATCCTCTCTGTATTTTCACCTTCTCCCAGTCAGAGCTTTGCTGAAGTCTGGATTTATCTGACCTGGCAGTTTTTCTTGCTGCATTGGTTTTTTCCATGCTCCCCCAAGGACACACACACACAGAGGCACACAGTGCATCCAACAATGCCTCTATTGAGCCCTCCTGTCTCCTGCAGGGATCTCACCTGAAGGGTTTGCTGTCTGGATCAGTGTCCTTGAAGCCCATCTCTTCCAGCTTACACCGCCTGTAGAGCTCGTAGTGGCGGGTGTGGGTCTGCTCACGCAGGTCCTCCATGTTCACGCGGATCAGCATCTCCCGCAGCTTCACAAAGTCGCAGTGAGCTTCGTTCTCCACTGCAGGAATGCACGGGAAGGAGGAAAATGGGGACACAAACTGAGATCTCTTCCCATATTCCTCAACTGTCTACTCCTCCAACAGGTTTAACAGCCCTTCCAAGCAGAGAAAACTGGCACTATAGGCCTGGCACAAGGATTTAACAAAAGATAATTCCCCATGGATAATCATATGCAGCAGGCTTTTGCTGTTTTTATGAGAGCCCACTTGCACAAGTGTCACCATTTATGCCATGAAAATCCCAGGGCTGAACTTACCCTGCACTGTGCCCCAAGGGTACTGACGAGCTTTCATCATTTTGTTTCCTATTTTCAGCTCCTCCGTGCTCCCGATCACTGCAAATGGCAAATGGGCCTGGAACACATTGGGTGAGATCCATGTTAGTCCCTCTCACAGCTGGCTGAGCAGCAGCACACAGAGATGGGCACAGCCACTGAGCAACACAGTCATTATGCACATGCTAATCTCAGGGAGTCTAGTCACTGGCCACTAATCCAAGACAAGGGGTAGCAGGGTGGGTCCTTTTTTGAAAACCTTGTTAGTGCTACCACTCTATGTCCTCTACCTGGCTGATCCTCCCAGCCACAGAGTCTCAGGTGAGATGAGCCAGTGCAAGACTGGCATCAGAGAGCCAGCTGGAACAGAGGGCTGCGGCTCGGACTGCGCTGCTGTCCCAGGGCTTGCCGTGCCTGAAGAGAACATCTGCACAAGCACACAAGCAGTAAGAGGTCTTGGAGCCTTCTTGATTTTATCCCCCCACCATTCCTTCAGCTCATGCTGGAGCACAAGACACCTTGCTCCATCAGATCATGAGATGGAAGTCCGTCCTTCACTCCTGGAGTAACAGCTCCTTCCCCCCTGCTTGCTTCTGCCCTGCTGAGGAAGGGCTGAACATGTCCCCAGCCACTGTGTCCAGTGTCACCCATGGTCACACTCTTCAAGCTGAGATATGCACTCCACATTACACAAAGGCTGACTAACAACAAGAGGGATTTGCTTTTCAAAAACTCAGAAATAAGAAACAGTCACTTCTTAGTAAAGATGACCTCTGCAGAAGGCAAAAAGAGACTTGCCCAGTGCAAGCTCAGTAAAATTGGAAGTGCAACCTTCCCAAGACCTATCTAGGCTCTGAAGATCTCACAGTCCTCTCATTTTCAAAACTCAGGCAGCCAAGCAAACCCCCCAGACAGTGCCATAGTACTTTCCTGCATTGGGGGAGTGAGATTTCTCCCTACCTCCCTTTCTCCTAGAGCTATTCTCCTAGAGCCAAGCTGCAAGGAAGTCAAGGGCAAAGCTTCAGCACTTTGAGTTCCCAGCTCCTTGCAGCAACCCTTCCTGCTGAGTTTTGTGAAGTGACATTTGTTAGGCAAAGCTTTTAAAGTGCACCAATTCTGGACAATTGAAAGGGCCTCAGGAAGCCAACTCCATGGCAGATCAGAGACCCTGGACTGCTGTCAGGAGCAGGACGTGAATTCCACAGGTTATCAAAAAATTTGGACAAGTTCATGACAGCTGGGTTCAAGCAAAAGATTTCAGAGATTATGTTTTTGCTTTCAGAGTGTGGCTCACACAGTCAAACTGCAAACAAAGCAAAACTGCCAGCAAGCACTGACAGAGATGGGCTCTTTCCCCTGTATTCCTCAGCCCCCTGCTCTCACATGTGACACACACAGAGTAAGAGTAATATCGGTCTTATGTTTCTAATAATATCAGTATTTGGATACAAGCTTTCCAGACCTGCAAAATTGCCTTGGTCAAATTCTGGCCTGCTTAATCCCCATAAACCTGGTCATTCTGACTATAATAGAGGATGTAAGAATTGATTTGTCTGTGCAACAACTGACACAGCCCAGAATGTCTGCAACCCAAGACAGCAGTTCCCTCCCAGGAGACAAGTAAATGGCTGAAAGGAAAGAGAAGCAGAGATTCATTCCACCCTCAGGAGGGCTAACACTGAACTGCTGTGACCAGGAAACCACCACTGACAGCTCCAACATCAGGACAAATTTCATGTTTCTTTCAGGCCTCTGCAGAACACTCTACAACTATTAATACTTAATCAAGAGGTGGCACAAATGCACCTCAGCTAGATCTCTACCACACCCACAGCAGTAAAGCAATCAACTTCCCCTACTTGATTTCCTGTGAAAAGCCTTCTGGATAAAGGCACCATGCTCAGGATGTGCTGCCAGAAGGGCAAGGGACAGTTTATTTCATCCTCAGGGAGCCACAGACTGGCACCCATGATGCTGGGGAGGCCAGAACCTGACTGGGAACCTGCAGGCACCTCAAGGCTTGTCTGGCCCAGGTTGTGTACTGTTTTTCACACCTTGCAGGTTAAGCTGTGTAATTCATTGCCACTGGAAGACCACCAGGTGATGTATAGGACAGGAATAATGACAAACCCTTGAGCTGAAAAGGATTTAAACAGTGATTTCTTATATGCCCCTCAACAGATACACATGAGGACAAGGAGGGTATTAAAAGTCTGTTTTCTGACTAGAAAAGCCCACCAGAGAGGCAGCAGCCTACCACAAAGCTCTCCTAGCCTAGGATGACATTACAAGGATGAGATTCTTGTGAAATTCTGTTTTTAAGAAACAAAATGAAAGGGAAAGTAGATTAAGAAACATCCCAATAAGGGCCAGCAACCCCTATGCTGACAGTGCTGTTCTGGGAGAGGAGGAAGAACTGAGGCACTTACATTCATTGTCCCATTTATCTCTGCCACTGATTCGTCATCTGTTGGGAACTGGTAGATCTGCACTCCATTACTGACCAGCTCACTTGTGATTTTAATTTTAAACTTGGTCAGCTCACTCTTGGAAATGGCATCAGATTTGGCAATGATGGGAATGATGTTCACCTAGAAAAAAACAGAGGTAAGAAGTAATCAACTTTGCTCCTGGGAGTTTCTCTAAGTCTACAATACAACCTCCAAAAACTTGTAAGTGCTCAATAAATCTACAGAATTATCTGCCAACTCTGCCATTTCCACCAGAAGGGCCATTCAAGATTCTCTGGAAAAGCAGCAACCTTTCCACAATGCAAACAGTGAATCTGCCCAGCAAGAGCTCCTTGTGCCAACCTTGCTGTCCAGCTTCTTCATGGTGACCAGGTCCAGGGATTTCAGGGAATGGCCGGTGGGAGCGATGAAGTACAGGCAGGCGTGGATCCGCGTGTCGTGGTAGTTGTGCAAAACCCTCCTGATCTTCAGCTCTTCTTGCAAGTAGGCTTCAAACTGAGCATCAATGAACTCAACAATGGGCTTGTAGCTTTGGTGAAAGGAAAAAAAAAAGCTAAAAAGTCAGAGAGCTAAACAAATAGGACAATGCCCCTGGTTTGTCTGACTGTGAACTTTTAAGAAACAAGCTGTTGATAGATTTCACTTTCCATTTTCCACTTTCTGAGACCAAATCTCTCTACCTCCCTTGCTCCCCACCTGTAAGAAATTTTAAAGTTGCACTGCTGACAAGGACACATGGTCCTACATCAGACTCTTGCAGCCTGTTTGTCAAAACACAGCACTGGGACTTAGCAGAGGACAGCAGATGCACCCTCCTCTCCAGGGAAAGCAGACTCTCATACTCTGAAATGTGAGGGTGAGAGACTTTCTAAAGCAAGGCTAATGGAGATTCATTTGCAGCACTCAGGGAGTGAATGGCTTGCTGCTCTCACAGCCCCAAGTGCTGCTGGTGGAGACACAGCTTCATTCAGTACCACCTTTGCCCAGTGCTCTGCAGCAGGAAATTCCTGCAATTCCCTTGCAAGGCCTTCTGAAATACAGAGCCTGCCAGAGCTATAATGTAAAGGACATCAGTGCATTTTAAACAAACTTAAAAAAAATATCCAGCAGACCCACACAAAAGCAATCCCATCAGCAATGTCTCTGCAGAGCACCTTGGAGACTGCCTGGTGTAACTGCACATCCCTTAACCAACACAGTCCAGCCACTCTGGGATCTGAGCTGCCAGAGACGCTCCCCCAGGGTATCTCACTGCTCCTTTATTGTGCTTCCTTTGGCTCTTCCCATGGGAGAGCCCTGCCAAAAGTGGATATTAAGCCAAGCAGACACTAAACCACACTAGTGGTTTAGTCAGCAGCTTGAGGTCAGCACAAACCAAAATAAGCCCAGATGCCCTGGAGCATTTCAGTGTCCCCACCAGATGAATTTGGGCAGAAGCTTGCCAGCAGGGCAGAAACTGGCTCTGACAGCATGAGAAAAGCTGCTTTATAGCTGAAGCAGTGCTGACACTCCAGAGCCTTTATCCTCTCTTCTACACACCCCAACCTAAAGAGGTGACAAGGACAACTCCTAAGAAGCAAGCAGGAAAACTGCAGTGCAGTCAGGCCCAACTAGGGCACAGGGAGAATGAAAAGCCAGGTCACAATAGAGCCTCTCTCCCCCACACTCACCTGTCCTCTTTGTTGATCTGATCCCCAAAGCCCACTGTGCTCACAATAGTCAGCTTGAGGTTGACATTGCTCTCCTGCAGGTCATAGGTACTGGATTTCAGCTGGACCCCAGGCTGTGAGTGAGATGCTGGGTCACCTTCAAACTTGGTGTTGAAAAGGGTGTCCATGAGGGTGGACTTACCAAGGCCAGTTTCCCCTATTGGAGAAAAAGAGAGTTGAAACGTTCTGTTGAATATTAATATGGGTTGGCCTTTGAGCTTCCAAACATTAACAGGGGTGAAATTGTAGCAGATGAAAGCAGATCTCATGCTCCCAAGGGAGTGTCTGGTAAACAGAAAGCCATGAACAATGGGAGCTCTGTATTCTGGGCAAATTACATTTCACAGTCTAATGGCCATTAATGTCATTAGAAAATAGAGATGAAAAGCAAGAGGTGAAAAGGCGAAGGGGAAAGCATCGTTCAGATCCTGCTTAAACCCACAGCTACACTACAGAAGATGCTGTTTTCATTAAAAAACAGGAGAGGAAACGGGGCTCACTGCCATTTCCAAAAAAAGCTGCTCCAGATCAATGTCTCTAATAAGCAGCCACAGAAATAGCTTCCTTCTATGCAGAAACCCTGAGAGCTGGTTGGATCCCACAGCAAGTTGTGCAGTTGGTTTCTCACAACAAGTTGGACAATCAGCCTTCTGCACTGGGAGGGGGCATTTTCTGTAATATCTGGTTTTGTACCTTAGGGGCTACACAAGCTGTAAAATATTGCAAAATCTGCTTCCAAAAGTTCTGCTAGTACTGTCAGCATTCTGTTAGTATTCTATCAGTACTGCACTGCTATTTGGATTTCATTTATCAACAGGCAACTATTCCCTTGTCTGGAAGGAAGAGAGAAAGCCCAGAGACCAGTCTTGAATTTGTTTTAGATACATCCCAGGAAGAATAAAACAAATCCCCTGTGCACACATTCCACAGGGCAGCCTCCCTTACCAGGCTCTGACAACAGAGCCAGCTCTCAGAGCTCACAGGACCTGACTTCCTACACAGTCTGGTCTGCTGCCTTGTGAGGGCTGCTGTGTTTTGGGGAAACAGCAATTTCTGAGCTGCCCAGATGGCTTTTGGACAAACTTCAGAAGCAGCTGAACCCCACCCTCTGTGAAGGCTGCTCCTCCAGCCTGCTGTGGGACCACAGGCAGCCTGTGTCTGGCTGCAAGAGCATTCCCCTCCTTCCTCCAGCCCTCAGCTCCCAACCAAAACAACTTCACCATTTTCCCACTTTGCTCAGAATAAAAGAGCTTCTTATTTTTGTAAGTTTAGAGCTCTGTAACAGATCCAGACTTGCATGAAATGCCCAATTCAAGAAGGGGAAACTCCTCCCCATCCTCCCCCGTCCAAATGTCCAAATCTGCAAGCCTCACTCCTGCAAGCAGGCAAATTCCTCTTCTGGCCTCAGAAGGGATTTTCCTCACTCAGGGCTGAAGTACATGGCAGAGCAAGGCAAACACAGAATTATAAAATCATAGAATGGTTTGGAAGGAAGATTGTCAAGTTCCAAGCCCCAGATCCCCTGCTCTGGGAACTGAGCAGTCCCTGACTGCCAGGATGACACATCCAGTCCCTTTCCAGAGGCAGCAAGATCCATTAACATTTCCAAGTCATGGTACACCTTGAGCTGCAGAACTGCCTGGGAGCCAGCTGAGAGCTGGTGCTCCATCACCAACCAACTCCATCTACAGCCAGAACAGTCACCAGGGCAGTTGCTCTTTGCACCCATCTGGTTTTCAATCCAAAGGGGAGAAGAAGGAGTCAGCAGCAGGAGCTGGTGTGGCTGCAGTCCCTCGTGCCACCTCAGTGCATCAGCTGCACCTACAACAGCACTGGCCAGAGCAAGAGGGGGACTCAGCAAAGCACAAGGTTACCTCTGCCACTGGAACAATAAGCTGCTCCAACAAGCCCTTCCTTGACCTGGAATCTCATTGCCTGGACTTGCCAGGGACCACTGGCCTCCAAAACAGAGCAGGTGCACAAATCAGACGAGAGCACTGCCATGGATGGGACAGGGATTTTGAGAGTTAACAGCAACAGCCTGTTTGACCTCCCAGGCCGTTCTCAGGGATTCCAGGAAAACAGCAGAGTAAAAACAGACAAAAATCTAAACAGCCTGAGAAGGCTGCAGCATTTCCAAAGCCCCTGCCAAGGGATGGGTGGGACAGAGCAGTGAGCTGGCTGCCTGCCTGTGAATGCCAGGAACCCTGATGGGACATCTCAGGGTAGGGGAGCCCCTCAGCCCTGCAAGGCAGGAGCATCACCCCCACACAGTCCTGCAAAGGCTCCCCCTGGGGCACTGCCCCTCAGCCTGGCAGGCCCTGGAGCAGCCCCCAGGCCACAGGAGAGGGTGACAGGGCAGCAGCAGTGACAGGGCAGGGAGCTGCTCTCTGCAGGACACACAAGGTCATCTGTAAACCACACTGGCTTCTGGGCAGACAGCACCTTGTAAGTCACCTCTCATTTCTGCCTTTCTCCTTGTGGGTGAAAGATGTTCACATGAGGCCAAGTCTATTGTTTAAGCACATCCTGAACCTGTTAATCATTGCCTACTTAAATCCATCTCAAGTGTTTTTTCCAGCAGGAGTGACTAACTGTCAGGGAAGGAGAAGTGTTTAAGAGATGCAGAACATGATTCTACACCCCACCTCATGCCAGCTACACAGGGCCAGCAAAGACAACTTTGAATTCAACCACTGAGCTTGTCCTTTTGGGAGGGGAAGATCAGAACTGGGGCATTTTTCCACAGGTGGGAGATGCCCATCCAAACACCTTCATGATTAAAACATCCAGGCACTAACATGGCATCTCATGTGAAGCCTGCACTCCCAGATTTACATTGAGCCAGCAGATACCCCTGTCCCTGCACTGTGTAACCCCACTGACCTGACACAGAATTAAAGCCTGCCAGGGAAGGCAGAGTAGAGAGGAAAGACTGTCTCAGCACAAAGAATGTTAGCACTGACAGAGTGACATGAAATAGTAAAAGACTAAAGACACTAATAAAGTGTTCTGCTGTGTTAAACATAAGCAGAGATAGGGAGCAGTGCTATTCTGAAGGCCAAATCGACAGAAGGAAGAATTTTTGAATCTGCTGTGAGTTTCTGCCTCAAACAGAGGCAACTTTTTGCTGGCTGAAAGAAGTGAATGGTGCCAACTGCTTCTTGTAAGGACAGAAGTCCAGATGGAACAGATGGTCTGATAAAAAGGACAAGTGGTCTGTGCTTGTTGCAGCCAATGGCACTGGAATCTTCCCCAAAAACCAGAAATGATGAACAGGGATTAAAAGAGGCAGAATTACTTTGAAAAAAAGCAGCAATGTACACAAACTGAGTGAGAGGCATCCCTGGCAGGGAGATTATTTCCTGATGTCAGGCTTATGGACACATGATTTATCTCAAAACCGTACTTAGGGATTATGCAACTCGACAGGGTCTGCTGTCCCAAAACAGGGCTGGCAAAGCTCTCTGGGGAGGACAGGGCAGAGAGAGTGACCTTTGCTGGCAGAGTTCTGCACCAGGAAGATGTGACAGCAATGGAAAAGCTTGAGTATTGTACCTTTCATCATGGGAGGGAGTTTTGCTGTTAAATCTGACAATTTTCAAGGACATTTTAAAAAATGGCCAGAGCCACCACTGCAGGTTCTGGACTTGCAGCAGCCCTACATCAGTGCTCAGAAAGCACCAACCACTCTTAATGCCCAACAGCCTGGCTGTGCTGGGCTCCCCACACATCCTCCTGAGACATTCCCTGCTCCAACTGCACATGCACGTGGTACCTTCACTGCTCTGGGGAGCCCTCACCAAATCCCACAGTGATGAACAGTGGTGGCACCACCTGCAAACCTAGAGCTGGGACAAGCTCCTAACTCCCCAAAGCAAGACAGGCACCTTCCTGCTGAATGAACTGTCATGGCTTCTTCTCACACAACCTTTAGCATCCTAAGCAGCTGCAACAGCGAGCTGAATTATGCACCACAAAAGCTGTACCTCCTCCTTTTGTGCCTGGAAATTTAATTTGTTTTTCCCTAGCATGTGCTAAGTGAAACAAGGAACTGCTCACTGCCTCCCTTTCCCACAACACTCAGGATTTAAGAGGCCCCAATCACACCATCATCAATCGACTCTGTGGGAGGACAGAGCAGTCCTTGGAGGATTTCCCTGTTCAAAGGCAGGAGCAGCTTCCACAAGAGCTTCCTTTCATGAGAGAGCAGCACCTGCCCCTCACAAGATTAACAACCATGGCTCCAGATATCAAATAATTCAATTTTAAAGAAAATGTATATGCATGCACAGCCTTTTCATGTGTGGAAATGGGAACTAATCCAATGAAGCAGGTTTGCTGAGACAAGCCCTGAGGCAACTCAGACTGATAAGGCCATGTCTCAAGGAGAGAGGGGAAAATGGTTTGTTCCATCTGACAGACATGCAGAGACACCACACAATTCCCCACAGCCAGGCAAAAGTTGGGCTGCAGGGGCAAGGAGGGCAGCAAGGGCTCACAAAATACACTGAAACAGCAGCTCAGGGAGCACCCAGCCCCTGGCATCCACCCCAGGGCTCTGGGCAGGAGAAGGCTGAGGAGACAGATGGATTTTGATGAGAGAAACTGTTCTCTCCTCAGCTGGTTGCACCAGTGACCACAGAAACAAGCACTGGGCAATTTCCAGGCTGTACAGCTCATCACCCCAGATAGCTGTCTGCTGGAGAGCACCAGGAATCCTGTGCACATCCCTCCCTCCCTCCCCCAGGCTGAGCCCTGCACATCACAGCAGTGACCTCAAACAGTCTTGGTACAGTCCTGGGGAAGAGAGAAGTATTTCTGCCACAAAACAGCCTTTCTCATTGCACTGAACAGGCCAGTTAGAACAAATTCCCTTCAAATCCTGGGACACAGGAAGGGGCAAAATCCTGCTTAAATTGGGATACTAATTTAATGCAACTACAGTCCACTCTGGCAAAAACTGAGAAAATTTACATCAAAATCCAGCAGCCTGTTCCTCCTCTTTTTCCCCTATCTCACTGAGAAATACAAAAGTCTCAGCAATTAAACACTTCTCCAGCCTTTGCACTGAACTAAGAAAAAACTAAAAATTTATCATGTAAGGTTCAGGAAGAAAATGGTTGTGCTGAGAAATAAAAGATCAGAGAAACCATCTGCAACCCCTAACATTTAATGAGAGGTTTTTTCATTCATTCTAGCTTTGGCTCTCGTCTCACAGGGGAGACAGCTTTCAGCATGAGAAGAGCTAAAAACTGCTCCACTCTGGACATGCTGCTGAGAGTCATTTCTGAAGCTTTCCTTGGCTTCTCCAGCAAGAGCTGCAGGAATTGGTGGCTCAGATCCAGTATGACACAGAGTAGAATTATCATTGGATTTTTCCTCCAACAGATGCCACACACAGCTGAAAAAATGGGGGGAAAGAAATCCCTTTCTGTCATGTTTAGCGGGCTCTCTATGGGATTCTCATCTAATCTTCATTTGCTTCCCTGTTCTCTCAACTTTTCATCCCAAACTCTGCTCTACAAGTGAAATCCAACAGAATAAATGAACACTGGGAATTTTTGTTTTCTTTCTCCAGGATGCTTAAATGTGGGGGCAAAGATTTGCAAATATTTTTCTTATACAAAGTTTCTTTATTTCAAGATTGTGTTATTACTATTCATAAAAAACTGACATTAGTAACTAATATACATTTATCTTGATGAATCCTCATTATTCACCTCAACAAGTGATTACTGCATTCAATTTCTGCCCTGCAAAGAAGAAAGCACAGGCCTTCAGCTCCTCTCCACACATCAAAGTGAAGATGTAACTACAGGAGGCACCCACTGCTACACCTAGAACTTGTTAAAAAAACACTGCAGCCCAGTAAGTGGAAAAGGAAACACTTTTAGACTTCAGTCCTGGGGACAGGAGTTTCCTTAGGTCATACCACATTCATGTACTGTGGAAATCACCCAGACTCAGCCTGACAGTGACCTCCACTTGTCAGCAAAGTTTAACATCTCAGGGGAATGTAAGATGTGGTTGTAAGGAAAACTGTCTTCTCAGCTCCATTTAACAGGGCTCAGCTCTCCTCTCCTTGCTCCACTACTCTCATTCCAAATTTAACCCTGTCCTGGGCAAACCCCAGGTCCATCCCACGAGCTGCACCTCTCCTGGGAGGGGACAGAAAACTCTGTGTGGATGCAGGGCTGCCACCAGCTGAGCCCCCAGGAGGGATCCACAGCTCTGCCCCTGCACACCAGGCACTGCTGGGATCACCTGCAGCCAGGGCTGGCTCTGAGCAGCCATGGCCACACAGCCTCCTGCTCCCCAGGGCAGAGCACCAGCAGCACCAAACCATCAATTATTATTCACCATTTTTAATTTCCTAATTAACCTTCCTAAACTATGGTACCAAAGCCATACAGGGTTTTACTTCTGTTACCTAAGAGAAGGGATTATTTGGGATCCTAACCCTGTGAGATGGGCTGCAGGGACAGACACCAAGTCCTGCTCCAGTGCCAGGCCCCAGCTGTGATCCACACCACATGGCAGCTTGGATAATTGTCAGAAGAGTTAAGGCTTGGCCAGACACTATCTTAATTCAAATATGCACAGAAGGGAGGAGAAAAAAATAGCTTTTAGTGATTTAAGAGAAGCATAATTAGTATTTTGTTAAAATAACTACAATAAATATTCAATACTAAACCAAACAAGATCTCATAACAAAGTACTCTGGCATGAGTACCTATTTTCTTTTAAAAATGTGAAATTCAAACATATAAGGAAAAGAAAGATCATAATAACAGCCTGTGCTTTTAGGCATTTTATTTCACTGCTTGGTAGAAAGCCATACTGCAGAATCCCAGTAGGGATTTCCCAGAAAATCTTGTTACTGAAAATAAAACAGTTGGGGAAATTCAAATCAAAGCTACCTTGTTAGTGCTGTAAGCTACGAGCTACACCCAGCTGCAGAAAACTTTTCGGCAAGAGAACTTCCCAAAATGGAAATACTCACCCACACACAGGATGTTGAAACAAAACCCATGATTAACTGACTTATTAACCAGCTGGTCAGGCAAACTATCAAATCCCACGTGTCCAGAGAGGGGGACAGTGCGACAGCCTTCACCCTGAAATACAATGAAACACTTGTGTCACTTCCAGGCAAAACACACTTCTCTGTATAAACCCTTACCACCTCCCAAGTGCAATCAATTGCACAGTCCAAGCAGGGAATTGCTCAGATCTATCAATCATGTCAGCATGCTTCACTCCTCTCTAAAACAACTCCAGGAGGCACAAATAGAACATTTCATTTGTCAAACATTTGAAGGTAGCCCTGACAGAATAACACTAAAATGTGCAAAACATGTACACAAATAAAGCTGCTGAAATGAAGAGGTGAAAAACACTTGTTTCTTCAAAAAATATGCAGAAACTCAAGTCTCACCTTATACTGACAACAAAAAGAATCCTCTGTGCAAAGCAATGTATTAATGACACCTCCTACAAGGCTATTACCATTCACTTTATGTGAATTGGAACTCACATGTAATTCCCATTCATAGCTGCAATTATAGAAACTAGCTAGAAACAGTAAGGCAAAGTGTACCTACAGGAAAACAAAGCAGAGTGTCCAGAACTGAGCTGCTCACAACCCCAGAGGCCTGAAGGAGCCTGCAAGGAGGGTTTGGGAATGAAGGTGCTCAAACCTCCTGCTGGGGGCAAGGGCTGCTCCTGCCAGCCACCCAAAGGACTCCCTGAGGAGCTGCTCCTGCACCCTGCTCCCTCCTGTGCTCAACACCACCAACCTGGTCTCCCCAGCCCAGCAGAACACGTGGTGCTCCATGCCCAGAACAGCCACGGGCTTTGGGAGAGGGTCAGAAATGTTCACCCACCTTGGTGCCAACCCTGCCCAGCCAACAGTAAAACACAACACACAGAGGCTCAGCCTCAGAAATGGCACCAGGCAAAGTGAGGAGCCAGTGGTGCACCCCTGGATTGGTGTGTACTGGAGAGCTGTCCTCCTGCAGCCCCAGAAAGGTATTTCCCTCTCTGAAGTAAAGACTCTTCTTAAAAATATATTTTAGTGTAAAAATCAAAAAGTTCCCCTCTAGCTTTCCATCAGTTTGTATAAAATACTACAGCCAAAAGGCAGTAGTTTATAGGGTGTGATTTTGAATTTATTCATTCACAAGCATTCTTCCATGTATCTTGAAAGCCTGTTTATAGGGACAGGAATACTGGTTCTCCCTCTTCTGCTAATGGCACTGGTATTTTAGGCTGGGAAAACATCCCCAAGGAGTACATTTACTACAGTAGCCTGTCAGTATGTTTTCTTGTCATGTTACTGTTTTGCTCTTGTGGGTTTGGATTGGCTTTTTCAGATATGAGGCTCCAAATACACTTCAATAATTAACCATATTTACCAGCCTGTGATGTGTAAATATGTTTCCCCTCAGCCATATTTTGTGTATTAGTCTGACTCTTCTTGACAAGATGTTCACCAAATATGGCACTTCATTAACTCCTGAGCACCTTCCCTCCTAATGACATGTTCATGAGGAAGGCACTCAGGCTGCCCAGCACATTCTGGTTTTGCCTACTGACAGTGCAGCTGTGAGACCCAGTAATGCAGAACCAGCTAAAGCAGAAGAAAGTGAGAGTGTCAGACACACAGATTTTTGTGACTCAAACCCTCCTAAACTGCATTCACCCAAACAAAATCCCAGCCCTGGGGAATCTCATGGCAGTGCTGGATCTGCAGTGACAGCCTCAGGTGAAGAACAGAGGGGGAACAGAGCCCACAAAGGTGTAAGAGAGAACAACCCAAGGCAGCTCCTGGGGAAGGACAAATATCAAGTGTATTTTTAACACCCAGCCCTAAAACCACACCACTGGAAGACTGCTTGAACACTACTCTCCCCAGGAAGCGTGGGCAGGAGTGTGGGCTCTCATTAAGAACAAATCATCCCCTCATCCCTAAATATAAGTGTGATCCAGATGGAACAAAATAAATTGTGGAAGTTAAGCTGCTCTCAGCTAAGAGGAGGCATTTGCCATCACACAGAATTCAGCATGCAAGTCATTTCCTGTAGTTTCTTTTTCTAGTCACCTGTGGTTTTACAATGCAGCTAAACCACACTTCACATCTGGTACAGGCCAGGAAACAACTACTGCAAAATGGGATTTCCAGTCACAGCAGCTAAGCCTCCATGTTAAGTACACAGCCATAATGTAGATTGTGCTACTCTGCCTAAAAATCCACAGCCTCCTTGGCCAAGGCATCAAGAGACTGGATGCAGTGGGGGAAAAAAAAAAAAAAACATTTTAAGATCAGCCTGGCTTTGACACTCTTTGACACTCATCAGAAAGCTGACAGTAATTACCAAACCAGTGGAGAGAAAAGAAACATTTTCTGTGTGATCCACCAAGAAACAGTGCAAGTCACCAGCCTTTGAGCACCAAGTGGTGTCTCTGTACAGGAGCACTGCTATATATAAACAGCAGCACCATAAACAACATATGAACACACTGATTAGTCATCCTGGGTGTATATTAAATGTAGGTTTGGATCCCCTTGTTCCACACTGAAGGAGAATATGTTATAAGCTTTTTGCTGATAAGGTGTTCAAGACTGTCGTCCATCATTCATCTTCCAAACCAGATCAAATTTAAAACATATAGAGAGGTACCAACAAGGTAAGCAAAGTGTAACTACTGTATGCATGAAGGCTTTTTCCAGGAGCATCAGTGAGTGCTGGATGGCTGAGAGCCCTTTGTGCTCTCTATTTTAAGGTTACATCTTCTTGGAACGAAGACAAAGATGGAATCTCTGGAAAGGCAGTGTGAACACTGGCACCACACCAAGATACCAGATGCCTTTTTTTCCCCACACACACAGAGTGCCCCCTGCCTAGACAGAAGGGGCTCTTGTTGCTTGGGAGGAAGTAAAGCGTGTTTGTCACAAACAAGATTAAAAACAAAAAGAGCAACACATTCTCTTGCTGTATTATCAGGCAGGGCTATTGCAGAGTGAAAGTAAGGAGAGCAAGGAGCAGCCACTTGGAGAAGCTATTTTACTTTTTCCTTTCTTAGAGGGACTTATACAGCCTTTTGTAAGGGCTTCTCCATGCCACAGAACCCTAATTCTTACAGAAAACTATCCAAATCATATAGAAAATACAAAGATGTTATAATGAATGACCCCAAGCTTGAAAGCACCATCCATTAACCATCAGTTTACATAAAAGGGGCAAGTTTTAGTCTTCAGGTGTTTGAATCACTCCGGGGTCCCCGGGATGAAAATACGATTAGAGGGAAATCTTGCTGAATGCACATCTGTGCCCTGATCTGCTTAGCAGGACAAGCAGGTACAGCAGTGTCACCTCCTGTCCCCAGAGCCCTGAGAGGCCACTGCCTCTGTGGAGCTAGGGCAGAGCACAGGCAATGGGGCTGCCCACTGCAAACGTCAACGCTGCACATTGGGACTGTGTGCGTGCCCAGGTCTAAAGAATGATGAGAAAGGACTCCAAGGCAAAGGCAAAGCCTCCACTTGGTGATATTCAGGCAGAGCACAGCAAAGAAAATAAAGAATGTTACAGCTCTGAACCCATGGGATCCAGTGTCCCAATGAGGCCCACACAGCACAAAACTGCTCTCAGAGGCTGCAGAACAATACTTCATCTTGAGTGTTTCTGTTCAGGACACTGACAGCTGACACCTAGTACTTCTCACACAATTTCTCACCTCTTCCCAAATGAGAATCACTTCAAACCCTTGGAGACTCCCTTAGAAAGATTTCCAAACTGCCACAACCAACACATCAGCAGCATCCTGCACTGAAACCAAATAAAGCAACACTCACAGAGCTCCACCACTGCTGCCAGGGCTCACAGCAGCCACCTCCTGCCCCTCTGCTGCCCTTAATGCTGAAACCTGGGGCTCAACCCCCAAACCTGAGACAGCTCTTGCACAAGAAGTCAAATGGCAAAGCAAGGCAGAACCTGAACTCAGGTTTCCACACCACAGTTTTTCACATCGCCTTTAAGCCAGAACAACATCAGATCCCTTCCCATGACCTTGGAGTTATGGCATTCACTTCCCCAGACTGCATTTGGTTCTGATTAAACAGCAAATTAGAGCAACACTTGTACCAATTATTTCTCACTTGTACAAGTATGTAATTCTCCTATGTAATGAAAGAATTATCCAGCAGACAGTGTAAACATCCTCTACGAGATAAATGTAAATCAGGAATCTAAAGTCTAGATAAAGACTTTGTTATTTTTCCTTGCTCAGTTGATTAAAGATCATCAAGAATATAAAACACCAGAAGAGTGGGAGGGAAATAGTTTTGAATCAGACCCCATGGAAAGCAAGAAGGGTCTCACCAAAGGTCCTGACCATCAGCCACCCTCTCCAGACACACTGCATCACTCGGCCATTCAACATTCACCAACAGTCAAGTGCTTCCAAAATCTCAAATTCTGACAGCTCTTAAGATTACACTTCTTTATGCCCCTGACAAAAGGCTGCAGAAATGCCACGCAGTCTGGATACATTCCCAGGAGAAGTCAGCAGTTAGAAGATACATATCACTATCAGCAGTCTCAGTAATGTTTCTGACCTCTGCTGGATACGGAGAGCTGGACAGTGCCTGGCAGGAGGCTCCTGTGCCCCCGTCTCCCCCCTGGCAGAGCACAGGAGGGGCTCAGCTTGGTGGTGACAAGGCCACCCTGCCCACCTGGGGAGAAGGGGGTTTCACAGATTATCCCTGCAGTGAGTGTGGGCTTGATCAAGGGCTCTCTGGGACAATGGCAGGGTGGTAACCCCAGCTCCTCCCCAAACCCAGCCCCAGCTCTCACACCTTCAACCCTGCTGGCACACACAGAACCCTCTGCACCACCGAGACATTACAGCTGACTGCTCCACAAAGCAGACATGACCAGATGCCCAAGACCTTGGCTGACAAGTTATCTGTTTGTAAAAGGACATTTTCAATTTGCAGCACACTCATTTCAAGTCTGTCTCACAGCCAGCTTTCTCTTTTGCCTCCAAAACGAGGCTGTGTGGTACCATAAATTCATTCCAGGCCGCATGCAGATGTCTCAAAATCCTGTACATTGTCTTAGGAAAGCATAACACTCAATTTCTCTAAAAGACAGGGGAGCAACTGAGTCACTTTACATATTTTGGCAGTCACATACAAGGCAATGGGTATGTCCAGAAGGAAATAACATCACAAACTGGCAAGGAATGGCTACATCTACTCGTTCAGCAAGATTAGGTCCATGCTAAAACATACTGCTTTGAAGACGAAACTGGAAAGCATTCACCTCAACTATTACTTCTGTATTAACACACGGACATGAAAGTTGGAAGCCCATCAAACCACAAACAAAACCCTTCCACATGCAAACGCGTTACAGATGCCTCCTTAGCATGTCTCTGACAAGCGCAGAGGTGGCTCAACTGCCTCTGCTCCTCTTCTGGATAATTCTCCGCACACAGACACACAGGGATTTGTGCCGCGCCAGGCAGGCGGGCGAGCCCCGCAGCGGCCGGGGCCACGACCGGGAACCCTCGGGGACAAAGCGCAGCGGGGACACGGGGCTGGTGCTGGGCTCCCGCAGCTCCTCCGCGGCACACGGTGCCAGACCGGAGAGCTCCCGTTCCCTCATCACCGAGCCCGAGGGTTTCTCTGGGAGGAGAGCAGCATCCCGGAGAGGCAGGGATGCCATAGCCATGCCGAGGGCACCCAGCCCTGGGTAAGGGATGCACGGCCCGGCCTCCCCAGCGCTGCAGCCCCGCGCAGCGCGGCAGCTCCGGCCGTGGCTCGGGGCACCGGGGGGCACCGGGGGGCACCGGGGGGCACCGGGGGGCAGGACCCCCGGCCCGCCGCGCTGCGGGCAGCCCAAGGTCGCCGGGCCGGGCTGCAGCGGGGGGGACCCCAACATCCTCTACCCCAAAGCCCGACCCTCCGGGAGCCGCCGCCGCTGCTGCTCCGAACCGAGTCTCGGAACCCGCGGGAGGCCCAGGCCGGTACCTTCAGAGCCCGCCCGGCGCCCCCTGATCCGGCCCCGCCGCCGCGGCCATGCCCGGCTCTCCCGCCCGCCGCCCCGGCGCTGCCCGCTGCCGGCCCCCGCTCCCGGCCCGCCGCCCCGGTGCCGCCCGGCCCCCGCGGTTCGGCGGCCCCGCGCCACCCGCACCTGCCGCGCCACCTCGGCCGCCGCCATCGCTGCCCGCCCGCCGCACGTTCCGCCCCGGCCTGCGGGCGGCTCCGGGCGCGCCCACCGCGGCACCGCGCGGGGGGGCCCCGCCGCGCCCCCGAGCCCGCCCTGCCCACGCTGCCCGCCCCGCCCCGCCGCCTCCCCGCCCTGCTCGGCCCCACCGATCCCGCCGGTCCCGCCGCCGCCGCCGCCGCGTTCCGTGAGGAGCGGGGCCGCCGATCCCTCCCCGCAGCAGCCCGCGATGGTGCAGCCCGGGCTGCGGGCGGGGCGGGCGGAGGTTCGGGGCGGTGGCTGAGGGGCCAGGCGAGCGCCGAGCCCCGGCCAGGGGGTACCGAGCTCCGGCCCCCGGGTCCCCTGCCTGCCCCGCGGGCTGCCCGGCCGCCTCCGCCGCACCCCGGGCCCTGCCCGCTCCCAGCGCGGGGAGCTGTTCCCCGCCGCCTCCTCAGGAGGGCCCAGGGGGGCCCGTCCCGGTGCCCTGAGACCCCTACGGTAGCACGAGCCGGGGCCGAGCCGGGCAGCCCCGAGGCTGGGCTGGGGTTCGCGGTTCGGGTCCGATCAGGTTCCCCGGGCTCAGCAGGGTTGCTGTTTCAAGCGCAATGTCCGTGCGGTTCGCACTTGCCCTGCCCCAGGTCCCAGGACGGTTCGCGCCCGCCCGGGCCCCGGCTGAGCGCGGCTGTGCCCGGTTCCCTCCTGTGGCACCGCCGCTCCTGCCCGGCCCCGGTGCAGCCTCAGCTCCCGGCCGGTCTGAGCACTGCTGCAGCACAAAGCTGGTGCCGCTTGGGTTTCCCTTCATGTGATGGCAGCACAAGCACCAAACGAGGCTGAGGGTAACTCAGTCCTTCCCCAGAGTAACTATCCTGGCCTCTGGACTCCCGAGTGAAGTCCCCGAGGTTGTCACCCTGATTTTATCATGGTCAGAGCTCACCAGTGTGTCCAGTCAGTCCCTAATGCAGCCATGGCCGCGGTGGCCCTGAATGGGAGGCTTGTTTTGCACCATTAATGCATTCATTCCCAAGAGCAGCTCCTTATTTCCCTCCTTGTTTTCCCCGGATGCCACCCAAGTGTTTTCAACTGTTCACCAGGATCTCATGGCTGTGTGGTTCAAGTTCTCTGCCTCCCTGAGCCCACAGAAGCCACCAAAACCCAGTGACAAAATCAGGCAGCTCCAGAAAGGGAACAAGGGGGCAATTATGCTTTTACCACCAGTTGTTTGGTGTTTGAGACTACACCAACTTCCCACACATCCCAGAAAAACTGGTCCAAGTGGTTGGAAAAAGGCAAAGGCCCTCAAGGCTGACGACCAGCTCAGGGCAAGTCAGAGCAGGGCTAAAGCTTAGGGAAGGCAAAGAAAAAAGCTTCAAGGGGCTGTTGTGGCTTTTAGCTGCCTGACCAGCTGCAAAACCACCTGGTGACAGTTCAGCCACGGGTGTCAGAGCAGTCATGGATAAGAAACTTCTGGAGAGATAGAGAACTGGGAAGAATTTGCAGCAGAAGAACTAGTCCTGATTGATAACAAAATTAGGGTACAGACTACTGGCTGCAGCTGCCAGCAACACCAGGCATGGGCTGTACTACAAAGGGGATTATGGCAAGAGAGAAAGCCCAAATTCCCAGTGGGATGAAACATTGGGTGGCAAGGAGCCAAACAGTGTCCCAGGCTGGATTTCCCTTAGATCAGAGAAACCCACCAGCCACTGGAACATGGGCTCTGGGGGCAGTAACCTGGGCCTTCCTGAGCACAGCATCGAGGACAAGCATTGCAGCCATGGGGGGCTGTTTCAGGGGGGCTGTAAGGCAATGGCTTCAGTGAGACAACCTTGGGGTGCTGCTGGGGTCAGAGGAAGTGTCTTGGGATCCCTGTGTCGTGGATTTACACACACCAGACAATGAAACAGGGTCTGACCCTGCTAAGAATGCTGGGTTCAAGTGAATGTTTCCAATGAGTCTTTTGTTAGTTCTTTGGTTACAGCTCAGGCTGGTGCTTCCAGAGAGGGACCCCTACCCCAATTCACACCTCTCAGTTATACCCCTGACACTCATCACCCAACCCAAGTCAACCACTAAATTCTGGTTGGCAGTATCTTGATTTCTTGCTGGGTTTCACTGGAGCTGGGCTGGCTGCCTTCTGATGTTCCTTTATTCTCCTGGGATTGTCTCCTTGGCCCTTATCACCTCCATTCTGTTCATATCTGCTGAATTCCAAGACTGTTGTGTTAGCAGCATCATTTTATCAAAAGTTTATGTTTGGTCAGCTCTTACGGCCTAAAGCTTTGGCTGCTTCAGGTGCTAATGCTGAGCCAGCAGTGCTAAAGGAGACTGTTCAGGCAGGAGAATACAGTTCAGCAATTTCTGCTGTAGCGTCAGCACTGAGCTGCCCGGGACCCCCATGCCTCCATCTGGCCCCGCGGTTCTGCACGCTCCCTGTATTCACGCTCCTTCTTTGTATTCCCACACTTGCCTGTATTCCCGCACCCTCTCTGTGTTCCCGCACCCTCTCTGTGTTCCCACACACTCCCTGTATTCCCGCACGTTCCCTGTATTCCTACACTTTCTCTATATTCCCGGATTTTCCCTCTATTCGTACCCGTTCCCGCAGCCCGGCCGCGCTCGTTCGGTGCCGGCTCAGGGGAGCGTGTCGGTCCGTGTGGGCAGAGCCAGCCGTGTTCGAGCCGTGCCTCACGGACACAGCGTGAGCGGGCAAAGGTCACCGCACCGCCCCGCCGCCGCCGTGCCCGCCGCCGCCATGCCCCGCCGCCGTGCGGATCGGTTCCTCCTTCGCCCGGGACCGGCAGGGGAAGCGCGGGGTGAGTGCCGGGCAGCGTGAGCCGTGCCAGGCTGGGGAGCTGGGGACAGCCCTGCGAGAGGCACCACCATGGCCCGGCAGGAGCGGGACAGGGGCGAGGCAGAGCAGAAGGTAGCTGGCATCTCCCGGAGGTTCACCTTCCTGGATGGCGCCCAGCCCCGAGCGGGCGGCCCGGCCCGCGGCTCCCATCTCCGGCCAGCCACGCTGGAGCGTTTCCATACGCCGCAGAAGACGGACACCAACAAAAGCACCAACTGGAGCAGGCACAGCCTGGGGAGCTGGGGTAGGACTTCAGGCAGGTTTTCCGTTAGCCCCAGCAGTACCCGGAGGAAGGAGCTGAAGGAAATCCTCCTGCAGAGCAACAGCCCTGGCAGCACCTTGCGGTTTGCCACTGCCCGGAAGACATCCAGCAGCAGCAGTGTTCCTGCAGGGCTGCACCAAGAGCAGAAGCCTGAGCAGAGCCCTGATCTGCTGCCCCTTGTCCTTGATCCCCTGGAGCACGCGTGGCTGCTGACGGTGGCCGAGGGCGATGCGGACAGCATCATCAAGCTGCTGGACCTGGATCCCAGCCTGCTGACCAGGAGAGACTTTGTGACAGGCTTCACCGCTCTCCACTGGCTTGCCAAGCATGGCCACCATGAGAGCTTCATCCAGGTCATCTCCCACGCCCAGAAGAAAGGCTACCCTGTGAACATGAACATCCCCACAGCCAGCGGCGGGCTCACCCCTTTGCACCTGGCTGCCTTGCAGGGACACGAGGTGCTCATCAAGGTGCTGGTGGGAGCTTACGGGGCAGACACCACCTGCAGGGACCACAACGGGCGCAAGGCTTGGCAGTACCTGCCAGCACACACCTCCAGGGAACTGAAGGAGCTGGCAGGGGCCTTGGAGGAGGATTTGGTCCAGCTGCACTCCCACAACACCAACAACAACTGTAAGTCATCCAGAGAGGCTGGGGCAGGGCAGGACTGTGTGGACTCTGGGGCTGAGGGAAAAGCTGCCCGGCACTCCTGGGGCCTGTCGACCCTGCGAGGCTTTGTTAGACAGGCCTTTGCTTTCTTCCATGAGCGCTGAAGCTCTCCTGCCTCCATTCACCAGTAAACCCATGCTGGATAGCAGCTGGAAAAGCCTGCAGGGAGCTGAGAACTTGGCTACTCAAAATCCTGCCCAAGTGAGGGTTAAGCCATGGCACCATGGCCACCCTGGGTCTTGTGGTCTTTTGGGGCCATTCCAGTGGCTGTGTGGAGCACCATGGCCATTGGGAGCAGTACCTTGGGACAGCCCTTCCAAAAAACTGCCTGTCTGCAGAGGGGATTGTGCTCTGTGCCCCCATGGATGGGGACTCCTTGCTGCATCCCAACAGATCACCATGGTCGGGGCTCACGTGTCAGCTGTGCTGTGGGGAGCTGCTCCAACACCCTGTGTGCCCACCATGGATAGTCAGGAGGATGCTGACCCACCATGTGTGGATTTCATGCTGCAAACACCTTCCAGCTTCCTCTGAGATCTCCTGATCTCTGCCATATGCACCTTCTCTGGGTTGATGTTTGTTTATGACAGCTGATCATAAAGGTGATTCTCAGTGGAGTAAGGGCTAAGGGCCCTTTTAGAAGAATCCAGGCCAAGAAAAGCCTTTCAAAATGCAAAACAACTCACACTGGCAGCCCTTCCCTTGAGATCCTTTCCCAGGAAGGCTGAAATGCTCATCCTCATTAGGAATGGGGGCCAGAGCAAAGGAGGCAGGAAGAACACAAGGGAGGCTGCATGTGGTGGCCCCTGTGGGGATTAGAGTTCAGGAACAGCTCTGCAAAGATGATTCATCCTCAGAAACTGTGGAAAAGGTATGTGAAGTCTGTGAGATTGAGATTATTTTTATTGCTACTGAGGTCATGCTCAAAAATGAAACTGATGAACATTGCTGCAGCAGCATAACAGTGCATGTATGTCTGTCACTGCATTAAAAGGGCAAAGCCTCTGCTCGCCTGTTTGTGTTTTGTTCACTAAGTGAAGTTCTGCCCTGATGATTTCAACTTGCTTTTTACATTCTCAAAAGCCAGTACTGCTTCAAAATATCTTCAGAAAAACAACAGCCCCTTCCTCTTTCTAATCAGCACGAGACTATTCCTACGCCCTGAAATAGCAGTTGTGTTTCAGAAGTGGTTCTCAGACAGGAACTGGGGAGTTTCTGTTCCCCAGGGCAGCCCTTGCAGAGACAACTCCTTTAGGGGGGCAGTTGTGCTTTTCTTTCCAGCTGCCTTTCAGGGGGCCTGCAGGGTGACTGAGGGACTCAGGGTGATCTGGCCTGGCTACACAGGTGCATTTGCATCTTGATGCAGAAAGACACACAGGTGACATCCTCTGGGGAACTACAGCTGGGGGGTTTCACAGATCCTGAGCAAACTCCAGTTATATTCAGACTGTGTTTTGAAATGCTGCTTGGACACCAAACTAACCCAGTCCACAGTAATGACATGTGGAAGAGCAGCCTCCACATGAGTGAGCAGGGATCTAGTGACCGAATAATGCCCAGTCCAGGTGCCTGGGTGGATATATAGATATAGATGTGTCTGGACATCTTAATCCCTGAGGTCAGTAGCAGATACATACAAAACACACTTGAACTAGGTTTAATGCCCAATCTACAATGCTTTAGCTCTAATAGATTGAAGATGTTGGCAATGCAGCTCCTTCTGGAACTGCTGTGGCCATGTCCATGCCATGGGAGATCAGGCTGGCTTCTCACCAGTCTGTTTATGCCAGCACAAACTCCATGAACAGCACTGGTGTCAAGCTCTGGTAACCAAAGTGCTGTTGATAAGACAGACAGGACTGACAAAATATTGTTTTTACCTATTAGTCTTCTGTTACCCTTTTACAGCTGTCAGGGAAGGGCACAGGATGGCTCTTACATCCTCCTCTGAGTAAGGCACAGAGTAAACAGTGGAATTGAGAATTTCCTTGAAGGAGCCATTTCCTTGGCAATAGTACCTGTGGCTTAGTCATGCTCCACCCAGAAACACGGACTTAAATGTTCCATTTGCAAGTAAAATTTGGCTGACAAATGCTGCACCTAAATACCACAACATGATTTTCAGTTATTACCTCCTGTTGAGAGATAACCAAAACCCCCTAAAGAAAGCTTTTGCCTTCATCCTTTGGTCATGGGTTTGACCCAGTATTCTGTGCTGAGACAAATTAGGTGGGGACTTCAGAGCAGAATCAGAACTCTGCTTCTCTAGATGTGTTACAACATCCTCACCATGTCACCCTCTGCCCTGGGTGGGTCCCTTTCCACTGAGCAAAAAAAAAATTTCCTTCCAGTGAGCCACCCCTTTGTCTCACTCGGTTCATTTTCATACCTACAGAAAGGCAGCTGATTTGGATACAAAGACATGTTTAGAAAAATATTCCTCAAGTATACAATCAGCTCCAACTTTGCTTTTCACTCAGAAAACAAAGCATATCCACCAAAATCAATGGACTACAATATCCAAATTTTTTTTTCTCTTTAAAGCTTCTGTTGATGTGTTTTCATGTGTTAGCTCAGTTCTGCAGAGATTCCTGATCCCCTCTCACAGGGAGGAGAGGGCAAAGAGAGCTGCCACAGACAACAGAAAACATTCAAACCTAGAGATATTTGATTGCTTAAGGTTCTGCAGAGGATTGATTTTAACCCAAGTTCAGTTTGTACTGAATTAACTTTGTGTTATCCCTTAATGTCCAGCTTTAAAAGCAGATTCAAATAGGGAAAATAATACAAGGAGTTATTTTCCAAAACAGTTCTTTAGTAGAAGCTACTTCCACCTAGTAAAAATATTAGTCATGATAGTAATAGGGAAACTTTCTAATAAATAGTAATAAATTGTCCAATCTGTTGCTCAGGAAAGTTTTCCCACAAATGCCATGGAAAAAACTGTCTTTCCATTCTCAAGCCCATAAAATTGCTGTTTGCCTCCTCAGCCAGATCCCCATAGACACAATTACAGAGAAACTCTGTGAGCAGCTTTGCCTGCCAGCAGTGATGTGGAGGCTGGAGGAGGTAAGCTGGATGCCAAGGCAGAACTCCAGTCCTCAGCAGAGCTGTTATTTCCTGAACACTCACTTCAAAGAGTGCAGGAAAGCTTTAAAAATCATTGAGGTCAGAGTGGCTGCAGCACACGAGCCTCTGTTCCAACACCTCTGGCACTGCTGTTTGCTGCTTTCCTGCTGCATGACTTACTGCTTCCCCCTGATGATGGAGCCCAGACTCTTTCCAGACAGGATAAGGAACTGGAGGATACCGCTGAAGTATCCTGAGGTTGTTAAAAATCCCAGCCTTGCTCACCCTGACTTACAGAACCCTGCAGCACACCTTAGGAAGGAGGCACCTCATGACCTCTGAGTGAGATGTGTATTTCTCTGAGCATTTTCCTGTTCGGCACATGCTGCACCCAGTTATTTGCTCAGAGTTGCAATACGAAAGACATAAATCTATTTACCCTCAGTGTGAAAAGCAGCAACCCAGAAGGTAGGGCAGTCTGAAGCCTCCTCAGGAATTGCCTCTCAGGACAGACCCACAGGCTGAGGCTGAAGGCAGGAATGAAGCAGCACCTTGGCAGCCCTCAGTGTCAGGATGGGCTTGGCCACAGCCCAGGACAGGCTCACAGCAGCAGGGATTTCCTGCTGAGCAGAGCAGCCACCCCAGCTCAGAGCAGTGAACAGAGAGGACAGGGTGCAGAGCCACAGCTCCTCCTTCACTTCCCTGCAGTAAATTGGTTTCACAGGCCCCAGCAGAGAATACCAGCACAGGGGAGCTGGAGTGCCAGAGACCTTTAATCCCCTTTTTCCTATCACTTTTTTTAAACAGCTGCAAACTTTCCTTTTGAGCCCCATCTTAAATTTCTACCTGTCTGCTGAGAATGTTTCATACTAAGGTGCACTTGTGGTTGGTGTTGATTTATCAAACCAACACAGACTCCCCAACAAAACTCATGTTATTTAATATTCTAGGGAGTACACAGACATTATGCACTGCACTCTACAGTACTGCATTTTGCAAGAGATTTTCTTCAGGTCTGATTTTGACTTTTTTTAAAATTGGTACTTTGCTCCTGAAGGTTTACGGTCAGTGAAAAGGAAGACAGAGCCTACTCTACCTGAACAGAGCTGCCAAGGTTCCTCATATTAAGTAAGATTTTGACTAACATTATCATTAATTTGATTGTTACAATCCCACCACATCCATACAAAATGATTTCCAAAACCAAAATCATTCAGGTCCATATTTATTAGTAAGCCTGTGCAGTACCAATGCTCATGGTGATGCCTGAAAGAACACTAATAGAACACAGTCTCCATGTTTCAGATACAAAGACTTTCCCAGTTAACATCAACATCCCAGACCAGCTTATAAAAACCCCACACTGGGGACTGCACTCCAGCACCACAGAAGGAATGACTTGAGGCTGTTATGGATCTGACACAGAAAGACCAATGTTCATTAGAGCTCCTGGGACAGTCTCTCTTACAAGCCCAGTTTGGTCCTCCTCCAGTGCCTCCTTTTGGAGTTGTACCTAAGACAAAAACAGAGTGAATTAGCAAAGTGCACACACACATTAGTTAAACACGAAAGCAGAACAGCACGTGGAAGAAGTCTCCTCCATGAAAGCTCATTAATCTGTAAGCATGTACTTGTCCATGTTAAGAACAAATGCTTTCACCAGGGTGTGGGTGAAAGCACAGTGTTAACACAGTTGCTCTCAGCAGGAAAATGGCAGCACTCCCACAGCAGGAAGCACTGCAATTGCAGCCTGCTTTAACACAAAGCTTGGACAGAACCCATGGCCCAGCTACCCAAGCCAGGAGACAAAAATCCATGATTTTTTCCTATGGTCAAGTATTTCAGAGTACTGCAATTCAGCTGAAACAGAACCCAGCTGTAACCTGGCACGTGGCAGACAAGGATCCAGCTGAGTGCAAGAACCACTGATCCCACCTAGAAACGAGCTGGGAGCAGCTGCAGAACAGAACCCAGCAATGTTGTGCTGGGTCACTGCCTGTGCCAGCCAGTGCTGCTGCTGCTCTCCTCACTGCTTAGGACTAAGAGAGAAAGAGGGAAATCTGCTGCTTTCAAAAGCCCAGATGAAGGTGTGTATGAAATAAAAATATGCTGCAGTTTTCAACCAGAGGGCTTGGACAGGCATGACCATGCATGCCACATGTGCACCCAGTGTATCACAGCACTCAGCATTTCCCTAAGCACAGTGCTCGAGAACAAACACAACAGGAAAGCAAGGAACTATGACAAATTAATTCCACAGTCAGGTGCCAAGCATTTCATACTATCAATCTGACTTCCCATACACCCAACAAGTCCTTTGCTTCCTTTGTTGCTCCCTGAATCTCAGAGCACCCATGCTCAGGACCCATTCCTTGAAAATGCAGGAGCCCAGAGGGGCAGCTATGAGAGGAGACAGGAATTGGGAAGGGGAACGTCATGAACAGAGAAGCTATCAGGGAACAAAATCCGGAATAAATCATCCACACGTACAGTTCAGGTTTTCACTTTACATATACCACGGCTGAACGTGTGTGGATACCTGCAGAGCACCGGGGCAAAAGCACTACAAAAAACACTGGCACGGAAGCCTCGGCTGCTCTCCCATCCCTGCAGGGCCTCCCGGGCACAAAGAGCGCCTTGGCCGGCACACACCGCGCTCCGGCCGGCACAAGCGCCAGCAGCTCCCGCCCTCGGCCCGGCCCGGCCAGGCCGCCCGGCCGCAGCTCCTCAGAAGCCCCGGCCGAGCTCCTCACCTGATCTTATTGCCGGTTTTCATGCGAATCCACTGCGGGATGGGCCGGTTCTGCTTCTGCTTCTTGGCGAGGAAGCGCTTGATCTTGAATGTCTTGTGCGACGACTGCAAGAGAGCGCAGCGGTCAGTGCCTCACCCAGCCCCGGCACAGCCGCCAGGCCTCGGCCAGCCGGGAACGCCGCCCCCGGCTCCCTCCCGCTCCCTCCGCCCCGCGGCCCGCCCGCCGGGACCCCCGAGCGCAGCGGCCTCGGGCAGAGGGCTCGGGGCGCGGCGGGAGGGCGCGGATGGCGGCGGATGTCTCACCATGGCGCGGAGCGGGGCAGCGTCCCGGCGATGGCGGCGTCCGAGGAGGCGGAAAGGGCGGAGCGGCAGCGGCGGCGGCGGCGCGGGCGCAGCGCCCCCTGCCGGCCCCGCACGCACAGAGGGACGGCCGCGGCCCAGCGAGTTTGTCCGAGTTTATTTGGGTTTAGTACAAAAAACAGCTATGGCTAAAATTCGCTAGCTTGGGAGGACCTGCTACTGGCGAAGTCCCGTTCTGGGCTGTAAAACAATACTTCAAGTTATGAGGGAAGAGGCAGCAGTTCCGAGAGGGCAGGAGTTCAGAAACTTTTCAGACTTGAGTGAAGGGAAGATGCTGGAAAAGAACAGGATGCCCAAACCAGCTACATTTGATGAAAAATAAGCATTTCAATGTAGGGAGACTTTACATGAAAATTTTTCAAGTCATATTCAACTATTAAGCCAGCTTATTCATACACTCCAACTTAAGTTACTTTATCCAGAGAACCACTGAAGAGGATGGTCCCTCCCTCCCTAACATGGTTACTATGTTCTGCTCCTTGTGTGCCAAAAGGCTCCTATCCACGGGTACCTCAACAGCCCCAGCCTGTGTTTGTGTCTCAGTGCTAGACTGACACACTTCAGCTTTCACTGCCTCACGCAGGAGCACCACAGGACACAGCAACACCTGTGTTAACTCCAGGCAACTCCAAGCTTGCTCTGCTTAAGTGCATCCAACACTGGTTCTAATTGCCTTAGAGTAGAGCTCTGGCTTTTGATCCAGGTGTCATTCCCTCCTGACCACAACTGATTTATTATCAAACTTAAGGCCATAAAGTCTTTCTATTTCGCAAAGATTCTCTTCTCTGCTGTAGTTAGATGCTGGGAAAATAAGTTCAAATAACTGAAAATATTACAATGAGAACACATTTCAAATTTGGAATCTACAACTGAGTTTCTTTAACCAGAAACATCCAACAGCACAATGCCCCCTTTTCTTCCTTTGTTCCTTGTTCGCTCCGAAGGCACTTCTGGATTGCGTAGTACAAGCTCTTTGGCTGCACAGACAGTCAGAACACATAAGGCTGGCACATCAGTCACTCCTCTTCCTTCGTGTGACTGCTCTCACCCTCTTGCTTCTTTTCCACTCCCTGATCTGGGGGTTTTGCAGCATTGTCTTCATACTGACACAATCTGCTCCGGCTTCGGGCCCCGGGCTGGTACAGCTGCATTGCTGGGCGATCCTGAAATAAATCAAAACTATTTAGATTCTTTCAGAACTCCCTGCTCTCAGGGTTATTATGGTATCATTTCTATGGTATTAGAAATGGCTCAAATTCAAACTTTTCAGGCTAAGTTTAATTATTCCACAGTGGTGGCAAAGTAACTTCAATTGTCCCAAATCAAGGTTGTCTCTGTTGAAAAGCAACGTCCCTGTTCAAACCATAATGAACACTGCTCAGAGTTGAGGTTATTTGTAACTTTTCCTGTTGAGTTCAGCTCACATCCTCTCAGAAGAGAGGCCAACTTCAAAGTTTCAAAACCTTAAATTTCATTTGTTCCTGACCATGTCTTAAGTGATACAGAAAACAACCACAGAGATACTGCAAAACCAGATTTTGTAGAGTACATAAAATTACACTCAAGACATAATTTCTCAAACCTAGAGCACGTGTCATATTCTGCAAGTTGCAGTTTCCTATTTTAAGGAACCTGTTCAATCACACTCCCACTCTGAGATGCATTTTCAGGCATCATAAGATCAGCAGACACAAACAGATTACTGATACTCTACCAACACCTTAAAGAGATAGCCTATAGCACAAGACAACAAATAAAAAAGGGATCAGTGTCTTACAACTTAACCCATGTTTTCTTGGATTAGTTCTTATATAGTGATAAGAAATACCACTGTTAGGCAAATTTTAGTGCACATTCCTAGCAATGGCAGCGTTTGGTGCAGAACAGGGAGAAGTTTCAACAGAGAAACCATATGGTTATTTCCTTAAAATGCTTTTATCCTAAAAACTACAGACCCCTAAGAATCAACACATGAATTTAAAGAAATCCAGCACCTTGTTTCTGATACGATCCCTCTTAATTGTATCCTCTTTTTTATCGTCTTTGGTTACTTTCTCAGATTTGTCCGTGCTGCTGGTAAAGTCTGTAAGATCACTTTTCTTTCCCTTTTCTCTGAGTAAGTCTCTCTCCTTTTTCACCTCTTCCTCTTTTCTTCTAAAAACCTTCTCTTTCTCATAGCGCTCTTTCTGCCTCCGACGGTCCTCTTCTTGGCGCCTCAGTTTCTCTCTCTGTGCTCTCTCATATTCTCTGTCTCTGTCAAAATCTCTATCTCGGTCCCTGTAGTCCTTTACACACTCATCTTCTGATCTGTATGAAAACAAAACTGAAAATTAAGCTCAAAAGATTCATCAAACAGAGCTGGGAGATCAATGTAATAGCGGTGTAAATGTGCAATAGGAAGATGACACACTGGCAGGTACTAGGGAGCTCTTGGGAGGCTGTGATAGCCCAAGTCATGCACGACAGCCAGAGAGGACACTGACCACTAGAGCTTCCCAGCCTAATCTCTTCTGGCTTTGAAAAAACATCCGAATTTGTCTGTCTTATCTGTATTTCTCACATGGCAGAACTGAACCTCAAACAGATCATGGAGCTGTTGAGAATTACATTTTCCACTTTGACTTTTTACAAGAGTTAGAGGAACTGGTAAGTGGAGAACACCTCTCCTCTTGCCATGGTTATAATTATTATCTCATTGCAAGGAGAGTGCTCACAGCCTGCTGCATTCACCTACACATGGGCTTCCTTAGTGGAGTTCCTATAATGAGCTGTAAAAATATTAAAATCTGTCCACTAATGAAGAATTTCCAGGTAAATCACAGAGCTTTCTGTAATCACAGGGATGTGCACTGGCACAGAGAACACAGCTCATGCCTTATATGAGAAAAAGCATTTGAAAGGAATTTCAAAATATGGTCATGGCAGAGCAGCCTAAGCCTCAGTACAATCAGGAAACAAGTTATAGATACATATATATTTATAGCAAGTACTAGAATACTTTTTTGCCTTCTCTTCTTTTGTCTCCCCATCAGATCGTTTGGCAGATGCACTACTCGCATTTTTTTCCTCCCTCAGAGTCTCTCTTTCCAGTTTCTTGGACTTTTCTTTTCTCTCCAAGTCTTTTTCATCTTTTTCAGGCTTCTTAAGTAGCTACAAAGAAAACAGAAGTCTCAACTAAAAAGCTCACTCTAACACATATTGTCTGGCACAACACCGAAATTGCATCAAAGGAACCACAGGCCAGTAAGAAATAAACATTAAAGAAATATTACTGCAAATCACAGTATTTCTAAAAGCTGGAGTGTATGAGTAAGCATTATTCACAGAGCAGACTAGGATTTTTCTCCTAAACCAGGCTGTTTTAGAAAGCTTAAAAATAGTCTCCATTCCATAGTGAATTCACAATCCTGTTTACCGCAGCATGTACAACAGTCACATGACAAAAACTTTAAATATTACTATGAAACATTACAGCATGTAAACCTTTACAATGCCTGCTACTGAATATTACAAAAAATTGGTCATTTACTAACACCAAACTCATATGATTCTTCACACAATACCCAAAGTACATTTTGAGACTGATATACAAATAATAGGGGAAAGGGAGTGTAACAGTTTATAATAAAGAACTGTTCTAGACCTTAATCTTTGGTTCTTCTTTTGATCTGTCTCTTTCTTTTTCTGGGCATCTGTCTACTTTCTTCAATTTTTCTGCTTCTTTTCTCTTCCTTCTCTCCTCTTCTTTCCATTTTCTTCTTTCTTCTTCTCTTTGTCTTTTTCTTTCTAATTCTTTCCTCCTTCTCTCCTCTCTTTTTTCTTCTCTCAGTCTCTGTGCATGTAAAAACAAAGAGAAAGTGTCTCTCCACAGCAGAAAACATCTCTTTAAGCCATCAAACAACTCACCTCAATGTTGCCTCTATTATAAAAGAAAAAAAAGACCTGTCATGTCTGTTGTTGTGAACCTGAACATGTTGCAGCAGTATTGTTTTTTACTCATAAGCCTTAATTTGTACTGTCTTAAAAAACTCAAACACATCACTAGGTTCAGCATTTATCGTTAAAATTTTAATTAAATCTGCCCTACCTCTGAGTTTCTCCATTGCTAGAAGATCAAATAACATTATGTGCTAGGAGAAAGATCATCTACAAGGACCTCAGCCATACTGCATTAAAAATGGAAGCACTACAATGCAATCTGTTTTGCCAATGCAAAAAGAGGTGTTTTGCTGTGACCAGAATGTACACAAAGCACCACCATTCCAACACTCTACTCCTTTAAAATATATGCACCAGAAGTTGACACTTTGGGTCAAAAGCTCCTTCTTCAAAAGGAAGGGCAGAAATGTATCAACATACAATGAGCAAATTGTGCTGGCAAACAAGAAAATTCTGGAGGTAAGTCTTACCTGTTTATTTTTCAAGAAGTTCAGTAAAGGAGTAGTCTTTTTAGCTGGGGAACAGATAAAACAAATATAAACATCTTGCCTTATCCAATACTGCAATACCTACAACAGAGCTCTATATAGAGAAGCAGCCTTACACATTCCCCTGCCTGTCATCTACATTCCCCTTCTCTCATATACAGCAACACAGCAGTGATACAAATATTCCAAACCTTCTCTCATATACAGCAACACAACAGTGACACAAATATTCCAAACCTATCTCCAAACAGTGGCAACTATTAGGATTCTATAAATTTCTTTAGGATATTGATAGGATATCCCTTACATCCATCTCTACATTCAGCCTGCATTAGGCTTTTTTCAGACACTCCCATTTTTAAAGA
The DNA here is from genome assembly GCF_027887145.1 of Ammospiza caudacuta. Taxonomy (NCBI): domain Eukaryota; kingdom Metazoa; phylum Chordata; class Aves; order Passeriformes; family Passerellidae; genus Ammospiza; species Ammospiza caudacuta. Next base: position 11,267,726 of record NC_080606.1, on the reverse strand, counting down.
AATCCCTGTAAAATACTTAAAAAGAGCAACCTGGTCATTTTTTGGTGGTATTTACCCAACCACACTATCTCAACTTGTGTCTGCATGGAACACCACTGATCACAGCACTGTGCATTAAACACCATTGCATCTCACTGAAATGCAGCCCCTCCACAGCCTGATCTGGCTAACAAACATCTGCAACAGGAAGGAACCTTGTCATCTAAGACCTAAGCCTACAGAAGAATTTAGAGCATGGGAACAAAACAAAATACACAATAATATTAGCCTAAATGTTTAACAAATAGTAAGCAGGCACACAAAAGAATTCAGTCTCCTCCAGGCTGAGCTTCAAATTACAAAACATATTTGTTTCTTTGTGATCTAGGAAAATGTAACTATAGTACACAGATTTCCATACCTATTAGCTCTTTGTTTCTTGCCTCTATTTCCTCCAACAAAGTTTCAGGAGTGGAGGTTAATTTTTCATCATCTGCACTGTAACTTTCCAAAAACTTCTTGTATTCTGGATCTACACAGAAGAGAAGGGAAAAAAGGGGAGGGAAAAAAAGAAGAGATACTGTAGCATGAAAAGTATTTACATCATGCACTGCTCAGTTACATTTACTTCAGCTGGGCTGTTTATATGCCACCTTTGCATAAGTTAGCAGCTCAAATGAGCTGCTGTATTATGTTTGTTTGGGACAATCATATTTAATAGATTTCTAGCTGACAAAGCAGTGCTCATAAACTTCACATATAATTAAGCAAACATTCTATTGGTGGAACTATAGTGTCACAGTAAAAACATTACATTTAAATTACTGCTAAGAGTTACAAGTCTACACGTGCAAAAACAAACTAGCTTGCTGTTATACCATCTTCAATAGTTCCAGTTTTGGCATCCTTTTTCTTACTCTTCTTTTTTGCAGCTTTTTGGAAAGGTGCAAACTCAACTATGGCAGCATATTCCTGACCTGTTGAGAGAAAAAAAATACATTAAAATAAAGATGAAACAGATATAAATTCGATTATATTGTCCATATCTAAAGCAGAAAGGTAAGTCTCACAAGAAATATGCAATACTAGAAGAGACTACTTACACAGCATAAAAACATTATTGTATTTAGAAAACCATTTAATAAAAAATAAACCACTCTACAGAGAGCAGAACTCGTTACCTTAACACTGTCACTATACTAATAACAGGCTGACAAGGACATACTAGATTTAAGATTACCCATGACTGTCAGTTCCACACCTCAGCAGCACCATGTAATGGCCTCATCCTACACCCTCTGCATTCATTGTGCAATAAAGAATATTTTAAGCTAATACAACTGAG